>NC_058189.1:25744962-26391923 GCF_907165205.1 Coccinella septempunctata
ATAGTTCCTCAGGAATTGAAATGATATTTTGTCGAATCGAGTACTGAAATCTCCATTCCTATCAGAACTATCGATCTGAAATTCAACATGTGCATCTCAATTCGAAAACTATGTGCTGTTTCAAGATTTGGGTCGAATTGGTCCAACAGTTTTTGAGGAATTGATATCACACTTTGCCGAATAGACCACTGAAATCTCGATTCCTATCTGAACTATCGAACTGAAATTCAAATTCAACATGTGCATCTCAATCCGAAAACTATGTGCAGTTTCCAGATTTGGTTCGAATTGATACAAAAGTTTTCGAGGAATTGATATCACACTTTGCCGAATTGACCACTGAAATCTCAATTCCTATCTGAACTATCGAACTGAAATTAAACATGTGTATCTCAATTCGAAACCTGTGTGAAATTTCAAGATTTGGTTCGAATTGAACCAACAGTTTTCGAGGAATTGATATCACACTTTGCCGAATAGACCACTGAAATCTCAATTCCTATCTGAACTAGCGAACTGAAATTCAACATGTGCATCTCAATTCGAAAACTATGTGCAGTTTCAAGATTTGGTTCGAATTGATCCAACAGTTTTCGAGGAATTGATATCACACTTTGCCGAATTGACCACTGAAATCTCAATTCCTATCTGAACTAGCGAACTGAAATTCAACATGTTGTGATAGACTTTTCGTACTCTGGCAGCTCCTTACGGTTGCTCGGGCGCCAGTGGGGCAATCAGTCAAACCCCACGTCTCTCACAGAATCCCCAAAGAATTGGAGAGCCCGGGTAGACTTGAGTATCAGTGGAGAAGGGTATCGATGAAGACTAGGGCGGGTAGCGTCTTCTAAGTGTCTGCTTTTCAACGGTCTTTAGGCGTCAGAAAGAGTACTTACCTCTTCTAACTAAACTCTTAGATGAAACTGATTTAATAAATAGACTCTCACTGGCAAAATAATTGGCAACAAAAAAAAATGTTCAACTATTTATTTCTATTAAAATAAACTGTACACAAAAGAAAATAGACAGGTACACTAAATCGTGGACGTCAACGGCTGTGTCTGGTCGGCGCAGGACGGCTGGCAAACTTTCACTTCAGGAAAATGGACGGTTTCGGAAATATACGGAAGTAAGTCAAGTCTCAATTGAACTAAGTGCAAAGAAACATGCACGGTTTCGGAAAAATATTTCAACTAAGGCAAGACACAATTGAATGAAAAGAACGAACGGTTTTAAAAATAATAAACGGAATTCAGTCAGGTCAAAATTTAAAAACACCAGTTCACCGGGGTACGCCCTCTATCTCTGTCTCGGTGGTTTGTCTATGATCCGGTGTCCTTCGGTCTCTCTCTCTCTCTCTCGGTGACCTCAAGCTGGCTGACTGTCAAACAGCGGCCACAGAGTCCGGCGGTGAGGGTATTTGACGGTTATGGAATCCCAACTCTATGCTCGGCGAATCTAACCTATAACTATAATTCAAACGGTTGGAAATCGGGATGAAACGGTCAAATATTCAGGAATCGGAAAAATCAGGGGGGCCCAACGTCCTCCTGGGACCCAAATGCTACCCTACGGTAACGGAAAGCTATATACAGCAGGAAATGGTTAGCTCACGGTTTTCAGCCAAGCACAAGTCTAGAGAGAATATTATTCCATAAAGGTGCAATGAAGCGGTAATAATTTCAAATATCACTTGCCTTAGAAATTCCTTTGTGTCTCGTAAGTACGGTTTTCACTTGACAATCACCTCACTCGTCCAACTCTCAACAACGATTCATACTCATCTTGACCTTCAGCGACGGAACTCGAAGAAGTAGGTACCCCGGAAAATTGTCCCCACCATGGGTAACTCAGTCCCCCATTGGATAAACTCAAATTGTTCGGTAAATCAACGGGCTCGGAAAGAGACAGAAACAATTGAAGAGAAGGAAAAACGGAACAAATTGAAAGACCTTTTTCGAGTCAGAAAAAGTACGGTTCAACGGAAAGAATTCTTAAATATATGAATTCTGAAAACAAGATATATTCGGTCTCCGCTACAAATATGGGACTGGTCGGTGGAAAACAATGACATGAAATCAATCGGTAAATCCCCCCTATGATAATTTAACGGTTTTCTCCCGAAATACTTCGATTGCCAGGTTCTATTAAGAAAGTATCGGTAGAGAAATTTCCTTTTCGTGGCGGGGTAAAATCTGCCTCGTCACATCCCCCTCCTTCGTCGGCAAAAAAAATAAAACGAAGTTTTATTTTTTTTTCAACCCCCCTGGGTATCGTTGCGGTATTTCTAAATGTCGGTTTCAGCCTGTGAAAGCTGCGGGGTTATTGAACTCGGCGTCATTTCATGACCTGATGAACTCAAACTGTAATTAAAAAAAAACTGTCGGTTGGCGTATCCACCATGTCGGTAAGAAGACTTAGCCTTCTCGGATTTTCAAATTGGAAAATTATTCGGTCAGGTTCTTAACCGCATATACCTTTCAATCCCAGGGGATTTCAGGTCGTTTATGTGGATGTGTCTGACAACCTTACCACTGCCATCCTTGATGTCTTACACCACAGGAGAGACTATGCCTACAACGGTATACGGTCCGGAGTATTTCGGAGCCAACTTGGCGGCAACTCCTTCTACTGCAGAAGATAAGGAATGCCCTCTTCGGTACACTTGGTCTCCAATCCTATGACGCCAGTCCTTACGACGTAGGTTATAGTGACTTTGCTGGACGAAGGCTCGTGTTAATCTAGTTCGGACAAATTTGAAAGTTTCGGTAAATCGGTTACGGTTATTTACATGGTAAGCAACTGGCGGTTCGGTATCCGGTTCGGTGTGATTCTCTCCCTCCTTGATAGCAATCTCGGTAGAAAATTTGGCGTTCGGTGAACGCATTTCCCTATCAAAGTTCAAGAATGCTCTGGGGTCTTCGGTTGACTCCTGCTTTGGGGAATTCACTTCATCTTCCTTGGAAGCCTGGTACACACCTCTTTGGACAGCTGTTCTCATGGGCCTAAATTCCATCCATTTGGAGAATCTGTCATTTTCACAGGGTTCTTCCACCACAAAGGAATTATTCTTTGCCGGTTTCTGCTGTTGAACCTTGTATCGGTGACACTTGTTACATTTTCGGACATATTGGGCAATTTCTCGGAACATTCCTGGCCAATAGTAGCTGCGGGCTATGCGAAATTTCGTTTCTGCTATTCCCAAGTGTCCAGCGGTCGGTCGGTCGTGGTTTTCGAGAAGGACTTCTCTTCGGTCATCTTTCGGAACACATAACTTCCAGGGATTTCCCAATTCTGGCTCTGTAAAATCATCGGAATCGCAAAAATGGCGGTATAATTTTCCTGACACAATCCTGTAGTCGGGAAACGTTATAGGATTCGATTTTACCTCTGCCAATTTCCTCCTGTACCATGAGCAACTTACATTGTCCTCGGTCAGGCATATGGTTCCTTCGGTCGGTAACGGTAGCGGTAACGGTGACGGTAACGGTAACGGTAACGGTGACGGTAACGGTGACGGTAACGGTAACGGTGACGGTAACTGATTCTGCTCTTCCTGCGTCATGGGCTTGTCCTTTAGAGACCTGCCATTCAGAAAGCATTCGGCGGTTTGGAGATTGATGGAGAAGTCGTGTGCTCTCAGTACATCCATTCCCAGTACTACACTGATCGGTAAATCTGAAACTAACAACCACGTAGCCTCAATATTTTCGGATCCAACCTGAACCTGTGCTGTGTACATTTCCTTAATCGGGATAGAACTTCCGTTAGCGACTGTGGTGGTAACGTCTCTAACATAATTCGGTGTTATTCCAGCGGCCTTGCAGTGAGCAGCCACTTCACTGCTGATGAAGGACCTGGTTGATCCGGTGTCCAATAGTGCCCGGAACTCCTTGTCTCCTATAAGAACATTAGTTATAGGACGGTTATCAGAAAGGTTTTTCTTCGGAATAACGGGGGATGGGGTTGATTGGAACTGACGGATCCCCGGTTTTGGGGAGTTCCTCGATAACGGACACTGACAATCTCTGGACATTACACCCTTCTTACCACATCGAGAGCAGAAAAGTATCGGTTTCGATGTACACTGTACTCGTAGATGGCCCTTACCACCACATCTCCAGCACTGTATTTCGGTTGGCGGTCGGACGGTATTCTTCGGTTCATCTTGTCTCTGACGTGTTGTAGAGTTTTGGACAAGTTTCGGTTTATCGGACGGTTCGGACAGTGTGCTGAGGTGCATTCCGATCGGTTGGACATTCGGTGAGGGATTTCGGAAAGTAAGATGCGGTTCGTTGATGAGACCTTTTTGTATCGGTGGCGAAGTATAGTTAGAAGTTTGCCATTTGACCAATTCAAAAACTTTTCCTTTACGGAGCAGTTCATCTATCGTTGAAGTCGGTTGGAAGGCCAGGGCGGTTTGTAATTCTGGCAGTAAACGTCGTCTGATGATATTCACCTGCTCTTCCTCGGTCGGTCGCTTTACGGTCAGCTTCTGAAACAGGTTTTGCATTCGAGTTACATACAACAAGAGTCGTTCATCGGTTCCTTGAGTGCGTTTCTTGATTTCCTCCAAAAGGATGTCCTCGTAGTCGGGAGGAAGAAAGGCCTCTCGGAGTTGTTCCTTGAAATTGGTCCAGTCGGTGAAGGTGCCTCTCCGGGGAATGTACCAGTCTCTTGCATCCCTACGTAACAGCTCGTATATTGACTCGAATAACTGTTCGTGGCTCACCTTTCTAGCCTCGGCAAGATACTCAGCCTCCTCCAGGAATGAGGTCACACTGGTTGACCCATCGAACGTCAGGTTCCATTTCCACACAGGAACGGTAGGAACGGTGGGATGGTCGGTGGTTTTCGGCGGTTTCATCGGCGGGTATTCGGTCGTCAGTTCGGCTTCCTTGGTCGTCGGTACGTCGCTTCTTACGTCTCTCACCCCAGCGGTATCGGTAGGAGATGAGGCAAATGAAACTCTCCTGGTTGATTCGGCAAACTCCCTCGCTAATCGCCTTGACTCAGGAGATGTTATTAACGGTCTGTTTTCCTCACTGGTTCGGTCGGTTGGCAGTGCTTGTTCAACGGTAAATGGGAGGATGTCGACGGGCGGTCGGTGGTATGAAGGTTGTTTCTGCAAAAAAGTACGTTCAATTTGTTCGGTTATTAATCTGCAAACTTCTTGTCGGTTTTGCTGCAGCCGGTCATCATGAGTGGTCGGTCGGGATATGTCACAATCTTCTCCCAAATTCAACAAGTCTGCTTCTCCAACGGTGGTTGAGCACGGAATCAGACCTGGACCAAGTCTAGATGCGCAGTCCGGTAATTCCTGGTCAATCAGTGACGGTGTTCCGTCTGACAGGTTCTCTGGAATACCACCTAACCAGTGAGTATTCTCCAGCAATCTCATAGCCATCTTCAGAGAGTGCTCCAGCTCGGTTTTCTTGTGAAGCAGACTGACAGCTTCCGGAAATAGACTTCTCAGTCGGCCTTGAACGTGCAGTAGCCGGCTCCTAATGCGCTGCAACTCATTGTCTCTATTATTAAAATCGAACTCACATATCTCTCCCAGCAAGTCGAACAACTTGGCACCACAAACACCAATTTCCTGTGCCTGGTCAATTTCATCTCTTGGAATGAACGGTATGTCGGAATGGATGGCCCTTCTCAGTTGAGCTCTTTTCTCCTGAACGGTGTGTCCCACGGTGCAGCCTCTTGCCTCTAACTCCCACGTAAGTTCGTCACTTTTCAGTCGGTTGACATCCATTTTTACGGTACCAGAAACTCAGAAGAAAGATTTACAATATGTACTATACGGATATATGCCAGAAACAAAGAACGGTTACCAATTTGCCAGTGAAGAGTATTTAAAGAAAACGGTACGGTTACGGTAACAGGAACTACTCACAGAACAGCAGAAGTCCCTGCTCGGGCGCCAGATGTGATAGACTTTTCGTACTCTGGCAGCTCCTTACGGTTGCTCGGGCGCCAGTGGGGCAATCAGTCAAACCCCACGTCTCTCACAGAATCCCCAAAGAATTGGAGAGCCCGGGTAGACTTGAGTATCAGTGGAGAAGGGTATCGATGAAGACTAGGGCGGTAGCGTCTTCTAAGTGTCTGCTTTTCAACGGTCTTTAGGCGTCAGAAAGAGTACTTACCTCTTCTAACTAAACTCTTAGATGAAACTGATTTAATAAATAGACTCTCACTGGCAAAATAATTGGCAACAAAAAAAAATGTTCAACTATTTATTTCTATTAAAATAAACTGTACACAAAAGAAAATAGACAGGTACAATAAATCGTGGACGTCAACGGCTGTGTCTGGTCGGCGCAGGACGGCTGGCAAACTTTCACTTCAGGAAAATGGACGGTTTCGGAAATATACGGAAGTAAGTCAAGTCTCAATTGAACTAAGTGCAAAGAAACATGCACGGTTTCGGAAAAATATTTCAACTAAGGCAAGACACAATTGAATGAAAAGAACGAACGGTTTTAAAAATAATAAACGGAATTCAGTCAGGTCAAAATTTAAAAACACCAGTTCACCGGGGTACGCCCTCTATCTCTGTCTCGGTGGTTTGTCTATGATCCGGTGTCCTTCGGTCTCTCTCTCTCTCTCTCGGTGACCTCAAGCTGGCTGACTGTCAAACAGCGGCCACAGAGTTCGGCGGTGAGGGTATTTGACGGTTATGGAATCCCAACTCTATGCTCGGCGAATCTAACCTATAACTATAATTCAAACGGTTGGAAATCGGGATGAAACGGTCAAATATTCAGGAATCGGAAAAATCAGGGGGGCCCAACGTCCTCCTGGGACCCAAATGCTACCCTACGGTAACGGAAAGCTATATACAGCAGGAAATGGTTAGCTCACGGTTTTCAGCCAAGCACAAGTCTAGAGAGAATATTATTCCATAAAGGTGCAATGAAGCGGTAATAATTTCAAATATCACTTGCCTTAGAAATTCCTTTGTGTCTCGTAAGTACGGTTTTCACTTGACAATCACCTCACTCGTCCAACTCTCAACAACGATTCATACTCATCTTGACCTTCAGCGACGGAACTCGAAGAAGTAGGTACCCCGGAAAATTGTCCCCACCATGGGTAACTCAGTCCCCCATTGGATAAACTCAAATTGTTCGGTAAATCAACGGGCTCGGAAAGAGACAGAAACAATTGAAGAGAAGGAAAAACGGAACAAATTGAAAGACCTTTTTCGAGTCAGAAAAAGTACGGTTCAACGGAAAGAATTCTAAAATATATGAATTCTGAAAACAAGATATATTCGGTCTCCGCTACAAATATGGGACTGGTCGGTGGAAAACAATGACATGAAATCAATCGGTAAATCCCCCCTATGATAATTTAACGGTTTTCTCCCGAAATACTTCGATTGTCAGGTTCTATTAAGAAAGTATCGGTAGAGAAATTTCCTTTTCGTGGCGGGGTAAAATCTGCCTCGTCACATCGTGCATCTCAATTCGAAAACTATGTCCAGTTTCAAGATTTGGTTCGAATCGATCCAACAGTTTTTGAGGAATTGATATCACACTTTGCCGAATCGACTACTGAAATCTCCATTCCTATTAGAACTATCGATCTGAAATTCAACATGTGCATCTCAATTCAAAAATTATGTGCAGTTTCGAGATTTGGTTCGAATTGATCCAACAGTTTTCGAGGAATTGATATCACACTTCGCCGAATTGACCACTGAAATCTCAATTCCTATCTGAACTATCGAACTGAAATTCAACATGAGCATCTCAATTCGAAAACTGTGTACAGTTTCGAGATTTGGGTCGAATTGATCCAATAGTTCTTTAGGAAGATGCACATGTTGAATTTCAGTTCGATAGTTCAGATAGGAATTGAGATTTCAGTGGTCAATTCGGCGAAGTGTGATATCAATTCCTCGAAAACTGTTGGATCAATTCGAACCAAATCTTGAAACTGCACATAATTTTCGAATTGAGATGCACATGTTGAATTTCAGTTCGATAGTTCAAATAGGAATTGAGATCTCAGTGGTCTATTCGGCAAAGTGTGATATCAATTCCTCAAAAACTGTTGGACCAATTCGACCCAAATCTTGAAACTACACATAGTTTTCGAATGTAGATGCACATGTTGAATTTCAGATCGATAGTTCTGATAGGAATGGAGATTTCAGTAGTCGATTCGACAAAATAATATTTCAATTCCTAAGGAACTATTGGATCAATTCGAACCAAATCTTGAAACTGCACATGGTTTTCGAATTGAGATGCACATGTTGAATTTCAGTTCGACAGTTCAGATAGGAATTGAGATTTCAGTGGTCAATTCAACAAAGTGTGATATCAATTTCTCGAAAACTGTTGGAGCATTTCGAAACAAATCTTGGAACTGCACATAGTTTTCGAATTGAGATGCACATGTTGAATTTCAGATCGATAGTTCTGATAGGAATGGAAATTTCAGTAGTCGATTCGACAAAATATTATTTCAATTCCTAAGGAACTATTGGATCAATTCGAACCAAATCTTGAAACTGCGCATAGTTTTCGAATTGAGATGCATATGTCGAATTTCAGTTCGATAGTTCAGATAGGAATTGAGATCTCAGTGGTCTATTCGGCAAAGTGTGATATCAATTCCTCAAAAACTGTTGGACCAATTCGACCCAAATCTTGAAACTGCACATAGTTTTCGAATTGAGATGCACATGTTGAATTTCAGATTGATAGTTCTGATAGGAATGGAGATTTCAGTAGTCGATTCGACAAAATATTATTTCAATTCCTAAGGAACTATTGGATCAATTCGAACCAAATCTTGAAACTGCATGGTTTTCGAATCGAGATGCACATGTTGAATTTCAGTTCGACAATTCAGATAGGAATTGAGATTTCAGTGATCAATTCAACAAAGTGTGATATCAATTCCTCCGAAAACTGTTGGATCAATTCGAAACAAATCTTGAAACTTCACATAGTTTTCGAATTGAGATGCACATGTTCAATTTCAGTTCGATAGTGCAGATAGGAATTGAGATTTCAGTGGTCAATTCGGCAAAGTGTGATATCAATTCCTCGAAAACTGTTGGTTCAATTCGAACCAAATCTTGAAATTTCACACAGTTTTCGAATTGAGATGCTCATGTTGAATTTCAGTTCGATAGTTCAGATAGGAATTGAGATTTCAGTGGTCAATTCGGCGAAGTGTGATATCAATTCCTCGAAAACTGTTGGATCAATTCGAACCAAATCTTGAAACTCCACATAATTTTCGAATGGAGATGCACATGTTGAATTTCAGATCGATAGTTCTAATAGGAATGGAGATTTCAGTAGTCGATTCGGCAAAGTGTGATATCAATTTCTCGAAAACTGTTAGATCAATTCGAACCAAATCTTGAAACTCCACATAGTTTTCGAATTGAGATGCACATGTTGAATTTCAGATCGATAGTTCTGATAGGATTGGAGATTTAAGTAGTCGATTCGACAAAACATCATTTCAATTCCTTAGGAACTATTGGATCGATTCGAACCAAATCTTGAAACTGCACATAGTTTTCGAATTGAGATGCACATGTTGAATTTCAGTTCGATAGTTCAGATAGGAATTGAGATTTCAGTGGTCAATTCGGCAAAGTGTGATATCAATTCCTCGAAAACTGTTGGATCAATTCGAACCAAATCTTGAAACTGCACATAGTTTTCGAATTGAGATGCACATGTTGAATTTCAGATCGATAGTTCTAATAGGAATGAAGATTTCAGTAGTCGATTCGACAAAATATCATTTCAATTCCTAAGGAACTATTGGATCAATTCGAACCAAATCTTGAAACTGCACGTAGTTTTCGGATTGAGATGCACATGTTGAATTTCAGTTCGATAGTGCAGATAGGAATTGAGATTTCAGTGGTCTATTCGGCAAAGTGTGATATCTCAATTCCCATCCGAACTATCGCACTGAAATTCAACATGTGTATCTCAATTCGAAAACTATGTGCAGTTTCAAGATTTGGTTCGAATCGATCCAATAGTTCCTCAGGAATTGAAATGATATTTTGTCGAATCGAGTACTGAAATCTCCATTCCTATCAGAACTATCGATCTGAAATTCAACATGTGCATCTCAATTCGAAAACTATGTGCTGTTTCAAGATTTGGGTCGAGTTGGTCCAACAGTTTTTGAGGAATTGATATCACACTTTGCCGAATAGACCACTGAAATCTCGATTCCTATCTGAACTATCGAACTGAAATTCAAATTCAACATGTGCATCTCAATCCGAAAACTATGTGCAGTTTCCAGATTTGGTTCGAATTGATACAAAAGTTTTCGAGGAATTGATATCACACTTCGCCGAATTGACCACTGAAATCTCAATTCCTATCTGAACTATCGAACTGAAATTCAACATGAGCATCTCAATTCGAAAACTGTGTACAGTTTCGAGATTTGGGTCGAATTGATCCAATAGTTCTTTAGGAAGATGCCCATGTTGAATTTCAGTTCGATAGTTCAGATAGAAATTGATATTTCAGTGGTCAATTCTGCAAAGTGTGATATCCATTCCTCGAAAACTGTTGGATCAATTCGAACCAAATCTTGAAACTGCACATAATTTTCGAATTGAGATACGCATTTTGAATTTCAGATCGATAGTTCTAATAGGAATGGAGATTTCAGAAGTCGATTCGGCAAAGTGTGATATCAATTCCTCAAAAACTGTTGGACCAATTCGACCCAAATCTTGAAACTGCACATAGTTTTCGAATTGAGATGCACATGTTGAATTTCAGATCGATAGTTCTGATAGGAATGGAGATTTCAGTAGTCGATTCGACAAAACATCATTTCAATTCCTTAGGAACTATTGGATCGATTCGAACCAAATCTTGAAACTGCACATAGTTTTCGAATTGAGATGCACATGTTGAATTTCAGTTCGATAGTTCAGATAGGAATTGAGATTTCAGTGGTCAATTCGGCAAAGTGTGATATCAATTCCTCGAAAACTGTTGGATCAATTCGAACCAAATCTTGAAACTGCACATAGTTTTCGAATTGAGATGCACATGTTGAATTTCAGATCGATAGTTCTAATAGGAATGAAGATTTCAGTAGTCGATTCGACAAAATATCATTTCAATTCCTAAGGAACTATTGGATCAATTCGAACCAAATCTTGAAACTGCACGTAGTTTTCGGATTGAGATGCACATGTTGAATTTCAGTTCGATAGTGCAGATAGGAATTGAGATTTCAGTGGTCTATTCGGCAAAGTGTGATCTCAATTCCTATCTGCACTATCGAACTGAAATTCAACATGTGCATCTCAATTCGAAAACTATGTGCAGTTTCAAGATTTGGTTCGAATTGATCCAATAGTTCCTTAGGAATTGAAATGATATTTTGTCGAATCGACTACTGAAATCTCCATTCCTATCAGAACTATCGATCTGAAATTCAACATGTGCATCTCAATTCGAAAACTATGTGCAGTTTCAAGATTTGGGTCGAATTGGTCCAACAGTTTTTGAGGAATTGATATCACACTTTGCCGAATAGACCACTGAAATCTCGATTCCTATCTGAACTATCGAACTGAAATTCAAATTCAACATGTGCATCTCAATCCGAAAACTATGTGCAGTTTCCAGATTTGGTTCGAATTGATACAAAAGTTTTCGAGGAATTGATATCACACTTTGCCGAATTGATCACTGAAATCTCAATTCCTATCTGAACTATCGAACTGAAATTAAACATGTGTATCTCAATTCGAAACCTGTGTGAAATTTCAAGATTTGGTTCGAATTGAACCAACAGTTTTCGAGGAATTGATATCACACTTTGCCGAATAGACCACTGAAATCTCAATTCCTATCTGAACTAGCGAACTGAAATTCAACATGTGCATCTCAATTCGAAAACTATGTGCAGTTTCAAGATTTGGTTCGAATTGATCCAACAGTTTTCGAGGAATTGATATCACACTTCGCCGAATTGACTACTGAAATCTCAATTCCTATCTGAACTATCGAACTGAAATTCAACATGAGCATCTCAATTCGAAAACTGTGTACAGTTTCGAGATTTGGGTCGAATTGATCCAATAGTTCTTTAGGAAGATGCCCATGTTGAATTTCAGTTCGATAGTTCAGATAGAAATTGATATTTCAGTGGTCAATTCTGCAAAGTGTGATATCCATTCCTCGAAAACTGTTGGATCAATTCGAACCAAATCTTGAAACTGCACATAGTTTCCGAATTGAGATGCACATGTTGAATTTCAGTTCGATAGTTCAGATAGGAATTGAGATTTCAGTGGTCAATTCGGCGAAGTGTGATATCAATTCCTCGAAAACTGTTGGATCAATTCGAACCAAATCTTGAAACTGCACATAATTTTCGAATTGAGATGCACATGTTGAATTTCAGTTCGATAGTTCAAATAGGAATTGAGATCTCAGTGGTCTATTCGGCAAAGTGTGATATCAATTCCTCAAAAACTGTTGGACCAATTCGACCCAAATCTTGAAACTACACATAGTTTTCGAATGTAGATGCACATGTTGAATTTCAGATCGATAGTTCTGATAGGAATGGAGATTTCAGTAGTCGATTCGACAAAATAATATTTCAATTCCTAAGGAACTATTGGATCAATTCGAACCAAATCTTGAAACTGCACATGGTTTTCGAATTGAGATGCACATGTTGAATTTCAGTTCGACAGTTCAGATAGGAATTGAGATTTCAGTGGTCAATTCAACAAAATGTGATATCAATTTCTCGAAAACTGTTGGAGCATTTCGAAACAAATCTTGGAACTGCACATAGTTTTCGAATTGAGATGCACATGTTGAATTTCAGATCGATAGTTCTGATAGGAATGGAAATTTCAGTAGTCGATTCGACAAAATATCATTTCAATTCCTAAGGAACTATTGGATCAATTCGAACCAAATCTTGAAACTGCACGTAGTTTTCGGATTGAGATGCACATGTTGAATTTCAGTTCGATAGTGCAGATAGGAATTGAGATTTCAGTGGTCTATTCGGCAAAGTGTGATATCTCAATTCCCATCCGAACTATCGCACTGAAATTCAACATGTGCATCTCAATTCGAAAACTATGTGCAGTTTCAAGATTTGGTTCGAATCGATCCAATAGTTCCTTAGGAATTGAGATGATATTTTGTCGAATCGAGTACTGAAATCTCCATTCCTATCAGAACTATCGATCTGAAATTCAACATGTGCATCTCAATTCGAAAACTATGTGCAGTTTCAAGATTTGGGTCGAATTGGTCCAACAGTTTTTGAGGAATTGATATCACACTTTGCCGAATAGACCACTGAAATCTCGATTCCTATCTGAACTATCGAACTGAAATTCAAATTCAACATGTGCATCTCAATCCGAAAACTATGTGCAGTTTCCAGATTTGGTTCGAATTGATACAAAAGTTTTCGAGGAATTGATATCACACTTTGCCGAATTGATCACTGAAATCTCAATTCCTATCTGAACTATCGAACTGAAATTAAACATGTGTATCTCAATTCGAAACCTGTGTGAAATTTCAAGATTTGGTTCGAATTGAACCAACAGTTTTCGAGGAATTGATATCACACTTTGCCGAATAGACCACTGAAATCTCAATTCCTATCTGCACTATCGAACTGAAATTCAACATGTGCATCTCAATTCGAAAACTATGTGCAGTTTCAAGATTTGGTTCGAATTGATCCAACAGTTTTCGAGGAATTGATATCACACTTCGCCGAATTGACTACTGAAATCTCAATTCCTATCTGAACTATCGAACTGAAATTCAACATGAGCATCTCAATTCGAAAACTGTGTACAGTTTCGAGATTTGGGTCGAATTGATCCAATAGTTCTTTAGGAAGATGCCCATGTTGAATTTCAGTTCGATAGTTCAGATAGAAATTGATATTTCAGTGGTCAATTCTGCAAAGTGTGATATCAATTCCTCGAAAACTGTTGGATCAATTCGAACCAAATCTTGAAACTGCACATAGTTTTCGAATTGAGATGCACATGTTGAATTTCAGTTCGATAGTTCAGATAGGAATTGAGATTTCAGTGGTCAATTCGGCGAAGTGTGATATCAATTCCTCGAAAACTGTTGGATCAATTCGAACCAAATCTTGAAACTGCACATAATTTTCGAATTGAGATGCACATGTTGAATTTCAGTTCGATAGTTCAAATAGGAATTGAGATCTCAGTGGTCTATTCGGCAAAGTGTGATATCAATTCCTCAAAAACTGTTGGACCAATTCGACCCAAATCTTGAAACTACACATAGTTTTCGAATGTAGATGCACATGTTGAATTTCAGATCGATAGTTCTGATAGGAATGGAGATTTCAGTAGTCGATTCGACAAAATAATATTTCAATTCCTAAGGAACTATTGGATCAATTCGAACCAAATCTTGAAACTGCACATGGTTTTCGAATTGAGATGCACATGTTGAATTTCAGTTCGACAGTTCAGATAGGAATTGAGATTTCAGTGGTCAATTCAACAAATTGTGATATCAATTTCTCGAAAACTGTTGGAGCATTTCGAAACAAATCTTGGAACTGCACATAGTTTTCGAATTGAGATGCACATGTTGAATTTCAGATCGATAGTTCTGATAGGAATGGAAATTTCAGTAGTCGATTCGACAAAATATTATTTCAATTCCTAAGGAACTATTGGATCAATTCGAACCAAATCTTGAAACTGCGCATAGTTTTCGAATTGAGATGCATATGTCGAATTTCAGTTCGATATTTCAGATAGGAATTGAGATCTCAGTGGTCTATTCGGCAAAGTGTGATATCAATTCCTCAAAAACTGTTGGACCAATTCGACCCAAATCTTGAAACTGCACATAGTTTTCGAATTGAGATGCACATGTTGAATTTCAGATTGATAGTTCTGATAGGAATGGAGATTTCAGTAGTCGATTCGACAAAATATTATTTCAATTCCTAAGGAACTATTGGATCAATTCGAACCAAATCTTGAAACTGCATGGTTTTCGAATCGAGATGCACATGTTGAATTTCAGTTCGACAGTTCAGATAGGAATTGAGATTTCAGTGGTCAATTCAACAAAGTGTGATATCAATTCCTCCGAAAACTGTTGGATCAATTCGAAACAAATCTTGAAACTTCACATAGTTTTCGAATTGAGATGCACATGTTCAATTTTAGTTCGATAGTGCAGATAGGAATTGAGATTTCAGTGGTCAATTCGGCAAAGTGTGATATCAATTCCTCGAAAACTGTTGGTTCAATTCGAACCAAATCTTGAAATTTCACACAGTTTTCGAATTGAGATGCTCATGTTGAATTTCAGTTCGATAGTTCAGATAGGAATTGAGATTTCAGTGGTCAATTCGGCGAAGTGTGATATCAATTCCTCGAAAACTGTTGGATCAATTCGAACCAAATCTTGAAACTCCACATAATTTTCGAATGGAGATGCACATGTTGAATTTCAGATCGATAGTTCTAATAGGAATGGAGATTTCAGTAGTCGATTCGGCAAAGTGTGATATCAATTTCTCGAAAACTGTTAGATCAATTCGAACCAAATCTTGAAACTCCACATAGTTTTCGAATTGAGATGCACATGTTGAATTTCAGATCGATAGTTCTGATAGGATTGGAGATTTCAGTAGTCGATTCGACAAAACATCATTTCAATTCCTTAGGAACTATTGGATCGATTCGAACCAAATCTTGAAACTGCACATAGTTTTCGAATTGAGATGCACATGTTGAATTTCAGTTCGATAGTTCAGATAGGAATTGAGATTTCAGTGGTCAATTCGGCAAAGTGTGATATCAATTCCTCGAAAACTGTTGGATCAATTCGAACCAAATCTTGAAACTGCACATAGTTTTCGAATTGAGATGCACATGTTGAATTTCAGATCGATAGTTCTAATAGGAATGAAGATTTCAGTAGTCGATTCGACAAAATATCATTTCAATTCCTAAGGACCTATTGGATCAATTCGAACCAAATCTTGAAACTGCACGTAGTTTTCGGATTGAGATGCACATGTTGAATTTCAGTTCGATAGTGCAGATAGGAATTGAGATTTCAGTGGTCTATTCGGCAAAGTGTGATATCTCAATTCCCATCCGAACTATCGCACTGAAATTCAACATGTGTATCTCAATTCGAAAACTATGTGCAGTTTCAAGATTTGGTTCGAATCGATCCAATAGTTCCTCAGGAATTGAAATGATATTTTGTCGAATCGAGTACTGAAATCTCCATTCCTATCCGAACTATCGATCTGAAATTCAACATGTGCATCTCAATTCGAAAACTATGTGCTGTTTCAAGATTTGGGTCGAATTGGTCCAACAGTTTTTGAGGAATTGATATCACACTTTGCCGAATAGACCACTGAAATCTCGATTCCTATCTGAACTATCGAACTGAAATTCAAATTCAACATGTGCATCTCAATCCGAAAACTATGTGCAGTTTCCAGATTTGGTTCGAATTGATACAAAAGTTTTCGAGAAATTGATATCACACTTCGCCGAATTGACCACTGAAATCTCAATTCCTATCTGAACTATCGAACTGAAATTCAACATGAGCATCTCAATTCGAAAACTGTGTACAGTTTCGAGATTTGGGTCGAATTGATCCAATAGTTCTTTAGGAAGATGCCCATGTTGAATTTCAGTTCGATAGTTCAGATAGAAATTGATATTTCAGTGGTCAATTCTGCAAAGTGTGATATCCATTCCTCGAAAACTGTTGGATCAATTCGAACCAAATCTTGAAACTGCACATAGTTTCCTAATTGAGATGCACATGTTGAATTTCAGTTCGACAGTTCAGATAGGAATTGAGATTTCAGTGGTCAATTCAACAAAATGTGATATCAATTTCTCGAAAACTGTTGGAGCAATTCGAAACAAATCTTGGAACTGCACATAGTTTTCGAATTGAGATGCACATGTTGAATTTCAGATCGATAGTTCTGATAGGAATGGAAATTTCAGTAGTCGATTCGACAAAATATTATTTCAATTCCTAAGGAACTATTGGATCAATTCGAACCAAATCTTGAAACTGCGCATAGTTTTCGAATTGAGATGCATATGTCGAATTTCAGTTCGATAGTTCAGATAGGAATTGAGATCTCAGTGGTCTATTCGGCAAAGTGTGATATCAATTCCTCAAAAACTGTTGGACCAATTCGACCCAAATCTTGAAACTGCACATAGTTTTCGAATTGAGATGCACATTTTGAATTTCAGATCGATAGTTCTGATAGGAATGGAGATTTCAGTAGTCGATTCGACAAAATATTATTTCAATTCCTAAGGAACTATTGGATCAATTCGAACCAAATCTTGAAACTGCATGGTTTTCGAATCGAGATGCATATGTTGAATTTCAGTTCGACGGTTCAGATAGGAATTGAGATTTCAGTGGTCAATTCAACAAAGTGTGATATCAATTCCTCCGAAAACTGTTGGATCAATTCGAAACAAATCTTGAAACTTCACATAGTTTTCGAATTGAGATGCACATGTTCAATTTCAGTTCGATAGTGCAGATAGGAATTGAGATTTCAGTGGTCAATTCGGCAAAGTGTGATATCAATTCCTCGAAAACTGTTGGCTCAATTCGAACCAAATCTTGAAATTTCACACAGTTTTCGAATTGAGATGCTCATGTTGAATTTCAGTTCGATAGTTCAGATAGGAATTGAGATTTCAGTGGTCAATTCGGCGAAGTGTGATATCAATTCCTCGAAAACTGTTGGATCAATTCGAACCAAATCTTGAAACTCCACATAATTTTCGAATGGAGATGAACATGTTGAATTTCAGATCGATAGTTCTAATAGGAATGGAGATTTCAGTAGTCGACTGTACTACTGTCTTAGGATATGGAGTGTATGAAACTCACTTTTTCGATTCAACCGAACCTAATAGTTGATGATTCAATAGAGAATTGCACTCTAGAGAGCACTCCACAGTGAACTGGAAAATGGAAAATTGAAAAAAATAAATTCGATTTTTTTTAAACAAAGTCAGATATTTGAAAGTTTATCATGAAAATATAGGTTTTCAAATAAGCTGAATCCATTGCGAGCATTCTGGAAAGCCTATCTCTCACCGATCAGATTTTCATTTTGGAAATGTCATTTTTCAACAGTTGAAAATTTCAATCTGCAATATCTCTTGTATATTCGTCTGATCCAATTGGGATTTCCGGTTTCGTAATCAGCATTGATAAGGCTTCCATTCCAGCTCAAAAACTAAATATCGAAAATATCGATTTTTTGGGGTCAAAAATGAGCAAGGGGTTAGACCCCCCTAAATGACCCCTTTGCATAAAAATCAGGGTGTCCTACTACTGTCTTTGGATATGGAGTGTATAATACTTACTTTGTTGATTCAACCAAACCTAACAGTTGATGATTCTATAGAGAATTGCACTCCAGAGAGCAGTTCAAAGTGAACTGGAAAATTGAAAATGGAAAAACAATAAATTCGATTTTTTTTTTAAACGAAGCCAGATATTTGAAGGTTTGGTATGAAAATAAAGGTTTTCAAATACGCCGAATCTATTGCGAGCATTCCCGAAAGCCTTTATCCCACCGATCAGATTTCCATTTTGGAAATGTCATTTTTCAAAAGTTGCAAATTTCAATCTGCAATATCTCTTGTTCTATTCGTCTGATCCAATTGGGATTTCCGGTTTCGTAATCAGCGTTGATGAGGCTTCCGTTCCAGCGCAAAAACTAAAAATCGAAAATCTCGATTTTTTGGGTCAAAAATGAGCAAGGGGTTAGACCCCCCTAAAATGACCTATTTGCTTTTCTGCCTGAAAATCAGGAAGTTCAACTACTGTCTTAGGATATGGAGTGTATAATACTTACTTTGTTGATTCCACCAAACTAAACAGTTGATGATTCAATAGAGAATTGCACTCCAGAGAGCAGTTCAAATTGAACTGGAAAATGAAAAATGGAAAAACAATAAATTCGATTTTTCTTTGAACAACGTCGGATATTTGAAAGTTCATCATGAAAATATAGGTTTCCGAATATGCTGAATCTATAGCAAGTATTCCTGAAAGCCTATCTATCTCCGTTCAGATTTTCAACTTGAAAATGGCATTTTTCAAAAGTTGCAAATTTCAATCTGCAATATCTCTTGTTATATTCGTCTGATCCAATTGGGATTTCCGGTTTCGTAATCAGCGTTGATGAGGCTTCCGTTCCAGCGCAAAAACTAAAAATCGAAAGTCTCGATTTTTTGGGTCAAAAATGGGCAAGGGGTTAGACCCCCCTAAAATGACCTATTTGCTCTTCTGCCTGAAAATCAGGAAGTTCAACTACTGTCTTAGGATATGGAGTGTATAATACTTACTTTGTTGATTCCACCAAACTAAACAGTTGATGATTCAATAGAGAATTGCACTCCAGAGAGCAGTTCAAATTGAACTGGAAAATGAAAAATGGAAAAACAATATTCGATTTTTCATCAAACAACGTCCGATATTTGAAAGTTCATCATGAAAATATAGGTTTTCGAATATGCTGAATCTATAACAAGTACTCCTGAAAGCCTATCTCTCTCCGGTCAGATTTTCATCTTGAAAATGTCATTTTGCAAGAGTTGCAAATTTCAATCTGCAATATCTCTTGTTATATTCGTCTGATCCAATTTGGATTTCCGAATGTCGAAAATCTCGATTTTTTGGGTCAAAAATCAGCAAGGGGTTAGACCCCCCTAAAATGACCTATTTGCTCCTTTGCATAAAAATCAGGGTGTCTACTGTCTTAGGATATGGAGTGTATAATACTTACTTTGTTGATTCAACCAAACCTAACAGTTGATGATTCAATAGAGAATTGCACTCCAGAGAGCAGTTCAAAATGAACTGGAAAATGAGAAATGGAAAAACAATAAATTCGATTTTTTTTTTAACAAAGTCGGATATTTGAAGGCTTGGTATGAAAATAAAGGTTTTCAATTACGCTGAATTTATTGCGAGCATTTCCGAAAGCCTATCTCCCACCGTTCAGATTTTCATTTTGGAAATGTCATTTTTCAAAAGTTGCAAATTTCAATCTGCAATATCTCTTGTTACATTCGTCTGATCCAATTGGGATTTCTGGTTTCGTAATCAGCGTTGATGCGGCTTCCATTCCAGCGCAAAAACTAAAAATAGAAAATCTCGATTTTTTGGGTCAAAAATGAGCAAGGGCTTAGACCCCCTAAAATGACCTATTTTTCAATATGCGATATCTCTTGTTATATTTGTCTGATCCAATTGGGATTGCCGGTTTCGTAATCAGCATTGATAAGGCTTCCATTCCAACGCAAGAACTAAATGTCGAAAATCTCGATTTTTTGGGTCAAGTCAGATATTTGAAGGTTTGATATGAGAATAAAGGTTCTCAAATACGCTGAATCTATTGCGAGCAATCCCGAAAGCCTATCTCCCACCGTTAAGATTTTCATTTTGGAAATGTCATTTTTCAAAAGTAGCAAATTTCCGGTTTCGTAATCAGCGTTGATGAGGCTTCCATTCTAGCGCAAAAACTAAAAATCGAAAATCTCGATTTTTTGGTTCAAAAATGAGCAAGGGGTTAGACCCCCTAAAATGACCTATTTTTCAATATGCGATATCTCTTGTTATATTTGTCTGATCCAATTGGGATTGCCGGTTTCGTAATCAGCATTGATAAGGCTTCCATTCCAACGCAAGACCTAAATGTCGAAAATCTCGATTTTTTGGGTCAATTCAGATATTTGAAGGTTTGATATGAGAATAAAGGTTCTCAAATACGCTGAATCTATTGCGAGCATTCCCGAAAGCCTATCTCCCACCGTTCAGATTTTCATTTTGGAAATGTCATTTTTCAAAGGTTGCAAATTTCAATCTGCAATATCTCTTGTTATATTCGTCTGATCCAATTGGGATTTCCGGTCCCGTAATCAGCGTTGATGAGGCTTCCATTCCAGCGCAAAAACTAAAAATCGAAAATCTCGATTTTTTGGTTCAAAAATGAGCCCTGGTTAGACCCCCTAAAATGACCTATTTGCTCTTCTGCCTGAAATTCAGGAAGTTCAACTACTGTCTTAGGATATGGAGTGTATAATACTTACTTTGTTGATTCCACCAAACTAAACAGTTGATGATTCAATAGAGAATTGCACTCCAGAGAGCAGTTCAAATTGAACTGGAAAATGAAAAATGGAAAAACAATATTCGATTTTTCTTCAAACAACGTCCGATATTTGAAAGTTCATGATGAAAATATAGGTTTTCGAATATGCTGAATCTATAACAAGTACTCCTGAAAGCCTATCTCTCTCCGTTCAGATTTTCATCTTGAAAATGTCATTTTGCAAAAGTTGCAAATTTCAATCTGCAATATCTCTTGTTATATTCGTCTGATCCAATTGGGATTTCCGGTTTCGTAATCAGCATTGATCAGGCTTCCGTTCCAGCTCGAAAACTAAATATCGAAAATCTCGATTTTTTGGGTCAAAAAGGAGCAAGGGCTTAGACCCCCATAAAATGACCTATTTGCTCCTCTGCATAAAAATCAGGGTGTCCTACTACTGTCTTAGGATATGGAGTGTATAAAACTCACTTTTTTGATTCAACCGAACCTAACAGTTGATGATTCAATAGAGAATTGCACTCCAGAGAGCAGTTCAAAGTGATCTGGAAAATGAAAAATGGAAAAACAATAAATTCGATTTTTTTTTCAAACGAAGTCAGATATTTGAAAGTTTGATATGAAAGTATAGGTTTTCAAATAAGCTGAATCCATTGCGAGCATTCTCAAAAGCCTATCTCTCACCGTTCATATTTTCATTTTGGAAATGTCATTTTTCAAAAGTTGAAAATTTCAATCTGCAATATCTCTTGTTATATTCGTTTGATCCAATTAGGATTTCCGGTTTCGCAATCAGCATTGATAAGGCTTCCATTCCAGCTCGAAAACTAAATATCGAAAATCTCGATTTTTTGGGTCAAAAATGAGCAAGGGCTTAGACCCCCCTAAAATGACCTATTTGCTCCTCTGCATAAAAATCAGGGTGTGCTACTACTGTCTTAGGATATAGAGTGTATAGTACTTACTTTTTTGATTCAACCAAACCTAACAGTTGATTATTCAATAGAGAATTGCACTCCAGAGAGCAGTTCAAAGTGGACTGGAAAATGAAAAACGGAAAAAAAATAAATTCGATTTTTTTTTTTAACAAAGTGGGATATTTGATGGCTTGGTATGAAAATGAAGGTTTTCAAATACGCTGAATCTATTGCGAGCATTCCCGGAAGCCTATCTCCCACCGTTCAGATTTTCATTTTGGAAAAGTCATTTTTCAAAAGTTGCAAATTTCAATCTGCAATATCTCTTGTTATATTCGTCTGATCCAATTGGGATTTCCAGTTTCGTAATCAGCATTGATCAGGCTTCCATTCCAGCTCAAAAACTAAATATCGAAAATCTCGATTTTTTGGGTCAAAAATGAGCGAAGGGTTAGACCCCCCTAAAATGACCTATTTGCTCTTCTGCCTGAAAATCAGGAAGTTCAACTACTGTCTTAGGATATGGAGTGTATAATACTTACTTTGTTGATTCCACCAAACTAAACAGTTGATGATTCAGTAGAGAATTGCACTCCAGAGAGCAGTTCAAAGTGAACTGGAAAATGAAAAAACGATAAATTCGATTTTTCTTCAAAAAACGTCGGATATTTGAAAGTTCATCATGAAAATATAGGTTTTCGAATATGCTGAATCTATAGCAAGTATTCCTGAAAGCCTATCTCTCTCCGTTCAGATTTTCATCTTGAATATGGCATTTTTCAAAAGTTGCAAATTTCAATCTGCGATATCTCTTGTTATATTTGTCTGATCCAATTGGGATTTCCGGTTTCGTAATCAGCATTGATAAGGCTTCCATTCCAACTCAAGACCTAAATGTCGAAAATCTCGATTTTTTGGGTGAAAAATCAGCAAGGGGTTAGACCCCCCTAAAATGACCTATTTGCTCCTTTGCATAAAAATCAGAGTGTCCTACTACTGTCTTAGGATATGGAGTGTATAATACTTACTTTGTTGATTCAACCAAACCTAACAGTTGATGATTCAATAGAGAATTGCACTCCAGAGAGCAGTTCAAAATGAACTGGAAAATGAAAAATGGAAAAACAATAAATTCGATTTTTTTTTTAACAAAGTCAGATATTTGAAGGCTTGGTATGAAAATAAAGGTTTTCAATTACGCGGAATTTATTGCGAGCTTTTCCGAAAGCCTATCTCCCACCGTTCAGATTTTCATTTTGGAAATGTCATTTTTCAAAAGTTGCAAATTTCAATCGGCAATATCTCTTGTTACATCCGTCTGATCCAATTGGGATTTCCGGTTTCGTAATCAGCGTTGATGGGGCTTCCATTCCAGCGCAAAAACTAAAAATAGAAAATCTCGATTTTTTGGGTCAAAAATGAGAGAGGGGTTAGACCCCCCTAAAATGACCTATTTGCTTCTTTGCATAAAAATCAGGGTGTCCTACTACTGTCTTAGGATATGGAGTGTATAATACTTACTTTGTTGACTCAACCAAACCAAACAGTTGATGATTCTATAGAGAATTGCACTCCGGAGAGCACTTCAAAGTGAACTGGAAAATTGAAAATGGAAAAACAATAAATTCGATTTTTTTTTTACGAAGTCAGATATTTTAAGGTTTGATATGAAAATGAAGGTTTTCAAATACGCTGAATCTATTGCGAGCATTCCCGAAAGCCTATCTCCCACCGTTCAGATTTTCATTTTGGAAATGTCATTTTTCAAAAGTAGCAAATTTCCGGTTTCGTAATCAGCGTTGATGAGGCTTCCATTCCAGCGCAAAAACTAAAAATCGAAAATCTCGATTTTTTGGTTCAAAAATGAGCAAGTGGTTAGACCCCCTAAAATGACCTATTTTTCAATCTGCGATATCTCTTGTTATATTTGTCTGATCCAATTGGGATTTCCGGTTTCGTAATCAGCGTTGATGAGGCTTCCATTCCAGCGCAAAAACTAAAAATCGAAAATCTCGATTTTTTGGTTCAAAAATGAGCAAGGGGTTAGACCCCCTAAAATGACCTATTTGCTCTTCTGCCTGAAAATCAGGAAGTTCAATTACTGTCTTAGGATATGGAGTGTATAATACTTACTTTGTTGATTCCACCAAACTAAACAGTTGATGATTCAATAGAGAATTGCACTCCAGAGAGCAGTTCAAATTGAACTGGAAAATGAAAAATGGAAAAACAATATTCGATTTTTCTTCAAACAACGTCCGATATTTGAAAGTTCATGATGAAAATATAGGTTTTCGAATATGCTGAATCTATAACAAGTACTCCTGAAAGCCTATCTCTCTCCGTTCAGATTTTCATCTTGAAAATGTCATTTTGCAAAAGTTGCAAATTTCAATCTGCAATATCTCTTGTTATATTCGTCTGATCCAATTGGGATTTCCGGTTTCGTAATCAGCATTGATCAGGCTTCCGTTCCAGCTCAACAACTAAATATCGAAAATCTCGATTTTTTGGGTCAAAATGGAGCAAGGGCTTAGACCCCCATAAAATGACCTATTTGCTCCTCTGCATAAAAATCAGGGTGTCCTACTATTGTCTTAGGATATGGAGTGTATAAAACTCACTTTTTTGATTCAACCGAACCTAACAGTTGATGATTCAATAGAGAATTGCACTCCAGAGAGCAGTTCAAAGTGATCTGGAAAATGAAAAATGGAAAAACAATAAATTCGATTTTTTTTTCAAACGAAGTCAGATATTTGAAAGTTTGATATGAAAGTATAGGTTTTCAAATAAGCTGAATCCATTGCGAGCATTCTCAAAAGCCAATCTCTCACCGTTCATATTTTCATTTTGGAAATGTCATTTTTCAAAAGTTGAAAATTTCAATCAGCAATATTTCTTGTTATATTCGTTTGATCCAATTTGGATTTCCGGTTTCGTAATCAGCATTGATCAGGCTTCCATTCCAGCTCAAAAACTAAATATCGAAAATCTCGATTTTTTGGGTCAAAAATGAGCGAGGGGTTAGAGCCCCCTAAAATGACCTATTTGCTCTTCTGCCTGAAAATCAGGAAGTTCAACTACTGTCTCAGGATATGGAGTGTATAATACTTACTTTGTTGATTCCACCAAACTAAACAGTTGATGATTCAATAGAGAATTGCACTCCAGAGAGCAGTTCAAATTGAACTGGAAAATGAAAAATGGAAAAACAATAAATTCGATTTTTTTTGAAACAAAGTGAGATATTTGATGGCTTGGTATGAAAATGAAGGTTTTCAAATACGCTGAATCTATTGCGAGCATTCCCGGAAGCCTATCTCCCACCGTTCAGATTTTCATTTTGGAAAAGTCATTTTTCAAAAGTTGCAAATTTCAATCTGCAATATCTCTTGTTATATTCGTCTGATCCAATTTGGATTTCCGGTTTCGTAATCAGCATTGATCAGGCTTCCATTCCAGCTCAAAAACTAAATATCGAAAATCTCGATTTTTTGGGTCAAAAATGAGCGAAGGGTTAGAGCCCCCTAAAATGACCTATTTGCTCTTCTGCCTGAAAATCAGGAAGTTCAACTACTGTCTCAGGATATGGAGTGTATAATACTTACTTTGTTGATTCCACCAAACTAAACAGTTGATGATTCAATAGAGAATTGCACTCCAGAGAGCAGTTCAAATTGAACTGGAAAATGAAAAATGGAAAAACAATAAATTCGATTTTTTTTGAAACAAAGTGAGATATTTGATGGCTTGGTATGAAAATGAAGGTTTTCAAATACGCTGAATCTATTGCGAGCATTCCCGGAAGCCTATCTCCCACCGTTCAGATTTTCATTTTGGAAAAGTCATTTTTCAAAAGTTGCAAATTTCAATCTGCAATATCTCTTGTTATATTCGTCTGATCCAATTGGTATTTCCGGTTTCGTAATCAGCATTGATCAGGCTTCCATTCCAGCTCGAAAACTAAATATCGAAAATCTCGATTTTTCGGGTCAAAAATGAGCAAGGGCTTAGACCCCCCTAAAATGACCTATTTGCTCCTCTGCATACAAATCAGGGTGTCCTACTACTGTCTTAGGATATGGAGTGTATAGTACTTACTTTTTTGATTCAACCAAACCTAACAGTTGATTATTCAATAGAGAATTGCACTCCAGAGAGCAGTTCAAAGTGGACTGGAAAATGAAAAACGGAAAAAAAATAAATTCGATTTTTTTTTTAAACAAAGTGAGATATTTGATGGCTTGGTATGAAAATGAAGGTTTTCAAATACGCTGAATCTATTGCGAGCATTCCCGGAAGCCTATCTCCCACCGTTCAGATTTTCATTTTGGAAAAGTCATTTTTCAAAAGTTGCAAATTTCAATCTGCAATATCTCTTGTTATATTCGTCTGATCCAATTTGGATTTCCGGTTTCGTAATCAGCATTGATCAGGCTTCCATTCCAGCTCAAAAACTAAATATCGAAAATCTCGATTTTTTGGGTCAAAAATGAGCGAGGGGTTAGAGCCCCCTAAAATGACCTATTTGCTCTTCTGCCTGAAAATCAGGAAGTTCAACTACTGTCTTAGGATATGGAGTGTATAATACTTACTTTGTTGATTCCACCAAACTAAACAGTTGATGATTCAATAGAGAATTGCACTCCAGAGAGCAGTTCAAATTGAACTGGAAAATGAAAAATGGAAAAACAATAAATTCGATTTTTCTTCGAACAACGTCGGATATTTGAAAGTTCATCATGAAAATATAGGTTTCCGAATATGCTGAATCTATAGCAAGTATTCCTGAAAGCCTATCTCTCTCCGTTCAGATTTTCATCTTGAAAATGGCATTTTTCAAAAGTTGCAAATTTCAATCTGCAATATCTCTCGTTATATTCGTCTGATCTAATTGGGATTTCCGGTTTCGTAATCAGCGTTGATGAGGCTTCCGTTCCATCGCAAAAACTAAAAATCGAAAATCTCGATTTTTTGGGTCAAAAATGAGCAAGGGGTTAGACCCCCTAAAATGACCTATTTGCTCTTCTGCCTGAAAATCAGGAAGTTCAACTACTGTCTTAGGATATGGAGTGTATAATACTTACTTTTTTGATTCCATCAAACCCAACAGGTGATGATTCAATAGAGAATTGCACTCCAGAGAGCAGTTCAAAGTGATCTGGAAAATGAAAAATGGAAAAACAATAAATTCGATTCTTTTTTCAAAAGAAGTCAGATATTTGAAAGTTTGATATGAAAGTATAGGTTTTCAAATAAGCTGAATCCATTGCGAGCATTCTCAAAAGCCAATCTCTCACCGTTCATATTTTCATTTTGGAAATGTCATTTTTCAAAAGTTGAAAATTTCAATCTGCAATATTTCTTGTTATATTCGTTTGATCCAATTAGGATTTCCGGTTTCGTAATCAGCATTGATAAGGCTTCCATTCCAGCTCGAAAACTAAATATCGAAAATCTCGATTTTTTGGGTCAAAAATGAGCAAGGGCTTAGACCCCCCTAAAATGACCTATTTGCTCTTCTGCCTGAAAATCAGGAAGTTCAACTACTGTCTTAGGATATGGAGTGTATAATACTTACTTTGTTGATTCCACCAAACTAAACAGTTGATGATTCAGTAGAGAATTGCACTCCAGAGAGCAGTTCAAAGTGAACTGGAAAATGAAAAAACGATAAATTCGATTTTTCTTCAAAAAACGTCGGATATTTGAAAGTTCATCATGAAAATAAAGGTTTTCGAATATGCTGAATCTATAGCAAGTATTCCTGAAAGCCTATCTCTCTCCGTTCAGATTTTCATCTTGAATATGGCATTTTTCAAAAGTTGCAAATTTCAATCTGCGATATCTCTTGTTATATTTGTCTGATCCAATTGGGATTTCCGGTTTCGTAATCAGCATTGATAAGGCTTCCATTCCAACTCAAGACCTAAATGTCGAAAATCTCGATTTTTTGGGTCAAAAATCAGCAAGGGGTTAGACCCCCCTAAAATGACCTATTTGCTCCTTTGCATAAAAATCAGGGTGTCCTACTACTGTCTTAGGATATGGAGTGTATAATACTTACTTTGTTGATTCAACCAAACCTAACAGTTGATGATTCAATAGAGAATTGCACTCCAGAGAGCAGTTCAAAATGAACTGGAAAATGAAAAATGGAAAAACAATAAATTCGATTTTTTTTTTTTAACAAAGTCAGATATTTGAAGGCTTGGTATGAAAATAAAGGTTTTCAATTACGCTGAATTTATTGCGAGCTTTTCCGAAAGCCTATCTCCCACCGTTCAGATTTTCATTTTGGAAATGTCATTTTTCAAAAGTTGCAAATTTCAATCTGCAATATCTCTTGTTACATCCGTCTGATCCAATTGGGATTTCCGGTTTCGTAATCAGCGTTGATTAGGCTTCCATTCCAGCGCAAAAACTAAAAATAGAAAATCTCGATTTTTTGGGTCAAAAATGAGAGAGGGGTTAGACCCCCCTAAAATGACCTATTTGCTTCTTTGCATAAAAATCAGGGTGTCCTACTACTGTCTTAGGATATGGAGTGTATAATACTTACTTTGTTGACTCAACCAAACCAAACAGTTGATGATTCTATAGAGAATTGCACTCCGGAGAGCACTTCAAAGTGAACTGGAAAATTGAAAATGGAAAAACAATAAATTCGATTTTTTTTTTACGAAGTCAGATATTTGAAGGTTTGATATGAAAATGAAGGTTTTCAAATACGCTGAATCTATTGCGAGCATTCCCGAAAGCCTATCTCCCACCGTTCAGATTTTCATTTTGGAAATGTCATTTTTCAAAAGTAGCAAATTTCCGGTTTCGTAATCAGCGTTGATGAGGCTTCCATTCCAGCGCAAAAACTAAAAATCGAAAATCTCGATTTTTTGGTTCAAAAATGAGCAAGTGGTTAGACCCCCTAAAATGACCTATTTTTCAATCCGCGATATCTCTTGTTATATTTGTCTGATCCAATTGGGATTTCCGGTTTCGTAATCAGCGTTGATGAGGCTTCCATTCCAGCGCAAAAACTAAAAATCGAAAATCTCGATTTTTTGGTTCAAAAATGAGCAAGGGGTTAGACCCCCTAAAATGACCTATTTGCTCTTCTGCCTGAAAATCAGGAAGTTCAATTACTGTCTTAGGATATGGAGTGTATAATACTTACTTTGTTGATTCCACCAAACTAAACAGTTGATGATTCAATAGAGAATTGCACTCCAGAGAGCAGTTCAAATTGAACTGGAAAATGAAAAATGGAAAAACAATATTCGATTTTTCTTCAAACAACGTCCGATATTTGAAAGTTCATGATGAAAATATAGGTTTTCGAATATGCTGAATCTATAACAAGTACTCCTGAAAGCCTATCTCTCTCCGTTCAGATTTTCATCTTGAAAATGTCATTTTGCAAAAGTTGCAAATTTCAATCTGCAATATCTCTTGTTATATTCGTCTGATCCAATTGGGATTTCCGGTTTCGTAATCAGCATTGATCAGGCTTCCGTTCCAGCTCAACAACTAAATATCGAAAATCTCGATTTTTTGGGTCAAAATGGAGCAAGGGCTTAGACCCCCATAAAATGACCTATTTGCTCCTCTGCATAAAAATCAGGGTGTCCTACTATTGTCTTAGGATATGGAGTGTATAAAACTCACTTTTTTGATTCAACCGAACCTAACAGTTGATGATTCAATAGAGAATTGCACTCCAGAGAGCAGTTCAAAGTGATCTGGAAAATGAAAAATGGAAAAACAATAAATTCGATTTTTTTTTCAAACGAAGTCAGATATTTGAAAGTTTGATATGAAAGTATAGGTTTTCAAATAAGCTGAATCCATTGCGAGCATTCTCAAAAGCCAATCTCTCACCGTTCATATTTTCATTTTGGAAATGTCATTTTTCAAAAGTTGAAAATTTCAATCTGCAATATTTCTTGTTATATTCGTTTGATCCAATTAGGATTTCCGGTTTCGTAATCAGCATTGATCAGGCTTCCATTCCAGCTCAAAAACTAAATATCGAAAATCTCGATTTTTTGGGTCAAAAATGAGCGAGGGGTTAGAGCCCCCTAAAATGACCTATTTGCTCTTCTGCCTGAAAATCAGGAAGTTCAACTACTGTCTTATGATATGGAGTGTATAATACTTACTTTGTTGATTCCACCAAACTAAACAGTTGATGATTCAATAGAGAATTGCACTCCAGAGAGCAGTTCAAATTGAACTGGAAAATGAAAAATGAAAAAACAATAAATTCGATTTTTTTTGAAACAAAGTGAGATATTTGATGGCTTGGTATGAAAATGAAGGTTTTCAAATACGCTGAATCTATTGCGAGCATTCCCGGAAGCCTATCTCCCACCGTTCAGATTTTCATTTTGGAAAAGTCATTTTTCAAAAGTTGCAAATTTCAATCTGCAATATCTCTTGTTATATTCGTCTGATCCAATTGGGATTTCCGGTTTCGTAATCAGCATTGATCAGGCTTCCATTCCAGCTCGAAAACTAAATATCGAAAATCTCGATTTTTCGGGTCAAAAATGAGCAAGGGCTTAGACCCCCCTAAAATGACCTATTTGCTCCTCTGCATACAAATCAGGGTGTCCTACTACTGTCTTAGGATATGGAGTGTATAGTACTTACTTTTTTGATTCAACCAAACCTAACAGTTGATTATTCAATAGAGAATTGCACTCCAGAGAGCAGTTCAAAGTGGACTGGAAAATGAAAAACGGAAAAAAAATAAATTCGATTTTTTTTTAAACAAAGTGAGATATTTGATGGCTTGGTATGAAAATGAAGGTTTTCAAATACGCTGAATCTATTGCGAGCATTCCCGGAAGCCTATCTCCCACCGTTCAGATTTTCATTTTGGAAAAGTCATTTTTCAAAAGTTGCAAATTTCAATCTGCAATATCTCTTGTTATATTCGTCTGATCCAATTTGGATTTCCGGTTTCGTAATCAGCATTGATCAGGCTTCCATTCCAGCTCAAAAACTAAATATCGAAAATCTCGATTTTTTGGGTCAAAAATGAGCGAGGGGTTAGAGCCCCCTAAAATGACCTATTTGCTCTTCTGCCTGAAAATCAGGAAGTTCAACTACTGTCTTAGGATATGGAGTGTATAATACTTACTTTGTTGATTCCACCAAACTAAACAGTTGATGATTCAATAGAGAATTGCACTCCAGAGAGCAGTTCAAATTGAACTGGAAAATGAAAAATGGAAAAACAATAAATTCGATTTTTCTTCGAACAACGTCGGATATTTGAAAGTTCATCATGAAAATATAGGTTTCCGAATATGCTGAATCTATAGCAAGTATTCCTGAAAGCCTATCTCTCTCCGTTCAGATTTTCATCTTGAAAATGGCATTTTTCAAAAGTTGCAAATTTCAATCTGCAATATCTCTCGTTATATTCGTCTGATCTAATTGGGATTTCCGGTTTCGTAATCAGCGTTGATGAGGCTTCCGTTCCAGCGCAAAAACTAAAAATCGAAAATCTCGATTTTTTGGGTCAAAAATGAGCAAGGAGTTAGACCCCCTAAAATGACCTATTTGCTCTTCTGCCTGAAAATCAGGAAGTTCAACTACTGTCTTAGGATATGGAGTGTATAATATTTATTCTTTTGATTCCATCAAACCCAACAGGTGATGATTCAATAGAGAATTGCACTCCAGAGAGCAGTTCAAAGTGATCTGGAAAATGAAAAATGGAAAAACAATAAATTCGATTTTTTTTTCAAACGAAGTCAGATATTTGAAAGTTTGATATGAAAGTATAGGTTTTCAAATAAGCTGAATCCATTGCGAGCATTCTCAAAAGCCAATCTCTCACCGTTCATATTTTCATTTTGGAAATGTCATTTTTCAAAAGTTGAACATTTCAATCTGCAATATTTCTTGTTATATTCGTTTGATCCAATTAGGATTTCCGGTTTCGTAATCAGCATTGATAAGGCTTCCATTGCAGCTCGAAAACTAAATATCGAAAATCTCGATTTTTTGGGTCAAAAATGAGCAAGGGCTTAGACCCCCCTAAAATGACCTATTTGCTCCTCTGCATAAAAATCAGGGTGTCCTACTACTGTCTTAGGATATGGAGTGTATAGTACTTACTTTTTTGATTCAACCAAACCTAACAGTTGATTATTCAATAGAGAATTGCACTCCAGAGAGCAGTTCAAAGTGGACTGGAAAGTGAAAAACGGAAAAAAAATAAATTCGATTTTTTTTGAAACAAAGTGAGATATTTGATGGCTTGGTATGAAAATGAAGGTTTTCAAATACGCTGAATCTATTGCGAGCATTCCCGGAAGCCTATCTCCCACCGTTCAGATTTTCATTTTGGAAAAGTCATTTTTCAAAAGTTGCAAATTTCAATCTGCAATATCTCTTGTTATATTCGTCTGATCCAATTGGGATTTCCGGTTTCGTAATCAGCATTGATCAGGCTTCCATTCCAGCTCGAAAACTAAATATCGAAAATCTCGATTTTTCGGGTCAAAAATGAGCAAGGGCTTAGACCCCCCTAAAATGACCTATTTGCTCCTCTGCATACAAATCAGGGTGTCCTACTACTGTCTTAGGATATGGAGTGTATAGTACTTACTTTTTTGATTCAACCAAACCTAACAGTTGATTATTCAATAGAAAATTGCACTCCAGAGAGCAGTTCAAAGTGGACTGGAAAATGAAAAACGGAAAAAAAATAAATTCGATTTTTTTTTAAACAAAGTGAGATATTTGATGGCTTGGTATGAAAATGAAGGTTTTCAAATACGCTGAATCTATTGCGAGCATTCCCGGAAGCCTATCTCCCACCGTTCAGATTTTCATTTTGGAAAAGTCATTTTTCAAAAGTTGCAAATTTCAATCTGCAATATCTCTTGTTATATTCGTCTGATCCAATTGGGATTTCCGGTTTCGTAATCAGCATTGATCAGGCTTCCATTCCAGCTCAAAAACTAAATATCGAAAATCTCGATTTTTTGGGTCAAAAATGAGCGAGGGGTTAGAGCCCCCTAAAATGACCTATTTGCTCTTCTGCCTGAAAATCAGGAAGTTCAACTACTGTCTTAGGATATGGAGTGTATAATACTTACTTTGTTGATTCCACCAAACTAAACAGTTGATGATTCAATAGAGAATTGCACTCCAGAGAGCAGTTCAAATTGAACTGGAAAATGAAAAATGGAAAAACAATAAATTCGATTTTTCTTCGAACAACGTCGGATATTTGGAAGTTCATCATGAAAATATAGGTTTCCGAATATGCTGAATCTATAGCAAGTATTCCTGAAAGCCTATCTCTCTCCGTTCAGATTTTCATCTTGAAAATGGCATTTTTCAAAAGTTGCAAATTTCAATCTGCAATATCTCTCGTTATATTCGTCTGATCTAATTGGGATTTCCGGTTTCGTAATCAGCGTTGATGAGGCTTCCGTTCCAGCGCAAAAACTAAAAATCGAAAATCTCGATTTTTTTGGTCAAAAATGAGCAAGGGGTTAGACCCCCTAAAATTAATTATCGGACGGTAATCGGTAGGTTTTTCTTTCTCATGGACCGAGGATGGGGTTGCTTGGAACTGACGGATCCCCGGTTTCGGACAGTTCCTTAGTAGTTTAACGGACACTTACAATCCCTAGACATGACACCCCTCTTACCACATCGAGAGCAGAACAGCAGCGGTTTCGAGGTGCATTGTGCTCGGAGATGACCTTTGCCACCACATCTCCAGCACTGGGGTTCGGTTGACGGTCGGTTCGACTTTTTCGGTTCATCCTGTCGCTGGGGTATTGCAGAGCTCTGAGCTACTTTCGGTTTTTCAGACGGTTCGGTGTGGTTCGGAGTGTTCAGGTGCATTCCGATCGGTTTGACGTTCGGTGGGGAATTTCGGAAGGTAAGATGCGGTTCGTTAATGAGACTCTTTTGGATCGGTGGCGAAGCATAGTTAGCGGTTTGCCATTTGACCATTTCAAAAACTTTTCCTTTTCGGAGCAGTTCTTCTATGGTTGAAGTCGGTTGGAAGGCCAGGGCGGTTTGCAGTTCTGGCAGTAAACGTCGTCGGATGATATTCACCTGTTCTTCCTCGGTCGGTCGCTTTACGGTCAGCTTCTGAAACAGATTTTGCATTCGAGTTACATACAACAAGAGTCGTTCATCGGTTCCTTGAGTGCGTTTCTTGATTTCCTCCAAAAGGATGTCCTCGTAGTCGGGAGGAAGAAAGGCCTCTCGGAGTTGTTCTTTGAAGTCGGTCCAGTCGGTGAAGGTGCCTCTCCGGGGAATGTACCAGTCTCTTGCATCTCTACGTAACAGCTCGTATATTGACTCGAATAACTGTTCGTGGCTCACCTTTCTAGCCTCGGCAAGATACTCAGCCTCCTCCAGGAATGAGGTCACACTGGTTGACCCATCGAACGTCAGGTTCCATTTCCACACAGGAACGGTAGGAACGGTGGAATGGTCGGTGGTTTTCGGCGGTTTCATCGGCGGGTATTCGGTCGTCAGTTCGGCTTCCTTGGTCGTCGGTACTTCGCTTCTTACTTCTCTCATCCCAGCGGTATCGGTAGGAGATGAGGCAAATGAAACTCTCCTGGTTGATTCGGCAAACTCCCTCGTCAATCGCCTCGACTCAGGGGATGTTATTAACGGTCTGTTTTGCTCACTGGTTCGGTCGGTTGGCAGTGCTTGTTCAACGGTAAATGGGAGGATGTCGGCGGGCGGTCGGTGGTAGGAAGGTTGTTTCTGCAAAAAAGTACGTTCAATTTGTTCGGTTAATAATCTGCAAACTTCTTGTCGGTTTTGCTACAGCCGGTCATCATGAGTGGTCGGTCGGGAAATGTCACAATCCTCTCCCAAGTTCAACAGGTCTGCTTCTCCAACGGTGGTTGAGCACGGAATCAGACCTGACCATTTTTGGAAATGTCATTTTAGGGGGGTCTAACCCCTTGCTCATTTTTGACCCAAAAAATCGAGATTTTCGATATTTAGTTTTTGAGCTGGAATGGAAGCCTTATCAATGCTGATTACGAAACCGGAAATCCCAATTGGATCAGACGAATAAACAAGAGATATTGCAGATTGCAATTTTCAACTGTTGAAAAATGACATTTCCAAAATGAAAACCTGATCGGTGAGAGATAGGCTTTCCAGAATGCTCGCAATGGATTCAGCTTATTTGAAGACCTATATTTTCATGATAAATTTTCAAATATCTGACTTTGTTTGAAAAAAAATCGAATTTATTGATTTTCGATTTTCAATTTTCCAGTTCACTTTGAACTGCTCTCTGGAGTGCAATTCTCTATAGAATCATCAACTGTTAGGTTTGATTGAATCAAAAAAGTAAGTACCATACACTCCATATCCTAAGACAGTAGTAGGACACCCTGATTTTTATGCAGAGGAGCAAATAGGTCATTTTAGGGGGGTCTCCCTTGCTCATTTTTGACCCAAAAAATCGAGATTTTCGATATTTAGTTTTTGAGCTGGAATGGAGGGCTAATCAATGTTGATTACGAAACCGGAATTCCCAATTAGATCAGACGAATATAACAAGAGATATTGCAGATTGAAATTTGCAACTTTTGAAAAATGCCATTTTCAAGATGAAAATCTGAACGGAGAGAGATAGGCTTTCAGGAATACTTGCTATAGATTCAGCATATTCGGAAACCTTTATTTTCATGATGAACTTTCAAATATCCGACGTTGTTCAAAGAAAAATCGAATTTATTGTTTTTCCATTTTTCATTTTCCAGATCACTTTGAACTGCTCTCTGGAGTGCAATTCTCTATTGAATCATCAACTGTTAGGTTCGGTTGAATCAAAAAAGTGAGTTTTATACACTCCATATCCTAAGACAGTAGTAGGACACCCTGATTTTTATGCAGAGGAGCAAATAGGTCATTTTATGGGGGTCTAAGCCCTTGCTCCATTTTGTCCCAAAAAATCGAGATTTTCGATATTTAGTTGTTGAGCTGGAACGGAAGCCTGATCAATGCTGATTACGAAACCGGAAATCCCAATTGGATCAGACGAATATAACAAGAGATATTGCAGATTGAAATTTTCAACTGTTGAAATGACATTTCCAAAATGAAAATCTGATCGGTGAGAGATAGGCTTTCCAGAATGCTCGCAATGGATTCCGCTTATTTGAAAACCTATATTTTCATGATGAACTTTCAAATATCTGACTTTATTTAAAAAAAAATCGAATTTATTGTTTTTCAATTTTTCATTTTCCAGTTCACTTTGGAGTGCTCTCTAGAGTGCAATTCTCTATTGAATCATCAACAAAAAATCGAGATTTTCGATATTTAGTTTTTGAGCTGGAATGGAAGCCTTATCAATGCTGATTACGAAACCGGAAATCCCAATTGTATCAGACGAATATACAAGAGATATTGCAGATTGAAATTTTCAACTGTTGAAAAATGACATTTCCAAAATGAAAATCTGATCGGTGAGAGATAGGCTTTCCAGAATGCTCGCAATGGATTCAGCTTATTTGAAAACCTATATTTTCATGATGAACTTTCAAATATCTGACTTTGTTTAAAAAAAAATCGAATTTAGTGTTTTTCAATTTTTCATTTTCCAGTTCACTTTGGACTGCTCTCTGGAGTGCAATTCTCTATCGAATCATAAACTGTTAGGTTTGGTTGAATCAAAAAAGTAAGTATTATACACTCCATATCCCTAAAACAGTAGTAGGACACCCTGATTTGTATGCAGAGGAGCAAATAGGTCATTTTAGGGGGGTCTAAGCCCTTGCTCATTTTTGACCCAAAAAATCGAGATTTTCGATATTTAGTTTTTGAGCTGGAATGGAAGCCTTATCAATGCTGATTACGAAACCGGAAATCCCAATTGTATCAGACGAATATACAAGAGATATTGCAGATTGAAATTTTCAACTGTTGAAAAATGACTTTCCAGAATGCTCGCAATGGATTCAGCTTATTTGAAAACCTATATTTTGTGACGAACCAGATTTTGCTCCGCCACAAAAAATTAAATTTTTCAACCGATACTTGCATAATAATGCCTGATAACCGAGATATTTTTGAAGAAAACCGAAATACTGTCATAGGGGGTGTACCGATAACAATAGTTGTGTGTTACGATTGAAAGGAGCCTTACCGATAATTGTTAGTTCATAGTTTTCCACCGGTCAGTCCATGTTAGTAGGAAAGACCGTATCTCTTATGTTTTCAGAATTCATTTATTTTAATAATTCTTTCCGTTCCACCATTTTTTGTTTGCTCTGAAAAAGTTCTCATAACTTTTTCTACTTCCCTTCTCATCCGTTGCCTCTGTCTGGTCTTTGGAAAGTCAGCCTTTGGAAATTTCAATCTGCAATATCTCTTGTTATATTCGTTTGATCCAATTAGGATTTCCGGTTTCGTAATCAGCATTGATAAGGCTTCCATTCCAGCTCGAAAACTAAATATCGAAAATCTCGATTTTTTGGGTCAAAAATGAGCAAGGGCTTAGACCCCCCTAAAATGACCTATTTGCTCCTCTGCATAAAAATCAGGGTGTCCTACTACTGTCCTAGGATATGGAGTGTATAATACTTACTTTGTTGATTCCACCAAACTAAACATTTGATGATTCAATAGAGAATTGCACTCCAGAGAGCAGTTCAAAGTGAACTGAAAAATGAAAAATGAAAAAACGATAAATTCGATTTTTCTTTAAATGATAATGATAATGATAATGTTTATTCATCCAAGAACTTATTGTTACAAAAATTGTACAATCAAGGTTGAATACGTCAAATATTAACAGGTAACACAAGAAAAAGAATAAACAATAATGCAGTTCAAGAATAAATTAATTCTTACACCAAACAAAAAATTCTGTTAGAGAATATGGCTCACATTGAACAAGCATTTCAAATAAAGTTCTCCTGAAATTTTTCTGATTTAATGCTCTGAATTTGCGAGGCAGGGCATTAAATAGCTTTAGACCCATGTATAAGGGAGACTTCTCTGTAAGAGACAATGATTGGAAAACTCGATTTAAAGGTTTTATTGAATTCTATGAAAAAAGTATTCCACATGGAGTTTGCATCGCCTTGATCCCTATAAACATCTGACCAATCAACAATAGACAACAAATCTCTAAATTTCATTAGAGTCTCTTGCCTTATATCCCTTATTTGTTCTTTTTCCACATTTTGAGGTATGATTTCATTGAGAGAAAAAATAAATTTCTGAGCTGAATGATCTGAGATGTGTTCTTCTATGACTTTGGAGTATCCTTCAATGTTCGTAATGATATTGTCTAAACATGTAGAGACTGTCCTGCAAATTCTAGTGGGTTCATTCACCATCGCCTTCAGACCAAAACTATCCAGTAAGGAGAGAAAGGTTCTTGTTCTTGGGGTGTCAGATAACAAGTCTACATTAAAGTCACCCGCAAGTATAACTCCAGATTTCTCACTGAGACAGCATAGCAATATCTGAGATAACTTATCTATAAAAATGTCGAAATTGTCAGCAGAAGAATCAGGTCTATAGATACAAAGTATTATAATCTTTTTACTTTTTAGACATACCTGAACTGAACAACATTCGAAAACGAACGGGATGCTATAGTTGTTGATATCCGTTCTGGTCTTAAAAGATATATGTTCCTTTAGGTAAATTGCGCTGCCACCATGTAGACCCTTCTTTCTACAAAAGTTTGATACTAGATTATATCCGTGAAGTTTATAATATTGCAGTTCTTGATGACTTTTCCAATGTTCAGTGACAGCTACGAAATCAACTTTGTGTTGGTTCAACATATATTGCAGTGTATTAAAAGCTGAACCTATGGACTTAAGGTTCTGGTGGACGAAGCACAATTCAGTGGGCTGTCTGCTCCCTTTCCTCTCTTCTATGACTACCATTGTTGGATCGAAAAAAATTTTGAAAGTTGAATTCCCTCACCAAAACTCCAGCAGGCCAATTTCCGGGACTCAACAACTTATCAAATAATTCGTCAGAAGATACTCCAACACTAAAAGCCGAATTTGTACCCCTTGTAGGAAGTTTTTTAATTACGAAGTTGTCCACACCAGTAGTGGCTTTCAGATAATCCTGCATCTCTATCTCTGTAACTTGGTTTCCACATATCCTCCCCACATATAACCATTTTTTTTTAAGAGCTCCTTTTATTTTACAGGTAGGATCGACTTTAGATCCTGTGCACAAGACTGTATTTCGTTTAGTAGATTTTTTTCGAGTTACAGTTTTCCACCTTGAGTTATCTTCTAAGGTTTTCATATTTTCATTCATTTCGTTACTAAGATGAATAATCTCATCCATTTTCTTACGTTGAGCATATTCCAGTTCCACCCAGGCTGCAGACTTGTTGTTATGATCAACACTTGCGGCACTCCTAAGTAAGGCATCGTTAGTATTTCCAGACATTTGGAGATCATCTGTTGCCGTACCCGGTAGAGATTCTCGAATTTCAACGACTTCGATACTTGGTGTTTGTTTTTGATCCGTATGCTTATCGTGAATTGTAGTCGTATCATGTCCATATTTACTCTTTTTGCTAGTAGGAATTCCCTTAGTTGAGGTTATTCTATTTTTTGCGTTAACCTCATTCAGTTTATCCACAAGAAGATCATTATTCATTTGAAGAACTTTATTTTTATCTTTCATTTCTTCTAGAAGCATCTTCAAGTAATGAATTTCGGTTTGCAGTATTTTATTCTCATGATTGTCCAACTTATCCTCGGAATTGACTGAATCACAACACTTAACAATTCCATTACCAATGATTTCCACATTTTTTAGTCTTTTAGAACAGCTTTCATGGAAGACTGAATAGCAAAATTTGCACACCAATACTCGGCACGCCTTCGCACAACATTTGAACATTTTGTCGCCAATATTAACTTTAATTCGCTCATAATCTTCGCGCTCACGATCGGACGCGTCTGTATCATCCGCCATCACACATATATATATATATATATATATATTAAAAAACGTCGGATATTTGAAAATTCATCATGAAAATATAGGTTTTCGAATATGCTGAATCTATAGCAAGTATTCCTGAAAGCCTATCTCTCTCCGTTCAGATTTTCATCTTGAAAATGGCATTTTTCAAAAGTTGCAAATTTCAATCTGCAATATCTCTTGTTATATTCGTCTGATCCAATTGGGATTTCCGGTTTCGTAATCAGCATTGATCAGGCTCCCGTTCCAGCTCAACAACTAAATATCGAAAATCTCGATTTTTTGGGTCAAAAAGGAGCAAGGGCTTAGACCCCCATAAAATGACCTACTTGCTCCTTTGCATAAAAATCAGGGTGTCCTACTACTGTCTTAGGATATGGAGTGTATAAAACTCACTTTTTTGATTCAACCGAACCTAACAGTCGATGATTAAATAGAGAATTGCACTCCAGAGAGCAGTTCAAAGTGATCTGGAAAATGAAAAATGGAAAAACAATAAATTCGGTTTTTTTTTTTTACAAAGTCAGATATTTGAAGGCTTGGTATGAAAATGAAGGTTTTCAAATACGCTGAATCTATTGCGAGCATTCTCAAAAGCCTATCTCTCACCGTTCATATTTTCATTTTGGAAATGTCATTTTTCAAAAGTTGAAAATTTCAATCTGCAATATCTCTTGTTATATTCGTTTGATCCAATTAGGATTTCCGGTTTCGTAATCAGCATTGATAAGGCTTCCATTCCAGCTCGAAAACTAAATATCGAAAATCTCGATTTTTTGGGTCAAAAATGAGCAAGGGCTTAGACCCCCCTAAAATGACCTATTTGCTCCTCTGCATAAAAATCAGGGTGTCCTACTACTGTCCTAGGATATGGAGTGTATAATACTTACTTTGTTGATTCCACCAAACTAAACATTTGATGATTCAATAGAGAATTGCACTCCAGAGAGCAGTTCAAAGTGAACTGGAAAATGAAAAATGAAAAAACGATAAATTCGATTTTTCTTTAAAACACGTCGGATATTTGAAAGTTCATCATGAAAATATAGGTTTTCGAATATGCTGAATCTATAGCAAGTATTCCTGAAAGCCTATCTCTCTCCGTTCAGATTTTCATCTTGAAAATGGCATTTTTCAAAAGTTGCAAATTTCAATCTGCAATATCTCTTGTTATATTCGTCTGATCCAATTGGGATTTCCGGTTTCGTAATCAGCATTGATCAGGCTCCCGTTCCAGCTCAACAACTAAATATCGAAAATCTCGATTTTTTGGGTCAAAAAGGAGCAAGGGCTTAGACCCCCATAAAATGACCTATTTGCACCTCTGCATAAAAATCAGGGTGTCCTACTACTGTCTTAGGATATGGAGTGTATAGTACTTACTTTTTTGATTCAACCAAACCTAACAGTTGATTATTCAATAGAGAATTGCACTCCAGAGAGCAGTTCAAAGTGATCTGGAAAATGAAAAATGGAAAAACAATAAATTCGATTTCTTTTCAAACGAAGTCAGATATTTGAAAGTTTGATATGAAAGTATAGGTTTTCAAATAAGCTGAATCCATTGCGAGCATTCTCAAAAGCCTATCTCTCACCGTTCATATTTTCATTTTGGGAATGTCATTTTTCAAAAGTTGAAAATTTCAATCTGCAATATCTCTTGTTATATTCGTTTGATCCAATTAGGATTTCCGGTTTCGTAATCAGCATTGATAAGGCTTCCATTCCAGCTCGAAAACTAAATATCGAAAATCTCGATTTTTTGGGTCAAAAATGAGCAAGGGCTTAGACCCCCCTTAAATGACCTATTTGCTCCTCTGCATAAAAATCAGGGTGTCCTACTACTGTCTTAGGATATGGAGTGTATAGTACTTACTTTTTTGATTCAACCAAACCTAACAGTTGATTATTCAATAGAGAATTGCACTCCAGAGAGCAGTTCAAAGTGGACTGGAAAATGAAAAACGGAAAAAAAATAAATTCGATTTTTTTTTTTAACAAAGTGAGATATTTGAAGGCTTGGTATGAAAATGAAGGTTTTCAAATACGCTGAATCTATTGCGAGCATTCCCGGAAGCCTATCTCCCACAGTTCAGATTTTCATTTTGGAAAAGTCATTTTTCAAAAGTTGCAAATTTCAATCTGCAATATCTCTTGTTATATTCGTCTGATCCAATTGGGATTTCCGGTTTCGTAATCAGCATTGATCAGGCTTCCATTCCAGCTCAAAAACTTAATATCGAAAATCTCGATTTTTTGGGTCAAAAATGAGCAAGGGCTTAGACCCCCCTAAAATGACCTATTTGCTCCTCTGCATACAAATCAGGGTGTCCTACTACTGTTTTAGGATATGGAGTGTATAATACTTACTTTTTTGATTCAACTAAACCTAACAGTTGATGATTCTATAGAGAATTGCACTCCAGAGAGCAGTCCAAAGTGAACTGGAAAATTGAAAATCGAAAATCAATAAATTCGATTTTTTCTTAAACGAAGTCAGATATTTGCAGGTTTGGTATGAAAATGAAGGTTTTCGAATACGCTGAATCTTTTGCGAGCATTCCCGAAAGCCTATCTCCCACCGTTCAGATTTTCATTTTGAAAATGTCATTTTTCAAAAGTTGCAAATTTCAATCTGCAATATCTCTTGTTATATTCGTCTGATCCAATTGGGATTTCCGGTTTCGTAATCAGCATTGATTAGCCTTCCATTCCAGCTCAAAAACCAAATATCGAAAATCTCGATTTTTTGGGTCAAAAATGAGCAAGGGAGACCCCCCTAAAATGACCTATTTGCTCCTCTGCATAAAAATCAGGGTGTCCTACTACTGTCTTAGGATATGCAGTGTATGGTACTTACTTTTTTGATTCAACCAAACCTAACAGTTGATGATTCTATAGAGAATTGCACTCCAGAGAGCAGTTCAAAGTGAACTGGAAAATTGAAAATCGAAAATCAATAAATTCGAATTTTTTTTTAAACAAAGTCAGATATTTGAAAGTTTATCATGAAAATATAGGTCTTCAAATAAGCTGAATCCATTGCGAGCATTCTGGAAAGCCTATCTCTCACCGATCAGATTTTCATTTTGGAAATGTCATTTTTCAACAGTTGAAAATTTCAATCTGCAATATCTCTTGTATGTTCGTCTGATCCAATTGGGATTTCCGGTTTCGTAATCAGCATTGATAAGGCTTCCATTCCAGCTCAAAAACTAAATATCGATAATCTCGATTTTTTGGGTCAAAAATGAGCAAGATAAGATAAGATAAGATAAGATAATTTATTGGTGCTACTTTACAAAATACACTGTATTGCACAAGTCATATTTCAAAATAGGAATAGGATGATTTAACCATCTCATATCACAGTCAAAAATTATATAAAAAACATTTCACAAGAATAAAAAAACACCTGGACACTACAAATTTGGGAGGACACAATATACCATTCCAATCAAAAATAAGGAATATAGTAAATATTCAATAATTTATTTCAAAAGATGTCAGGTCACTGGACAACTGTCACTGCACACTCCAAAATGCATTTGTCGTCAATATTTCATTGATTCTTTTGTTGAATTCTTTAGGATTGAGCCTCTTAACCTCCATAGGTAACTTACTGAAAAGTTTATGAGAGATGAAATTGGGACCATTCTTCGATTTTTCAAGTCGCATATACTTGGATTTTATATTATTTCTGTATCGTGTGTGATAATCATGGGTGTCCCCATATTTGGGGAGATCCCTGATATTATTATATGCATAGACAAGGCATTCATGAATGTATATAGATGGAAAAGTGAGAATCTTTAGTTCTTTGAAAGCGCTCAAGCAATCATCCCTATATCCCAGACCAGCCACTATTCTAACCGCTCTTCTCTGCAGTCTGAAAATTTTCTCCCTACTGGAACAGTTACCCCAGATGAGTACACAATATCGCAGGTGTGATTCGATGAGGCTGTGATAGGCAACCTTAACAACCTTCTTGGATACAATGTTAGCTAAGTTACGTAGTAGAAAGATATTCTTGGTCACCTTTGACGCTGTTTCATTGCCATGAGGAATCCATGTGAGACCAGAGTCCAGATGAACTCCCAGAAACTTTATCGACTCATTGGCATTATGATCTTTAAGTCCTCTTAAGTTGAACAACATGGTGTCAGTCTTCTCTTCATTACAAACAAGCTTGTTCAGTGCGAACCACTCCTTATCCCTTAATTCTGCTGCACACGCCAGCTGCTCAGCTCCTCGCATCTCCTTATGCTCCACAGTTATTCCCGAGTCATCCGCCCATAAGAGATGTTCGTAGGCCGCCATGAAAAAAGAAAAATCGTTCATAAAGATTATGAATAGTAGGGGTCCTAATATAGAACCCTGTGGCACCCCAAGACTTAATTGACCCTCTGTGGACCAAGTATTGTTGCAGAAAACCCTCTGTGTTCTGTTGAAGAAATAGGACCGAATGAGTCCGAGACCAACCTCGTCAAAACCGTATTTCGAAAGCTTGTCAACAAGAGCCTGCGGCGGTACGCAGTCGAAAGCTCGGCTCAGGTCTAAAAATATTGATAGTGAAAGCGAACCCCTCTCAAAACAATCCAGCGTGTACTCAACAAACCGCATTACAGCATCACATGTACTTGACCCTCTTCTATATCCGTATTGGTTCCTGTGAAACAAATTTTCTTTCTCAAAATAGTTCATTATCTGCACGCAGATGATCCTCTCGAAGACCTTTGAGAATATAGGGAGTAAGGAAATCGGTCTATAGTTTTTTTTATCATTCTTATCTCCCTTTTTGTGTATTGGGATTACCTTCGCCACCTTCAGACAATCTGGGAAAACCCCCTCCTTAATGCAGCGGTTTATTATCTTAGTGAGAGGCCCCACAATATGATTTATATTTCTTTTCAAAAGTGTTATTGACAGACCGTAGTAGTCCCTGGATTTACTCCCCTTCAGCGAATTTATTATATCCTTTGTATTGTTAAATGATACTTCATGAAATTGAAAATCACCTGCACGCCGATAATTTGCTTCCACGGATATCCCAGGCCCTGAAATATCAATATTCGGCAAATTATTCACCAGTTCATGTGGCAATGAAACAAAGTAGGAGTGCAACTCCTGTGAGCTCAAGGGTATAGACGAAACCACCTCTGACCGCCTCTTACTATTTATTATTTTCCACATATTCTTGCTAGGGTTACTGGAATTCAAGATGAAATTGTCATTAGCTGTCCTACGTGCTCTGCGCAGTGCTGCCCTGTACTCGCCACGTGCTCTGTTCCTCAATACTTTCATGTCATAATTTTTGAAATGATTATACAGATCATTGTAAAGTCTCACCTTCTCCCTCATCTCACGCAATTCAGCAGAGAACCATTTTACTCCCGAGTCGCAAGTTCTAGCTTTTATAACAACCTCTGGGAAAGATTCTTGGTATATTTCTATGAAACACCTATGAAAACTTTCAAAACAATCTCCTGGTGACAAAGACATATCATCTATAAAAGTCCAATCTTGTTCACTCAACAAGTTATGCATCCTACAATAGCCTACCTGTGTCAATGGTCTGCACCTGCTATTAGTGATGGAAGTGGTGGGTGCTGAATGCATTGGGATACTAATGCGCTGTGCATCATGGTCCGAAAAATTCACTCTCAGAATTTTGGGGAAAAAACTGCACAATTCTGTGTTCCTTACAAATATATTATCTATAATTTATCCATTCTTGTGGGCTCAAAAATAGTCTGTTTTAGGCCATAAGACTCAAGAACCTCCACCAGTGCTACAGCATTCCTATCCAGTGTATCATTCCCATACATGCTGAAAAACACATTAAAATCACCTGCAATAGCAAGATCATCATGAATATCCACCAAGTTCAAAACATTTTCAAGTATTTCCAAAAAATTCCCGAAATCACCATTAGTTGAGCGATAAATTGATATTAGGGTTAATTTCTGTGTTTTTATTGCAGCTATTTCACAGTCAAATTCCACTGACAAACTCACAATATTCCCCAGTACTTCGTAGTCATGGTTTCTACTCAAAATCATGGAACCACCACGCGATTTTTTCGTTCTGGAGAAAATGGAAGCTACGTGCCATCCACCTGAGGAGCAAGAGTCAGCTATCTCCGGCGAGAACCAATGCTCCGTCACACAGATAGCATCATGCATTTTGTTTTCCATGAGAAACAAGTCCCATTCATTCACCTTGTGAGAAGTCAATCCCTGAATATTCAAATGTATCACTCGGAAGGTGCATTTATTATCTCCAGCTTTGTTGTCGTTCATGTTCGGCCCTTTTGTACAACTTTCCTGTGTAAAACATCGACACATATGCATCTTTCGGCCAGAGATCACATGATTTCGCTCTTTCCAGATTTTCTTCATTAATAGAGACTTTGTAGGAACGATAACACTCAGGATGTTTGGAATTCAATTCGGTGCATACAGCCTCCGTAAAATTCTGTTTCACCATGTTAGTGAATTCAGATGATGTTGTTTGTGTATTAATTCTTGAAACGAACAGGGATATAGTCTTAGTTATAGCTTTTATGGAGCTATCAGTCGCTTTCCCCATGATTGACCATTTATTATCATATTTCCCCTTTTGTTTGACTGGCCTGACAGATGCCTTGTTTGTTTTGAGTTGTGGATTCTTATCTGCGACATTCTCTGACGTTTGTTTGATGTACAAATTTCTATCGGTTGTTGACATTGATTCATTTGAGCTACCAAACTCCATGTTTGTTTCATCCTTGTTAGTACTAACTTCCAAAGATGAGACGAAGACTTCACAATTATCCTCGCCAACAGTAGACTTCGGATTCACCATTTTCACCGGACGTTCATTTTCCTTTTCCGCAGAATTTGTGTTTTCAGATGTCGGCAATAATGATTTCTTCACTGGTTGCAAGGAGCCAGTTGAAAAACCGACAGATGGCTTCTTTGATGCTGATGTACCGTCTCCGAATTTCTCCAAGATACTAATATAATTTTTCAATATTTTTATTTTATCATCAAGTTCATCAATCAACCTGTCTTTACCCCCAATGATCCTGTTCAAGTATTCCACCTCCAGATCTACATTCTTTTCTTCAACAGTATCGCCATTCTTTGGGACTTCATGGGCGTTATCTGCTCCAAACATTTCATCCTCCACAGTCAAACTATGGAGTTGGGAAACGGAATTTTCGAAACACAGTTCATTCAGACCACTAAGACGTGTTCTCAGCTTCTCAACTTCCAACTCTGCTTGTTTCAGTTTTGAGGTTATATCATCGCAGCAGAGCAATCTTCCTTTTTGGTCCACAAAAATACCACAAACTTTCAGTACACAACTAAAATGATATGAACTACTGCATCTAAAGCACGTTATGTAAGTTTTCACTTCTTTTACACATTTCTTGCAATAAATTTCCACACCGTTATTCGTACGTGGCGGAGCCATTGCGAGAGGGGGGTTAGACCCCCCTAAAATGACCCCTTTGCATAAAAATCAGGGTGTCCTACTACTGTCTTAGGATATGGAGTGTATGAAACTCACTTTTTCGATTCAACCGAACCTAACAGTTGATGATTCAATAGAGAATTGCACTCTAGAGAGCACTCCAAAGTGAACTGGAAAATGAAAAATTGAAAAAAAAATAAATTCGAGATTTTTTTTTAAACAGAGTCAGATATTTGAAAGTTTATCATGAAAATATAGGTTTTCAAATAAGCTGAATCCATTGCGAGCATTCTGGAAAGCCTATCTCTCACCGATCAGATTTTCATTTTGGAAATGTCATTTTTCAACAGTTGAAAATTTCAATCTGCAATATCTCTTGTATATTCGTCTGATCCAATTGGGATTTCCGGTTTCGTAATCAGCATTGATAAGGCTTCCATTCCAGCTCAAAAGCTAAATATCGAAAATCTCGATTTTTTGGGTCAAAAATGAGCAAGGGGTTAGACCCCCCTAAAATGACCCCTTTGCATAAAAATCAGGGTGTCCTACTACTGTCTTTAGTATGGAGTGTATAATACTTACTTTGTTGATTCAACCAAACCTAACAGTTGATGATTCTATCCCTAATAGCACACAACGTCCTTGGGACGTCCAATTCATGTCCATTTAACGTCGGAACGTCCATGTACTTGATTTGTATGTCCTTTGGACGTCCGTTTCCGGACAGTTTTAGGACGTCCAAGATGGATATCCATTGTTAGTCCAATTTATGTACAATGTCCGTATCGGATATCCATTGGATGCCTGTGATGGACATAATACGGACCATATGACACATGTCCGTATCATGTAGTCCCAAAATGGTCCCTGACCGACTTAATACATGCAATGTCAAATATATGTCCTTACTGGATATCCATTAGTTGTCCGAGATGAACATAGTACGGACCATATAACTTATATACATATATATATTACATGGTCCGTATAACGTCCATCACGGACACCTAGTGGATATCCGGTAGGGACATCTTTTGAATGTCCATACCGGATATTCACTAGGAGTCCGTAATGGACCTAATATGGACTAAATAACATGTATATATTACATGGTCCGTATAACGTCCATGACGGACACCTATTGGATATCCGGTAGGGACATCTTTTGAATGTCCATACCTGTTAAAAATTGGAGGAATTTTTAACCCAACTCTACCACTCGATGACATCTCTAGCAACTCAGTGACTACGTTTATCGTTACATGCTTCTGTGAACGTAACCTTTAAATCGCTGTCAATCAGCTGTTCAAAAAAACCGGTGGAACCTGTTGAATCTGCTCAATTTAATTCATTCTCTTTAGATTCTTCGTTCGCTCAAGTGAATTGGAACTTGGTCTAAATTCTTAACGTGATTTTTAGTGCACTCTCAACTTTTTTCAATCAGCTCAAATCTAATATTATTATTTTATATTATACTAATCAATCGATCAACATCTCAAAAAGGTACAGTATTTTTTCACTCAACAAAAAATGTAATCATTTTTTGCATGTGTCACGTTAGAATATCATTCTACATAATTTTCCTCTCAACATTCACTCCATCGCTATGCATTTTCTCACAATTACATTTGCAATATTCTGCTCTACATCTCTCTATCATATTTGCATGTATATTTTCTCAATTTTCTCCAAATCTCTCAATCAACCACGTGCTCAATGTACCTAACTGCTTCAACCTTCTCAAAATGCATCGATATTTCATTCACTGTGAATCACATCACCTCGACAATCACTCACATTTTAATTTCTCTAATTTTAGCACCAAGTTCACATTTCACACCACTCTATTAGAAGCTTATATACTTGTATTCACTCTCATTTTATATACATGTCACCTCAGATTAACTTTACATCTCTTACGATCAGACTTCTCAGGCCTCTTAAGTTTCAGGTACCTCTACGCTCAAGTTGGACACTTCGAAGGCTTCTCATAGACCAGATCGAGATCCATCTCACTACACTCAGAACTCTGAATAATGGAATACACTCTATCAACTCTATTGGACAGACTGGTTTGTGATAATGCTCGAGGAGGTCCAATCTGATTTCAACTCAATAAGTATAATTTATTATACACTTTTGCATGTCTCTATTACCTGAAACTTATGATACCTTATTTATTTTCTCTAACGTTGTGAACTGCTCTTCTTGTTTCATCTCAATTATGAATACTATTCATTAATTCTTTCTACGTTTACAATATTTCATTTCTCTACATTGCATTTGTAACACAACTCACCTCAATTTATGTACTCTCATACAACACCTTCTGCTTTTCTAATAGATTTGCTATTCCTGTAAGCGTTGGTAATCATCTCTCTACATTACATTTGTAACACAACTCACCTCAATTTATGTACTCTCATAAAACACCTTCTGCTTTTCTAATAGATTTGCTATTCCTGTAAGCGTTGGTAATCATCTCTCTCTCATTCTGTCTCATTACACCTGTCTCACTACATTACATATCTCTAACTTCTCAAGTTATCACTGCAACCTTCTGTTTTTCTGATAGCGAGACAGTTTATGAAATCGTAAACTCTATCACTGTAAACGTTGTGCTTGCATGATAACACTCACATCAATTTATAACTATCAAGCTCAATTATTATGCAACTCAAAATACATAGACACGTTTTTAAGTAGATCTATCTCAATTCTCTCAATTCTTATCAAACGCATAATAATTGATCTTGTTACTCGATACATGAAATTCACTCAACCTGCTCTTTCTCTCAAGCAAATACAACGTTGATTTTCTCATTGAAACATTACTCTCAAATTCTCTTAATAACTTCTCAATAATTGTAAATAGGTTCACTCTGTTTAGATGTTGTATTTAATTTTACTTCATGCGAGTGTCTATTTATTATGTGACGTGTTTGATATACAATAAAGATTTTATTTTACCATCTCCAACTCAATCATTTGGTAACAGTCCACTTTTAAGTAATTGCCAAAAATCTCAACACCCAGATTTTTGAACATTTGGTCCTTCGGGCCGGATGGTTGAGTTGGAATAATCATTCATTCATATCACATTCTTCTCAAAAAGGTCATGTCTCAAAAGTCGGGAAGATCTTCTCCATCTCCAAAAGAGGATGACGCTCAACTCCAGGTCCCTCCTACTCGATCATCCAGATCTTCCACATCTTCGCAGCCTGATGTGGGACCTCAAACTCGCTCGGCTGGTCTTCCCACCAACCTCAAATTGAAAGTCGCTACTCAACTGAGTAGACTACAACTCATGAAGGACATCTTCTCCAAGCTGTCCAACATCTCAACATGGACTGTGCAAGACCTGTCACACACTCAAGAACAGCTGCAAGACCTTCATAAGAACTTCTCAAAGACTCACTCGTATTTTGAGTCAGCGTGGCCTGAGTCTTGTCTCGACCACGAATACTTCGCATCCTCAGTCTTCTTCGAGGAATACTCTCTATACCAATCAGCCATCTCGAAATTAAGACAACTCAATATGTCACTCAATCCTTTGGATTCACAGCCATCCACTTCTGCTCAAGTCCCTCAGCCTTCTCAAACTCGTCCTCGATTGCCTGACATCTCAATTCCCACCTTCTCAGGCGACTTCTCAAAATGGCCTGCCTTCCGAGACCTTTTTCAATCCCTCGTGATCAACAGCACCTCAATTTCTGACATTGAAAGGTTACATTACCTTCGAACATGTCTCTCTCAAGAACCTCTCGACACCATCTCCAGTCTTCCCTTAACGGAAGTCTCGTTCCCCATAGCTTGGAAGAAGCTTATGGATAAATATGAAAATAAAAGGCTGCTCCTCTCTTCTCAATACTCAAAACTTCTCTCCTTCTCATTGGCGAATCAGAAAAATTCTACCGCCTCATCTCTTCGTCAATTTATTGACAGCATCGTCAATCCTCTCCAAAGTTTGAAAGCAGGTGAAGATCTAGAGCAGAACAATAATCTTTTGGTGTTTCATATCATCAACCGTATGGATCACGCCTCTCGCACTCATTGGGAAACTCTCATCTCCTCTAATAACGAATTTCCCTCCTTCGCTCAGTTGATGGAGTTCCTCCAATCTCGCTCCAGAGCTCTAGAATGGACTGAGTCCAATCAGAGACAGTCATCTCAAGAATCCTCTCGCTCTCGCACAACAGTGCACACCATCTCTCAAAAGGTTACTGCTCCAATTAAACCTTCTCCTCCACTCATCTCAAGCAAATCGGCCTCCTCGAACACTCCAATCTCGAAAGTCTCTTCTATGCCGGGCTACACCTGTGATGATTGTGGACGCGACCACTTCGTTGCAGATTGCCCTCGCTTCTCCAAGCGCTCACCTCAGGAAAAAGCTGATGTGGTGTTACTTCGCATCCTCTGCTCCAACTGCCTCGGTAGACATCATCGCCACTCTTGCAGAACGACAAAGATCTGCAAAATCTGTGGAAGTCGTCATCATACACTTCTACATGATGCTCCTCTCAGCAGTAAACCACACTGCAAAGTTCCACCGGTACCCCCTCGAGTGCTTCCACAATACGCTCTCACATCTCAAAAATCTGCTCAAAGGGAGGTGAGTTCTAGCAACTCAGCTCTAAAGCCGTCAAAATAGTTCGAAGAAACGTTGAATTATTTTTCTTCAGCTACCTCAACCACGACTCAACACTCTCCTCGCCACTGCCATCGCCCATCTCATCACCTCAACAGGATCACACACGGTTCGACTACTCATCGACAGTGGATCCGAGCTGACCTTCATCTCTCAAGATCTAGCCAGAAAACTCAACATCTCTAGAAGGAAGTCGCATGTTGTTATTGTGGGAATTCATGGAAAGACTTCTAAGACACAAGGATCTCTCGCCCTCACTCTCAAGTCGACGTATGACCATCAAACCATAAATATTGATGCTCACATTCTTTCATCATCTTTCTCTAATCTGCCTTCCTTCTATACATGTTTTCAGCAATCTCTACATCTCCAGCATCTCAAGTTAGCTGATCCAGAATACCACATCTCAAGAGCCATCGACATCATTTTGGGTGCTGATGTATATGGCTCAGTTGTTCTTCCTCAGATGAAAAAAGGCCCTCCATCATCTCCAATCGCGCAACTCTCAATCTTCGGCTGGCTAATCCTAGGACCTGTGTGTCAAGAACAGGAACGCCTTCCAATCCAATCTCCAATGTTTCACACTGTTCAAGATGAAGACTTACATCATCTCCTCACTAAGTTTTGGGAACAGGAAGAAATTCAACCAACGTCTACGTCACATCTCACCTCTGACGAGCAAGAATGTGAAAACCACTTTGTCTCCACTCACTCAAGGCTCTCCTCTGGGAAATACATGGTAAGATTACCATTGAAATCATCTATTGACGTCTTAGGTTCTTCCAGACAACGAGCCTTCCGATGTCTGCAAGCCTTGATTCGGAAATTCGACAAGGATCCTGACTACTCTCTGCTCTACCACCAATTTCTCGATGAATATGAACTCCTCCAGCACATGCAACCAGTCTCGTCAGAAAAGGTCAACTCAAGATATTTTCTTCCTCATCATGGTGTTCTCAAAACAGACAGCTCTACAACGAAACTGCGAGTAGTCTTCAACGGCTCCAGCCCCACCTCAACTGGTATTTCTCTCAACGATATTATGCACACCGGAGCGAAACTACAACTCGACGTGATTGATGTTCTTATGTGGGTGCGTAAATTTAAATTTGTCTTCTCTACAGATATCACAAAGATGTACAGACAGATTCTTGTTCATCCTGATGATTGGGATCTTCAAAGTATCGGTCACATACGGAACTAGATCAGCTCCATTTTTGGCAATCAGAGTTCTTCTCCAACTTCTCAAAGATGAGGGTCACAACTTTCCTTTAGCCATTCCTCCATTAACAAAAGGTTGTTATGTTGATGATATTTGTGGTGGAGCAGATACTGAACATCAACTTCTCGAAATTGCCAAACAACTCCAGAACCTTTGCATGGCGGCCGGCCTTCCGCTAGCAAAATGGCAGTCAAACGTCTCAAGTCTCTCTCACGTCGTTCAAGAGGAAGAATCAACACCCACTCCAATCTCATTCGATGAAGGTTCTCACTCAACTAAAGTGTTAGGTCTAATCTGGTACCCTCAAGAAGACTATTTCACTTTTAAAGTCAGCTCCAATCTATCTGGGTCTTTGATCACCAAGCGATCAGTTCTATCTCATACTGCTAAAATATTTGATCCACTCGGTTTAGTCTCCCCTGTTACGATTAGGGCTGAAATGTTGTTGCAGGAATTATGGCTCCAAAAGTTATCATGGGATAAACCTCTACCTCAACTACTCCAACAGAAATGGTACGACATCAGTGAAGATCTCTCCAAGCTGGCCAGCATCACAATTCCAAGATGGATTAACACTCAAGAGGGTTCCTTCATCCAACTCCACGGCTTCTCTGATGCATCTCAACTCGCCATTTCAGCCGTTCTCTACCTTCTCGTTCGAACTCCGTCCAAGGAATGCAAAGTTACAATGCTTTGCTCCAAAACCAAAGTATCGCCTTTAAAACCACTCACAATCCCGAGACTCGAATTATCAGCTGCTCTTCTCCTCTCTCGACTCGTTAATTATGCGCATAATGTTTTAGCTCTCAACATTCACTCTACCACTCTATGGACGGACTCCTCAATCACTCTAGCTTGGATCAACACTCACCCTTCACGTTGGAAGGACTTTGTACGGAACAGAGTTGCAACAATCCAAGATCTAACTCCAAGGGCCCATTGGAGGTATATTTCCGGCAAAGACAATCCTGCTGACTGTGCATCACGAGGGTTAACTTCATCTCAACTTCGCAACCACTCGCTATGGTGGACGGGACCACCATGGCTTTCCAAGTCAGAAGATTCATGGCCAAATCGTCAGCCGGCACCGACAACCGACCATGAATCAGAAGCAAGACCAGCCATCTCCATACTCACCTCCACTACGTCAGACTACTCATGGGATCTCATCTACAGGTATTCCAATTTGAATAAATTGTTGAGAATTACCTCTATTTGTTCAAAGGTTCTCGCACGACTCCAACGCAAGCTGGATCCAGCACACCTCACACACCTGACTTCAACTGACTTGGAAGCATCTCGAATTTTTTGGATAAAGGCAACTCAAAAAGTCTACTTTCCACATGAACTCAAGGCTCTTCAATCACAGACTCCACTTCACTCTTCTCATGTATTCAGTAGACTTACTGCATTCCTCGACAACAATGGTGTAATTCGTGTAGGCGGACGAATTTCCCATTCTCAACTCGACCCAGATAGCAAGCATCCAATTATTCTTCCTCGACACTCTCAATTTACTTCTTTGGTTATAGATGAAACTCACCAAACAACTCTACATGCAAGGCACTGTGGCACTGCTCTCAACAACTCATGGCACAACTACCCACATCTCAAGTGCAGCCATCTCATCCATTCCTCCACACTGAGGATTGAAAGCAATCTGTTCGCTCCAGTTATGGGTGGATTGAGTAGCTCAGACACTGGAGTGATGGATTGTCTCAACTTCCTCACAATGGATAATTTACGAAGACCTACTCGATTATAATCAACTACGTTAATTATGGCGGCCGGAATGTTAAAAATTGGAGGAATTTTTAACCCAACTCTACCACTCGATGACATCTCTAGCAACTCAGTGACTACGTTTATCGTTACATGCTTCTGTGAACGTAACCTTTAAATCGCTGTCAATCAGCTGTTCAAAAAAACCGGTGGAACCTGTTGAATCTGCTCAATTTAATTCATTCTCTTTAGATTCTTCGTTCGCTCAAGTGAATTGGAACTTGGTCTAAATTCTTAACGTGATTTTTAGTGCACTCTCAACTTTTTTCAATCAGCTCAAATCTAATAATATTATTTTATATTATACTAATCAATCGATCAACATCTCAAAAAGGTACAGTATTTTTTCACTCAACAAAAAATGTAATCATTTTTTGCATGTGTCACGTTAGAATATCATTCTACATAATTTTCCTCTCAACATTCACTCCATCGCTATGCATTTTCTCACAATTACATTTGCAATATTCTGCTCTACATCTCTCTATCATATTTGCATGTATATTTTCTCAATTTTCTCCAAATCTCTCAATCAACCACGTGCTCAATGTACCTAACTGCTTCAACCTTCTCAAAATGCATCGATATTTCATTCACTGTGAATCACATCACCTCGACAATCACTCACATTTTAATTTCTCTAATTTTAGCACCAAGTTCACATTTCACACCACTCTATTAGAAGCTTATATACTTGTATTCACTCTCATTTTATATACATGTCACCTCAGATTAACTTTACATCTCTTACGATCAGACTTCTCAGGCCTCTTAAGTTTCAGGTACCTCTACGCTCAAGTTGGACACTTCGAAGGCTTCTCATAGACCAGATCGAGATCCATCTCACTACACTCAGAACTCTGAATAATGGAATACACTCTATCAACTCTATTGGACAGACTGGTTTGTGATAATGCTCGAGGAGGTCCAATCTGATTTCAACTCAATAAGTATAATTTATTATACACTTTTGCATGTCTCTATTACCTGAAACTTATGATACCTTATTTATTTTCTCTAACGTTGTGAACTGCTCTTCTTGTTTCATCTCAATTATGAATACTATTCATTAATTCTTTCTACGTTTACAATATTTCATTTCTCTACATTGCATTTGTAACACAACTCACCTCAATTTATGTACTCTCATACAACACCTTCTGCTTTTCTAATAGATTTGCTATTCCTGTAAGCGTTGGTAATCATCTCTCTACATTACATTTGTAACACAACTCACCTCAATTTATGTACTCTCATAAAACACCTTCTGCTTTTCTAATAGATTTGCTATTCCTGTAAGCGTTGGTAATCATCTCTCTCTCATTCTGTCTCATTACACCTGTCTCACTACATTACATATCTCTAACTTCTCAAGTTATCACTGCAACCTTCTGTTTTTCTGATAGCGAGACAGTTTATGAAATCGTAAACTCTATCACTGTAAACGTTGTGCTTGCATGATAACACTCACATCAATTTATAACTATCAAGCTCAATTATTATGCAACTCAAAATACATAGACACGTTTTTAAGTAGATCTATCTCAATTCTCTCAATTCTTATCAAACGCATAATAATTGATCTTGTTACTCGATACATGAAATTCACTCAACCTGCTCTTTCTCTCAAGCAAATACAACGTTGATTTTCTCATTGAAACATTACTCTCAAATTCTCTTAATAACTTCTCAATAATTGTAAATAGGTTCACTCTGTTTAGATGTTGTATTTAATTTTACTTCATGCGAGTGTCTATTTATTATGTGACGTGTTTGATATACAATAAAGATTTTATTTTACCATCTCCAACTCAATCATTTGGTAACAGTCCACTTTTAAGTAATTGCCAAAAATCTCAACACCCAGATTTTTGAACAATACCGGATATTCACTAGGAGTCCCTAAGGGACGTAATATGGACCAAATAACATGTATATGTTACATGGTCCGTATAACGTCCATCACGGACACCTAGTGGATATCCGGTAGGGACATCTTTTGAATGTCCATACCGGATATTCACTAGGTGTCCGTAATATGGACCAAATAAAACATACATGTATATCAATGAACACCGAAATTTAATATTATTTTTCACTAAACTCCATTTTTCTGCTTTGTAGTATATGAATATCTTATGAATATTATATTATGTATAACGTTATGATGAACGAAGACTTAATACTTGAGTAATTACTATTATAAAATAATCTATATTTGAGTTTCAAGACTTCAGTTTTTATTATATGGCATTTCTGTATTAATCGACTACTATTACATAAATCAGTTAACAATATAATGAATATGTTCCTACAAGTAGATATATCGTATGGTCTCGGTAGCTAGGACGGTTGCACCGAAGACTCTGTAATGCGGTGTCCCCACGTACTCGCGAGTTCGAATCCGGGCCAAGTGTAAAAACTTTCTAGTAAGTATGGATTAAAATGAGAACAACACAGAAAAAATAATATCTGCGTCTGAGTGTAAGACATTGGGTTCTAGGACATTAAAATTCTAATAGATAGGATAGCCAACGTCGTGGTAAATTTTTGTACCGTTGAGATTGCTAATGATGGTCCCAACGGGATATCCATTGGACGTCCGCGATGGACGTCCGAATTCTGTTCAAAGTTGTGACATTTGTACGTCCCTCGGATGTCCATAGGACGTCCATTGTACCAGAAATGGATGTCCGTAATGTCCGAAGAGGACGTCCTATGGATGTCCATAGGACTACTTTGTGCTATTAGGGATAGAGAATTGCACTCCAGAGAGCAGTTCAAAGTGAACTGGAAAATTGAAAATGGAAAAACAATAAATTCGATTTTTTTTTTAAACGAAGCCAGATATTTGAAGGTTTGGTATGAAAATGAAGGTTTTCAAATACGCCGAATCTATTGCGAGCATTCCCGAAAGCCTTTATCCCACCGATCAGATTTTCATTTTGGAAATGTCATTTTTCAAAAGTTGCAAATTTCAATCTGCAATATCTCTTGTTATATTCATCTGATCCAATTGGGATTTCCGGTTTCGTAATCAGCATTGATCAGGCTTCCATTCCAGCTCAAAAACTAAATATCGAAAATCTCGATTTTTTTGGGTCAAAAATGAGCAAGGGGTTAGACCCCCCTAAAATGACCTATTTGCTTTTCTGCCTGAAAATCAGTAAGTTCAACTACTGTCTTAGGATATGGAGTGTATAATACTTACTTTGTTGATTCCACCAAACTAAACAGTTGATGATTCAATAGAGAATTGCACTCCAGAGAGCAGTTCAAATTGAACTGGAAAATGAAAAATGGAAAAACAATAAATTCGATTTTTCTTTGAACAACGTCGGATATTTGAAAGTTCATCATGAAAATATAGGTTTCCGAATATGCTGAATCTATAGCAAGTATTCCTGAAAGCCTATCTCTCTCCGTTCAGATTTTCATCTTGAAAATTGCATTTTTCAAAAGTTGCAAATTTCAATCTGCAATATCTCTTGTTATATTCGTCTGATCCAATTGGGATTTCCGGTTTCGTAATCAGCGTTTATGAGGCTTCCGTTCCAGCGCAAAAACTAAAAATCGAAAATCTCGATTTTTTGGGTCAAAAATGAGCAAGGGGTTAGACCCCCCTAAAATGACCTATTTGCTCTTCTGCCTGAAAATCAGGAAGTTCAACTACTGTCTTAGGATATGGAGTGTATAATACTTACTTTGTTGATTCCATCAAACTAAACAGTTGATGATTCAATAGAGAATTGCACTCCAGAGAGCAGTTCAAATTGAACTGGAAAATGAAAAATGGAAAAAAAATAAATTCGATTATTTTTTGAACAACGTCGGATATTTGAAAGTTCATCATGAAAATATAGGTTTCCGAATATGCTGAATCTATAGCAAGTATTCCTGAAAGCCTATCCCTCTCCGTTCAGATTTTCATCTTGAAAATGGCATTTTTCAAAAGTTGCAAATTTCAATCTGCAATATCTCTTGTTATATTCGTCTGATCCAATTGGGATTTCCGGTTTCGTTATCAGCATTGATCAGGCTCCCGTTCCAGCTCAACAACTAAATATCGAAAATCTCGATTTTCTGGGTCAAAAATGAGCAAGGGCTTAGACCCCCCTAAAATGACCTATTTGCTCCTCTGCATACAAATCAGGGTGTCCTACTACTGTTTTAGGATATGGAGTGTATAATACTTACTTTTTTGATTCAACCAAACCCAACAGGTGATGATTCAATAGAGAATTGCACTCCAGAGAGCAGTTCAAAGTGAACTGGAAAATTGAAAATCGAAAATCAATAAATTCGATTTTTTCTTAAACGAAGTCAGATATTTGCAGGTTTGGTATGAAAATAAAGGTTTTCGAATACGCTGAATCTTTTGCGAGCATTCCCGAAAGCCTATCTCCCACCGTTCAGATTTTCATTTTGAAAATGTCATTTTTCAAAAGTTGCAAATTCTAACCGCTCTTCTCTGCAGTCTGAAAATTTTCTCCCTACTGGAACAGTTACCCCAGATGAGTACACAATATCGCAGGTGTGATTCGATGAGGCTGTGATAGGCAACCTTAACAACCTTCTTGGATACAATGTTAGCTAAGTTACGTTGTAGAAAGATATTCTTGGTCACCTTTGACGCTGTTTCATTGCCATGAGGAATCCATGTGAGACCAGAGTCCAGATGAACTCCCAGAAACTTTATCGACTCATTGGCATTATGATCTTTAAGTCCTCTTAAGTTGAACAACATGGTGTCAGTCTTCTCTTCATTACAAACAAGCTTGTTCAGTGCGAACCACTCCTTAGCCCTTAATTCTGCTGCACACGCCAGCTGCTCAGCTAGTCGCATCTCCTTATGCTCCACAGTTATTCCCGAGTCATCCGCCCATAAGAGATGTTCGTAGGCCGCCATGAAAAAAGAAAAATCGTTCATAAAGATTATGAATAGTAGGGGTCCTAATATAGAACCCTGTGGCACCCCAAGACTTAATTGACCCTCTGTGGACCAAGTATTGTTGCAGAAAACCCTCTGTGTTCTGTTGAAGAAATAGGACCGAATGGCTCCGAGACCAACCTCGTCAAAACCGTATTTCGAAAGCTTGTCAACAAGAGCCTGCGGCGGTACGCAGTCGAAAGCTCGGCTCAGGTCTAAAAATATTGATAGTGAAAGCGAACCCCTCTCAAAACAATCCAGCGTGTACTCAACAAACCGCATTACAGCATCACATGTACTTGACCCTCTTCTATATCCGTATTGGTTCCTGTGAAACAAATTTTCTTTCTCAAAATAGTTCATTATCTGCACGCAGATGATCCTCTCGAAGACCTTTGAGAATATAGGGAGTAAGGAAATCGGTCTATAGTTTTTTTTATCATTCTTATCTCCCTTTTTGTGTATTGGGATTACCTTCGCCACCTTCAGACAATCTGGGAAAACCCCCTCCTTAATGCAGCGGTTTATTATCTTAGTGAGAGGCCCCACTATATGATTTATATTTCTTTTCAAAAGTGTTATTGACAGACCGTAGTAGTCCCTGGATTTACTCCCCTTCAGCGAATTTATTATATCCCTTGTATTGTTAAATGATACTTCATGAAATTGAAAATCACCTGCACGCCGATAATTTGCTTCCACGGATATCCCAGGCCCTGAAATATCAATATTCGGCAAATTATTCACCAGTTCATGTGGCAATGAAACAAAGTAGGAGTTCAACTCCTGTGAGCTCAAGGGTATAGACGAAACCACCTCTGACCGCCTCTTACTATTTATTATTTTCCACATATTCTTGCTAGGGTTACTGGAAGCTTGCTAAGCTTGCTAAGGAACTATTGAATCAATTCGAACCAAATCTTGAAACTGCACATAGTTTTCGGATTGAGATGCACATGTTGAATTTCAGTTCGATAGTTCAGATAGGAATTGAGATTTCAGTGGTCAATTCGGCAAAGTGTGATATCAATTCCTCGAAAACTGTTGGATCAATTCCAACCAAATCTTGAAATTTTACACAGTTTTCGAATTGAGATGCACATGTTGAATTTCAGTTCGATAGTTCAGATAGGAATTGAGATTTCAGTGGTCGAATCGACAAAATATCATTTCAATTCCTAAGGAACTATTGGATCAATTCGACTCAAATCCCGAAACTGTACACAGTTCTTGATTTGAGATGTACATGTTGAATTTTAGTTCAATAGTTCAGATAGGAATTGTGATTTCAGTGGTCAATTCGGCAAAGTGTCATATCAAATCCTCGAAACCTGTTGGATCAATTCGAACCAAATCTTGAAACTTTACATTGTTTTCGGATTGAGATGCACATGTTGAATTTCAGTTCGACAGTTCTGATAGGAATGAAGATTTCAGTAGTCGATTCAGCAAAATATCATTTCAATTCCTGAGGTACTATTGGATCGATTCGAACCAAATCTTGAAACTGCACATAGTTTTCGAATTGAGATGCACATGTTGAATTTCAGTTCGATAGTTCAGATAGGAATTGAGATTTCAGTGGTCAATTCGGCAAAGTGTCATATCAATTCCTCGAAAACTGTTGGAGCAATTCGAACCAAATCTTGAAACTTTACATTGTTTTCGGATTGAGATGCACATGTTGAATTTCAGTTCGATAGTTCTGATAGGAATGAAGATTTCAGTAGTCGATTCGGCAAAATATCATTTCAATTCCTAAGGTACTATTGGATCGATTTGAACCAAATCTTGAAACTGCACATAGTTTTCGAATTGAGATGCACATGTTGAATTTCAGTTCGATAGTTCTAATAGGAATGGAGATTTCAGTAGTCGATTCGACAAAATATCATATCAATTCCTGAGGAAATATTAAATCAATTCGAACCAAATCTTGAAACTGCACATAGTTTTCGGATTGAGATGCACATGTTGAATTTCAGTTCGATAGTTCAGATAGGAATTGAGATTTCAGTGATCAATTCGGCAAAGTGTGATATCAATTCCTTGAAAACTGTTGGATCAATTCGAATCAAATCTTGAAACTGCACATAGTTTTCGAAATGAGATGCATATGTTGAATTTCAGTTCGATAGTTCAGATAGGAATTGAGATTTCAGTGGTCTATTCGGCAAAGTATGATATCAATTCCTCAAAAGCTGTTGGATCAATTCGAACCAAATCTTGAAACTGCACATAATTTTCGAATTGAGATGCACATGTTGAATTTCAGATCGATAGTTCAGATAGGAATGGAGTTTTGATTCGGCAAAGTATGATATCAATTCCTAAAAACTGTTGAATCAATTCGAACCAAATCTTGAAACTGCACATAGTTTTCGAATTGAGATGCACATGTTGAATTTAAGTTCGATAGTTCTGATAGGTATCGAGATTTCAGTGGACGATTCAACATAGTATCATTTGAATTCCTAAGGAACTATTGGATCAATACGACCCAAACCTCGAAACTGTACACAGTTTTCGAATTGAGATGCACATGTTGAATTTCAGTTCGATAGTTCAGATAGGAATTGAGATTTCAGTGGTCGAATCGACAAAATATAATTTCAATTCCTAAGGAACTATTTGATCAATTCGACTCAAATCCCGAAACTGTACACAGTTTTTGATTTGAGATGCACATGTTGAATTTTAGTTCAATAGTTCAGATAGGAATTGTGATTTCAGTGGTCAATTCGGCAAAGTGTCATATCAAATCCTCGAAAACTGTTGGATCTATTCGAACCAAATCTTGAAACTTTACATTGTTTTCGGATTGAGATGCACTTGTTGAATTTCAGTTCGATAGTTCTGATAGGAATGAAGATTTCAGTAGTCGGCAAAATATCATTCCTCAAAAACTGTTCGATCAATTCGAACCAAATCTTGAAACTGCACATATTTTTCGGATTGAGATGCACATGTTGAATTTCAGTTCGATAGTTCAGATAGGAATTGAGATTTCAGTGGCCTATTCGGCAAAGTATGATATCAATTCCTCAAAAGCTGTTGGATCAATTCGAACCAAATCTTGAAACTGCACATAATTTTCGAATTGAGATGCACATGTTGAATTTCAGATCGATAGTTCTAATAGGAATGGAGATTTCAGTAGTCGATTCGACAAAATATCATTTCAGTTCCTAAGGAACTATTGAATCAATTCGAACCAAATTTTGAAACTGCACATAGTTTTCGGATTGAGATACACATGTTGAATTTCAGTTCGATAGTTCAGATAGGAATTGAGATTTCAGTGGTCAATTCGGCAATGTGTGATATCAATTCATCGAAAACTGTTGGATCAATTCGAACCAAATCTTGAAACTGCACATAGTTTTCGAATTGAGATGCACATGTTGAATTTCAGTTCGATAGTGCAGATAGGAATTGAGATTTCAGTGGTCTATTCGGCAAAGTGTGATATCAATTCCTCGAAAACTGTTGGATCAATTCGAACCAAATCTTGAAACTGTACACAGTTTTTGATTTGAGATGCACATGTTGAATTTCAGTTCGATAGTTCAGATAGGAATTGAGATTTCAGTGGTCAATTCGGCAAAGTGTGATATCAATTCCTCGAAAACTGTTGGATCGATTCGAACCAAATCTTGAAACTGCACATAGTTTTCGAATTGAGATGCACATGTTGAATTTCAGTTCGATAGTGCAGATAGGAATTGAGATATCAGTGGTCAATTCGGCAAAGTGTGATATCAATTCCTCGAAAACTGTTGGATCAATTCGAACCAAATCTTGAAACTTCACATAGTTTTCGAATTGAGATGCACATGTTCAATTTCAGTTCAATCTCAATTCCTATCTGCACTATCGAACCGAAATTCAACATGTGCATCTCAATCCGAAAACTATGTGCAGTTTCAAGATTTGTTTCGAATTGATCCAATAGTTCCTTAGGAATTGAAATGATATTTTGACGAATCGAGTACTGAAATCTCCATTCCTATCAGAACTATCGAACCGAAATTCAACCTATGCATCTCATTTCAAAAACTTTGTGCAGTTTCAAGATTTGGTTCGAATTGAATCAACAGTTTTCGAGGAATTGATATCACACTTTGCCGAATTGACCACTGAAATCTCAATTCCTATCTAAACTATAAACTGAAATTCAACATCTGCATCTCAATACGAAAACTGTGTGAAATTTCAAGATTTGGTTCGAATTGAACCAACAGTTTTCGTCGAATTGATCCTAAGGAATTGAAATTATATTTTGTCGAATCTCAATTCCTATCTGAACTATCGAACTGAAATTCAACATGTCCATCTCAATTCGAAAACTGTGTACAGTTTTGAGATTTGGGTCGAATTGATCCAACAATTCCTTGGGAATTGAAATGATATTTTGTCGAATCTACCACTGAAATCTGAATTCCTATCAGAACTATCGAACTGAAATTCAACATGTGCATCTCAATCCGAAAACTATGTGCAGTTTCAAGATTTGGTTCGAATTGATCCAACAGTTTTCGAGGAATTGATATCACACTTTGCTGAATTGACCACTGAAATCTCAATTCCTATCTGAACTATCGAACTGAAATTCAACATGTGCATCTCAATTCGAAAACTGTGTGGAGTTTCAAGATTTGGTTCGAATTGATCTAACAGTTTTCGAGAAATTGATATCACACTTTGCCGAATCGACTACTGAAATCTCCATTCCTATTAGAACTATCGATCTGAAAGTCAACATGTGCATCTCCATTCGAAAATTATGTGGAGTTTCAAGATTTGGTTCGAATTGATCCAACAGTTTTCGAGGAATTGATATCACACTTCGCCGAATTGACCACTGAAATCTCAATTCCTATCTGAACTATCGAACTAAAATTCAACATGAGCATCTCAATTCGAAAACTGTGTGAAATTTCAAGATTTGGTTCGAATTGAACCAACAGTTTTCGAGGAATTGATATCACACTTTGCCGAATTGACCACTGAAATCTCAATTCCTATCTGCACTATCGAACTGAAATTGAACATGTGCATCTCAATTCGAAAACTATGTGAAGTTTCAAGATTTGTTTCGAATTGATCCAACAGTTTTCGGAGGAATTGATATCACACTTTGTTGAATTGACCACTGAAATCTCAATTCCTATCTGAACTGTCGAACTGAAATTCAACATGTGCATCTCGATTCGAAAACCATGCAGTTTCAAGATTTGGTTCGAATTGATCCAATAGTTCCTTAGGAATTGAAATAATATTTTGTCGAATCGACTACTGAAATCTCCATTCCTATCAGAACTATCAATCTGAAATTCAACATGTGCATCTCAATTCGAAAACTATGTGCAGTTTCAAGATTTGGGTCGAATTGGTCCAACAGTTTTTGAGGAATTGATATCACACTTTGCCGAATAGACCACTGAGATCTCAATTCCTATCTGAACTATCGAACTGAAATTCGACATATGCATCTCAATTCGAAAACTATGCGCAGTTTCAAGATTTGGTTCGAATTGATCCAATAGTTCCTTAGGAATTGAAATAATATTTTGTCGAATCGACTACTGAAATTTCCATTCCTATCAGAACTATCGATCTGAAATTCAACATGTGCATCTCAATTCGAAAACTATGTGCAGTTCCAAGATTTGTTTCGAATTGCTCCAACAGTTTTCGAGAAATTGATATCACATTTTGTTGAATTGACCACTGAAATCTCAATTCCTATCTGAACTGTCGAACTGAAATTCAACATGTGCATCTCAATTCGAAAACCATGTGCAGTTTCAAGATTTGGTTCGAATTGATCCAATAGTTCCTTAGGAATTGAAATAATATTTTGTCGTATCGACTACTGAAATCTCCATTCCTATCAGAACTATCGATCTGAAATTCAACATGTGCATCTACATTCGAAAACCATGTGCAGTTTCAAGATTTGGTTCGAATTGATCCAACAGTTTTCGAGGAATTGATATCACACTTCGCCAAATTGAACACTGAAATCTCAATTCCTATCTGAACTATCGAACTGAAATTCAACATGTGCATCTCAATTCGGAAACTATGTGCAGTTTCAAGATTTGGTTCGAATTGATCCAACAGTTTTCGAGGAATGGATATCACACTTTGCAGAATTGACCACTGAAATATCAATTTCTATCTGAACTATCGAACTGAAATTCAACATGGGCATCTTCCTAAAGAACTATTGGATCAATTCGACCCAAATCTCGAAACTGTACACAGTTTTCGAATTGAGATGCACATGTTCAATTTCAGTTCGATAGTGCAGATAGGAATTGATATTTCAGTGGTCGATTCGACAAAATATCATTTCAATTCCCAGGGAACTGTTGGATCAATTCGACCCAAATCTTGAAACTGCGCATAGTTTTCGAATTGAGATGCACATGTCGAATTTCAGTTCGATAGTTCAGATAGGAATTGAGATCTCAGTGGTCTATTCGGCAAAGTGTGATATCAATTCCTCAAAAACTGTTGGACCAATTCGACCCAAATCTTGAAACTGCACATAGTTTTCGAATTGAGATGCACATGTTGAATTTCAGATTGATAGTTCTGACAGGAATGGAGATTTCAGTAGTCGATTCGACAAAATATTATTTCAATTCCTAAGGAACTATTGGATCAATTCGAACCAAATCTTGAAACTGCACATGGTTTTCGAATTGAGATGCACATGTTGAATTTCAGTTCGACAGTTCAGATAGGAATTGAGATTTCAGTGGTCAATTCAACAAAGTGTGATATCAATTCCTCGAAAACTGTTGGATCAATTCGAAACAAATCTTGAAACTTCACATAGTTTTCGAATTGAGATGCACATGTTCAATTTCAGTTCGATAGTGCAGATAGGAATTGAGATTTCAGTGGTCAATTCGGCAAAGTGTGATATCAATTCCTCGAAAACTGTTGGTTCAATTCGAACCAAATCTTGAAATTTCACACAGTTTTCGAATTGAGATGCTCATGTTGAATTTCAGTTCGATAGTTCAGATAGGAATTGAGTTTTCTGTGGTCAATTCAGCGAAGTGTGATATCAATTCCTCGAAAACTGTTGGATCAATTCGAACCAAATCTTGAAACTCCACATAATTTTCGAATTGAGATGCACATGTTGAATTTCAGATCGATAGTTCTAATAGGAATGGAGATTTCAGAAGTCGATTCGGCAAAGTGTGATATCAATTCCTCAAAAACTGTTGGACCAATTCGACCCAAATCTTGAAACTGCACATAGTTTTCGAATTGAGATGCACATGTTGAATTTCAGATCGATAGTTCTGATAGGAATGGAGATTTCAGTAGTCGATTCGACAAAACATCATTTCAATTCCTTAGGAACTATTGGATCGATTCGAACCAAATCTTGAAACTGCACATAGTTTTCGAATTGAGATGCACATGTTGAATTTCAGTTCGATAGTTCAGATAGGAATTGAGATTTCAGTGGTCAATTCGGCAAAGTGTGATATCAATTCCTCGAAAACTGTTGGATCAATTCGAACCAAATCTTGAAACTGCACATAGTTTTCGAATTGAGATGCACATGTTGAATTTCAGATCGATAGTTCTGATAGGAATGAAGATTTCAGTAGTCGATTCGACAAAATATCATTTCAATTCCTAAGGAACTGTTGGATCAATTCGAACCAAATCTTGAAACTGCACATAGTTTTCGAATTGAGATGCACATGTTGAATTTCAGTTCGATAGTGCAGATAGGAATTGAGATTTCAGTGGTCTATTCGGCAAAGTGTGATATCAATTCCTATCTGCACTATCGAACTGAAATTCAACATGTGCATCTCAATTCGAAAACTATGTGCAGTTTCAAGATTTGGTTCGAATCGATCCAATAGTTCCTCAGGAATTGAAATGATATTTTGTCGAATCGAGTACTGAAATCTCCATTCCTATCAGAACTATCGATCTGAAATTCAACATGTGCATCTCAATTCGAAAACTATGTGCTGTTTCAAGATTTGGGTCGAATTGGTCCAACAGTTTTTGAGGAATTGATATCACACTTTGCCGAATAGACCACTGAAATCTCGATTCCTATCTGAACTATCGAACTGAAATTCAAATTCAACATGTGCATCTCAATCCGAAAACTATGTGCAGTTTCCAGATTTGGTTCGAATTGATACAAAAGTTTTCGAGGAATTGATATCACACTTTGCCGAATTGATCACTGAAATCTCAATTCCTATCTGAACTATCGAACTGAAATTAAACATGTGTATCTCAATTCGAAACCTGTGTGAAATTTCAAGATTTGGTTCGAATTGAACCAACAGTTTTCGAGGAATTGATATCACACTTTGCCGAATAGACCACTGAAATCTCAATTCCTATCTGAACTAGCGAACTGAAATTCAACATGTGCATCTCAATTCGAAAACTATGTGCAGTTTCAAGATTTGGTTCGAATTGATCCAACAGTTTTCGAGGAATTGATATCACACTTTGCCGAATTGACCACTGAAATCTCAATTCCTATCTGAACTAGCGAACTGAAATTCAACATGTGCATCTCAATTCGAAAACTATGTCCAGTTTCAAGATTTGGTTCGAATCGATCCAACAGTTTTTGAGGAATTGATATCACACTTTGCCGAATCGACTACTGAAATCTCCATTCCTATTAGAACTATCGATCTGAAATTCAACATGTGCATCTCAATTCGAAAATTATGTGCAGTTTCGAGATTTGGTTCGAATTGATCAGACAGTTTTCGAGGAATTGATATCACACTTCGCCGAATTGACCACTGAAATCTCAATTCCTATCTGAACTATCGAACTGAAATTCAACATGAGCATCTCAATTCGAAAACTGTGTACAGTTTCGAGATTTGGGTCGAATTGATCCAATAGTTCTTTAGGAAGATGCACATGTTGAATTTCAGTTCGATAGTTCAGATAGGAATTGAGATTTCAGTGGTCAATTCGGCGAAGTGTGATATCAATTCCTCGAAAACTGTTGGATCAATTCGAACCAAATCTTGAAACTGCACATAATTTTCGAATTGAGATGCACATGTTGAATTTCAGTTCGATAGTTCAAATAGGAATTGAGATCTCAGTGGTCTATTCGGCAAAGTGTGATATCAATTCCTCAAAAACTGTTGGACCAATTCGACCCAAATCTTGAAACTACACATAGTTTTCGAATGTAGATGCACATGTTGAATTTCAGATCGATAGTTCTGATAGGAATGGAGATTTCAGTAGTCGATTCGACAAAATAATATTTCAATTCCTAAGGAACTATTGGATCAATTCGAACCAAATCTTGAAACTGCACATGGTTTTCGAATTGAGATGCACATGTTGAATTTCAGTTCGACAGTTCAGATAGGAATTGAGATTTCAGTGGTCAATTCAACAAAATGTGATATCAATTTCTCGAAAACTGTTGGAGCATTTCGAAACAAATCTTGGAACTGCACATAGTTTTCGAATTGAGATGCACATGTTGAATTTCAGATCGATAGTTCTGATAGGAATGGAAATTTCAGTAGTCGATTCGACAAAATATTATTTCAATTCCTAAGGAACTATTGGATCAATTCGAACCAAATCTTGAAACTGCGCATAGTTTTCGAATTGAGATGCATATGTCGAATTTCAGTTCGATAGTTCAGATAGGAATTGAGATCTCAGTGGTCTATTCGGCAAAGTGTGATATCAATTCCTCAAAAACTGTTGGACCAATTCGACCCAAATCTTGAAACTGCACATAGTTTTCGAATTGAGATGCACATGTTGAATTTCAGATTGATAGTTCTGATAGGAATGGAGATTTCAGTAGTCGATTCGACAAAATATTATTTCAATTCCTAAGGAACTATTGGATCAATTCGAACCAAATCTTGAAACTGCATGGTTTTCGAATCGAGATGCACATGTTGAATTTCAGTTCGACAGTTCAGATAGGAATTGAGATTTCAGTGGTCAATTCAACAAAGTGTGATATCAATTCCTCCGAAAACTGTTGGATCAATTCGAAACAAATCTTGAAACTTCACATAGTTTTCGAATTGAGATGCACATGTTCAATTTCAGTTCGATAGTGCAGATAGGAATTGAGATTTCAGTGGTCAATTCGGCAAAGTGTGATATCAATTCCTCGAAAACTGTTGGTTCAATTCGAACCAAATCTTGAAATTTCACACAGTTTTCGAATTGAGATGCTCATGTTGAATTTCAGTTCGATAGTTCAGATAGGAATTGAGATTTCAGTGGTCAATTCGGCGAAGTGTGATATCAATTCCTCGAAAACTGTTGGATCAATTCGAACCAAATCTTGAAACTTCACATAATTTTCGAATGGAGATGCACATGTTGAATTTCAGATCGATAGTTCTAATAGGAATGGAGATTTCAGTAGTCGATTCGGCAAAGTGTGATATCAATTTCTCGAAAACTGTTAGATCAATTCGAACCAAATCTTGAAACTCCACATAGTTTTCGAATTGAGATGCACATGTTGAATTTCAGATCGATAGTTCTGATAGGATTGGAGATTTCAGTAGTCGATTCGACAAAACATCATTTCAATTCCTTAGGAACTATTGGATCGATTCGAACCAAATCTTGAAACTGCACATAGTTTTCGAATTGAGATGCACATGTTGAATTTCAGTTCGATAGTTCAGATAGGAATTGAGATTTCAGTGGTCAATTCGGCAAAGTGTGATATCAATTCCTCGAAAACTGTTGGATCAATTCGAACCAAATCTTGAAACTGCACATAGTTTTCGAATTGAGATGCACATGTTGAATTTCAGATCGATAGTTCTAATAGGAATGAAGATTTCAGTAGTCGATTCGACAAAATATCATTTCAATTCCTAAGGAACTATTGGATCAATTCGAACCAAATCTTGAAACTGCACGTAGTTTTCGGATTGAGATGCACATGTTGAATTTCAGTTCGATAGTGCAGATAGGAATTGAGATTTCAGTGGTCTATTCGGCAAAGTGTGATATCTCAATTCCCATCCGAACTATCGCACTGAAATTCAACATGTGTATCTCAATTCGAAAACTATGTGCAGTTTCAAGATTTGGTTCGAATCGATCCAATAGTTCCTCAGGAATTGAAATGATATTTTGTCGAATCGAGTACTGAAATCTCCATTCCTATCAGAACTATCGATCTGAAATTCAACATGTGCATCTCAATTCGAAAACTATGTGCTGTTTCAAGATTTGGGTCGAATTGGTCCAACAGTTTTTGAGGAATTGATATCACACTTTGCCGAATAGACCACTGAAATCTCGATTCCTATCTGAACTATCGAACTGAAATTCAAATTCAACATGTGCATCTCAATCCGAAAACTATGTGCAGTTTCCAGATTTGGTTCGAATTGATACAAAAGTTTTCGAGGAATTGATATCACACTTCGCCGAATTGACCACTGAAATCTCAATTCCTATCTGAACTATCGAACTGAAATTCAACATGAGCATCTCAATTCGAAAACTGTGTACAGTTTCGAGATTTGGGTCGAATTCATCCAATAGTTCCTTAGGAAGATGCCCATGTTGAATTTCAGTTCGATAGTTCAGATAGAAATTGATATTTCAGTGGTCAATTCTGCAAAGTGTGATATCCATTCCTCGAAAACTGTTGGATCAATTCGAACCAAATCTTGAAACTGCACATAGTTTCCTGATTGAGATGCACATGTTGAATTTCAGTTCGATAGTTCAGATAGGAATTGAGATTTCAGTGGTCAATTCGGCGAAGTGTGATATCAATTCCTCGAAAACTGTTGGATCAATTCGAACCAAATCTTGAAACTGCACATAATTTTCGAATTGAGATGCACATGTTGAATTTCAGATCGATAGTTCTAATAGGAATGGAGATTTCAGAAGTCGATTCGGCAAAGTGTGATATCAATTCCTCAAAAACTGTTGGACCAATTCGACCCAAATCTTGAAACTGCACATAGTTTTCGAATTGAGATGCACATGTTGAATTTCAGATCGATAGTTCTGATAGGAATGGAGATTTCAGTAGTCGATTCGACAAAACATCATTTCAATTCCTTAGGAACTATTGGATCGATTCGAACCAAATCTTGAAACTGCACATAGTTTTCGAATTGAGATGCACATGTTGAATTTCAGTTCGATAGTTCAGATAGGAATTGAGATTTCAGTGGTCAATTCGGCAAAGTGTGATATCAATTCCTCGAAAACTGTTGGATCAATTCGAACCAAATCTTGAAACTGCACATAGTTTTCGAATTGAGATGCACATGTTGAATTTCAGATCGATAGTTCTAATAGGAATGAAGATTTCAGTAGTCGATTCGACAAAATATCATTTCAATTCCTAAGGAACTATTGGATCAATTCGAACCAAATCTTGAAACTGCACGTAGTTTTCGAATTGAGATGCACATGTTGAATTTCAGTTCGATAGTGCAGATAGGAATTGAGATTTCAGTGGTCTATTCGGCAAAGTGTGATATCTCAATTCCCATCCGAACTATCGCACTGAAATTCAACATGTGCATCTCAATTCGAAAACTATGTGCAGTTTCAAGATTTGGTTCGAATCGATCCAATAGTTCCTCAGGAATTGAAATGATATTTTGTCGAATCGAGTACTGAAATCTCCATTCCTATCAGAACTATCGATCTGAAATTCAACATGTGCATCTCAATTCGAAAACTATGTGCTGTTTCAAGATTTGGGTCGAATTGGTCCAACAGTTTTTGAGGAATTGATATCACACTTTGCCGAATAGACCACTGAAATCTCGATTCCTATCTGAACTATCGAACTGAAATTCAAATTCAACATGTGCATCTCAATCCGAAAACTATGTGCAGTTTCCAGATTTGGTTCGAATTGATACAAAAGTTTTCGAGGAATTGATATCACACTTTGCCGAATTGATCACTGAAATCTCAATTCCTATCTGAACTATCGAACTGAAATTAAACATGTGTATCTCAATTCGAAACCTGTGTGAAATTTCAAGATTTGGTTCGAATTGAACCAACAGTTTTCGAGGAATTGATATCACACTTTGCCGAATAGACCACTGAAATCTCAATTCCTATCTGAACTAGCGAACTGAAATTCAACATGTGCATCTCAATTCGAAAACTATGTGCAGTTTCAAGATTTGGTTCGAATTGATCCAACAGTTTTCGAGGAATTGATATCACACTTTGCCGAATTGACCACTGAAATCTCAATTCCTATCTGAATTAGCGAACTGAAATTCAACATGTGCATCTCAATTCGAAAACTATGTCCAGTTTCAAGATTTGGTTCGAATCGATCCAACAGTTTTTGAGGAATTGATATCACACTTTGCCGAATCGACTACTGAAATCTCCATTCCTATTAGAACTATCGATCTGAAATTCAACATGTGCATCTCAATTCAAAAATTATGTGCAGTTTCGAGATTTGGTTCGAATTGATCCAACAGTTTTCGAGGTATTGATATCACACTTCGCCGAATTGACCACTGAAATCTCAATTCCTATCTGAACTATCGAACTGAAATTCAACATGAGCATCTCAATTCGAAAACTGTGTACAGTTTCGAGATTTGGGTCGAATTGATCCAATAGTTCTTTAGGAAGATGCACATGTTGAATTTCAGTTCGATAGTTCAGATAGGAATTGAGATTTCAGTGGTCAATTCGGCGAAGTGTGATATCAATTCCTCGAAAACTGTTGGATCAATTCGAACCAAATCTTAAAACTGCACATAATTTTCGAATTGAGATGCACATGTTGAATTTCAGTTCGATAGTTCAAATAGGAATTGAGATCTCAGTGGTCTATTCGGCAAAGTGTGATATCAATTCCTCAAAAACTGTTGGACCAATTCGACCCAAATCTTGAAACTACACATAGTTTTCGAATGTAGATGCACATGTTGAATTTCAGATCGATAGTTCTGATAGGAATGGAGATTTCAGTAGTCGATTCGACAAAATAATATTTCAATTCCTAAGGAACTATTGGATCAATTCGAACCAAATCTTGAAACTGCACATGGTTTTCGAATTGAGATGCACATGTTGAATTTCAGTTCGACAGTTCAGATAGGAATTGAGATTTCAGTGGTCAATTCAACAAAATGTGATATCAATTTCTCGAAAACTGTTGGAGCATTTCGAAACAAATCTTGGAACTGCACATAGTTTTCGAATTGAGATGCACATGTTGAATTTCAGATCGATAGTTCTGATAGGAATGGAAATTTCAGTAGTCGATTCGACAAAATATTATTTCAATTCCTAAGGAACTATTGGATCAATTCGAACCAAATCTTGAAACTGCGCATAGTTTTCGAATTGAGATGCACATGTTGAATTTCAGATTGATAGTTCTGATAGGAATGGAGATTTCAGTAGTCGATTCGACAAAATATTATTTCAATTCCTAAGGAACTATTGGATCAATTCGAACCAAATCTTGAAACTGCGCATAGTTTTCGAATTGAGATGCACATGTTGAATTTCAGTTCGATAGTTCAGATAGGAATTGAGATTTCAGTGGTCAATTCGGCGAAGTGTGATATCAATTCCTCGAAAACTGTTGGATCAATTCGAACCAAATCTTAAAACTGCACATAATTTTCGAATTGAGATGCACATGTCGAATTTCAGTTCGATAGTTCAGATAGGAATTGAGATCTCAGTGGTCTATTCGGCAAAGTGTGATATCAATTCCTCAAAAACTGTTGGACCAATTCGACCCAAATCTTGAAACTGCACATAGTTTTCGAATTGAGATGCACATGTTGAATTTCAGATTGATAGTTCTGATAGGAATGGAGATTTCAGTAGTCGATTCGACAAAATATTATTTCAATTCCTAAGGAACTATTGGATCAATTCGAACCAAATCTTGAAACTGCATGGTTTTCGAATCGAGATGCACATGTTGAATTTCAGTTCGACAATTCAGATAGGAATTGAGATTTCAGTGATCAATTCAACAAAGTGTGATATCAATTCCTCCGAAAACTGTTGGATCAATTCGAAACAAATCTTGAAACTTCACATAGTTTTCGAATTGAGATGCACATGTTCAATTTCACTTCGATAGTGCAGATAGGAATTGAGATTTCAGTGGTCAATTCGGCAAAGTGTGATATCAATTCCTCGAAAACTGTTGGTTCAATTCGAACCAAATCTTGAAATTTCACACAGTTTTCGAATTGAGATGCTCATGTTGAATTTCAGTTCGATAGTTCAGATAGGAATTGAGATTTCAGTGGTCAATTCGGCGAAGTGTGATATCAATTCCTCGAAAACTGTTGGATCAATTCGAACCAAATCTTGAAACTCCACATAATTTTCGAATGGAGATGCACATGTTGAATTTCAGATCGATAGTTCTAATAGGAATGGAGATTTCAGTAGTCGATTCGGCAAAGTGTGATATCAATTTCTCGAAAACTGTTAGATCAATTCGAACCAAATCTTGAAACTCCACATAGTTTTCGAATTGAGATGCACATGTTGAATTTCAGATCGATAGATCTGATAGGATTGGAGATTTAAGTAGTCGATTCGACAAAACATCATTTCAATTCCTTAGGAACTATTGGATCGATTCGAACCAAATCTTGAAACTGCACATAGTTTTCGAATTGAGATGCACATGTTGAATTTCAGTTCGATAGTTCAGATAGGAATTGAGATTTCAGTGGTCTATTCGGCAAAGTGTGATATCTCAATTCCCATCCGAACTATCGCACTGAAATTCAACATGTGTATCTCAATTCGAAAACTATGTGCAGTTTCAAGATTTGGTTCGAATCGATCCAATAGTTCCTCAGGAATTGAAATGATATTTTGTCGAATCGAGTACTGAAATCTCCATTCCTATCAGAACTATCGATCTGAAATTCAACATGTGCATCTCAATTCGAAAACTATGTGCTGTTTCAAGATTTGGGTCGAATTGGTCCAACAGTTTTTGAGGAATTGATATCACACTTTGCCGAATAGACCACTGAAATCTCGATTCCTATCTGAACTATCGAACTGAAATTCAAATTCAACATGTGCATCTCAATCCGAAAACTATGTGCAGTTTCCAGATTTGGTTCGAATTGATACAAAAGTTTTCGAGGAATTGATATCACACTTCGCCGAATTGACCACTGAAATCTCAATTCCTATCTGAACTATCGAACTGAAATTCAACATGAGCATCTCAATTCGAAAACTGTGTACAGTTTCGAGATTTGGGTCGAATTGATCCAATAGTTCTTTAGGAAGATGCCCTGTGACGAGGCAGATTTTACCCCGCCACGAAAAGGAAATTTCTCTACCGATACTTTCTTAATAGGACCTGACAATCGAAGTATTTCGGAAGAAAACCGTTAAATTATCATAGGGGGGATTTACCGATTGATTTCATGTCATTGTTTTCCACCGACCAGTCCCATATTTGTAGCGGAGACCGAATACATCTTGTTTTCAGAATTCATATATTTTAGAATTCTTTCCGTTGAACCGTACTTTTTCTGACTCGAAAAAGTTCTTTCAATTTGTTCCGTTTTTCCTTCTCTTCAATTGTTTCTGTCTCTTTCCGAGCCCGTTTATTTACCGAACAATTTGAGTTTATCCAATGGGGGACTGAGTTACCCATGGTGGGGACAATTTTCCGGGGTACCTACTTCTTCGAGTTCCGTCGCTGAAGGTCAAGATCAGTATGAATCGTGATTGAGAGTTGAACGTGTGAGGTGATTATCAAGTGAAAACCGTACTTACGAGACACAAAGGAATTTCTAAGGCAAGTGATATTTGAAATTATTACCGCTTCATTGCACCTTTATGGAATAATATTCTCTCTAGACTTGTGCTTGGCTGAAAACCGTGAGCTAACCATTTCCTGCTGTATATAGCTTTCCGTTACCGTAGGGTGACATTTGGGTCCCAGGAGGACGTTGGGCCCCCCCTGATTTTTCCGATTCCTGAATATTTGACCGTTTCATCACGATTTCCAACCGTTTGAATTATAGTTATAGGTTAGATTCGCCGAGCATAGAGTTGGGACTTCATAACCGTCAAATACCCTCACCGCCTGACTCTGTGGCCGCTGTTTGACAGTCAGCCAGCTTGAGGTCACCGAGAGAGAGAGAGACCGAAGGACACCGGATCATAGACAAACCACCGAGACAGAGATAGAGGGCGTACCCCGGTGAACTGGTGTTTTTTAAATTTTGACCTGACTGAATTCCGTTGATTATTTTTAAAACCGTTCGTACTTTTCATTCAATTGTGTCTTGCCTTAGTTGAAATATTTTTCCGAAACCGTGCATGTTTCTTTGCACTTAGTTTAATTGAGACTTGACTTACTTCCGTATATTTCCGAAACCGTCCATTTTCCTGAAGTGAAGGTTTGCCAGCCGTTGACGTCCACGATTTAGTGTACCTGTCTATTTTCTTTTGTGTACAGTTTATTTTAATAGAAATAAATAGTTGAACATTTATTGTTGTTGCCAATTATTTTGCCAGTGAGAGTCTATTTATCAAATCAGTTTCATCTAAGAGTTTAGTTAGAAGAGGTAAGTACTCTTTCTGACGCCTAAAGACCGTTGAAAAGCAGACACTTAGAAGACGCTACCGCCCTAGTCTTCATCGATACCCTTCTCCACTGATACTCAAGTCTACCCGGGCTCTCCAATTCTTTGGGGATTCTGTGAGAGACGTGGGGTTTGACTGATTGCCCCACTGGCGCCCGAGCAACCGTAAGGAGCTGCCAGAGTACGAAAAGTCTATCACATCTGGCGCCCGAGCAGGGACCTCTGCTGTTCTGTGAGTAGTTCCTGTTACCGTAACCGTACCGTTTTCTTTAAATACTCTTCGCTGGCAAATTGGTAACCGTTCTTTGTTTCTTGTATATATCCATAGAGTGCATATTGTAAATATTTCTTCTGAGTTTGTGGTGCCGTAAAAATGGATGTCAACCGACTGAAAAGCGACGAACTTACGTGGGAGTTAGAGGCAAGAGGCTGCACCGTGGGACACACCGTTCAGGAGAAAAGAGCTCAGCTGAGAAGGGCCATCCATTCCGACATACCGTTCATTCCAAGGGATGAAATTGACCAGGCACAGGAAATTGGGGTTTGTGGTGCCAAGTTGTTCGACTTGATGGGAGAGATATGTGAGTTCGATTTTAATAATAGAGACAATGAGTTGCAGCGCATTAGGAGCCGGCTACTGCACGTTCAAGGCCGACTGAGAATTCTATCTTCGGAAGCTGTCAGTCTGCTTCACAAGAAAACCGAGCTGGAGCACTCTCTGAAGATGGCTATGAGATTGCTGGAGAATACTCACTGGTTAGGTGGTATTCCAGAGAACCTGTCAGCCGGAACACCGTCACTGATGGACCAGGAATTACCGGACTGCGCATCTAGACTTGGTCCAGGTCTGATTCCGTGCTCAACCACCGTTGGAGAAGCAGACCTGTTGAACTTGGGAGAGGATTGTGACATTTCCCGACCGACCACTCATGACGACCGGCTGCAGCAAAACCGACAAGAAGTTTGCAGATTATTAACCGAACAAATTGAACGTACTTTTTTGCAGAAACAACCTTCATACCACCGACCGCCCGCCGACATCCTCCCATTTACCGTTGAACAAGCACTGCCAACCGACCGAACCAGTGAGGAAAACAGACCGCTAATAACATCCCCTGAGTCCAGGCGATTAACGAGGGAGTTTGCCGAATCAACCAGGAGAGTTTCATTTGCCTCATCTCCTACCGATACCGCTGGGATGAGAGAAGTAAGAAGCGAAGTACCGACGACCAAGGAAGCCGAACTGACGACCGAATACCCGCCGATGAAACCGCCGAAAACCACCGACCATTCCACCGTTCCTACCGTTCCTGTGTGGAAATGGAACCTGACGTTCGATGGGTCAACCAGTGTGACCTCATTCCTGGAGGAGGCTGAGTATCTTGCCGAGGCTAGAAAGGTGAGCCACGAACAGTTATTCGAGTCAATATACGAGCTGTTACGTAGGGATGCAAGAGACTGGTACATTCCCCGGAGAGGCACCTTCACCGACTGGACCGATTTCAAGGAACAACTCCGAGAGGCCTTTCTTCCTCCCGACTACGAGGACATCCTTTTGGAGGAAATCAAGAAACGCACTCAAGGAACCGATGAGCGACTCTTGTTGTATGTAACTCGAATGCAAAATCTGTTTCAGAAGCTGACCGTAAAGCGACCGACCGAGGAAGAACAGGTGAATATCATCCGACGACGTTTACTGCCAGAACTGCAAACCGCCCTGGCCTTCCAACCGACTTCAACCATAGATGAACTGCTTCGAAAAGGAAAGGTGTTCGAATTGGTCAAATGGCAAACTGCTAACTATGCTTTGCCACCGATCCAAAAGAGTCTCATCAACGAACCGCATCTTACCTTCCGAAATCCCTCACCGAACGTCCAACCGATCGGAATGCACCTCAGCACACTGTCCGAACCGTCCGATAAACCGAAACTTGTACAAAACTCTACAGCACGTCAGAGACAAGATGAACCGAAGAATACCGTCCGACCGCCAACCGAAACCCAGTGCTGGAGATGTGGTGGTAAGGGCCATCTACGAGTACAGTGTACATCGAAACCGATACTTTTCTGCTCTCGATGTGGTAAGAAGGGTATAATGTCCAAAGATTGTCAGTGTCCGTTACCGAGAACCCCGGTTATTCCGAAGAAAATCCTTTCTGATAACCGTCCTATAATTAATGTTCTTATAGGAGACAAGGAGTTCCGGGCATTATTGGACACCGGATCAACCAGGTCCTTCATCAGCAGTGAAGTGGCTGCTCACTGCAAGGCTGCTGGAATAACACCAAATTATGTTAGAGACGTTACCACCACCGTCGCTAACGGAAGTTCTATCCCGATTAAGGAAATGTACACAGCACAGGTTCAGGTTGGATCCGAAAATATTGAGGCTACGTGGTTGTTAGTTTCAGATTTACCGATCAGTGTAGTACTGGGAATGGATGTACTGAGAGCACACGACTTCTCCATCAATCTCCAAACCGCCGAATGCTTTCTGAATGGCAGGTCCCTAAAGGACAAGCCCATGACGCAGGAAGAGCAGAATCAGTTACCGTCACCGTTACCGTTACCGTCACCGTTACCGTCACCGTTACCGTTACCGTTACCGTCACCGTTACCGCTACCGTTACCGACCGAAGGAACCATATGCCTGACCGAGGACAATGTAAGTTGCTCATGGTACAGGAGGAAATTGGCAGAGGTAAAATCGAATCCTATAGCGTTTCCCGACTACAGGATTGTGTCAGGAAAATTATACCGCCATTTTTGCGATTCCGATGATTTTACAGAGCCAGAATTGGGAAATCCCTGGAAGTTATGTGTTCCGAAAGATGACCGAAGAGAAGTCCTTCTCGAAAACCACGACCGACCGAACGCTGGACACTTGGGAATAGCAGAAACCAAATTTCGCATAGCCCGTAGCTACTATTGGCCAGGAATGTTCCGAGAAATTGCCCAATATGTCCGAAAATGTAGCAAGTGTCACCGATACAAGGTTTCACAGCAGAAACCGGCAAGGAATCATTCCTATGTGGAGGAAGAACCTTGTAAAAAAAGACAGATTCTCCAAACGGATGGAATTTAGGCCCATGAGAACAACTGTCCAAAGAGGTGTGTACCAGGCTTCCAAGGAAGATGAAGTGAATTCCCCAAAGCAGGAGTCAACCGAAGACCCCAGAGCATTCTTGAACTTTGATAGGGAAATGCGTTCACCGAACGCCAAATTTTCTACCGAGATTGCTATCAAGGAGGGAGAGAATCACACCGAACCGGATACCGAACCGCCAGTTGCTTACCATGTAAATAACCGTAACCGATTTACCGAAACTAAATTTGTCCGAACTAGATTAACACGAGCCTTCGTCCAGCAAAGTCACTATAACCTACGTCGTAAGGACTGGCGTCATAGGATTGGAGACCAAGTGTACCGAAGAGGGCATTCCTTATCTTCTGCAGTAGAAGGAGTTGCCGCCAAGTTGGCTCCGAAATACTCCGGACCGTATACCGTTGTAGGCATAGTCTCTCCTGTGGTGTATGACATCAAGGATGGCAGTGGTAAGGTTGTCAGACACATCCACATAAACGACCTGAAATCCCCTGGGATTGAAAGGTATATGCCGTTAAGAACCTGACCGAATAATTTTCCAATTTGAAAATCCGAGAAGGCTAAGTCTTCTTACCGACATGGTGGATACGCCAACCGACAGTTTTTTTTAAATTACCGTTTGAGTTCATCAGGTCATGAAATGACGCCGAGTTCAATAACCCCGCAGCTTTCACAGGCTGAAACCGACATTTAGAAATACCGCAACGATACCCAGGGGGGTTAAAAAAAAAAAAATTAAACTTCGTTTTATTTTTTTTTTTGCCGACGAAAGAGGGGGATGTGACGAGGCAGATTTTACCCCGCCACGAAAAGGAAATTTCTCTACCGATACTTTCTTAATAGGACCTGACAATCGAAGTATTTCGGAAGAAAACCGTTAAATTATCATAGGGGGGATTTACCGATTGATTTCATGTCATTGTTTTCCACCGACCAGTCCCATATTTGTAGCGGAGACCGAATACATCTTGTTTTCAGAATTCATATATTTTAGAATTCTTTCCGTTGAACCGTACTTTTTCTGACTCGAAAAAGTTCTTTCAATTTGTTCCGTTTTTCCTTCTCTTCAATTGTTTCTGTCTCTTTCCGAGCCCGTTTATTTACCGAACAATTTGAGTTTATCCAATGGGGGACTGAGTTACCCATGGTGGGGACAATTTTCCGGGGTACCTACTTCTTCGAGTTCCGTCGCTGAAGGTCAAGATCAGTATGAATCGTGATTGAGAGTTGAACGTGTGAGGTGATTATCAAGTGAAAACCGTACTTACGAGACACAAAGGAATTTCTAAGGCAAGTGATATTTGAAATTATTACCGCTTCATTGCACCTTTATGGAATAATATTCTCTCTAGACTTGTGCTTGGCTGAAAACCGTGAGCTAACCATTTCCTGCTGTATATAGCTTTCCGTTACCGTAGGGTGACATTTGGGTCCCAGGAGGACGTTGGGCCCCCCCTGATTTTTCCGATTCCTGAATATTTGACCGTTTCATCACGATTTCCAACCGTTTGAATTATAGTTATAGGTTAGATTCGCCGAGCATAGAGTTGGGACTTCATAACCGTCAAATACCCTCACCGCCTGACTCTGTGGCCGCTGTTTGACAGTCAGCCAGCTTGAGGTCACCGAGAGAGAGAGAGACCGAAGGACACCGGATCATAGACAAACCACCGAGACAGAGATAGAGGGCGTACCCCGGTGAACTGGTGTTTTTTAAATTTTGACCTGACTGAATTCCGTTGATTATTTTTAAAACCGTTCGTACTTTTCATTCAATTGTGTCTTGCCTTAGTTGAAATATTTTTCCGAAACCGTGCATGTTTCTTTGCACTTAGTTTAATTGAGACTTGACTTACTTCCGTATATTTCCGAAACCGTCCATTTTCCTGAAGTGAAGGTTTGCCAGCCGTTGACGTCCACGATTTAGTGTACCTGTCTATTTTCTTTTGTGTACAGTTTATTTTAATAGAAATAAATAGTTGAACATTTATTGTTGTTGCCAATTATTTTGCCAGTGAGAGTCTATTTATCAAATCAGTTTCATCTAAGAGTTTAGTTAGAAGAGGTAAGTACTCTTTCTGACGCCTAAAGACCGTTGAAAAGCAGACACTTAGAAGACGCTACCGCCCTAGTCTTCATCGATACCCTTCTCCACTGATACTCAAGTCTACCCGGGCTCTCCAATTCTTTGGGGATTCTGTGAGAGACGTGGGGTTTGACTGATTGCCCCACTGGCGCCCGAGCAACCGTAAGGAGCTGCCAGAGTACGAAAAGTCTATCACAGCCCATGTTGAATTTCAGTTCGATAGTTCAGATAGAAATTGATATTTCAGTGGTCAATTCTGCAAAGTGTGATATCCATTCCTCGAAAACTGTTGGATCAATTCGAACCAAATCTTGAAACTGCACATAGTTTCCTAATTGAGATGCACATGTTGAATTTCAGTTCGATAGTTCAGATAGGAATTGAGATTTCAGTGGTCAATTCGGCGAAGTGTGATATCAATTCCTCGAAAACTGTTGGATCAATTCGAACCAAATCTTGAACTGCACATAATTTTCGAATTGAGATACGCATTTTGAATTTCAGATCGATAGTTCTAATAGGAATGGAGATTTCAGAAGTCGATTCGGCAAAGTGTGATATCAATTCCTCAAAAACTGTTGGACCAATTCGACCCAAATCTTGAAACTGCACATAGTTTTCGAATTGAGATGCACATGTTGAATTTCAGATCGATAGTTCTGATAGGAATGGAGATTTCAGTAGTCGATTCGACAAAACATCATTTCAATTCCTTAGGAACTATTGGATCGATTCGAACCAAATCTTGAAACTGCACATAGTTTTCGAATTGAGATGCACATGTTGAATTTCAGTTCGATAGTTCAGATAGGAATTGAGATTTCAGTGGTCAATTCGGCAAAGTGTGATATCAATTCCTCGAAAACTGTTGGATCAATTCGAACCAAATCTTGAAACTGCACATAGTTTTCGAATTGAGATGCACATGTTGAATTTCAGATCGATAGTTCTAATAGGAATGAAGATTTCAGTAGTCGATTCGACAAAATATCATTTCAATTCCTAAGGAACTATTGGATCAATTCGAACCAAATCTTGAAACTGCACGTTTCGGATTGAGATGCACATGTTGAATTTCAGTTCGATAGTGCAGATAGGAATTGAGATTTCAGTGGTCTATTCGGCAAAGTGTGATATCTCAATTCCCATCCGAACTATCGCACTGAAATTCAACATGTGCATCTCAATTCGAAAACTATGTGCAGTTTCAAGATTTGGTTCGAATCGATCCAATAGTTCCTCAGGAATTGAAATGATATTTTGTCGAATCGAGTACTGAAATCTCCATTCCTATCAGAACTATCGATCTGAAATTCAACATGTGCATCTCAATTCGAAAACTATGTGCTGTTTCAAGATTTGGGTCGAATTGGTCCAACAGTTTTTGAGGAATTGATATCACACTTTGCCGAATAGACCACTGAAATCTCGATTCCTATCTGAACTATCGAACTGAAATTCAAATTCAACATGTGCATCTCAATCCGAAAACTATGTGCAGTTTCCAGATTTGGTTCGAATTGATACAAAAGTTTTCGAGGAATTGATATCACACTTCGCCGAATTGACCACTGAAATCTCAATTCCTATCTGAACTATCGAACTGAAATTCAACATGAGCATCTCAATTCGAAAACTGTGTACAGTTTCGAGATTTGGGTCGAATTGATCCAATAGTTCTTTAGGAAGATGCCCATGTTGAATTTCAGTTCGATAGTTCAGATAGAAATTGATATTTCAGTGGTCAATTCTGCAAAGTGTGATATCCATTCCTCGAAAACTGTTGGATCAATTCGAACCAAATCTTGAAACTGCACATAGTTTCCTGATTGAGATGCACATGTTGAATTTCAGTTCGATAGTTCAGATAGGAATTGAGATTTCAGTGGTCAATTCGGCGAAGTGTGATATCAATTCCTCGAAAACTGTTGGATCAATTCGAACCAAATCTTGAAACTGCACATAATTTTCGAATTGAGATGCACATGTTGAATTTCAGATCGATAGTTCTGATAGGAATGGAAATTTCAGTAGTCGATTCGACAAAATATTATTTCAATTCCTAAGGAACTATTGGATCAATTCGAACCAAATCTTGAAACTGCGCATAGTTTTCGAATTGAGATGCATATGTCGAATTTCAGTTCGATAGTTCAGATAGGAATTGAGATCTCAGTGGTCTATTCGGCAAAGTGTGATATCAATTCCTCAAAAACTGTTGGACCAATTCGACCCAAATCTTGAAACTGCACATAGTTTTCGAATTGAGATGCACATGTTGAATTTCAGATTGATAGTTCTGATAGGAATGGAGATTTCAGTAGTCGATTCGACAAAATATTATTTCAATTCCTAAGGAACTATTGGATCAATTCGAACCAAATCTTGAAACTGCATGGTTTTCGAATCGAGATGCACATGTTGAATTTCAGTTCGACAATTCAGATAGGAATTGAGATTTCAGTGATCATTTCAACAAAGTGTGATATCAATTCCTCCGAAAACTGTTGGATCAATTCGAAACAAATCTTGAAACTTCACATAGTTTTCGAATTGAGATGCACATGTTCAATTTCAGTTCGATAGTGCAGATAGGAATTGAGATTTCAGTGGTCAATTCGGCAAAGTGTGATATCAATTCCTCGAAAACTGTTGGTTCAATTCGAACCAAATCTTGAAATTTCACACAGTTTTCGAATTGAGATGCTCATGTTGAATTTCAGTTCGATAGTTCAGATAGGAATTGAGATTTCAGTGGTCAATTCGGCGAAGTGTGATATCAATTCCTCGAAAACTGTTGGATCAATTCGAACCAAATCTTGAAACTCCACATAATTTTCGAATGGAGATGCACATGTTGAATTTCAGATCGATAGTTCTAATAGGAATGGAGATTTCAGTAGTCGATTCGGCAAAGTGTGATATCAATTTCTCGAAAACTGTTAGATCAATTCGAACCAAATCTTGAAACTCCACATAGTTTTCGAATTGAGATGCACATGTTGAATTTCAGATCGATAGATCTGATAGGATTGGAGATTTAAGTAGTCGATTCGACAAAACATCATTTCAATTCCTTAGGAACTATTGGATCGATTCGAACCAAATCTTGAAACTGCACATAGTTTTCGAATTGAGATGCACATGTTGAATTTCAGTTCGATAGTTCAGATAGGAATTGAGATTTCAGTGGTCAATTCGGCAAAGTGTGATATCAATTCCTCGAAAACTGTTGGATCAATTCGAACCAAATCTTGAAACTGCACATAGTTTTCGAATTGAGATGCACATGTTGAATTTCAGATCGATAGTTCTAATAGGAATGAAGATTTCAGTAGTCGATTCGACAAAATATCATTTCAATTCCTAAGGAACTATTGGATCAATTCGAACCAAATCTTGAAACTGCACGTAGTTTTCGGATTGAGATGCACATGTTGAATTTCAGTTCGATAGTGCAGATAGGAATTGAGATTTCAGTGGTCTATTCGGCAAAGTGTGATATCTCAATTCCCATCCGAACTATCGCACTGAAATTCAACATGTGTATCTCAATTCGAAAACTATGTGCAGTTTCAAGATTTGGTTCGAATCGATCCAATAGTTCCTCAGGAATTGAAATGATATTTTGTCGAATCGATTACTGAAATCTCCATTCCTATCAGAACTATCGATCTGAAATTCAACATGTGCATCTCAATTCGAAAACTATGTGCTGTTTCAAGATTTGGGTCGAATTGGTCCAACAGTTTTTGAGGAATTGATATCACACTTTGCCGAATAGACCACTGAAATCTCGATTCCTATCTGAACTATCGAACTGAAATTCAAATTCAACATGTGCATCTCAATCCGAAAACTATGTGCAGTTTCCAGATTTGGTTCGAATTGATACAAAAGTTTTCGAGGAATTGATATCACACTTCGCCGAATTGACCACTGAAATCTCAATTCCTATCTGAACTATCGAACTGAAATTCAACATGAGCATCTCAATTCGAAAACTGTGTACAGTTTCGAGATTTGGGTCGAATTGATCCAATAGTTCTTTAGGAAGATGCCCATGTTGAATTTCAGTTCGATAGTTCAGATAGAAATTGATATTTCAGTGGTCAATTCTGCAAAGTGTGATATCCATTCCTCGAAAACTGTTGGATCAATTCGAACCAAATCTTGAAACTGCACATAGTTTCCTAATTGAGATGCACATGTTGAATTTCAGTTCGATAGTTCAGATAGGAATTGAGATTTCAGTGGTCAATTCGGCGAAGTGTGATATCAATTCCTCGAAAACTGTTGGATCAATTCGAACCAAATCTTGAAACTGCACATAATTTTCGAATTGAGATACGCATTTTGAATTTCAGATCGATAGTTCTAATAGGAATGGAGATTTCAGAAGTCGATTCGGCAAAGTGTGATATCAATTCCTCAAAAACTGTTGGACCAATTCGACCCAAATCTTGAAACTGCACATAGTTTTCGAATTGAGATGCACATGTTGAATTTCAGATCGATAGTTCTGATAGGAATGGAGATTTCAGTAGTCGATTCGACAAAACATCATTTCAATTCCTTAGGAACTATTGGATCGATTCGAACCAAATCTTGAAAGTGCACATAGTTTTCGAATTGAGATGCACATGTTGAATTTCAGTTCGATAGTTCAGATAGGAATTGAGATTTCAGTGGTCAATTCGGCAAAGTGTGATATCAATTCCTCGAAAACTGTTGGATCAATTCGAACCAAATCTTGAAACTGCACATAGTTTTCGAATTGAGATGCACATGTTGAATTTCAGATCGATAGTTCTAATAGGAATGAAGATTTCAGTAGTCGATTCGACAAAATATCATTTCAATTCCTAAGGAACTATTGGATCAATTCGAACCAAATCTTGAAACTGCACGTAGTTTTCGGATTGAGATGCACATGTTGAATTTCAGTTCGATAGTGCAGATAGGAATTGAGATTTCAGTGGTCTATTCGGCAAAGTGTGATATCTCAATTCCCATCCGAACTATCGCACTGAAATTCAACATGTGCATCTCAATTCGAAAACTATGTGCAGTTTCAAGATTTGGGTCCAACAGTTTTTGAGGAATTGATATCACACTTTGCCGAATAGACCACTGAAATCTCGATTCCTATCTGAACTATCGAACTGAAATTCAAATTCAACATGTGCATCTCAATCCGAAAACTATGTACAGTTTCGGGATTTGGGTCGAATTGATCCAATAGTTCTTTAGGAATCGACTTCTGAAATCTCCATTCCTATTAGAACTATCGATCTGAAATTCAACATGTGAATCTCAATTCGAAAACTATGTGCAGTTTCAAGATTTGGTTTGAATCGATCCAATAGTTCCTTAGAAATTGAAATGATATTTTGCCGAATCGACTACTGAGATCTTCATTCCTATCAGAACTATCGAACTGAAATTCAACATGTGCATCTCAATCCGAAAACAATGTAAAGTTTCAAGATTTGGTTCGAATTGATCCAACAGTTTTTGAGGATTTGATATCACACTTTGCCGAATAGACCACTGAAATCTCAATTCCTATCTGCACTATCGAACTGAAATTCAACATGTGCACCTCAATTCGAAAACTATGTGCAGTTTCAAGATTTGGTTCGAATTGATCCAACAGTTTTCGAGGAATTGATATCACACTTTGCCGAATTGACCACTGAAATCTCAATTCCTATCTGAACTATCGAACTGAAATTCAACATGTGCATCTCAATTCGAAAACTATGTGCAGTTTCAAGATTTGGTTCGAATCGATCCAATAGTTCCTTAGGAATTGAAATGATATTTTGCCGAATCGACTACTGAAATCTTCATTCCTATCATAACTATCGAACTGAAATTCAACATGTGCATCTCAATCCGAAAACAATGTAAAGTTTCAAGATTTGGTTCGAATTGATCCAACAGTTTTCGAGGAATTGATATGACACTTTGCCGAATTGACCATTGAAATCACAATTCCTATCTGAACTATCGAACTAAAATTCAACATGTGAATCGCAAATCAAAAACTGTGTACAGTTTCGGGATTTGGGTCGAATTGATCCAATAGTTCCTTAGGAATTGAAATGATATTTTGTCGAATCGACTTCTGAAATCTCCATTCCTATTAGAACTATCGATCTGAAATCCAACATGTGCATCTTAATCCAAAAACAATGTAAAGTTTCAAGTTTTGGTTCGAATTGATCCAACAGTTTTCGAGGAATTGATATGACACTTTGCCGAATTGACCACTGAAATCACAATTCCTATCAGAACTATCTATCTGAAATTCAACATGTACATCTCAATTCGAAAACTATGTGCAGTTTCAAGATTTGGGTCGAATTGGTTCAACAGTTTTTGAGGAATTGATATCAAACTTTGCCGAATAGACCACTGAAATCTCAATTCCTATCTGCACTATCGAAATGAAATTCAACATGTGCATCTCAATTCGAAAACTATGTGCAGTTTCAAGATTTGGTTCGAATTGATCCAACAGTTTTCGAGGAATTGATATCACACTTTGCCGAATTGACCACTGATATCTCAATTCCTATCTGAACTATCGAACTGAAATTCAACATGTGCATCTCAATTCGAAAACTATGTGCAGTTTCAAGATTTGGTTCGAATCGATCCAATAGTTCCTTAGGAATTGAAATGATATTTTGCCGAATCGACTACTGAAATCTTCATTCCTATCAGAACTATCGATCTGAAATTCAACATGTGCATGTCAATTCGAAAACTATGTGCAGTTTCAAGATTTGGGTCGAATTGGTTCAACAGTTTTTGAGGAATTGATGTCACACTTTGCCGAATTGACCACTGAAATCTCAATTCCTATCTGCACTATCGAACTGAAATTCAACCTGCGCATCTCAATTCGAAAACTATGTGCAGTTTCAAGATTTGGTTCGAATTGATCCAACAGTTTTCGAGGAATTGATATCACTATTTGACGAATTGACCACTGAAATCTCAATTCCTATCTGAACTATCGAACTGAAATTCAACATGTGCATCTCAATTCGAAAACTATGTGCAGTTTCAAGATTTGGTTCGAATCGATCCAATAGTTCCTTAGGAATTGAAATGATATTTTGCCGAATCGACTACTGAAATCTTCATTCCTACCAGAACTATCGAACTGAAATTCAACATGTGCATCTTAATCCAAAAACAATGTAAAGTTTCAAGTTTTGGTTCGAATTGATCCAACAGTTTTCGAGGAATTGATATGACACTTTGCCGAATTGACCACTGAAATCACAATTCCTATCTGAACTATCGACCTAAATTCAACATGTGCATCTCAAATCAAAAACTGTGTACAGTTTCGGGATTTGGGTCGAATTGATCCAAAAGTTCCTTAGGAATTGAAATGATATTTTGTCGAATCGACTTCTGAAATCTCCATTCCTATTAGAACTATCGATCTGAAATTCAACATGTGCATCTCATTTCGAAAACTATGTGCAGTTTCAAGATTTGGTTCGAATTGAACCAACAGTTTTCGAGGAATTGATATCACACTTTGCCGAATAGACCACTGAAATCTCAATTCCTATCTGCACTATCGAACTGAAATTCAACATGTGCATCTCAATTCGAAAACTAAATGCAGTTTCAAGATTTGGTTCGAATCGATCCAACAGTTTTCGTGGAATTGATATCACACTTTGCCGAATTGACCACTGAAATCTCAATTCCTATCTGAACTATCGAACTGAAATTCAACATGTGCATCTCAATTCGAAAACTATGTGCAGTTTCAAGATTTGGTTCGAATCGATCCAATAGTTCCTTAGGAATTGAAATGATATTTTGCCGAATCGACTACTGAAATCTTCATTCCTATCAGAACTATCGAACTGAAATTCAACATGTGCATCTCAATCCGGAAACAGTGTAAAGTTTCAAGATGGTTCGAATTGATCCAACAGTTTTCGAGGAATTGATATCACACTTTGCCGAATTGACCACTGAAATCTCAATTCCTATCTGAACTATCGAACTGAAATTCAACATGTGCATCCCAATTCGAAAACTATGAGCAGTTTCAAGATTTGGGTCGAATTGGTTCAACAGTTTTTGAGGAATTGATATCACACTTTGCCGAATAGACCACTGAAATCACAATTCCTATCTGAACTATCGACCTAAATTCAACATGTGCATCTCAAATCAAAAACTGTGTACAGTTTCGGGATTTGGGTCGAATTGATCCAAAAGTTCCTTAGGAATTGAAATGATATTTTGTCGAATCGACTTCTGAAATCTCCATTCCTATTAGAACTATCGATCTGAAATTCAACATGTGCATCTCATTTCGAAAACTATGTGCAGTTTCAAGATTTGGTTCGAATTGAACCAACAGTTTTCGAGGAATTGATATCACACTTTGCCGAATAGACCACTGAAATCTCAATTCCTATCTGCACTATCGAACTGAAATTCAACATGTGCATCTCAATTCGAAAACTATGTGCAGTTTCAAGATTTGGTTCGAATCGATCCAACAGTTTTCGTGGAATTGATATCACACTTTGCCGAATTGACCACTGAAATCTCAATTCCTATCTGAACTATCGAACTGAAATTCAACATGTGCATCTCAATTCGAAAACTATGTGCAGTTTCAAGATTTGGTTCGAATCGATCCAATAGTTCCTTAGGAATTGAAATGATATTTTGCCGAATCGACTACTGAAATCTTCATTCCTATCAGAACTATCGAACTGAAATTCAACATGTGCATCTCAATCCGGAAACAGTGTAAAGTTTCAAGATGGTTCGAATTGATCCAACAGTTTTCGAGGAATTGATATCACACTTTGCCGAATTGACCACTGAAATCTCAATTCCTATCTGAACTATCGAACTGAAATTCAACATGTGCATCCCAATTCGAAAACTATGTGCAGTTTCAAGATTTGGTTCGAATCGATCCAATAGTTCCTTAGGAATTGAAATGATATTTTGCCGAATCGACTACTGAAATCTTCATTCCTATCATAACTATCGAACTGAAATTCAACATGTGCATCTCAATCCGAAAACAATGTAAAGTTTCAAGATTTGGTTCGAATTGATCCAACAGTTTTCGAGGAATTGATATGACACTTTGCCGAATTGACCATTGAAATCACAATTCCTATCTGAACTATCGAACTAAAATTCAACATGTGAATCGCAAATCAAAAACTGTGTACAGTTTCGGGATTTGGGTCGAATTGATCCAATAGTTCCTTAGGAATTGAAATGATATTTTGTCGAATCGACTTCTGAAATCTCCACTCCTATTAGAACTATCGATCTGAAATCCAACATGTGCATCTTAATCCAAAAACAATGTAAAGATTCAAGTTTTGGTTCGAATTGATCCAACAGTTTTCGAGGAATTGATATGACACTTTGCCGAATTGACCACTGAAATCACAATTCCTATCAGAACTATCTATCTGAAATTCAACATGTACATCTCAATTCGAAAACTATGTGCAGTTTCAAGATTTGGGTCGAATTGGTTCAACAGTTTTTGAGGAATTGATATCAAACTTTGCCGAATAGACCACTGAAATCTCAATTCCTATCTGCACTATCGAAATGAAATTCAACATGTGCATCTCAATTCGAAAACTATGTGCAGTTTCAAGATTTGGTTCGAATTGATCCAACAGTTTTCGAGGAATTGATATCACACTTTGCCGAATTGACCACTGATATCTCAATTCCTATCTGAACTATCGAACTGAAATTCAACATGTGCATCTCAATTCGAAAACTATGTGCAGTTTCAAGATTTGGTTCGAATCGATCCAATAGTTCCTTAGGAATTGAAATGATATTTTGCCGAATCGACTACTGAAATCTTCATTCCTATCAGAACTATCGATCTGAAATTCAACATGTGCATGTCAATTCGAAAACTATGTGCAGTTTCAAGATTTGGGTCGAATTGGTTCAACAGTTTTCGAGGAATTGATATGACACTTTGCCGAATTGACCACTGAAATCACAATTCCTATCTGAACTATCGACCTAAATTCAACATGTGCATCTCAAATCAAAAACTGTGTACAGTTTCGGGATTTGGGTCGAATTGATCCAAAAGTTCCTTAGGAATTGAAATGATATTTTGTCGAATCGACTTCTGAAATCTCCATTCCTATTAGAACTATCGATCTGAAATTCAACATGTGCATCTCATTTCGAAAACTATGTGCAGTTTCAAGATTTGGTTCGAATTGAACCAACAGTTTTCGAGGAATTGATATCACACTTTGCCGAATAGACCACTGAAATCTCAATTCCTATCTGCACTATCGAACTGAAATTCAACATGTGCATCTCAATTCGAAAACTAAATGCAGTTTCAAGATTTGGTTCGAATCGATCCAACAGTTTTCGTGGAATTGATATCACACTTTGCCGAATTGACCACTGAAATCTCAATTCCTATCTGAACTATCGAACTGAAATTCAACATGTGCATCTCAATTCGAAAACTATGTGCAGTTTCAAGATTTGGTTCGAATCGATCCAATAGTTCCTTAGGAATTGAAATGATATTTTGCCGAATCGACTACTGAAATCTTCATTCCTATCAGAACTATCGAACTGAAATTCAACATGTGCATCTCAATCCGGAAACAGTGTAAAGTTTCAAGATGGTTCGAATTGATCCAACAGTTTTCGAGGAATTGATATCACACTTTGCCGAATTGACCACTGAAATCTCAATTCCTATCTGCACTATCGAACTGAAATTCAACATGTGCATCTCAATTCGAAAACTATGAGCAGTTTCAAGATTTGGGTCGAATTGGTTCAACAGTTTTTGAGGAATTGATATCACACTTTGCCGAATAGACCACTGAAATCACAATTCCTATCTGAACTATCGACCTAAATTCAACATGTGCATCTCAAATCAAAAACTGTGTACAGTTTCGGGATTTGGGTCGAATTGATCCAAAAGTTCCTTAGGAATTGAAATGATATTTTGTCGAATCGACTTCTGAAATCTCCATTCCTATTAGAACTATCGATCTGAAATTCAACATGTGCATCTCATTTCGAAAACTATGTGCAGTTTCAAGATTTGGTTCGAATTGAACCAACAGTTTTCGAGGAATTGATATCACACTTTGCCGAATAGACCACTGAAATCTCAATTCCTATCTGCACTATCGAACTGAAATTCAACATGTGCATCTCAATTCGAAAACTAAATGCAGTTTCAAGATTTGGTTCGAATCGATCCAACAGTTTTCGTGGAATTGATATCACACTTTGCCGAATTGACCACTGAAATCTCAATTCCTATCTGAACTATCGAACTGAAATTCAACATGTGCATCTCAATTCGAAAACTATGTGCAGTTTCAAGATTTGGTTCGAATCGATCCAATAGTTCCTTAGGAATTGAAATGATATTTTGCCGAATCGACTACTGAAATCTTCATTCCTATCAGAACTATCGAACTGAAATTCAACATGTGCATCTCAATCCGGAAACAGTGTAAAGTTTCAAGATGGTTCGAATTGATCCAACAGTTTTCGAGGAATTGATATCACACTTTGCCGAATTGACCACTGAAATCTCAATTCCTATCTGAACTATCGAACTGAAATTCAACATGTGCATCCCAATTCGAAAACTATGAGCAGTTTCAAGATTTGGGTCGAATTGGTTCAACAGTTTTTGAGGAATTGATATCACACTTTGCCGAATAGACCACTGAAATCTCAATTCCTATCTGAACTATCGAACTAAAATTCAACATGTGCATCTCAAATCAAAAACTGTGTACAGTTTCGGGATTTGGGTCGAATTGATCCAAAAGTTCCTTAGGAATCGAAATGATATTTTGTCGAATCGACTTCTGAAATCTCCATTCCTATTAGAACTATCGATCTGAAATTCAACATGTGCATCTCATTTCGAAAACTATGTGCAGTTTCAAGATTTGGTTCGAATCGATCCAACAGTTTTCGAGGAATTGATATCACACTTTGCCGAATTGACCACTGAAATCTCAATTCCTATCTGAACTATCGAACTGAAATTCAACATGTGCATCTCAAATCAAAAACTGTGTACAGTTTTGGGATTTGGGTCGAATTGATCCAATAGTTCTTTAGGAATTGAAATGATATTTTGTCGAATCGACTTCTGAAATCTCCATTCCTATTAGAACTATCGATCTGAAATTCAACATGTGCATCTCATTTCGAAAACTATGTGCAGTTTCAAGATTTGGTTCGAATTGAACCAACAGTTTTCGAGGAATTTATATCACACTTTGCCGAATAGACCACTGAAATCTCAATTCCTATCTGCACTATCGAATTGAAATTCAACATGTGCATCTCAATTCGAAAACTATGTGAAGTTTCAAGATTTGGTTCGAATCGATCCAACAGTTTTCGAGGAATTGATATCACACTTTGCCGAATTGACCACTGATATCTCAATTCCTATCTGCACTATCGAACTGAAATTCAACATGTGCATCTCTATTCGAAAACTATGTGCAGTTTCAAGATTTGGTTCGAATCGATCCAACAGTTTTCGAGGAATTGATATCACACTTTGCCGAATTGACCACTGAAATCTCAATTCCTATCTGAACTATCGAACTGAAATTCAACATGTGCATCTCAAATCAAAAACTGTGTACAGTTTCGGGATTTGGGTCGAATTGATCCAATAGTTCTTTAGGAATTGAAATGATATTTTGTCGAATCGAGTACTGAAATCTCCATTCCTATTAGAACTATCGATCTGAAATTCAACATGTGCATCTCAATTCGAAAATTATGTGCAGTTTCAAGATTTGGTTCGAATTGATCCAACAGTTTTCGAGGAATTGATATCACACTTCGCCGAATTGACCACTGAAATCTCAATTCCTATCTGCACTATCGAACTGAAATTCAACATGTGCATCTCAATTCGAAAACTATGTGCAGTTTCAAGATTTGGTTCGAATCGATCCAACAGTTTTCGTGGAATTGATATCACACTTTGCCGAATTGACCACTGAAATCTCAATTCCTATCTGAACTATCGAACTGAAATTCAACATGTGCATCTCAATTCGAAAACTATGTGCAGTTTCAAGATTTGGTTCGAATCGATCCAATAGTTCCTTAGGAATTGAAATGATATTTTGCCGAATCGACTACTGAAATCTTCATTCCTATCAGAACTATCGAACTGAAATTCAACATGTGCATCTCAATCCGGAAACAGTGTAAAGTTTCAAGATGGTTCGAATTGATCCAACAGTTTTCGAGGAATTGATATCACACTTTGCCGAATTGACCACTGAAATCTCAATTCCTATCTGAACTATCGAACTGAAATTCAACATGTGCATCCCAATTCGAAAACTATGAGCAGTTTCAAGATTTGGGTCGAATTGGTTCAACAGTTTTTGAGGAATTGATATCACACTTTGCCGAATAGACCACTGAAATCTCAATTCCTATCTGAACTATCGAACTAAAATTCAACATGTGCATCTCAAATCAAAAACTGTGTACAGTTTCGGGATTTGGGTCGAATTGATCCAAAAGTTCCTTAGGAATCGAAATGATATTTTGTCGAATCGACTTCTGAAATCTCCATTCCTATTAGAACTATCGATCTGAAATTCAACATGTGCATCTCATTTCGAAAACTATGTGCAGTTTCAAGATTTGGTTCGAATCGATCCAACAGTTTTCGAGGAATTGATATCACACTTTGCCGAATTGACCACTGAAATCTCAATTCCTATATGAACTATCGAACTGAAATTCAACATGTGCATCTCAAATCAAAAACTGTGTACAGTTTTGATATTTGGGTCGAATTGATCCAATAGTTCTTTAGGAATTGAAATGATATTTTGTCGAATCGACTTCTGAAATCTCCATTCCTATTAGAACTATCGATCTGAAATTCAACATGTGCATCTCATTTCGAAAACTATGTGCAGTTCCAAGATTTGGTTCGAATTGAACCAACAGTTTTCGAGGAATTGATATCACACTTTGCCGAATTGACCACTGATATCTCAATTCCTATCTGCACTATCGAATTGAAATTCAACATGTGCATCTCAAATCAAAAACTGTGTACAGTTTTGGGATTTGGGTCGAATTGATCCAATAGTTCTTTAGGAATTGAAATGATATTTTGTCGAATCGACTTCTGAAATCTCCATTCCTATTAGAACTATCGATCTGAAATTCAACATGTGCATCTCATTTCGAAAACTATGTGCAGTTCCAAGATTTGGTTCGAATTGAACCAACAGTTTTCGAGGAATTGATATCACACTTTGCCGAATAGACCACTGAAATCTCAATTCCTATCTGCACTATCGAATTGAAATTCAACATGTGCATCTCAATTCGAAAACTATGTGAAGTTTCAAGATTTGGTTCGAATCGATCCAACAGTTTTCGAGGAATTGATATCACACTTTGCCGAATTGACCACTGATATCTCAATTCCTATCTGCACTATCGATATGAAATTCAACATGTGCATCTCAATCCGAAAACAATGTAAAGTTTCAAGATTTGGTTCGAATTGATCCAACAGTTTTCGAGGAATTGATATCACACTTTGCCGAATTGACCACTGAAATCTCAATTCCTATCAGAACTATCGAACTGAAATTCAACATGTGCATCTCAAATCAAAAACTGTGTACAGTTTCGGGATTTGGGTCGAATTGATCCAATAGTTCTTTAGGAATTGAAATGATATTTTGTCGAATCGACTTCTGAAATCTCCATTCCTATTAGAACTATCGATCTGAAATTCAACATGTGCATCTCATTTCGAAAACTATGTGCAGTTTCAAGATTTGGTTCGAATTGAACCAACAGTTTTCGAGGAATTGATATAACACTTTGCCGAATCGACCACTGAAATCTCAATTCCTATCTGCACTATCGAATTGAAATTCAACATGTGCATCTCAATTCGAAAACTATGTGAAGTTTCAAGATTTGGTTCGAATCGATCCAACAGTTTTCGAGGAATTGATATCACACTTTGCCGAATTGACCACTGATATCTCAATTCCTATCTGCACTATCGAACTGAAATTCAACATGTGCATCTCAATTCGAAAACTATGTGCAGTTTCAAGATTTGGTTCGAATCGATTCAACAGTTTTCGAGGAATTGATATCACACTTTGCCGAATTGACCACTGATATCTCAATTCCTATCTGCACTATCGAACTGAAATTCAACATGTGCATCTCAATTCGAAAACTATGTGCAGTTTCAAGATTTGGTTCGAATCGATCCAACAGTTTTCGAGGAATTGATATCACACTTTGCCGAATTGACCACTGAAATCTCAATTCCTATCTGAACTATCGAACTGAAATTCAACATGTGCATCTCAAATCAAAAACTATGTGCAGTTTCAACATTTGGTTCGAATTGATCCAACAGTTCTTTAGGAATCGACTTCTGAAATCTCCATTCCTATTAGAACTATCGATCTGAAATTCAACATGTGAATCTCAATTCGAAAACTATGTGCAGTTTCAAGATTTGGTTTGAATCGATCCAATAGTTCCTTAGGAATTGAAATGATATTTTGCCGAATCGACTACTGAGATCTTCATTCATATCAGAACTATCGAACTGAAATTCAACATGTGCATCTCAATCCGAAAACAATGTAAAGTTTCAAGATTTGGTTCGAATTGATCCAACAGTTTTCGAGGAATTGATATCACACTTTGCCGAATTGACCACTGAAATCTCAATTCCTATCAGAACTATCGAACTGAAATTCAACATGTGCATCTCAAATCAAAAACTGTGTACAGTTTCGGGATTTGGGTCGAATTGATCCAATAGTTCTTTAGGAATTGAAATGATATTTTGTCGAATCGACTTCTGAAATCTCCATTCCTATTAGAACTATCGATCTGAAATTCAACATGTGCATCTCAATCCGAAAACAATGTAAAGTTTCAAGATTTGGTTCGAATTGATCCAACAGTTTTCGAGGAATTGATATCACACTTTGCCGAATTGGCCACTGAAATCTCAATTCCTATCAGAACTATCGAACTGAAATTCAACATGTGCATCTCAAATCAAAAACTGTGTACAGTTTCGGGATTTGGGTCGAATTGATCCAATAGTTCTTTAGGAATTGAAATGATATTTTGTCGAATCGACTTCTGAAATCTCCATTCCTATTAGAACTATCGATCTGAAATTCAACATGTGCATCTCATTTCGAAAACTATGTGCAGTTTCAAGATTTGGTTCGAATTGAACCAACAGTTTTCGAGGAATTGATATAACACTTTGCCGAATCGACCACTGAAATCTCAATTCCTATCTGCACTATCGAATTGAAATTCAACATGTGCATCTCAATTCGAAAACTATGTGAAGTTTCAAGATTTGGTTCGAATCGATCCAACAGTTTTCGAGGAATTGATATCACACTTTGCCGAATTGACCACTGAAATCTCAATTCCTATCTGAACTATCGAACTGAAATTCAACATGTGCATCTCAAATCAAAAACTGTGTACAGTTTCGGGAATTGGGTCGAATTGATCCAAAAGTTCCTTAGGAATTGAAATGATATTTTGTCGAATCGACTTCTGAAATCTCCATTCCTATTAGAACTATCGATCTGAAATTCAACATGTGCATCTCATTTCGAAAACTATGTGCAGTTTCAAGATTTGGTTCGAATTGAACCAACAGTTTTCGAGGAATTGATATCACACTTTGCCGAATTGACCACTGGAATCTCAATTCCTATCTGAACTATCGAACTGAAATTCAACATGTGCATCCCAATTCGAAAACTATGTGCAGTTTCAAGATTTGGGTCGAATTGGTTCAACAGTTTTTGAGGAATTGATATCACACTTTGCCGAATAGACCACTGAAATCTCAATTCCTATCTGCACTATCGAACTGAAATTCAACATGTGCATCTCAATTCGAAAACTATGTGCAGTTTCAAGATTTGGTTGGAATTGATCCAACAGTTTTCTAGGAATTGATATCACACTTTGCCGAATTGACCACTGAAATCTCAATTCCTATCTGAACTATCGAACTGAAATTCAACATGTGCATCTCAATTCGAAAACTATGTGCAGTTTCAAGATTTGGTTTGAGTCGATCCAATAGTTCCTTAGGAATTGAAATGATATTTTGCCGAATCGACTACTGAGATCTTCATTCCTATCAGAACTATCGAACTGAAATTCAACATGTGCATCTCAATCCGAAAACAATGTAAAGTTTCAAGATTTGGTTCGAATTGATCCAATAGTTCTTTAGGAATTGAAATGATATTCTGTCGAATCGACTTCTGAAATCTCCATTCCTATTAGAACTATCGATCTGAAATTCAACATGTGCATCTTAATCCAAAAACAATGTAAAGTTTCAAGTTTTGGTTCGAATTGATCCAACAGTTTTCGAGGAATTGATATGACACTTTGCCGAATTGACCACTGAAATCACAATTCCTATCTGAACTATCGAACTAAAATTCAACATGTGCATCTCAAATCAAAAACTGTGTACAGTTTCGGGAATTGGGTCGAATTGATCCAAAAGTTCCTTAGGAATTGAAATGATATTTTGTCGAATCGACTTCTGAAATCTCCATTCCTATTAGAACTATCGATCTGAAATTCAACATGTGCATCTCATTTCGAAAACTATGTGCAGTTTCAAGATTTGGTTCGAATTGAACCAACAGTTTTCGAGGAATTGATATCACACTTTGCCGAATTGACCACTGGAATCTCAATTCCTATCTGAACTATCGAACTGAATTTCAACATGTGCATCCCAATTCGAAAACTATGTGCAGTTTCAAGATTTGGGTCGAATTGGTTCAACAGTTTTTGAGGAATTGATATCACACTTTGCCGAATAGACCACTGAAATCTCAATTCCTATCTGCACTATCGAACTGAAATTCAACATGTGCATCTCAATTCGAAAACTATGTGCAGTTTCAAGATTTGGTTCGAATTGATCCAACAGTTTTCTAGGAATTGATATCACACTTTGCCGAATTGACCACTGAAATCTCAATTCCTATCTGAACTATCGAACTGAAATTCAACATGTGCATCTCAATTCGAAAACTATGTGCAGTTTCAAGATTTGGTTTGAATCGATCCAATAGTTCCTTAGGAATTGAAATGATATTTTGCCGAATCGACTACTGAGATCTTCATTCCTATCAGAACTATCGAACTGAAATTCAACATGTGCATCTCAATCCGAAAACAATGTAAAGTTTCAAGATTTGGTTCGAATTGATCCAACAGTTTTCGAGGAATTGATATCACACTTTGCCGAATTGACCACTGAAATCTCAATTCCTATCAGAACTATCGAACTGAAATTCAACATGTGCATCTCAAATCAAAAACTGTGTACAGTTTCGGGATTTGGGTCGACTTGATCCAATAGTTCTTTAGGAATTGAAATGATATTTTGTCGAATCGACTTCTGAAATCTCCATTCCTATTAGAACTATCGATCTGAAATTCAACATGTGCATCTCATTTCGAAAACTATGTGCAGTTTCAAGATTTGGTCAGAATTGAACCAACAGTTTTCGAGGAATTGATATAACACTTTGCCGTATCGACCACTGAAATCTCAATTCCTATGTGCACTATCGAATTGAAATTCAACATGTGCATCTCAATTCGAAAACTATGTGAAGTTTCAAGATTTGGTTCGAATCGATCCAACAGTTTTCGAGGAATTGATATCACACTTTGCCGAATTGACCACTGAAATCTCAATTCCTATCAGAACTATCGATCTGAAATTCAACATGTACATCTCAATTCGAAAACTATGTGCAGTTTCAAGATTTGGGTCGAATTGGTTCAACAGTTTTTGAGGAATTGATATCACACTTTGCCGAATAGACCACTGAAATCTCAATTCCTATCTGCACTATCGAAATGAAATTCAACATGTGCATCTCAATTCGAAAACTATGTGCAGTTTCAAGATTTGGTTCGAATTGATCCAACAGTTTTCGAGGAATTGATATCACACTTTGCCGAATTGACCACTGATATCTCAATTCCTATCTGAACTATCGAACTGAAATTCAACATGTTCATCTCAATTCGAAAACTATGTGCAGTTTCAAGATTTGGTTCGAATCGATCCAATAGTTCCTTAGGAATTGAAATGATATTTTTCCGAATCGACTACTGAAATCTTCATTCCTATCAGAACTATCGATCTGAAATTCAACATGTGCATCTCAATTCGAAAACTATGTGCAGTTTCAAGATTTGGGTCGAATTGGTTCAACAGTTTTTGAGGAATTGATGTCACACTTTGCCGAATAGACCACTGAAATCTCAATTCCTATCTGCACTATCGAACTGAAATTCAACATGTGCATCTCAATTCGAAAACTATGTGCAGTGTCAAGATTTGGTTCGAATTGATCCATCAGTTTTCGAGGAATTGATAGCACACTTTGACGAATTGACCACTGAAATCTCAATTCCTATCTGAACTATCGAACTGAAATTCAACATGTGCATCTCAATTCGAAAACTATGTGCAGTTTCAAGATTTGGGTCGAATTGGTTCAACAATTTTGGAGAAATTGATATCACACTTTGCCGAATAGACCACTGAAATCTCAATTCCTACCAGAACTATCGAACTGAAATTCAACATGTGCATCTTAATCCAAAAACAATGTAAAGTTTCAAGTTTTGGTTCGAATTGATCCAACAGTTTTCGAGGAATTGATATGACACTTTGCCGAATTGACCACTGAAATCACAATTCCTATCTGAACTATCGAACTAAAATTCAACATGTGCATCTCAAATCAAAAACTGTGTACAGTTTCGGGAATTGGGTCGAATTGATCCAAAAGTTCCTTAGGAATTGAAATGATATTTTGTCGAATCGACTTCTGAAATCTCCATTCCTATTAGAACTATCGATCTGAAATTCAACATGTGCATCTCATTTCGAAAACTATGTGCAGTTTCAAGATTTGGTTCGAATTGAACCAACAGTTTTCGAGGAATTGATATCACACTTTGCCGAATTGACCACTGGAATCTCAATTCCTATCTGAACTATCGAACTGAAATTCAACATGTGCATCCCAATTCGAAAACTATGTGCAGTTTCAAGATTTGGGTCGAATTGGTTCAACAGTTTTTGAGGAATTGATATCACACTTTGCCGAATAGACCACTGAAATCTCAATTCCTATCTGCACTATCGAACTGAAATTCAACATGTGCATCTCAATTCGAAAACTATGTGCAGTTTCAATATTTGGTTTGAGTCGATCCAATAGTTCCTTAGGAATTGAAATGATATTTTGCCGAATCGACTACTGAGATCTTCATTCCTATCAGAACTATCGAACTGAAATTCAACATGTGCATCTCAATCCGAAAACAATGTAAAGTTTCAAGATTTGGTTCGAATTGATCCAATAGTTCTTTAGGAATTGAAATGATATTCTGTCGAATCGACTTCTGAAATCTCCATTCCTATTAGAACTATCGATCTGAAATTCAACATGTGCATCTCAATCCGAAAACAAAGTAAAGTTTCAAGATTTGGTTCGAATTGATCCAACAGTTTTCGAGGAATTGATATCACACTTTGCCGAATTGACCAACGAAATCTCAATTCCTATCAGAACTATCGAACTGAAATTCAACATGTGCGTCTCAAATCGAAAACTGTGTACAGTATCGGGATTTGGGTCGAATTGATCCAATAGTTCTTTAGGAATTGAAATGATATTTTGTCGAATCGACTTCTGAAATCTCCATTCCTATTAGAACTATCGATCTGAAATTCAACATGTGCATCTCATTTCGAAAACTATGTGCAGTTTCAAGATTTGGTTCGAATTGAACCAACAGTTTTCGAGGAATTGATATCACACTTTGCCGAATAGACCACTGAAATCTCAATTCCTATCTGCACTATCGAATTGAAATTCAACATGTGCATCTCATTTCGAAAACTATGTGTAGTTTCAAGATTTGGTTCGAATTGAACCAACAGTTTTCGAGGAATTGATATCACACTTTGCCGAATAGACCACTGAAATCTCAATTCCTATCTGCACTATCGAACTGAAATTCAACATGTACATCTCAATTCGAAAACTATGTGCAATTTCAAGATTTGGTTCGAATCGATCCAACAGTTTCCGAGGAATGGATATCACACTTTGCCGAATTGACCACTGAAATCTCAATTCCTATCTGAACTATCGAACTGAAATTCAACATGTGCATCTCAATTCGAAAACTATGTGCAGTTTCAAGATTTGGGTCGAATTGGTTCAACAGTTTTTGAGGAATTGATATCACACTTTGCCGAATAGACCACTGAAATCTCAATTCCTATCTGCACTATCGAACTGAAATTCAACATGTGCATCTCAATTTGAAAACTATGTGCAGTTTCAAGATTTGGTTCGAATTGATCCAACAGTTTTCGAGGAATTGATATCACACTTTGCCGAATTGACCACTGAAATCTCAATTCCTATCTGAACTATCGAACTGAAATTCAACATGTGCATCTCAATTCGAAAACTATGTGCAGTTTCAAGATTTGGTTAGAATCGATCCAATAGTTCCTTAGGAATTGAAATGATATTTTGCCGAATCGACTACTGAAATCTTCATTCCTATCAGAACTATCGAACTGAAATTCAACATGTGCATCTCGATCCGAAAACAATGTAAAGTTTCAAGATTTGGTTCGAATTGATCCAACAGTTTTCGAGGAATTGATATCACACTTTGCCGAATTGACCACTGAAATCTCAATTCCTATCAGAACTATCGAACTGAAATTCAACATGTGCATCTCAAATCAAAAACTGTGTACAGTTTCGGGATTTGGGTCCAATTGATCCAATAGTTCCTTAGGAATTGAAATGATATTTTGTCGAATCGACTTCTGAAATCTCCATTCCTATTAGAACTATCGATCTGAAATTCAACATGTGCATCTCATTTCGAAAACTATGTGCATTTTCAAGACTTGGTTCGAATTGAACCAACAGTTTTCGAGCAATTGATATCACACTTTGCCGAATAGACCACTGAAATCCCAATTCCTATCTGCACTATCGAACTGAAATTCAACATGTGCATCTCAATTCGAAAACTATGTGCAGTTTCAAGATTTGGTTCGAATCGATCCAACAGTTTTCGAGGAATTGATATCACACTTTGCCGAATTGACCACTGAAATCTCAATTCCTATCTGAACTATCGAACTGAAATTCAACATGTGCATCTCAATTCGAAAACTATGTGCAGTTTCAAGATTTGGGTCGAATTGGTTCAACAGTTTTTGAGGAATTGTGACTTTGCCGAATAGACCACTGAAATCTCAATTCCTATCTGCACTTTCGAACTGAAATTCAACATGTGCACCTCAATTCGAAAACTATGTGCAGTTTCAAGATTTGGTTCGAATTGATCCAACAGTTTTCGAGGAATTGATATCACACTTTGCCGAATAGACCACTGAAATCTCAATTCCTATCTGCACTATCGAACTGAAATTCAACAAGTGCATCTCAATTCGAAAACTATGTGCAGTTTCAAGATTTGGTTCGAATTGATCCAACAGTTTTCTAGGAATTGATATCACACTTTGCCGAATAGACCACTGAAATCTCAATTCCTATTTGCACTATCGAACTGAAATTCAACATGTGCATCTCAATTCGAAAACTATGTGCAGTTTCAAGATTTGGTTCGAATTGATCCAACAGTTTTCTAGGAATTGATATCACACTTTGCCGAATTGACCACTGAAATCTCAATTCCTATCTGAACTATCGAACTGAAATTCAACATGTGCATCTCAATTCGAAAACTATGTGCAGTTTCAAGATTTGGTTTGAATCGATCCAATAGTTCCTTAGGAATTGAAATGATATTTTGCCGAATCGACTACTGAGATCTTCATTCCTATCAGAACTATCGAACTGAAATTCAACATGTGCATCTCAATCCGAAAACAATGTAAAGTTTCAAGATTTGGTTCGAATTGATCCAACAGTTTTCGAGGAATTGATATCACACTTTGCCGAATTGACCACTGAAATCACAATTCCTATCTGAACTATCGAACTAAAATTCAACATGTGCATCTCGAATCAAAAACTGTGTACAGTTTCGGGAATTGGGTCGAATTGATCCAAAAGTTCCTTAGGAATTGAAATGATATTTTGTCGAATCGACTTCTGAAATCTCCATTCCTATTAGAACTATCGATCTGAAATTCAACATGTGCATCTCATTTCGAAAACTATGTGCAGTTTCAAGATTTGGTTCGAATTGAACCAACAGTTTTCGAGGAATTGATATCACACTTTGCCGAATTGACCACTGGAATCTCAATTCCTATCTGAACTATCGAACTGAAATTCAACATGTGCATCCCAATTCGAAAACTATGTGCAGTTTCAAGATTTGGGTCGAATTGGTTCAACAGTTTTTGAGGAATTGATATCACACTTTGCCGAATAGACCACTGAAATCTCAATTCCTATCTGCACTATCGAACTGAAATTCAACATGTGCATCTCAATTCGAAAACTATGTGCAGTTTCAAGATTTGGTTCGAATTGATCCAACAGTTTTCTAGGAATTGATATCACACTTTGCCGAATTGACCACTGAAATCTCAATTCCTATCTGAACTATCGAACTGAAATTCAACATGTGCATCTCAATTCGAAAACTATGTGCAGTTTCAAGATTTGGTTTGAATCGATCCAATAGTTCCTTAGGAATTGAAATGATATTTTGCCGAATCGACTACTGAAATCTTCATTCCTATCAGAACTATCGAACTGAAATTCAACATGTGCATCTCAATCCGAAAACAATGTAAAGTTTCAAGATTTGGTTCGAATTGATCCAACAGTTTTCGAGGAATTGATATCACACTTTGCCGAATTGACCACTGAAATCTCAATTCCTATCAGAACTATCGAACTGAAATTCAACATGTGCATCTCAATCCGAAAACAATGTAAAGTTTCAAGATTTGGTTCGAATTGATCCAACAGTTTTCGAGGAATTGATATCACACTTTGCCGAATTGACCACTGAAATCTCAATTCCTATCAGAACTATCGAACTGAAACTCAACATGTGCATCTCAAATCAAAAACTGTGTACAGTTTCGGGATTTGGGTCGAATTGATCCAATAGTTCTTTAGGAATTGAAATGATATTTTGTCGAATCGACTTCTGAAATCTCCATTCCTATTAGAACTATCGAACTGAAATTCAACATGTGCATCTCAATTCGAAAACTATGTGCAGTTTCAAGATTTGGTTCGAATTGAACCAACAGTTTTCGAGGAATTGATATCACACTTTGCCGAATAGACCACTGAAATCTCAATTCCTATCTGCACTATCGAATTGAAATTCAACATGTGCATCTCATTTCGAAAACTATGTGTAGTTTCAAGATTTGGTTCGAATTGAACCAACAGTTTTCGAGGAATTGATATCACACTTTGCCGAATAGACCACTGAAATCTCAATTCCTATCTGCACTATCGAACTGAAATTCAACATGTACATCTCAATTCGAAAACTATGTGCAATTTCAAGATTTGGTTCGAATCGATCCAACAGTTTCCGAGGAATGGATATCACACTTTGCCGAATTGACCACTGAAATCTCAATTCCTATCTGAACTATCGAACTGAAATTCAACATGTGCATCTCAATTCGAAAACTATGTGCAGTTTCAAGATTTGGGTCGAATTGGTTCAACAGTTTTTGAGGAATTGATATCACACTTTGCCGAATAGACCACTGAAATCTCAATTCCTATCTGCACTATCGAACTGAAATTCAACATGTGCATCTCAATTTGAAAACTATGTGCAGTTTCAAGATTTGGTTCGAATTGATCCAACAGTTTTCGAGGAATTGATATCACACTTTGCCGAATTGACCACTGAAATCTCAATTCCTATCTGAACTATCGAACTGAAATTCAACATGTGCATCTCAATTCGAAAACTATGTGCAGTTTCAAGATTTGGTTAGAATCGATCCAATAGTTCCTTAGGAATTGAAATGATATTTTGCCGAATCGACTACTGAAATCTTCATTCCTATCAGAACTATCGAACTGAAATTCAACATGTGCATCTCGATCCGAAAACAATGTAAAGTTTCAAGATTTGGTTCGAATTGATCCAACAGTTTTCGAGGAATTGATATCACACTTTGCCGAATTGACCACTGAAATCTCAATTCCTATCAGAACTATCGAACTGAAATTCAACATGTGCATCTCAAATCAAAAACTGTGTACAGTTTCGGGATTTGGGTCCAATTGATCCAATAGTTCCTTAGGAATTGAAATGATATTTTGTCGAATCGACTTCTGAAATCTCCATTCCTATTAGAACTATCGATCTGAAATTCAACATGTGCATCTCATTTCGAAAACTATGTGCATTTTCAAGACTTGGTTCGAATTGAACCAACAGTTTTCGAGCAATTGATATCACACTTTGCCGAATAGACCACTGAAATCTCAATTCCTATCTGCACTATCGAACTGAAATTCAACATGTGCATCTCAATTCGAAAACTATGTGCAGTTTCAAGATTTGGTTCGAATCGATCCAACAGTTTTCGAGGAATTGATATCACACTTTGCCGAATTGACCACTGAAATCTCAATTCCTATCTGAACTATCGAACTGAAATTCAACATGTGCATCTCAATTCGAAAACTATGTGCAGTTTCAAGATTTGGGTCGAATTGGTTCAACAGTTTTTGAGGAATTGTGACTTTGCCGAATAGACCACTGAAATCTCAATTCCTATCTGCACTTTCGAACTGAAATTCAACATGTGCACCTCAATTCGAAAACTATGTGCAGTTTCAAGATTTGGTTCGAATTGATCCAACAGTTTTCGAGGAATTGATATCACACTTTGCCGAATAGACCACTGAAATCTCAATTCCTATCTGCACTATCGAACTGAAATTCAACAAGTGCATCTCAATTCGAAAACTATGTGCAGTTTCAAGATTTGGTTCGAATTGATCCAACAGTTTTCTAGGAATTGATATCACACTTTGCCGAATAGACCACTGAAATCTCAATTCCTATTTGCACTATCGAACTGAAATTCAACATGTGCATCTCAATTCGAAAACTATGTGCAGTTTCAAGATTTGGTTCGAATTGATCCAACAGTTTTCTAGGAATTGATATCACACTTTGCCGAATTGACCACTGAAATCTCAATTCCTATCTGAACTATCGAACTGAAATTCAACATGTGCATCTCAATTCGAAAACTATGTGCAGTTTCAAGATTTGGTTTGAATCGATCCAATAGTTCCTTAGGAATTGAAATGATATTTTGCCGAATCGACTACTGAGATCTTCATTCCTATCAGAACTATCGAACTGAAATTCAACATGTGCTTCTCAATCCGAAAACAATGTAAAGTTTCAAGATTTGGTTCGAATTGATCCAACAGTTTTCGAGGAATTGATATCACACTTTGCCGAATTGACCACTGAAATCACAATTCCTATCTGAACTATCGAACTAAAATTCAACATGTGCATCTCGAATCAAAAACTGTGTACAGTTTCGGGAATTGGGTCGAATTGATCCAAAAGTTCCTTAGGAATTGAAATGATATTTTGTCGAATCGACTTCTGAAATCTCCATTCCTATTAGAACTATCGATCTGAAATTCAACATGTGCATCTCATTTCGAAAACTATGTGCAGTTTCAAGATTTGGTTCGAATTGAACCAACAGTTTTCGAGGAATTGATATCACACTTTGCCGAATTGACCACTGGAATCTCAATTCCTATCTGAACTATCGAACTGAAATTCAACATGTGCATCCCAATTCGAAAACTATGTGCAGTTTCAAGATTTGGGTCGAATTGGTTCAACAGTTTTTGAGGAATTGATATCACACTTTGCCGAATAGACCACTGAAATCTCAATTCCTATCTGCACTATCGAACTGAAATTCAACATGTGCATCTCAATTCGAAAACTATGTGCAGTTTCAAGATTTGGTTCGAATTGATCCAACAGTTTTCTAGGAATTGATATCACACTTTGCCGAATTGACCACTGAAATCTCAATTCCTATCTGAACTATCGAACTGAAATTCAACATGTGCATCTCAATTCGAAAACTATGTGCAGTTTCAAGATTTGGTTTGAATCGATCCAATAGTTCCTTAGGAATTGAAATGATATTTTGCCGAATCGACTACTGAGATCTTCATTCCTATCAGAACTATCGAACTGAAATTCAACATGTGCATCTCAATCCGAAAACAATGTAAAGTTTCAAGATTTGGTTCGAATTGATCCAACAGTTTTCGAGGAATTGATATCACACTTTGCCGAATTGACCACTGAAATCTCAATTCCTATCAGAACTATCGAACTGAAATTCAACATGTGCATCTCAATCCGAAAACAATGTAAAGTTTCAAGATTTGGTTCGAATTGATCCAACAGTTTTCGAGGAATTGATATCACACTTTGCCGAATTGACCACTGAAATCTCAATTCCTATCAGAACTATCGAACTGAAACTCAACATGTGCATCTCAAATCAAAAACTGTGTACAGTTTCGGGATTTGGGTCGAATTGATCCAATAGTTCTTTAGGAATTGAAATGATATTTTGTCGAATCGACTTCTGAAATCTCCATTCCTATTAGAACTATCGAACTGAAATTCAACATGTGCATCTCAATTCGAAAACTATGTGCAGTTTCAAGATTTGGTTCGAATCGATCCAACAGTTTTCGAGGAATTGATATCACACTTTGCCGAATTGACCACTGAAATCTCAATTCCTATCTGCACTATCGAACTGAAATTCAACATGTGCATCTCAATTCGAGAACTATGTGCAGTTTCAAGATTTGGTTCGAATTGATCCAACAGTTTTCTAGGAATTGATATCACACTTTGCCGAATAGACCAATGAAATCTCAATTCCTATCTGCATTATCGAACTGAAATTCAACATGTGCATCTCAATTCGAAAACTATGTGCAGTTTCAAGATTTGGTTCGAATTGATCCAATAGTTTTCTAGGAATTGATATCACACTTTGCCGAATTGACCACTGAAATCTCAATTCCTATCTGAACTATGGAACTGAAATTCAACATGTGCATCTCAATTCGAAAACTATGTGCAGTTTCAAGATTTGGTTCGAATCGATCCAATAGTTCCTTAGGAATTGAAATGATATTTTGCCGAATCGGCTACTGAAATCTTCATTCCTATCAGAACTATCGAACTGAAATTCAACATGTGCATCTCAATCCGAAAACAATGTAAAGTTTCAAGATTTGGTTCGAATTGATCCAACAGTTTTCGAGGAATTGATATCACACTTTGCCGAATTGACCACTGAAATCTCAATTCCTATCTGCACTATCGAACTGAAATTCAACATGTGCATCTCAATTCGAAAACTATGTGCAATTTCAAGATTTGGTTCGAATCGATCCAACAGTTTCCGAGGAATGGATATCACACTTTGCCGAATTGACCACTGAAATCTCAATTCCTATCTGAACTATCGAACTGAAATTCAACATGTGCATCTCAATTCGAAAACTATGTGCAGTTTCAAGATTTGGGTCGAATTGGTTCAACAGTTTTTGAGGAATTGATATCACACTTTGCCGAATAGACCACTGAAATCTCAATTCCTATCTGCACTATCGAACTGAAATTCAACATGTGCATCTCAATTCGAAAACTATGTGCAGTTTCAAGATTTGGTTCGAATTGATCCAACAGTTTTCGAGGAATTGATATCACACTTTGCCGAATTGACCACTGAAATCTCAATTCCTATCTGAACTATCGAACTGAAATTCAACATGTGCATCTCAATTCGAAAACTATGTGCAGTTTCAAGATTTGGTTCGAATCGATCCAATAGTTCCTTAGGAATTGAAATGATATTTTGCCGAATCGACTACTGAAATCTTCATTCCTATCAGAACTATCGAACTGAAATTCAACATGTGCATCTCAATTCGAAAACTATGTGCAGTTTCAAGATTTGGTTCGAATCGATCCAATAGTTCCTTAGGAATTGAAATGATATTTTGCCGAATCGACTACTGAAATCTTCATTCCTATCAGAACTATCGAACTGAAATTCAACATGTGCATCTCAATCCGAAAACTATGTGCAGTTTCAAGATTTGGTTCGAATCGATCCAATAGTTCCTTAGGAATTGAAATGATATTTTGCCGAATCGACTACTGAAATCTTCATTCCTATCAGAACTATCGAACTGAAATTCAACATGTGCATCTCAATCCGAAAACAATGTAAAGTTTCAAGATTTGGTTCGAATTGATCCAACAGTTTTCGAGGAATTGATATCACACTTTGCCGAATTGACCACTGAAATCTCAATTCCTATCTGCACTATCGAACTGAAATTCAACATGTGCATCTCAATTCGAAAACTATGTGCAGTTTCAAGATTTGGTTCGAATCGATTCAATAGTTCCTTAGGAATTGAAATGATATTTTGCCGAATCGACTACTGAAATCTTCATTCCTATCTGCACTATCGAACTGAAATTCAACATGTGCATCTCAATTCGAAAACTATGTGCAGTTTCAAGATTTGGTTCGAATCGATCCAATAGTTCCTTAGGAATTGAAATGATATTTTGCCGAATCGACTACTGAAATCTTCATTCCTATCTGCACTATCGAACTGAAATTCAACATGTGCATCTCAATTCGAGAACTATGTGCAGTTTCAAGATTTGGTTCGAATTGATCCAACAGTTTTCTAGGAATTGATATCACACTTTGCCGAATAGACCAATGAAATCTCAATTCCTATCTGCATTATCGAACTGAAATTCAACATGTGCATCTCAATTCGAAAAGTATGTGCAGTTTCAAGATTTGGTTCGAATTGATCCAACAGTTTTCTAGGAATTGATATCACACTTTGCCGAATTGACCACTGAAATCTCAATTCCTATCTGAACTATGGAACTGAAATTCAACATGTGCATCTCAATTCGAAAACTATGTGCAGTTTCAAGATTTGGTTCGAATCGATCCAATAGTTCCTTAGGAATTGAAATGATATTTTGCCGAATCGACTACTGAAATCTTCATTCCTATCAGAACTATCGAACTGAAATTCAACATGTGCATCTCAATCCGAAAACAATGTAAAGTTTCAAGATTTGGTTCGAATTGATCCAACAGTTTTCGAGGAATTGATATCACACTTTGCCGAATTGACCACTGAAATCTCAATTCCTATCAGCACTATCGAACTGAAATTCAACATGTGCATCTCAATTCGAAAACTATGTGCAATTTCAAGATTTGGTTCGAATCGATCCAACAGTTTCCGAGGAATGGATATCACACTTTGCCGAATTGACCACTGAAATCTCAATTCCTATCTGAACTATCGAACTGAAATTCAACATGTGCATCTCAATTCGAAAACTATGTGCAGTTTCAAGATTTGGGTCGAATTGGTTCAACAGTTTTTGAGGAATTGATATCACACTTTGCCGAATAGACCACTGAAATCTCAATTCCTATCTGCACTATCGAACTGAAATTCAACATGTGCATCTCAATTTGAAAACTATGTGCAGTTTCAAGATTTGGTTCGAATTGATCCAACAGTTTTCGAGGAATTGATATCACACTTTGCCGAATTGACCACTGAAATCTCAATTCCTATCTGCATTATCGAACTGAAATTCAACATGTGCATCTCAATTCGAAAACTATGTGCAGTTTCAAGATTTGGTTCGAATCGATCCAATAGTTCCTTAGGAATTGAAATGATATTTTGCCGAATCGACTACTGAAATCTTCATTCCTATCAGAACTATCGAACTGAAATTCAACATGTGCATCTCAATCCGAAAACAATGTAAAGTTTCAAGATTTGGTTCGAATTGATCCAACAGTTTTCGAGGAATTGATATCACACTTTGCCGAATTGACCACTGAAATCTCAATTCCTATCTGCACTATCGAACTGAAATTCAACATGTGCATCTCAATTCGAAAACTATGTGCAGTTTCAAGATTTGGTTCGAATCGATCCAATAGTTCCTTAGGAATTGAAATGATATTTTGCCGAATCGACTACTGAAATCTTCATTCCTATCAGAACTATCGAACTGAAATTCAACATGTGCATCTCAATCCGAAAACAATGTGCAGTTTCAAGATTTGGTTCGAATTGATCCAACAGTTTTCGAGGAATTGATATCACACTTTGCCGAATTGACCACTGAAATCTCAATTCCTATCTGCATTATCGAACTGAAATTCAACATGTGCATCTCAATTCGAAAACTATGTGCAGTTTCAAGATTTGGTTCGAATTGATCCAACAGTTTTCTAGGAATTGATATCACACTTTGCCGAATTGACCACTGAAATCTCAATTCCTATCTGAACTATGGAACTGAAATTCAACATGTGCATCTCAATTCGAAAACTATGTGCAGTTTCAAGATTTGGTTCGAATCGATCCAATAGTTCCTTAGGAATTGAAATGATATTTTGCCGAATCGACTACTGAAATCTTCATTCCTATCAGAACTATCGAACTGAAATTCAACATGTGCATCTCAATCCGAAAACAATGTAAAGTTTCAAGATTTGGTTCGAATTGATCCAACAGTTTTCGAGGAATTGATATCACACTTTGCCGAATTGACCACTGAAATCTCAATTCCTATCTGCACTATCGAACTGAAATTCAACATGTGCATCTCAATTCGAAAACTATGTGCAGTTTCAAGATTTGGTTCGAATCGATCCAACAGTTTCCGAGGAATGGATATCACACTTTGCCGAATTGACCACTGAAATCTCAATTCCTATCTGAACTATCGAACTGAAATTCAACATGTGCATCTCAATTCGAAAACTATGTGCAGTTTCAAGATTTGGGTCGAATTGGTTCAACAGTTTTTGAGGAATTGATATCACACTTTGCCGAATAGACCACTGAAATCTCAATTCCTATCTGCACTATCGAACTGAAATTCAACATGTGCATCTCAATTTGAAAACTATGTGCAGTTTCAAGATTTGGTTCGAATTGATCCAACAGTTTTCGAGGAATTGATATCACACTTTGCCGAATTGACCACTGAAATCTCAATTCCTATCTGAACTATCGAACTGAAATTCAACATGTGCATCTCAATTCGAAAACTATGTGCAGTTTCAAGATTTGGTTAGAATCGATCCAATAGTTCCTTAGGAATTGAAATGATATTTTGCCGAATCGACTACTGAAATCTTCATTCCTATCAGAACTATCGAACTGAAATTCAACATGTGCATCTCAATTCGAAAACTATGTGCAGTTTCAAGATTTGGTTCGAATCGATCCAATAGTTCCTTAGGAATTGAAATGATATTTTGCCGAATCGACTACTGAAATCTTCATTCCTATCAGAACTATCGAACTGAAATTCAACATGTGCATCTCAATCCGAAAACTATGTGCAGTTTCAAGATTTGGTTCGAATCGATCCAATAGTTCCTTAGGAATTGAAATGATATTTTGCCGAATCGACTACTGAAATCTTCATTCCTATCAGAACTATCGAACTGAAATTCAACATGTGCATCTCAATCCGAAAACAATGTAAAGTTTCAAGATTTGGTTCGAATTGATCCAACAGTTTTCGAGGAATTGATATCACACTTTGCCGAATTGACCACTGAAATCTCAATTCCTATCTGCACTATCGAACTGAAATTCAACATGTGCATCTCAATTCGAAAACTATGTGCAGTTTCAAGATTTGGTTCGAATCGATCCAATAGTTCCTTAGGAATTGAAATGATATTTTGCCGAATCGACTACTGAAATCTTCATTCCTATCAGAACTATCGAACTGAAATTCAACATGTGCATCTCAATCCGAAAACAATGTAAAGTTTCAAGATTTGGTTCGAATTGATCCAACAGTTTTCGAGGAATTGATATCACACTTTGCCGAATTGACCACTGAAATCTCAATTCCTATCTGCACTATCGAACTGAAATTCAACATGTGCATCTCAATTCGAAAACTATGTGCAATTTCAAGATTTGGTTCGAATCGATCCAACAGTTTCCGAGGAATGGATATCACACTTTGCCGAATTGACCACTGAAATCTCAATTCCTATCTGAACTATCGAACTGAAATTCAACATGTGCATCTCAATTCGAAAACTATGTGCAGTTTCAAGATTTGGGTCGAATTGGTTCTACAGTTTTTGAGGAATTGATATCACACTTTGCCGAATAGACCACTGAAATCTCAATTCCTATCTGCACTATCGAACTGAAATTCAACATGTGCATCTCAATTTGAAAACTATGTGCAGTTTCAAGATTTGGTTCGAATTGATCCAACAGTTTTCGAGGAATTGATATCACACTTTGCCGAATTGACCACTGAAATCTCAATTCCTATCTGAACTATCGAACTGAAATTCAACATGTGCATCTCAATTCGAAAACTATGTGCAGTTTCAAGATTTGGTTCGAATTGTTCCAATAGTTCCTTAGGAATTGAAATGATATTTTGCCGAATCGACTACTGAAATCTTCATTCCTATCAGAACTATCGAACTGAAATTCAACATGTGCATCTCAATCCGAAAACAATGTAAAGTTTCAAGATTTGGTTCGAATTGATCCAACAGTTTTCGAGGAATTGATATCACACTTTGCCGAATTGACCACTGAAATCTCAATTCCTATCAGAACTATCGAACTGAAATTCAACATGTGCATCTCAAATCAAAAACTGTGTACAGTTTCGGGATTTGGGTCCAATTGATCCAATAGTTCCTTAGGAATTGAAATGATATTTTGTCGAATCGACTTCTGAAATCTCTATTCCTATTAGAACTATCGATCTGAAATTCAACATGTGCATCTCATTTCGAAAACTATGTGCAGTTTCAAGATTTGGTTCGAATCGATCCAACAGTTTTCGAGGAATTGATATCACACTTTGCCGAATTGACCACTGAAATCTCAATTCCTATCTGAACTATCGAACTGAAATTCAACATGTGCATCTCAATTCGAAAACTATGTGCAGTTTCAAGATTTGGGTCGAATTGGTTCAACAGTTTTTGAGGAATTGTGACTTTGCCGAATAGACCACTGAAATCTCAATTCCTATCTGCACTATCGAACTGAAATTCAACATGTGCACCTCAATTCGAAAACTATGTGCAGTTTCAAGATTTGGTTCGAATTGATCCAACAGTTTTCGAGGAATTGATATCACACTTTGCCGAATAGACCACTGAAATCTCAATTCCTATCTGCACTATCGAACTGAAATTCAACAAGTGCATCACAATTCGAAAACTATGTGCAGTTTCAAGATTTGGTTCGAATTGATCCAACAGTTTTCTAGGAATTGATATCACACTTTGCCGAATAGACCACTGAAATCTCAATTCCTATCTGCACTATCGAACTGAAATTCAACATGTGCATCTCAATTCGAAAACTATGTGCAGTTTCAAGATTTGGTTCGAATTGATCCAACAGTTTTCTAGGAATTGATATCACACTTTGCCGAATTGACCACTGAAATCTCAATTCCTATCTGAACTATCGAACTGAAATTCAACATGTGCATCTCAATTCGAAAACTATGTGCAGTTTCAAGATTTGGTTCGAATCGATCCAATAGTTCCTTAGGAATTGAAATGATATTTTGCCGAATCGACTACTGAAATCTTCATTCCTACCAGAACTATCGAACTGAAATTCAACATGTGCATCTTAATCCAAAAACAATGTGAAGTTTCAAGTTTTGGTTCGAATTGATCCAACAGTTTTCGAGGAATTGATATGACACTTTGCCGAATTGACCACTGAAATCACAATTCCTATCTGAACTATCGAACTAAAATTCAACATGTGCATCTCGAATCAAAAACTGTGTACAGTTTCGGGAATTGGGTCGAATTGATCCAAAAGTTCCTTAGGAATTGAAATGATATTTTGTCGAATCGACTTCTGAAATCTCCATTCCTATTAGAACTATCGATCTGAAATTCAACATGTGCATCTCATTTCGAAAACTATGTGCAGTTTCAAGATTTGGTTCGAATTGAACCAACAGTTTTCGAGGAATTGATATCACACTTTGCCGAATTGACCACTGGAATCTCAATTCCTATCTGAACTATCGAACTGAAATTCAACATGTGCATCCCAATTCGAAAACTATGTGCAGTTTCAAGATTTGGGTCGAATTGGTTCAACAGTTTTTGAGGAATTGATATCACACTTTGCCGAATAGACCACTGAAATCTCAATTCCTATCTGCACTATCGAACTGAAATTCAACATGTGCATCTCAATTCGAAAACTATGTGCAGTTTCAAGATTTGGTTCGAATTGATCCAACAGTTTTCTAGGAATTGATATCACACTTTGCCGAATTGACCACTGAAATCTCAATTCCTATCTGAACTATCGAACTGAAATTCAACATGTGCATCTCAATTCGAAAACTATGTGCAGTTTCAAGATTTGGTTTGAATCGATCCAATAGTTCCTTAGGAATTGAAATGATATTTTGCCGAATCGACTACTGAGATCTTCATTCCTATCAGAACTATCGAACTGAAATTCAACATGTGCATCTCAATCCGAAAACAATGTAAAGTTTCAAGATTTGGTTCGAATTGATCCAACAGTTTTCGAGGAATTGATATCACACTTTGCCGAATTGACCACTGAAATCTCAATTCCTATCAGAACTATCGAACTGAAATTCAACATGTGCATCTCAAATCAAAAACTGTGTACAGTTTCGGGATTTGGGTCGAATTGATCCAATAGTTCTTTAGGAATTGAAATGATATTTTGTCGAATCGACTTCTGAAATCTCCATTCCTATTAGAACTATCGATCTGAAATTCAACATGTGCATCTCATTTCGAAAACTATGTGCAGTTTCAAGATTTTGTTCGAATTGAACCAACAGTTTTCGAGGAATTGATATCACACTTTGCCGAATAGACCACTGAAATCTCAATTCCTATCTGCACTATCGAACTGAAATTCAACATGTGCATCTCAATTCGAAAACTATGTGCAGTTTCAAGATTTGGTTCGAATCGATCCAACAGTTTTCGAGGAATTGATATCACACTTTGCCGAATTGACCACTGAAATCTCAATTCCTATCTGCACTATCGAACTGAAATTCAACATGTGCATCTCAATTCGAAAACTATGTGCAGTTTCAAGATTTGGTTCGAATTGATCCAACAGTTTTCTAGGAATTGATATCACACTTTGCCGAATAGACCAATGAAATCTCAATTCCTATCTGCATTATCGAACTGAAATTCAACATGTGCATCTCAATTCGAAAACTATGTGCAGTTTCAAGATTTGGTTCGAATTGATCCAACAGTTTTCTAGGAATTGATATCACACTTTGCCGAATTGACCACTGAAATCTCAATTCCTATCTGAACTATGGAACTGAAATTCAACATGTGCATCTCAATTCGAAAACTATGTGCAGTTTCAAGATTTGGTTCGAATCGATCCAATAGTTCCTTAGGAATTGAAATGATATTTTGCCGAATCGACTACTGAAATCTTCATTCCTATCAGAACTATCGAACTGAAATTCAACATGTGCATCTCAATCCGAAAACAATGTAAAGTTTCAAGATTTGGTTCGAATTGATCCAACAGTTTTCGAGGAATTGATATCACACTTTGCCGAATAGACCACTGAAATCTCAATTCCTATCTGCACTATCGAATTGAAATTCAACATGTATATCTCAATTCGAAAACTATGTGAAGTTTCAAGATTTGGTTCGAATCGATCCAACAGTTTTCGAGGAATTGATATCACACTTTGCCTAATCGACTACTGAAATCTTCATTCCTATCTGCACTATCGAACTGAAATTCAACATGTGCATCTCAATTCGAAAACTATGTGCAGTTTCAAGATTTGGTTCGAATCGATCCAACAGTTTCCGAGGAATGGATATCACACTTTGCCGAATAGACCACTGAAATCTCAATTCCTATCTGAACTATCGAACTGAAATTCAACATGTGCATCTCAATTCGAAAACTATGTGCAGTTTCAAGATTTGGGTCGAATTGGTTCTACAGTTTTTGAGGAATTGATATCACACTTTGCCGAATAGACCACTGAAATCTCAATTCCTATCTGCACTATCGAACTGAAATTCAACATGTGCATCTCAATTTGAAAACTATGTGCAGTTTCAAGATTTGGTTCGAATTGATCCAACAGTTTTCGAGGAATTGATATCACACTTTGCCGAATTGACCACTGAAATCTCAATTCCTATCTGAACTATCGAACTGAAATTCAACATGTGCATCTCAATTCGAAAACTATGTGCAGTTTCAAGATTTGGTTAGAATCGTTCCAATAGTTCCTTAGGAATTGAAATGATATTTTGCCGAATCGACTACTGAAATCTTCATTCCTATCAGAACTATCGAACTGAAATTCAACATGTGCATCTCAATCCGAAAACAATGTGAAGTTTCAAGATTTGGTTCGAATTGATCCAACAGTTTTCGAGGAATTGATATCACACTTTGCCGAATTGACCACTGAAATCTCAATTCCTATCAGAACTATCGAACTGAAATTCAACATGTGCATCTCAAATCAAAAACTGTGTACAGTTTCGGGATTTGGGTCCAATTGATCCAATAGTTCCTTAGGAATTGAAATGATATTTTGTCGAATCGACTTCTGAAATCTCCATTCCTATTAGAACTATCGATCTGAAATTCAACATGTGCATCTCATTTCGAAAACTATGTGCATTTTCAAGATTTGGTTCGAATTGAACCAACAGTTTTCGAGCAATTGATATCACACTTTGCCGAATAGACCACTGAAATCTCAATTCCTATCTGCACTATCGAACTGAAATTCAACATGTGCATCTCAATTCGAAAACTATGTGCAGTTTCAAGATTTGGTTCGAATCGATCCAACAGTTTTCGAGGAATTGATATCACACTTTGCCGAATTGACCACTGAAATCTCAATTCCTATCTGAACTATCGAACTGAAATTCAACATGTGCATCTCAATTCGAAAACTATGTGCAGTTTCAAGATTTGGGTCGAATTGGTTCAACAGTTTTTGAGGAATTGTGACTTTGCCGAATAGACCACTGAAATCTCAATTCCTATCTGCACTATCGAACTGAAATTCAACATGTGCACCTCAATTCGAAAACTATGTGCAGTTTCAAGATTTGGTTCGAATTGATCCAATAGTTCCTTAGGAATTGAAATGATATTTTGCCGAATCGACTACTGAAATCTTCATTCCTATCAGAACTATCGAACTGAAATTCAACATGTGCATCTCAATCCGAAAACAATGTAAAGTTTCAAGATTTGGTTCGAATTGATCCAACAGTTTTCGAGGAATTGATATCACACTTTGCCGAATTGACCACTGAAATCTCAATTCCTATCTGCACTATCGAACTGAAATTCAACATGTGCATCTCAATTCGAAAACTATGTGCAGTTTCAAGATTTGGTTCGAATCGATCCAACAGTTTTCGAGGAATTGATATCACACTTTGCCGAATTGACCACTGAAATCTCAATTCCTATCTGCACTATCGAACTGAAATTCAACATGTGCATCTCAATTCGAAAACTATGTGCAGTTTCAAGATTTGGTTCGAATCGATCCAATAGTTCCTTAGGAATTGAAATGATATTTTGCCGAATCGACTACTGAAATCTTCATTCCTATCTGCACTATCGAACTGAAATTCAACATGTGCATCTCAATTCGAAAACTATGTGCAGTTTCAAGATTTGGTTCGAATCGATCCAATAGTTCCTTAGGAATTGAAATGATATTTTGCCGAATCGACTACTGAAATCTTCATTCCTATCTGCACTATCGAACTGAAATTCAACATGTGCATCTCAATTCGAGAACTATGTGCAGTTTCAAGATTTGGTTCGAATTGATCCAACAGTTTTCTAGGAATTGATATCACACTTTGCCGAATAGACCAATGAAATCTCAATTCCTATCTGCATTATCGAACTGAAATTCAACATGTGCATCTCAATTCGAAAAGTATGTGCAGTTTCAAGATTTGGTTCGAATTGATCCAACAGTTTTCTAGGAATTGATATCACACTTTGCCGAATTGACCACTGAAATCTCAATTCCTATCTGAACTATGGAACTGAAATTCAACATGTGCATCTCAATTCGAAAACTATGTGCAGTTTCAAGATTTGGTTCGAATCGATCCAATAGTTCCTTAGGAATTGAAATGATATTTTGCCGAATCGACTACTGAAATCTTCATTCCTATCAGAACTATCGAACTGAAATTCAACATGTGCATCTCAATCCGAAAACAATGTAAAGTTTCAAGATTTGGTTCGAATTGATCCAACAGTTTTCGAGGAATTGATATCACACTTTGCCGAATTGACCACTGAAATCTCAATTCCTATCTGCACTATCGAACTGAAATTCAACATGTGCATCTCAATTCGAAAACTATGTGCAATTTCAAGATTTGGTTCGAATCGATCCAACAGTTTCCGAGGAATGGATATCACACTTTGCCGAATTGACCACTGAAATCTCAATTCCTATCTGAACTATCGAACTGAAATTCAACATGTTCATCTCAATTCGAAAACTATGTGCAGTTTCAAGATTTGGGTCGAATTGGTTCAACAGTTTTTGAGGAATTGATATCACACTTTGCCGAATAGACCACTGAAATCTCAATTCCTATCTGCACTATCGAACTGAAATTCAACATGTGCATCTCAATTTGAAAACTATGTGCAGTTTCAAGATTTGGTTCGAATTGATCCAACAGTTTTCGAGGAATTGATATCACACTTTGCCGAATTGACCACTGAAATCTCAATTCCTATCTGCATTATCGAACTGAAATTCAACATGTGCATCTCAATTCGAAAACTATGTGCAGTTTCAAGATTTGGTTCGAATCGATCCAATAGTTCCTTAGGAATTGAAATGATATTTTGCCGAATCGACTACTGAAATCTTCATTCCTATCAGAACTATCGAACTGAAATTCAACATGTGCATCTCAATCCGAAAACAATGTAAAGTTTCAAGATTTGGTTCGAATTGATCCAACAGTTTTCGAGGAATTGATATCACACTTTGCCGAATTGACCACTGAAATCTCAATTCCTATCTGCACTATCGAACTGAAATTCAACATGTGCATCTCAATTCGAAAACTATGTGCAGTTTCAAGATTTGGTTCGAATCGATCCAATAGTTCCTTAGGAATTGAAATGATATTTTGCCGAATCGACTACTGAAATCTTCATTCCTATCAGAACTATCGAACTGAAATTCAACATGTGCATCTCAATCCGAAAACAATGTGCAGTTTCAAGATTTGGTTCGAATTGATCCAACAGTTTTCGAGGAATTGATATCACACTTTGCCGAATTGACCACTGAAATCTCAATTCCTATCTGCATTATCGAACTGAAATTCAACATGTGCATCTCAATTCGAAAACTATGTGCAGTTTCAAGATTTGGTTCGAATTGATCCAACAGTTTTCTAGGAATTGATATCACACTTTGCCGAATTGACCACTGAAATCCCAATTCCTATCTGAACTATGGAACTGAAATTCAACATGTGCATCTCAATTCGAAAACTATGTGCAGTTTCAAGATTTGGTTCGAATCGATCCAATAGTTCCTTAGGAATTGAAATGATATTTTGCCGAATCGACTACTGAAATCTTCATTCCTATCAGAACTATCGAACTGAAATTCAACATGTGCATCTCAATCCGAAAACAATGTAAAGTTTCAAGATTTGGTTCGAATTGATCCAACAGTTTTCGAGGAATTGATATCACACTTTGCCGAATTGACCACTGAAATCTCAATTCCTATCTGCACTATCGAACTGAAATTCAACATGTGCATCTCAATTCGAAAACTATGTGCAATTTCAAGATTTGGTTCGAATCGATCCAACAGTTTCCGAGGAATGGATATCACACTTTGCCGAATAGACCACTGAAATCTCAATTCCTATCTGCACTATCGAACTGAAATTCAACATGTGCATCTCAATTTGAAAACTATGTGCAGTTTCAAGATTTGGTTCGAATTGATCCAACAGTTTTCGAGGAATTGATATCACACTTTGCCGAATTGACCACTGAAATCTCAATTCCTATCTGAACTATCGAACTGAAATTCAACATGTGCATCTCAATTCGAAAACTATGTGCAGTTTCAAGATTTGGTTAGAATCGATCCAATAGTTCCTTAGGAATTGAAATGATATTTTGCCGAATCGACTACTGAAATCTTCATTCCTATCAGAACTATCGAACTGAAATTCAACATGTGCATCTCAATTCGAAAACTATGTGCAGTTTCAAGATTTGGTTAGAATCGATCCAATAGTTCCTTAGGAATTGAAATGATATTTTGCCGAATCGACTACTGAAATCTTCATTCCTATCAGAACTATCGAACTGAAATTCAACATGTGCATCTCAATCCGAAAACTATGTGCAGTTTCAAGATTTGGTTCGAATCGAGCCAATAGTTCCTTAGGAATTGAAATGATATTTTGCCGAATCGACTACTGAAATCTTCATTCCTATCAGAACTATCGAACTGAAATTCAACATGTGCATCTCAATCCGAAAACAATGTAAAGTTTCAAGATTTGGTTCGAATTGATCCAACAGTTTTCGAGGAATTGATATCACACTTTGCCGAATTGACCACTGAAATCTCAATTCCTATCTGCACTATCGAACTGAAATTCAACATGTGCATCTCAATTCGAAAACTATGTGCAGTTTCAAGATTTGGTTCGAATCGATCCAATAGTTCCTTAGGAATTGAAATGATATTTTGCCGAATCGACTACTGAAATCTTCATTCCTATCAGAACTATCGAACTGAAATTCAACATGTGCATCTCAATCCGAAAACAATGTAAAGTTTCAAGATTTGGTTCGAATTGATCCAACAGTTTTCGAGGAATTGATATCACACTTTGCCGAATTGACCACTGAAATCTCAATTCCTATCTGCACTATCGAACTGAAATTCAACATGTGCATCTCAATTCGAAAACTATGTGCAATTTCAAGATTTGGTTCGAATCGATCCAACAGTTTCCGAGGAATGGATATCACACTTTGCCGAATTGACCACTGAAATCTCAATTCCTATCTGAACTATCCGAACTGAAATTCAACATGTGCATCTCAATTCGAAAACTATGTGCAGTTTCAAGATTTGGGTCGAATTGGTTCTACAGTTTTTGAGGAATTGATATCACACTTTGCCGAATAGACCACTGAAATCTCAATTCCTATCTGCACTATCGAACTGAAATTCAACATGTGCATCTCAATTTGAAAACTATGTGCAGTTTCAAGATTTGGTTCGAATTGATCCAACAGTTTTCGAGGAATTGATATCACACTTTGCCGAATTGACCACTGAAATCTCAATTCCTATCTGAACTATCGAACTGAAATTCAACATGTGCATCTCAATTCGAAAACTATGTGCAGTTTCAAGATTTGGTTAGAATCGTTCCAATAGTTCCTTAGGAATTGAAATGATATTTTGCCGAATCGACTACTGAAATCTTCATTCCTATCAGAACTATCGAACTGAAATTCAACATGTGCATCTCAATCCGAAAACAATGTAAAGTTTCAAGATTTGGTTCGAATTGATCCAACAGTTTTCGAGGAATTGATATCACACTTTGCCGAATTGACCACTGAAATCTCAATTCCTATCAGAACTATCGAACTGAAATTCAACATGTGCATCTCAAATCAAAAACTGTGTACAGTTTCGGGATTTGGGTCCAATTGATCCAATAGTTCCTTAGGAATTGAAATGATATTTTGTCGAATCGACTTCTGAAATCTCTATTCCTATTAGAACTATCGATCTGAAATTCAACATGTGCATCTCATTTCGAAAACTATGTGCATTTTCAAGATTTGGTTCGAATTGAACCAACAGTTTTCGAGCAATTGATATCACACTTTGCCGAATAGACCACTGAAATCTCAATTCCTATCTGCACTATCGAACTGAAATTCAACATGTGCATCTCAATTCGAAAACTATGTGCAGTTTCAAGATTTGGTTCGAATCGATCCAACAGTTTTCGAGGAATTGATATCACACTTTGCCGAATTGACCACTGAAATCTCAATTCCTATCTGAACTATCGAACTGAAATTCAACATGTGCATCTCAATTCGAAAACTATGTGCAGTTTCAAGATTTGGGTCGAATTGGTTCAACAGTTTTTGAGGAATTGTGACTTTGCCGAATAGACCACTGAAATCTCAATTCCTATCTGCACTATCGAACTGAAATTCAACATGTGCACCTCAATTCGAAAACTATGTGCAGTTTCAAGATTTGGTTCGAATTGATCCAACAGTTTTCGAGGAATTGATATCACACTTTGCCGAATAGACCACTGAAATCTCAATTCCTATCTGCACTATCGAACTGAAATTCAACAAGTGCATCTCAATTCGAAAACTATGTGCAGTTTCAAGATTTGGTTCGAATTGATCCAACAGTTTTCTAGGAATTGATATCACACTTTGCCGAATAGACCACTGAAATCTCAATTCCTATCTGCACTATCGAACTGAAATTCAACATGTGCATCTCAATTCGAAAACTATGTGCAGTTTCAAGATTTGGTTCGAATTGATCCAACAGTTTTCTAGGAATTGATATCACACTTTGCCGAATTGACCACTGAAATCTCAATTCCTATCTGAACTATCGAACTGAAATTCAACATGTGCATCTCAATTCGAAAACTATGTGCAGTTTCAAGATTTGGTTCGAATCGATCCAATAGTTCCTTAGGAATTGAAATGATATTTTGCCGAATCGACTACTGAAATCTTCATTCCTACCAGAACTATCGAACTGAAATTCAACATGTGCATCTTAATCCAAAAACAATGTGAAGTTTCAAGTTTTGGTTCGAATTGATCCAACAGTTTTCGAGGAATTGATATGACACTTTGCCGAATTGACCACTGAAATCACAATTCCTATGTGAACTATCGAACTAAAATTCAACATGTGCATCTCGAATCAAAAACTGTGTACAGTTTCGGGAATTGGGTCGAATTGATCCAAAAGTTCCTTAGGAATTGAAATGATATTTTGTCGAATCGACTTCTGAAATCTCCATTCCTATTAGAACTATCGATCTGAAATTCAACATGTGCATCTCATTTCGAAAACTATGTGCAGTTTCAAGATTTGGTTCGAATTGAACCAACAGTTTTCGAGGAATTGATATCACACTTTTCCGAATTGACCACTGGAATCTCAATTCCTATCTGAACTATCGAACTGAAATTCAACATGTGCATCCCAATTCGAAAACTATGTGCAGTTTCAAGATTTGGGTCGAATTGGTTCAACAGTTTTTGAGGAATTGATATCACACTTTGCCGAATAGACCACTGAAATCTCAATTCCTATCTGCACTATCGAACTGAAATTCAACATGTGCATCTCAATTCGAAAACTATGTGCAGTTTCAAGATTTGGTTCGAATTGATCCAACAGTTTTCTAGGAATTGATATCACACTTTGCCGAATTGACCACTGAAATCTCAATTCCTATCTGAACTATCGAACTGAAATTCAACATGTGCATCTCAATTCGAAAACTATGTGCAGTTTCAAGATTTGGTTTGAATCGATCCAATAGTTCCTTAGGAATTGAAATGATATTTTGCCGAATCGACTACTGAGATCTTCATTCCTATCAGAACTATCGAACTGAAATTCAACATGTGCATCTCAATCCGAAAACAATGTAAAGTTTCAAGATTTGGTTCGAATTGATCCAACAGTTTTCGAGGAATTGATATCACACTTTGCCGAATTGACCACTGAAATCTCAATTCCTATCAGAACTATCGAACTGAAATTCAACATGTGCATCTCAAATCAAAAACTGTGTACAGTTTCGGGATTTGGGTCGAATTGATCCAATAGTTCTTTAGGAATTGAAATGATATTTTGTCGAATCGACTTCTGAAATCTCCATTCCTATTAGAACTATCGATCTGAAATTCAACATGTGCATCTCATTTCGAAAACTATGTGCAGTTTCAAGATTTTGTTCGAATTGAACCAACAGTTTTCGAGGAATTGATATCACACTTTGCCGAATAGACCACTGAAATCTCAATTCCTATCTGCACTATCGAACTGAAATTCAACATGTGCATCTCAATTCGAAAACTATGTGCAGTTTCAAGATTTGGTTCGAATCGATCCAACAGTTTTCGAGGAATTGATATCACACTTTGCCGAATTGACCACTGAAATCTCAATTCCTATCTGCACTATCGAACTGAAATTCAACATGTGCATCTCAATTCGAAAACTATGTGCAGTTTCAAGATTTGGTTCGAATTGATCCAACAGTTTTCTAGGAATTGATATCACACTTTGCCGAATAGACCAATGAAATCTCAATTCCTATCTGCATTATCGAACTGAAATTCAACATGTGCATCTCAATTCGAAAACTATGTGCAGTTTCAAGATTTGGTTCGAATTGATCCAACAGTTTTCTAGGAATTGATATCACACTTTGCCGAATTGACCACTGAAATCTCAATTCCTATCTGAACTATGGAACTGAAATTCAACATGTGCATCTCAATTCGAAAACTATGTGCAGTTTCAAGATTTGGTTCGAATCGATCCAATAGTTCCTTAGGAATTGAAATGATATTTTGCCGAATCGACTACTGAAATCTTCATTCCTATCAGAACTATCGAACTGAAATTCAACATGTGCATCTCAATCCGAAAACAATGTAAAGTTTCAAGATTTGTTTCGAATTGATCCAACAGTTTTCGAGGAATTGATATCACACTTTGCCGAATAGACCACTGAAATCTCAATTCCTATCTGCACTATCGAATTGAAATTCAACATGTATATCTCAATTCGAAAACTATGTGAAGTTTCAAGATTTGGTTCGAATCGATCCAACAGTTTTCGAGGAATTGATATCACACTTTGCCTAATCGACTACTGAAATCTTCATTCCTATCTGCACTATCGAACTGAAATTCAACATGTGCATCTCAATTCGAAAACTATGTGCAATTTCAAGATTTGGTTCGAATCGATCCAACAGTTTCCGAGGAATGGATATCACACTTTGCCGAATTGACCACTGAAATCTCAATTCCTATCTGAACTATCGAACTGAAATTCAACATGTGCATCTCAATTCGAAAACTATGTGCAGTTTCAAGATTTGGGTCGAATTGGTTCTACAGTTTTTGAGGAATTGATATCACACTTTGCCGAATAGACCACTGAAATCTCAATTCCTATCTGCACTATCGAACTGAAATTCAACATGTGCATCTCTATTTGAAAACTATGTGCAGTTTCAAGATTTGGTTCGAATTGATCCAACAGTTTTCGAGGAATTGATATCACACTTTGCCGAATTGACCACTGAAATCTCAATTCCTATCTGAACTATCGAACTGAAATTCAACATGTGCATCTCAATTCGAAAACTATGTGCAGTTTCAAGATTTGGTTAGAATCGTTCCAATAGTTCCTTAGGAATTGAAATGATATTTTGCCGAATCGACTACTGAAATCTTCATTCCTATCAGAACTATCGAACTGAAATTCAACATGTGCATCTCAATCCGAAAACAATGTGAAGTTTCAAGATTTGGTTCGAATTGATCCAACAGTTTTCGAGGAATTGATATCACACTTTGCCGAATTGACCACTGAAATCTCAATTCCTATCAGAACTATCGAACTGAAATTCAACATGTGCATCTCAAATCAAAAACTGTGTACAGTTTCGGGATTTGGGTCCAATTGATCCAATAGTTCCTTAGGAATTGAAATGATATTTTGTCGAATCGACTTCTGAAATCTCTATTCCTATTAGAACTATCGATCTGAAATTCAACATGTGCATCTCATTTCGAAAACTATGTGCATTTTCAAGATTTGGTTCGAATTGAACCAACAGTTTTCGAGCAATTGATATCACACTTTGCCGAATAGACCACTGAAATCTCAATTCCTATCTGCACTATCGAACTGAAATTCAACATGTGCATCTCAATTCGAAAACTATGTGCAGTTTCAAGATTTGGTTCGAATCGATCCAACAGTTTTCGAGGAATTGATATCACACTTTGCCGAATTGACCACTGAAATCTCAATTCCTATCTGAACTATCGAACTGAAATTCAACATGTGCATCTCAATTCGAAAACTATGTGCAGTTTCAAGATTTGGGTCGAATTGGTTCAACAGTTTTTGAGGAATTGTGACTTTGCCGAATAGACCACTGAAATCTCAATTCCTATCTGCACTATCGAACTGAAATTCAACATGTGCATCTCAATTCGAAAACTATGTGCAGTTTCAAGATTTGGTTCGAATCGATCCAATAGTTCCTTAGGAATTGAAATGATATTTTGCCGAATCGACTACTGAAATCTTCATTCCTATCAGAACTATCGAACTGAAATTCAACATGTGCATCTCAATCCGAAAACAATGTAAAGTTTCAAGATTTGGTTCGAATTGATCCAACAGTTTTCGAGGAATTGATATCACACTTTGCCGAATTGACCACTGAAATCTCAATTCCTATCTGCACTATCGAACTGAAATTCAACATGTGCATCTCAATTCGAAAACTATGTGCAATTTCAAGATTTGGTTCGAATCGATCCAACAGTTTCCGAGGAATGGATATCACACTTTGCCGAATTGACCACTGAAATCTCAATTCCTATCTGAACTATCGAACTGAAATTCAACATGTGCATCTCAATTCGAAAACTATGTGCAGTTTCAAGATTTGGTTAGAATCGTTCCAATAGTTCCTTAGGAATTGAAATGATATTTTGCCGAATCGACTACTGAAATCTTCATTCCTATCAGAACTATCGAACTGAAATTCAACATGTGCATCTCAATCCGAAAACAATGTGAAGTTTCAAGATTTGGTTCGAATTGATCCAACAGTTTTCGAGGAATTGATATCACACTTTGCCGAATTGACCACTGAAATCTCAATTCCTATCAGAACTATCGAACTGAAATTCAACATGTGCATCTCAAATCAAAAACTGTGTACAGTTTCGGGATTTGGGTCCAATTGATCCAATAGTTCCTTAGGAATTGAAATGATATTTTGTCGAATCGACTTCTGAAATCTCTATTCCTATTAGAACTATCGATCTGAAATTCAACATGTGCATCTCAATTCGAAAACTATGTGCAGTTTCAAGATTTGGGTCGAATTGGTTCTACAGTTTTTGAGGAATTGATATCACACTTTGCCGAATAGACCACTGAAATCTCAATTCCTATCTGCACTATCGAACTGAAATTCAACATGTGCATCTCAATTTGAAAACTATGTGCAGTTTCAAGATTTGGTTCGAATTGATCCAACAGTTTTCGAGGAATTGATATCACACTTTGCCGAATTGACCACTGAAATCTCAATTCCTATCTGAACTATCGAACTGAAATTCAACATGTGCATCTCAATTCGAAAACTATGTGCAGTTTCAAGATTTGGTTAGAATCGTTCCAATAGTTCCTTAGGAATTGAAATGATATTTTGCCGAATCGACTACTGAAATCTTCATTCCTATCAGAACTATCGAACTGAAATTCAACATGTGCATCTCAATCCGAAAACAATGTGAAGTTTCAAGATTTGGTTCGAATTGATCCAACAGTTTTCGAGGAATTGATATCACACTTTGCCGAATTGACCACTGAAATCTCAATTCCTATCAGAACTATCGAACTGAAATTCAACATGTGCATCTCAAATCAAAAACTGTGTACAGTTTCGGGATTTGGGTCCAATTGATCCAATAGTTCCTTAGGAATTGAAATGATATTTTGTCGAATCGACTTCTGAAATCTCTATTCCTATTAGAACTATCGATCTGAAATTCAACATGTGCATCTCATTTCGAAAACTATGTGCATTTTCAAGATTTGGTTCGAATTGAACCAACAGTTTTCGAGCAATTGATATCACACTTTGCCGAATAGACCACTGAAATCTCAATTCCTATCTGCACTATCGAACTGAAATTCAACATGTGCATCTCAATTCGAAAACTATGTGCAGTTTCAAGATTTGGTTCGAATCGATCCAACAGTTTTCGAGGAATTGATATCACACTTTGCCGAATTGACCACTGAAATCTCAATTCCTATCTGAACTATCGAACTGAAATTCAACATGTGCATCTCAATTCGAAAACTATGTGCAGTTTCAAGATTTGGGTCGAATTGGTTCAACAGTTTTTGAGGAATTGTGACTTTGCCGAATAGACCACTGAAATCTCAATTCCTATCTGCACTATCGAACTGAAATTCAACATGTGCACCTCAATTCGAAAACTATGTGCAGTTTCAAGATTTGGTTCGAATTGATCCAACAGTTTTCGAGGAATTGATATCACACTTTGCCGAATAGACCACTGAAATCTCAATTCCTATCTGCACTATCGAACTGAAATTCAACAAGTGCATCTCAATTCGAAAACTATGTGCAGTTTCAAGATTTGGTTCGAATTGATCCAACAGTTTTCTAGGAATTGATATCACACTTCGCCGAATAGACCACTGAAATCTCAATTCCTATCTGCACTATCGAACTGAAATTCAACATGTGCATCTCAATTCGAAAACTATGTGCAGTTTCAAGATTTGGTTCGAATTGATCCAACAGTTTTCTAGGAATTGATATCACACTTTGCCGAATTGACCACTGAAATCTCAATTCCTATCTGAACTATCGAACTGAAATTCAACATGTGCATCTCAATTCGAAAACTATGTGCAGTTTCAAGATTTGGTTCGAATCGATCCAATAGTTCCTTAGGAATTGAAATGATATTTTGCCGAATCGACTACTGAAATCTTCATTCCTACCAGAACTATCGAACTGAAATTCAACATGTGCATCTTAATCCAAAAACAATGTGAAGTTTCAAGTTTTGGTTCGAATTGATCCAACAGTTTTCGAGGAATTGATATGACACTTTGCCGAATTGACCACTGAAATCACAATTCCTATCTGAACTATCGAACTAAAATTCAACATGTGCATCTCGAATCAAAAACTGTGTACAGTTTCGGGAATTGGGTCGAATTGATCCAAAAGTTCCTTAGGAATTGAAATGATATTTTGTCGAATCGACTTCTGAAATCTCCATTCCTATTAGAACTATCGATCTGAAATTCAACATGTGCATCTCATTTCGAAAACTATGTGCAGTTTCAAGATTTGGTTCGAATTGAACCAACAGTTTTCGAGGAATTGATATCACACTTTGCCGAATTGACCACTGGAATCTCAATTCCTATCTGAACTATCGAACTGAAATTCAACATGTGCATCCCAATTCGAAAACTATGTGCAGTTTCAAGATTTGGGTCGAATTGGTTCAACAGTTTTTGAGGAATTGATATCACACTTTGCCGAATAGACCACTGAAATCTCAATTCCTATCTGCACTATCGAACTGAAATTCAACATGTGCATCTCAATTCGAAAACTATGTGCAGTTTCAAGATTTGGTTCGAATTGATCCAACAGTTTTCTAGGAATTGATATCACACTTTGCCGAATTGACCACTGAAATCTCAATTCCTATCTGAACTATCGAACTGAAATTCAACATGTGCATCTCAATTCGAAAACTATGTGCAGTTTCAAGATTTGGTTCGAATCGATCCAATAGTTCCTTAGGAATTGAAATGATATTTTGCCGAATCGACTACTGAAATCTTCATTCCTACCAGAACTATCGAACTGAAATTCAACATGTGCATCTTAATCCAAAAACAATGTGAAGTTTCAAGTTTTGGTTCGAATTGATCCAACAGTTTTCGAGGAATTGATATGACACTTTGCCGAATTGACCACTGAAATCACAATTCCTATCTGAACTATCGAACTAAAATTCAACATGTGCATCTCGAATCAAAAACTGTGTACAGTTTCGGGAATTGGGTCGAATTGATCCAAAAGTTCCTTAGGAATTGAAATGATATTTTGTCGAATCGACTTCTGAAATCTCCATTCCTATTAGAACTATCGATCTGAAATTCAACATGTGCATCTCATTTCGAAAACTATGTGCAGTTTCAAGATTTGGTTCGAATTGACCAACAGTTTTCGAGGAATTGATATCACACTTTGCCGAATTGACCACTGGAATCTCAATTCCTATCTGAACTATCGAACTGAAATTCAACATGTGCATCCCAATTCGAAAACTATGTGCAGTTTCAAGATTTGGGTCGAATTGGTTCAACAGTTTTTGAGGAATTGATATCACACTTTGCCGAATAGACCACTGAAATCTCAATTCCTATCTGCACTATCGAACTGAAATTCAACATGTGCATCTCAATTCGAAAACTATGTGCAGTTTCAAGATTTGGTTCGAATTGATCCAACAGTTTTCTAGGAATTGATATCACACTTTGCCGAATTGACCACTGAAATCTCAATTCCTATCTGAACTATCGAACTGAAATTCAACATGTGCATCTCAATTCGAAAACTATGTGCAGTTTCAAGATTTGGTTTGAATCGATCCAATAGTTCCTTAGGAATTGAAATGATATTTTGCCGAATCGACTACTGAGATCTTCATTCCTATCAGAACTATCGAACTGAAATTCAACATGTGCATCTCAATCCGAAAACAATGTAAAGTTTCAAGATTTGGTTCGAATTGATCCAACAGTTTTCGAGGAATTGATATCACACTTTGCCGAATTGACCACTGAAATCTCAATTCCTATCAGAACTATCGAACTGAAATTCAACATGTGCATCTCAAATCAAAAACTGTGTACAGTTTCGGGATTTGGGTCGAATTGATCCAATAGTTCTTTAGGAATTGAAATGATATTTTGTCGAATCGACTTCTGAAATCTCCATTCCTATTAGAACTATCGATCTGAAATTCAACATGTGCATCTCATTTCGAAAACTATGTGCAGTTTCAAGATTTTGTTCGAATTGAACCAACAGTTTTCGAGGAATTGATATCACACTTTGCCGAATAGACCACTGAAATCTCAATTCCTATCTGCACTATCGAACTGAAATTCAACATGTGCATCTCAATTCGAAAACTATGTGCAGTTTCAAGATTTGGTTCGAATCGATCCAACAGTTTTCGAGGAATTGATATCACACTTTGCCGAATTGACCACTGAAATCTCAATTCCTATCTGCACTATCGAACTGAAATTCAACATGTGCATCTCAATTCGAAAACTATGTGCAGTTTCAAGATTTGGTTCGAATTGATCCAACAGTTTTCTAGGAATTGATATCACACTTTGCCGAATAGACCACTGAAATCTCAATTCCTATCTGCATTATCGAACTGAAATTCAACATGTGCATCTCAATTCGAAAACTATGTGCAGTTTCAAGATTTGGTTCGAATTGATCCAACAGTTTTCTAGGAATTGATATCACACTTTGCCGAATTGACCACTGAAATCTCAATTCCTATCTGAACTATGGAACTGAAATTCAACATGTGCATCTCAATTCGAAAACTATGTGCAGTTTCAAGATTTGGTTCGAATCGATCCAATAGTTCCTTAGGAATTGAAATGATATTTTGCCGAATCGACTACTGAAATCTTCATTCCTATCAGAACTATCGAACTGAAATTCAACATGTGCATCTCAATCCGAAAACAATGTAAAGTTTCAAGATTTGGTTCGAATTGATCCAACAGTTTTCGAGGAATTGATATCACACTTTGCCGAATAGACCACTGAAATCTCAATTCCTATCTGCACTATCGAATTGAAATTCAACATGTATATCTCAATTCGAAAACTATGTGAAGTTTCAAGATTTGGTTCGAATCGATCCAACAGTTTTCGAGGAATTGATATCACACTTTGCCTAATCGACTACTGAAATCTTCATTCCTATCTGCACTATCGAACTGAAATTCAACATGTGCATCTCAATTCGAAAACTATGTGCAATTTCAAGATTTGGTTCGAATCGATCCAACAGTTTCCGAGGAATGGATATCACACTTTGCCGAATTGACCACTGAAATCTCAATTCCTATCTGAACTATCGAACTGAAATTCAACATGTGCATCTCAATTCGAAAACTATGTGCAGTTTCAAGATTTGGGTCGAATTGGTTCTACAGTTTTTGAGGAATTGATATCACACTTTGCCGAATAGACCACTGAAATCTCAATTCCTATCTGCACTATCGAACTGAAATTCAACATGTGCATCTCAATTTGAAAACTATGTGCAGTTTCAAGATTTGGTTCGAATTGATCCAACAGTTTTCGAGGAATTGATATCACACTTTGCCGAATTGACCACTGAAATCTCAATTCCTATCTGAACTATCGAACTGAAATTCAACATGTGCATCTCAATTCGAAAACTATGTGCAGTTTCAAGATTTGGTTAGAATCGTTCCAATAGTTCCTTAGGAATTGAAATGATATTTTGCCGAATCGACTACTGAAATCTTCATTCCTATCAGAACTATCGAACTGAAATTCAACATGTGCATCTCAATCCGAAAACAATGTGCAGTTTCAAGATTTGGTTCGAATTGATCCAACAGTTTTCGAGGAATTGATATCACACTTTGCCGAATTGACCACTGAAATCTCAATTCCTATCAGAACTATCGAACTGAAATTCAACATGTGCATCTCAAATCAAAAACTGTGTACAGTTTCGGGATTTGGGTCCAATTGATCCAATAGTTCCTTAGGAATTGAAATGATATTTTGTCGAATCGACTTCTGAAATCTCTATTCCTATTAGAACTATCGATCTGAAATTCAACATGTGCATCTCATTTCGAAAACTATGTGCATTTTCAAGATTTGGTTCGAATTGAACCAACAGTTTTCGAGCAATTGATATCACACTTTGCCGAATAGACCACTGAAATCTCAATTCCTATCTGCACTATCGAACTGAAATTCAACATGTGCATCTCAATTCGAAAACTATGTGCAGTTTCAAGATTTGGTTCGAATCGATCCAACAGTTTTCGAGGAATTGATATCACACTTTGCCGAATTGACCACTGAAATCTCAATTCCTATCTGAACTATCGAACTGAAATTCAACATGTGCATCTCAATTCGAAAACTATGTGCAGTTTCAAGATTTGGGTCGAATTGGTTCAACAGTTTTTGAGGAATTGTGACTTTGCCGAATAGACCACTGAAATCTCAATTCCTATCTGCACTATCGAACTGAAATTCAACATGTGCACCTCAATTCGAAAACTATGTGCAGTTTCAAGATTTGGTTCGAATTGATCCAACAGTTTTCGAGGAATTGATATCACACTTTGCCGAATAGACCACTGAAATCTCAATTCCTATCTGCACTATCGAACTGAAATTCAACAAGTGCATCTCAATTCGAAAACTATGTGCAGTTTCAAGATTTGGTTCGAATTGATCCAACAGTTTTCTAGGAATTGATATCACACTTTGCCGATTAGACCACTGAAATCTCAATTCCTATCTGCACTATCGAACTGAAATTCAACATGTGCATCTCAATTCGAAAACTATGTGCAGTTTCAAGATTTGGTTCGAATTGATCCAACAGTTTTCTAGGAATTGATATCACACTTTGCCGAATTGACCACTGAAATCTCAATTCCTATCTGAACTATCGAACTGAAATTCAACATGTGCATCTCAATTCGAAAACTATGTGCAGTTTCAAGATTTGGTTCGAATCGATCCAATAGTTCCTTAGGAATTGAAATGATATTTTGCCGAATCGACTACTGAAATCTTCATTCCTACCAGAACTATCGAACTGAAATTCAACATGTGCATCTTAATCCAAAAACAATGTGAAGTTTCAAGTTTTGGTTCGAATTGATCCAACAGTTTTCGAGGAATTGATATGACACTTTGCCGAATTGACCACTGAAATCACAATTCCTATCTGAACTATCGAACTAAAATTCAACATGTGCATCTCGAATCAAAAACTGTGTACAGTTTCGGGAATTGGGTCGAATTGATCCAAAAGTTCCTTAGGAATTGAAATGATATTTTGTCGAATCGACTTCTGAAATCTCCATTCCTATTAGAACTATCGATCTGAAATTCAACATGTGCATCTCATTTCGAAAACTATGTGCAGTTTCAAGATTTGGTTCGAATTGAACCAACAGTTTTCGAGGAATTGATATCACACTTTGCCGAATTGACCACTGGAATCTCAATTCCTATCTGAACTATCGAACTGAAATTCAACATGTGCATCCCAATTCGAAAACTATGTGCAGTTTCAAGATTTGGGTCGAATTGGTTCAACAGTTTTTGAGGAATTGATATCACACTTTGCCGAATAGACCACTGAAATCTCAATTCCTATCTGCACTATCGAACTGAAATTCAACATGTGCATCTCAATTCGAAAACTATGTGCAGTTTCAAGATTTGGTTCGAATTGATCCAACAGTTTTCTAGGAATTGATATCACACTTTGCCGAATTGACCACTGAAATCTCAATTCCTATCTGAACTATCGAACTGAAATTCAACATGTGCATCTCAATTCGAAAACTATGTGCAGTTTCAAGATTTGGTTTGAATCGATCCAATAGTTCCTTAGGAATTGAAATGATATTTTGCCGAATCGACTACTGAGATCTTCATTCCTATCAGAACTATCGAACTGAAATTCAACATGTGCATCTCAATCCGAAAACAATGTAAAGTTTCAAGATTTGGTTCGAATTGATCCAACAGTTTTCGAGGAATTGATATCACACTTTGCCGAATTGACCACTGAAATCTCAATTCCTATCAGAACTATCGAACTGAAATTCAACATGTGCATCTCAAATCAAAAACTGTGTACAGTTTCGGGATTTGGGTCGAATTGATCCAATAGTTCTTTAGGAATTGAAATGATATTTTGTCGAATCGACTTCTGAAATCTCCATTCCTATTAGAACTATCGATCTGAAATTCAACATGTGCATCTCATTTCGAAAACTATGTGCAGTTTCAAGATTTTGTTCGAATTGAACCAACAGTTTTCGAGGAATTGATATCACACTTTGCCGAATAGACCACTGAAATCTCAATTCCTATCTGCACTATCGAACTGAAATTCAACATGTGCATCTCAATTCGAAAACTATGTGCAGTTTCAAGATTTGGTTCGAATCGATCCAACAGTTTTCGAGGAATTGATATCACACTTTGCCGAATTGACCACTGAAATCTCAATTCCTATCTGCACTATCGAACTGAAATTCAACATGTGCATCTCAATTCGAAAACTATGTGCAGTTTCAAGATTTGGTTCGAATTGATCCAACAGTTTTCTAGGAATTGATATCACACTTTGCCGAATAGACCAATGAAATCTCAATTCCTATCTGCATTATCGAACTGAAATTCAACATGTGCATCTCAATTCGAAAACTATGTGCAGTTTCAAGATTTGGTTCGAATTGATCCAACAGTTTTCTAGGAATTGATATCACACTTTGCCGAATTGACCACTGAAATCTCAATTCCTATCTGAACTATCGAACTGAAATTCAACATGTGCATCTCAATTCGAAAACTATGTGCAGTTTCAAGATTTGGTTCGAATCGATCCAATAGTTCCTTAGGAATTGAAATGATATTTTGCCGAATCGACTACTGAAATCTTCATTCCTATCAGAACTATCGAACTGAAATTCAACATGTGCATCTCAATCCGAAAACAATGTAAAGTTTCAAGATTTGGTTCGAATTGATCCAACAGTTTTCGAGGAATTGATATCACACTTTGCCGAATAGACCACTGAAATCTCAATTCCTATCTGCACTATCGAATTGAAATTCAACATGTATATCTCAATTCGAAAACTATGTGAAGTTTCAAGATTTGGTTCGAATCGATCCAACAGTTTTCGAGGAATTGATATCACACTTTGCCTAATCGACTACTGAAATCTTCATTCCTATCAGAACTATCGATCTGAAATTCAACATGTACATCTCAATTCGAAAACTATGTGCAGTTTCAAGATTTGGGTCGAATTGGTTCAACAGTTTTTGAGGAATTGATATCACACTTTGCCGAATAGACCACTGAAATCTCAATTCCTATCTGCACTATCGAAATGAAATTCAACATGTGCATCTCAATTCGAAAACTATGTGCAGTTTCAAGATTTGGTTCGAATTGATCCAACAGTTTTCGAGGAATTGATATCACACTTTGCCGAATTGACCACTGATATCTCAATTCCTATCTGAACTATCGAACTGAAATTCAACATGTGCATCTCAATTCGAAAACTATGTGCAGTTTGAAGATTTGGTTCGAATCGATCCAATAGTTCCTTGGGAATTGAAATGATATTTTGCCGAATCGACTACTGAAATCTTCATTCCTATCAGAACTATCGATCTGAAATTCAACATGTGCATCTCAATTCAAAAACTATGTGCAGTTTCAAGATTTGGGTCGAATTGGTTCAACAGTTTTCGAGGAATTGATATCACACTTTGCCGAATTGACCACTGAAATCTCAATTCCTATCTGAACTATCGAACTGAAATTCAACATGTGCATCTCAATTCGAAAACTATGTGCAGTTTGAAGATTTGGTTCGAATCGATCCAATAGTTCCTTGGGAATTGAAATGATATTTTGCCGAATCGACTACTGAAATCTTCATTCCTATCAGAACTATCGAACTGAAATTCAACATGTGCATCTCAATCCGGAAACAGTGTAAAGTTTCAAGATTTGGTTCGAATTGATCCAACAGTTTTCGAGAAATTGATATCACACTTTGCCGAATTGACCACTGAAATCTCAATTCCTATCTGCACTATCGAACTGAAATTCAACATGTGCATCTCAATTCGAAAACTATGTGCAGCTTCAAGATTTGGTTCGAATCGATCCAACAGTTTTCGAGGAATTGATATCACACTTTGCCGAATTGACCACTGAAATCTCAATTCCTATCTGAACTATCGAACTGAAATCCAACATGTGCATCTCAATTCGAAAACTATGTGCAGTTTCAAGATTTGGGTCGAATTGGTTCAACAGTTTTTGAGGAATTGATATCACACTTTGCCGAATAGACCACTGAAATCTCAATTCCTATCTGCACTATCGAACTGAAATTCAACATGTGCACCTCAATTCGAAAACTATGTGCAGTTTCAAGATTTGGTTCGAATCGATCCAACAGTTTTCGAGGAATTGATATCACACTTTGCCGAATTGACCACTGAAATCTCAATTCCTATCTGCACTATCGAATTGAAATTCAACATGTATATCTCAATTCGAAAACTATGTGAAGTTTCAAGATTTGGTTCGAATCGATCCAACAGTTTTCGAGGAATTGATATCACACTTTGCCTAATTGACCACTGAAATCTCAATTCCTATCTGCACTATCGAATTGAAATTCAACATGTATATCTCAATTCGAAAACTATGTGAAGTTTCAAGATTTGGTTCGAATCGATCCAACAGTTTTCGAGGAATTGATATCACACTTTGCCGAATTGACCACTGAAATCTCAATTCCTATCTGCACTATCGAACTGAAATTCAACATGTGCATCTCAATTCGAAAACTATGTGCAATTTCAAGATTTGGTTCGAATTGAACCAACAGTTTTCGAGGAATTGAAATCACACTTTGCCGAATAGACCACTGAAATCTCAATTCCTATCTGCACTATCGAACTGAAATTCAACATGTGCATCTCAATTCGAAAACTATGTGCAGTTTCAAGATTTGGTTCGAATCGATCCAACAGTTTTCGAGGAATTGATATCACACTTTGCCGAATTGACCACTGAAATCTCAATTCCTATCTGAACTATCGAACTGAAATTCAACATGTGCATCTCAATTCGAAAACTATGTGCAGTTTCAAGATTTGGGTCGAATTGGTTCAACAGTTTTTGAGGAATTGTGACTTTGCCGAATAGACCACTGAAATCTCAATTCCTATCTGCACTATCGAACTGAAATTCAACATGTGCACCTCAATTCGAAAACTATGTGCAGTTTCAAGATTTGGTTCGAATTGATCCAACAGTTTTCGAGGAATTGATATCACACTTTGCCGAATAGACCACTGAAATCTCAATTCCTATCTGCACTATCGAACTGAAATTCAACAAGTGCATCACAATTCGAAAACTGTGTGCAGTTTCAAGATTTGGTTCGAATTGATCCAACAGTTTTCTAGGAATTGATATCACACTTTGCCGAATAGACCACTGAAATCTCAATTCCTATCTGCACTATCGAACTGAAATTCAACATGTGCATCTCAATTCGAAAACTATGTGCAGTTTCAAGATTTGGTTCGAATTGATCCAACAGTTTTCTAGGAATTGATATCACACTTTGCCGAATTGACCACTGAAATCTCAATTCCTATCTGAACTATCGAACTGAAATTCAACATGTGCATCTCAATTCGAAAACTATGTGCAGTTTCAAGATTTGGTTCGAATCGATCCAATAGTTATTTAGGAATTGAAATGATATTTTGCCGAATCGACTACTGAAATCTTCATTCCTACCAGAACTATCGAACTGAAATCCAACATGTGCATCTTAATCTAAAAACAATGTAAAGTTTCAAGTTTTGGTTCGAATTGATCCAACAGTTTTCGAGGAATTGATATGACACTTTGCCGAATTGACCACTGAAATCACAATTCCTATCTGAACTATCGAACTAAAATTCAACATGTGCATCTCGAATCAAAAACTGTGTACAGTTTCGGGAATTGGGTCGAATTGATCCAAAAGTTCCTTAGGAATTGAAATGATATTTTGTCGAATCGACTTCTGAAATCTCCATTCCTATTAGAACTATCGATCTGAAATTCAACATGTGCATCTCATTTCGAAAACTATGTGCAGTTTCAAGATTTGGTTCGAATTGAACCAACAGTTTTCGAGGAATTGATATCACACTTTGCCGAATTGACCACTGGAATCTCAATTCCTATCTGAACTATCGAACTGAAATTCAACATGTGCATCCCAATTCGAAAACTATGTGCAGTTTCAAGATTTGGGTCGAATTGGTTTAACAGTTTTTGAGGAATTGATATCACACTTTGCCGAATAGACCACTGAAATCTCAATTCCTATCTGCACTATCGAACTGAAATTCAACATGTGCATCTCAATTCGAAAACTATGTGCAGTTTCAAGATTTGGTTCGAATTGATCCAACAGTTTTCTAGGAATTGATATCACACTTTGCCGAATTGACCACTGAAATCTCAATTCCTATCTGAACTATCGAACTGAAATTCAACATGTGCATCTCAATTCGAAAACTATGTGCAGTTTCAAGATTTGGTTTGAATCGATCCAATAGTTCCTTAGGAATTGAAATGATATTTTGCCGAATCGACTACTGAGATCTTCATTCCTATCCGAACTATCGAACTGAAATTCAACATGTGCATCTCAATCCGAAAACAATGTAAAGTTTCAAGATTTGGTTCGAATTGATCCAACAGTTTTCGAGGAATTGATATCACACTTTGCCGAATTGACCACTGAAATCTCAATTCCTATCAGAACTATCGAACTGAAATTCAACATGTGCATCTCAATCCGAAAACAATGTAAAGTTTCAAGATTTGGTTCGAATTGATCCAACAGTTTTCGAGGAATTGATATCACACTTTGCCGAATTGACCACTGAAATCTCAATTCCTATCTGCACTATCGAACTGAAATTCAACATGTGCATCTCAATTTGAAAACTATGTGCAGTTTCGGGATTTGGGTCGAATTGATCCAATAGTTCTTTAGGAATTGAAATGATATTTTGTCGAATCGACTTCTGAAATCTCCATTCCTATTAGAACTATCGATCTGAAATTCAACATGTGCATCTCATTTCGAAAACTATGTGCAGTTTCAAGATTTTGTTCGAATTGAACCAACAGTTTTCGAGGAATTGATATCACACTTTGCCGAATAGACCACTGAAATCTCAATTCCTATCTGCACTATCGAACTGAAATTCAACATGTGCATCTCAATCCGAAAACAATGTAAAGTTTCAAGATTTGGTTCGAATTGATCCAACAGTTTTCGAGGAATTGATATCACACTTTGCCGAATTGACCACTGAAATCTCAATTCCTATCAGAACTATCGAACTGAAATTCAACATGTGCATCTCAATCCGAAAACAATGTAAAGTTTCAAGATTTGGTTCGAATTGAACCAACAGTTTTCGAGGAATTGATATCACACTTTGCCGAATAGACCACTGAAATCTCAATTCCTATCTGCACTATCGAATTGAAATTCAACATGTATATCTCAATTCGAAAACTATGTGAAGTTTCAAGATTTGGTTCGAATCGATCCAACAGTTTTCGAGGAATTGATATCACACTTTGCCTAATTGACCACTGAAATCTCAATTCCTATCTGCACTATCGAATTGAAATTCAACATGTATATCTCAATTCGAAAACTATGTGAAGTTTCAAGATTTGGTTCGAATCGATCCAACAGTTTTCGAGGAATTGATATCACACTTTGCCTAATTGACCACTGAAATCTCAATTCCTATCTGAACTATCAATCTGAAATTCAACATGTGCATCTCATTTCGAAAACTATGTGCAGTTTTAAGATTTGGTTCGAATTGAACCAACAGTTTTCGAGGAATTGATATCACACTTCGCCGAATAGACCACTGAAATCTCAATTCCTATCTGCACTATCGAATTGAAATTCAACATGTATATCTCAATTCGAAAACTATGTGAAGTTTCAAGATTTGGTTCGAATCGATCCAACAGTTTTCGAGGAATTGATCACTTTGCCTAATCGACTACTGAAATCTTCATTCCTATCAGAACTATCGATCTGAAATTCAACATGTACATCTCAATTCGAAAACTATGTGCAGTTTCAAGATTTGGGTCGAATTGGTTCAACAGTTTTTGAGGAATTGATATCACACTTTGCCGAATAGACCACTGAAATCTCAATTCCTATCTGCACTATCGAAATGAAATTCAACATGTGCATCTCAATTCGAAAACTATGTGCAGTTTCAAGATTTGGTTCGAATTGATCCAACAGTTTTCGAGGAATTGATATCACACTTTGCCGAATTGACCACTGATATCTCAATTCCTATCTGAACTATCGAACTGAAATTCAACATGTGCATCTCAATTCGAAAACTATGTGCAGTTTGAAGATTTGGTTCGAATCGATCCAATAGTTCCTTGGGAATTGAAATGATATTTTGCCGAATCGACTACTGAAATCTTCATTCCTATCAGAACTATCGATCTGAAATTCAACATGTGCATCTCAATTCAAAAACTATGTGCAGTTTCAAGATTTGGGTCGAATTGGTTCAACAGTTTTCGAGGAATTGATATCACACTTTGCCGAATTGACCACTGAAATCTCAATTCCTATCTGAACTATCGAACTGAAATTCAACATGTGCATCTCAATTCGAAAACTATGTGCAGTTTGAAGATTTGGTTCGAATCGATCCAATAGTTCCTTGGGAATTGAAATGATATTTTGCCGAATCGACTACTGAAATCTTCATTCCTATCAGAACTATCGATCTGAAATTCAACATGTGCATCTCATTTCGAAAACTATGTGCAGTTTCAAGATTTGGTTCGAATTGAACCAACAGTTTTCGAGGAATTGATATCACACTTTGCCGAATTGACCACTGGAATCTCAATTCCTATCTGAACTATCGAACTGAAATTCAACATGTGCATCCCAATTCGAAAACTATGTGCAGTTTCAAGATTTGGGTCGAATTGGTTTAACAGTTTTTGAGGAATTGATATCACACTTTGCCGAATAGACCACTGAAATCTCAATTCCTATCTGCACTATCGAACTGAAATTCAACATGTGCATCTCAATTCGAAAACTATGTGCAGTTTCAAGATTTGGTTCGAATTGATCCAACAGTTTTCTAGGAATTGATATCACGCTTTGCCGAATTGACCACTGATATCTCAATTCCTATCTGAACTATCGAACTGAAATTCAACATGTGCATCTCAATTCGAAAACTATGTGCAGTTTGAAGATTTGGTTCGAATCGATCCAATAGTTCCTTGGGAATTGAAATGATATTTTGCCGAATCGACTACTGAAATCTTCATTCCTATCAGAACTATCGATCTGAAATTCAACATGTGCATCTCAATTCAAAAACTATGTGCAGTTTCAAGATTTGGGTCGAATTGGTTCAACAGTTTTCGAGGAATTGATATCACACTTTGCCGAATTGACCACTGAAATCTCAATTCCTATCTGAACTATCGAACTGAAATTCAACATGTGCATCTCAATTCGAAAACTATGTGCAGTTTGAAGATTTGGTTCGAATCGATCCAATAGTTCCTTGGGAATTGAAATGATATTTTGCCGAATCGACTACTGAAATCTTCATTCCTATCAGAACTATCGATCTGAAATTCAACATGTGCATCTCATTTCGAAAACTATGTGCAGTTTCAAGATTTGGTTCGAATTGAACCAACAGTTTTCGAGGAATTGATATCACACTTTGCCGAATTGACCACTGGAATCTCAATTCCTATCTGAACTATCGAACTGAAATTCAACATGTGCATCCCAATTCGAAAACTATGTGCAGTTTCAAGATTTGGGTCGAATTGGTTTAACAGTTTTTGAGGAATTGATATCACACTTTGCCGAATAGACCACTGAAATCTCAATTCCTATCTGCACTATCGAACTGAAATTCAACATGTGCATCTCAATTCGAAAACTATGTGCAGTTTCAAGATTTGGTTCGAATTGATCCAACAGTTTTCTAGGAATTGATATCACGCTTTGCCGAATTGACCACTGAAATCTCAATTCCTATCTGAACTATCGAACTGAAATTCAACATGTGCATCTCAATTCGAAAACTATGTGCAGTTTCAAGATTTGGTTTGAATCGATCCAATAGTTCCTTAGGAATTGAAATGATATTTTGCCGAATCGACTACTGAGATCTTCATTCCTATCAGAACTATCGAACTGAAATTCAACATGTGCATCTCAATCCGAAAACAATGTAAAGTTTCAAGATTTGGTTCGAATTGAACAGTTTTCGAGGAATTGATATCACACTTTGCCGAATTGACCACTGAAATCTCAATTCCTATCAGAACTATCGAACTGAAATTCAACATGTGCATCTCAATCCGAAAACAATGTAAAGTTTCAAGATTTGGTTCGAATTGATCCAACAGTTTTCGAGGAATTGATATCACACTTTGCCGAATTGACCACTGAAATCTCAATTCCTATCAGAACTATCGAACTGAAATTCAACATGTGCATCTCAAATCAAAAACTGTGTACAGTTTCGGGATTTGGGTCGAATTGATCCAATAGTTCTTTAGGAATTGAAATGATATTTTGTCGAATCGACTTCTGAAATCTCCATTCCTATTAGAACTATCGATCTGAAATTCAACATGTGCATCTCATTTCGAAAACTATGTGCAGTTTCAAGATTTTGTTCGAATTGAACCAACAGTTTTCGAGGAATTGATATCACACTTTGCCGAATAGACCACTGAAATCTCAATTCCTATCTGCACTATCGAACTGAAATTCAACATGTGCATCTCAATTCGAAAACTATGTGCAGTTTCAAGATTTGGTTCGAATCGATCCAACAGTTTTCGAGGAATTGATATCACACTTTGCCGAATTGACCAATGAAATCTCAATTCCTATCTGCATTATCGAACTGAAATTCAACATGTGCATCTCAATTCGAAAACTATGTGCAGTTTCAAGATTTGGTTCGAATTGATCCAACAGTTTTCTAGGAATTGATATCACACTTTGCCGAATTGACCACTGAAATCTCAATTCCTATCTGAACTATGGAACTGAAATTCAACATGTGCATCTCAATTCGAAAACTATGTGCAGTTTCAAGATTTGGTTCGAATCGATCCAATAGTTCCTTAGGAATTGAAATGATATTTTGCCGAATCGACTACTGAAATCTTCATTCCTATCAGAACTATCGAACTGAAATTCAACATGTGCATCTCAATCCGAAAACAATGTAAAGTTTCAAGATTTGGTTCGAATTGATCCAACAGTTTTCGAGGAATTGATATGACACTTTGCCGAATTGACCATTGAAATCACAATTCTTATCTGAACTATCGAACTAAAATTCAACATGTGCATCGCAAATCAAAAACTGTGTACAGTTTCGGGATTTGGGTCGAATTGATCCAATAGTTCCTTAGGAATTGAAATGATATTTTGTCGAATCGACTTCTGAAATCTCCATTCCTATTAGAACTATCGATCTGAAATTCAACATGTGCATCTCATTTCGAAAACTATGTGCAGTTTCAAGATTTGGTTCGAATTGAACCAACAGTTTTCGAGGAATTGATATCACACTTTGCCGAATAGACCACTGAAATCTCAATTCCTATCTGCACTATCGAATTGAAATTCAACATGTATATCTCAATTCGAAAACTATGTGAAGTTTCAAGATTTGGTTCGAATCGATCCAACAGTTTTCGAGGAATTGATATCACACTTTGCCTAATTGACCACTGAAATCTCAATTCCTATCTGCACTATCGAATTGAAATTCAACATGTATATCTCAATTCGAAAACTATGTGAAGTTTCAAGATTTGGTTCGAATCGATCCAACAGTTTTCGAGGAATTGATATCACACTTTGCCGAATTGACCACTGAAATCTCAATTCCTATCTGAACTATCAATCTGAAATTCAACATGTGCATCTCATTTCGAAAACTATGTGCAGTTTTAAGATTTGGTTCGAATTGAACCAACAGTTTTCGAGGAATTGATATCACACTTCGCCGAATAGACCACTGAAATCTCAATTCCTATCTGCACTATCAATCTGAAATTCAACATGTATATCTCAATTCGAAAACTATGTGAAGTTTCAAGATTTGGTTCGAATCGATCCAACAGTTTTCGAGGAATTGATCACTTTGCCTAATCGACTACTGAAATCTTCATTCCTATCAGAACTATCGATCTGAAATTCAACATGTACATCTCAATTCGAAAACTATGTGCAGTTTCAAGATTTGGGTCGAATTGGTTCAACAGTTTTTGAGGAATTGATATCACACTTTGCCGAATAGACCACTGAAATCTCAATTCCTATCTGCACTATCGAAATGAAATTCAACATGTGCATCTCAATTCGAAAACTATGTGCAGTTTCAAGATTTGGTTCGAATTGATCCAACAGTTTTCGAGGAATTGATATCACACTTTGCCGAATTGACCACTGATATCTCAATTCCTATCTGAACTATCGAACTGAAATTCAACATGTGCATCTCAATTCGAAAACTATGTGCAGTTTGAAGATTTGGTTCGAATCGATCCAATAGTTCCTTGGGAATTGAAATGATATTTTGCCTAATCGACTACTGAAATCTTCATTCCTATCAGAACTATCGATCTGAAATTCAACATGTGCATCTCAATTCAAAAACTATGTGCAGTTTCAAGATTTGGGTCGAATTGGTTCAACAGTTTTCGAGGAATTGATATCACACTTTGCCGAATTGACCACTGAAATCTCAATTCCTATCTGAACTATCGAACTGAAATTCAACATGTGCATCTCAATTCGAAAACTATGTGCAGTTTGAAGATTTGGTTCGAATCGATCCAATAGTTCCTTGGGAATTGAAATGATATTTTGCCGAATCGACTACTGAAGTCTTCATTCCTATCAGAACTATCGAACTGAAATTCAACATGTGCATCTCAATCCGGAAACAGTGTAAAGTTTCAAGATTTGGTTCGAATTGATCCAACAGTTTTCGAGGAATTGATATCACACTTTGCCGAATTGACCACTGAAATCTCAATTCCTATCTGCACTATCGAACTGAAATTCAACATGTGCATCTCAATTCGAAAACTATGTGCAGTTTCAAGATTTGGTTCGAATCGATCCAACAGTTTTCGAGGAATTGATATCACACTTTGCCGAATTGACCACCGAAATCTCAATTCCTATCTGAACTATCGAACTGAAATTCAACATGTGCATCTCAATTCGAAAACTATGTGCAGTTTCAAGATTTGGGTCGAATTGGTTCAACAGTTTTTGAGGAATTGATATCACACTTTGCCGAATAGACCACTGAAATCTCAATTCCTATCTGCACTATCGAACTGAAATTCAACATGTGCACCTCAATTCGAAAACTATGTGCAGTTTCAAGATTTGGTTCGAATCGATCCAACAGTTTTCGAGGAATTGATATCACACTTTGCCTAATTGACCACTGAAATCTCAATTCCTATCTGAACTATCAATCTGAAATTCAACATGTGCATCTCATTTCGAAAACTATGTGCAGTTTTAAGATTTGGTTCGAATTGAACCAACAGTTTTCGAGGAATTGATATCACACTTTGCCGAATAGACCACTGAAATCTCAATTCCTATCTGCACTATCGAATTGAAATTCAACATGTATATCTCAATTCGAAAACTATGTGAAGTTTCAAGATTTGGTTCGAATCGATCCAACAGTTTTCGAGGAATTGATATCACACTTTGCCTAATTGACCACTGAAATCTCAATTCCTATCTGAACTATCAATCTGAAATTCAACATGTGCATCTCATTTCGAAAACTATGTGCAGTTTCAAGATTTGGGTCGAATTGGTTCAACAGTTTTCGAGGAATTGATATCACACTTTGCCGAATAGACCACTGAAATCTCAATTCCTATCTGCACATGTTGAATTTCAGATCGATAGTTCTAATAGGAATGGAGATTTCAGAAGTCGATTCGTCAAAATATCATTTCAATTCCTAAGGAACTATTGGATCGATTCGAACCAAATCTTGAAACTGCACATAGTTTTCGGATAGAGAAGCACATGTTGAATTTCAGATCGATAGTTCTGATAGGAATGAAGATTTCAGTAGTCGATTCGGCAAAATATCATTTCAATTCCTAAGGAACTATTGGATCAATTCGAACCAATTCTTGAAACTGCACGTAGTTTTCGGATTGAGATGAACATGTTGAATTTCAGTTCGATAGTGCAGACAGGAATTGAGATTTCAGTGGTCTATAGGAATGAAGATTTCAGTAGTCGATTCGGCAAAATATCATTTCAATTCCTAAGGAACTATTGGATCGATTCGAACCAAATCTTGAAACTGCACATAGTTTTCGAATTGAGATGCACATGTTGAATTTCAGTTCGATAGTTCAGATAGGAATTGAGATTTCAGTGGTCAATTCGGCAAAGTGTGATATCAATTCCTCGAAAACTGTTGAACCAATTCGACCCAAATCTTGAAACTGCACATAGCTTTCGAATTGAGATGCACATATTGAATTTCAGATCGATAGTTCTGATAGGAATGAAGATTTCAGTAGTCGATTAGGCAAAGTGTGATATCAATTCCTCGAAAACTGTTGGATCGATTCGAACCAAATCTTGAAACTGCACATAGTTTTCGAATTGAGATGCACATGTTGAATTTCATTTCGATAGTGCAGATAGGAATTGAGATTTCAGTGGTCTATTCGGCAAAGTGTGATATCAATTCCTCAAAAACTGTTGAACCAATTCGACCCAAATCTTGAAACTGCACATAGTTTTCGAATTGAGATGTACATGTTGAATTTCAGATCGATAGTTCTGATAGGAATGAAGATTTCAGTAGTCGATTAGGCAAAGTGTGATATCAATTCCTCGAAAACTGTTGGATCGATTCGAACCAAATCTTGAAACTTCACATAGTTTTCGAATTGAGATATACATGTTGAATTTCAATTCGATAGTGCAGATAGGAATTGAGATTTCAGTGGTCTATTCGGCAAAGTGTGATATCAATTCCTCGAAAACTGTTGGTTCAATTCGAACCAAATCTTAAAACTGCACATAGTTTTCGAAATGAGATGCACATGTTGAATTTCAGATTGATAGTTCAGATAGGAATTGAGATTTCAGTGGTCAATTAGGCAAAGTGTGATATCAATTCCTCGAAAACTGTTGGATCGATTCGAACCAAATCTTGAAACTTCACATAGTTTTCGAATTGAGATATACATGTTGAATTTCAATTCGATAGTGCAGATAGGAATTGAGATTTCAGTGGTCAATTAGGCAAAGTGTGATATCAATTCCTCGAAAACTGTTGGATCGATTCGAACCAAATCTTGAAACTTCACATAGTTTTCGAATTGAGATATACATGTTGAATTTCAATTCGATAGTGCAGATAGGAATTGAGATTTCAGTGGTCTATTCGGCAAAGTGTGATATCAATTCCTCGAAAACTGTTGGTTCAATTCGAACCAAATCTTGAAACTGCACATAGTTTTCGAAATGAGATGCACATGTTGAATTTCAGATCGATAGTTCTAATAGGAATGGAGATTTCAGAAGTCGATTCGACAAAATATCATTTCAATTCCTAAGGAACTATTGGATCAATTCGACCCAAATCCCGAAACTGTACACAGTTTTTGATTTGCGATGCACATGTTGAATTTTAGTTCGATAGTTCAGATAAGAATTGTGATTTCAATGGTCAATTCGGCAAAGTGTCATATCAATTCCTCGAAAACTGTTGGATCAATTCGAACCAAATCTTGAAACTTTACATTGTTTTCGGATTGAGATGCACATGTTGAATTTCAGTTCGATAGTTCTGATAGGAATGAAGATTTCAGTAGTCGATTCGGCAAAATATCATTTCAATTCCTAAGGAACTATTGGATCGATTCGAACCAAATCTTGAAACTGCACATAGTTTTCGAATTGAGATGCACATGTTGAATTTCAGTTCCATAGTTCAGATAGGAATTGAGATTTCAGTGGTCAATTCGGCAAAGTGTGATATCAATTCCTAGAAAACTGTTGGATCAATTCGAACCAAATCTTGAAACTGCACATAGTTTTCGAATTGAGATGCACATGTTGAATTTCAGTTCGATAGTTCAGATAGGAATTGAGATTTCAGTGGTCAATTCGGCAAAGTGTGATATCAATTCCTCGAAAACTGTTGGATCGATTCGAACCAAATCTTGAAACTTCACATAGTTTTCGAATTGAGATGCACATGTTGAATTTCAATTCGATAGTGCAGATAGGAATTGAGATTTCAGTGGTCTATTCGGCAAAGTGTGATTTCAATTCCTCGAAAACTGTTGGATCAATTCGAACCAAATCTTGAAACTGCACATAGTTTTCGAATTGAGATGCACATGTTGAATTTCATTTCGATAGTGCAGATAGGAATTGAGATTTCAGTGGTCTATTCGGCAAAGTGTGATATCAATTCCTCAAAAACTGTTGAACCAATTCGACCCAAATCTTGAAACTGCACATAGTTTTCGAATTGAGATGTACATGTTGAATTTCAGATCGATAGTTCTGATAGGAATGAAGATTTCAGTAGTCGATTAGGCAAAGTGTGATATCAATTCCTCGAAAACTGTTGGATCGATTCGAACCAAATCTTGAAACTTCACATAGTTTTCGAATTGAGATATACATGTTGAATTTCAATTCGATAGTGCAGATAGGAATTGAGATTTCAGTGGTCTATTCGGCAAAGTGTGATATCAATTCCTCGAAAACTGTTGGTTCAATTCGAACCAAATCTTAAAACTGCACATAGTTTTCGAAATGAGATGCACATGTTGAATTTCAGATTGATAGTTCAGATAGGAATTGAGATTTCAGTGGTCAATTCGGCAAAGTGTGATATCAATTCCTCGAAAACTGTTGGATCGATTCGAACCAAATCTTGAAACTGCACATAGTTTTCGAATTGAGATGCACATGTTGAATTTCAGTTCGATAGTGCAGATAGGAATTGAGATTTCAGTGGTCAATTCGGCAAAGTGTGATATCAATTCCTCGAAAACTGTTGGATCAATTCGAACCAAATCTTGAAACTTTACACTGTTTCCGGATTGAGATGCACATGTTGAATTTCAGTTCGATAGTTCTGATAGGAATGAAGATTTCAGTAGTCGATTCGGCAAAATATCATTTCAATTCCCGAGGAACTATTGGATCGATTCGAACCAAATCTTCAAACTGCACATAGTTTTCGAATTGAGATGCACATGTTGAATTTCAGTTCGATAGTTCAGATAGGAATTGAGATTTCAGTGGTCAATTCGGCAAAGTGTGATATCAATTCCTCGAAAACTGTTGAACCAATTCGACCCAAATCTTGAAACTGCACATAGTTTTTGAATTGAGATGCACATGTTGAATTTCAGATCGATAGTTCTGATAGGAATGAAGATTTCAGTAGTCGATTCGGCAAAATATCATTTCAATTCCCAAGGAACTATTGGATCGATTCGAACCAAATCTTCAAACTGCACATAGTTTTCGAATTGAGATGCACATGTTGAATTTCAGTTCGATAGTTCAGATAGGAATTGAGATATCAGTGGTCAATTCGGCAAAGTGTGATATCAATTCCTCGAAAACTGTTGGATCAATTCGAACCAAATCTTGAAACTGCACATAGTTTTCGAATTGAGATGCACATGTTGAATTTCATTTCGATAGTGCAGATAGGAATTGAGATTTCAGTGGTCTATTCGGCAAAGTGTGATATCAATTCCTCAAAAACTGTTGAACCAATTCGACCCAAATCTTGAAACTGCACATAGTTTTCGAATTGAGATGCACATGTTGAATTTCATTTCGATAGTGCAGATAGGAATTGAGATTTCAGTGGTCAATTCGGCAAAGTGTGATATCAATTCCTCGAAAACTGTTGGATCGATTCGAACCAAATCTTGAAACTGCACATAGTTTTCGAATTGAGATGCACATGTTGAATTTCAGTTCGATAGTGCAGATAGGAATTGAGATTTCAGTGGTCAATTCGGCAAAGTGTGATATCAATTCCTCGAAAACTGTTGGATCAATTCGAACCAAATCTTGAAACTTTACACTGTTTCCGGATTGAGATGCACATGTTGAATTTCAGTTCGATAGTTCTGATAGGAATGAAGATTTCAGTAGTCGATTCGGCAAAATATCATTTCAATTCCCAAGGAACTATTGGATCGATTCGAACCAAATCTTCAAACTGCACATAGTTTTCGAATTGAGATGCACATGTTGAATTTCAGTTCGATAGTGCAGATAGGAATTGAGATTTCAGTGGTCTATTCGGCAAAGTGTGATATCAATTCCTCAAAAACTGTTAAACCAATTCGACCCAAATCTTGAAACTGCACATAGTTTTCGAATTGAGGTGCACATGTTGAATTTCAGTTCGATAGTGCAGGTAGGAATTGAGATTTCAGTGGTCTATTCGGCAAAGTGTGATATCAATTCCTCAAAAACTGTTGAACCAATTCGACCCAAATCTTGAAACTGCACATAGTTTTCGAATTGAGATGCACATGTTGAAATTCAGTTCGATAGTTTAGATAGGAATTGAGATTTCAGTGGTCAATTCGGCAAAGTGTGATATCAATTCCTCGAAAACTGTTGGATCGATTCGAACCAAATCTTGAAACTGCACATAGTTTTCGAATTGAGATGCACATGTTGAATTTCAGTTCGATAGTGCAGATAGGAATTGAGAATTCAGTGGTCTATTCGGCAAAGTGTGATATCAATTCCTCGAAAACTGTTGGTTCAATTCGAACAAAATCTTGAAACTGCACATAGTTTTCGAAATGAGATGCACATGTTGAATTTCAGATCGATAGTTCTAATAGGAATGGAGATTTCAGAAGTCGATTCGACAAAATATCATTTCAATTCCTAAAGAACTATTGGATCAATTCGACCCAAATCCCGAAACTGTACACAGTTTTTGATTTGAGATGCACATGTTGAATTTCAGTTCGATAGTTCTGATAGGAATTGAGATTTCAGTGGTCAATTCGGCAAAGTGTGATATCAATTCCTCGAAAACTGTTGGATCAATTCGAACCAAATCTTGAAACTTTACATTGTTTTCGGATTGAGATGCACATGTTGAATTTCAGTTCGATAGTTCTGATAGGAATTGAGATTTCAGTGGTCAATTCGGCAAAGTGTGATATCAATTCTTCGAAAACTGTTGGATCAATTCGAACCAAATCTTGAAACTTTACATTGTTTTCGGATTGAGATGCACATGTTGAATTTCAGTTCGATAGTTCTGATAGGAATGAAGATCTCAGTAGTCGATTCGGCAAAATATCATTTCAATTCCTAAGGAACTATTGGATCGATTCAAACCAAATCTTGAAACTGCACATAGTTTTCGAATTGAGATGCACATGTTGAATTTCAGTTCGATAGTTCAGATAGGAATTGAGATTTCAGTGGTCAATTCGGCAAAGTGTGATATCAATTCCTAGAAAACTGTTGGATCAATTCGAACCAAATCTTGAAACTGCACATAGTTTTCGAATTGAGATGCACATGTTGAATTTCAGTTCGATAGTGCAGATAGGAATTGAGATTTCAGTGGTCTATTCGGCAAAGTGTGATATCAATTCCTCAAAAACTGTTGAACCAATTCGACCCAAATCTTGAAACTGCACATAGTTTTCGAATTGGGATGCACATGTTGAATTTCAGTTCGATAGTTCAGATAGGAATTGAGATTCCAGTGGTCAATTCGGCAAAGTGTGATATCAATTCCTCGAAAACTGTTGGTTCAATTCGAACCAAATCTTGAAACTGCACATAGTTTTCGAAATGAGATGCACATGTTGAATTTCAGATCGATAGTTCTAATAGGAATGAAGATTTCAGAAGTCGATTCGACAAAATATCATTTCAATTCCTAAGGAACTTTTGGATCAATTCGACCCAATTCCCGAAACTGTACACAGTTTTTGATTCGAGATGCACATGTTGAATTTTAGTTCGATAGTTCAGATAGGAATTGTGATTTCAGTGGTCAATTCGGCAAAGTGTCATATCAATTCCTCGAAAACTGTTGGATCAATTCGAACCAAAACTTGAAACTTTACATTGTTTTTGGATTAAGATGCACATGTTGAATTTCAGTTCGATAGTTCTGGTAGGAATGAAGATTTCAGTAGTCGATTCGGCAAAATATCATTTCAATTCCTAAGGAACTATTGGATCGATTCGAACCAAATCTTGAAACTGCACATAGTTTTCGAATTGAGATGCACATGTTGAATTTCAGTTCGATAGTTCAGATAGGAATTGAGATTTCAGTGGTCAATTCGGCAAAGTGTGATATCAATTCCTAGAAAACTGTTGGATCAATTCGAACCAAATCTTGAAACTGCACATAGTTTTCGAATTGAGATGCACATGTTGAATTTCAGTTCGATAGTGCAGATAGGAATTGAGATTTCAGTGGTCTATTCGGCAAAGTGTGATATCAATTCCTAGAAAACTGTTGGATCAATTCGAACCAAATCTTGAAACTGCACATAGTTTTCGAATTTCAGATCGATAGTTCTAATAGGAATGGAGATTTCAGAAGTCGATTCGACAAAATATCATTTCAATTCCTAAGGAACTATTGGATCAATTGGACCCAAATCCCGAAACTGTACACAGTTTTTGATTTGAGATGCACATGTTGAGTTTCAGTTCGATAGTTCAGATAGGAATTGAGATTTCAGTGGTCAATTCGGCAAAGTGTGATATCAATTCCTCGAAAACTGTTGGATCGATTCGAACCAAATCTTGAAACTGCACATAGTTTTCGAATTGAGATGCACATGTTGAATTTCATTTCGATAGTGCAGATAGGAATTGAGATTTCAGTGGTCTATTCGGCAAAGTGTGATATCAATTCCTCAAAAACTGTTGAACCAATTCGACCCAAATCTTGAAACTACACATAGTTTTCGAAATGAGATGCACATGTTGAATTTCAATTCGATAGTGCAGATAGGAATTGAGATTTCAGTGGTCTATTCGGCAAAGTGTGATATCAATTCCTCGAAAACTGTTGGTTCAATTCGAACCAAATCTTGAAACTGCACATAGTTTTCGAAATGAGATACACATGTTGAATTTCAGATCGATAGTTCTAATAGGAATGGAGATTTCAGAAGTCGATTCGACAAAATATCATTTCAATTCCTAAAGAACCATTGGATCAATTCGACCCAAATCCCGAAACTGTACACAGTTTTTGATTTGAGATGCACATGTTGAATTTCAGTTCGATAGTTCTGATAGGAATTGAGATTTCGTTGGTCAATTCGGCAAAGTGTGATATCAATTCCTCGAAAACTGGATCAATTCGAACCAAATCTTGAAACTTTACTTTGTTTTCGGATTGAGATGCACATGTTGAATTTCAGATCGATAGTTCTAATAGGAATGGAGATTTCAGAAGTCGATTCGACAGAATATCATTTCAATTCCTAAAGAACTATTGGATCAATTCGAACCAAATCTTGAAACTTTACATTGTTTTCGGATTGAGATGCACATGTTGAATTTCAGTTCGATAGTTCTGATAGGAATGAAGATCTCAGTAGTCGATTCGGCAAAATATCATTTCAATTCCTAAGGAACTATTGGATCGACTCAAACCAAATCTTGAAACTGCACATAGTTTTCGAATTGAGATGCACATGTTGAATTTCAGTTCGATAGTTCAGATAGGAATTGAGATTTCAGTGGTCAATTCGGCAAAGTGTGATATCAATTCCTAGAAAACTGTTGGATCAATTCCAACCAAATCTTGAAACTGCACATAGTTTTCGAATTGAGATGCACATGTTGAATTTCAGTTCGATAGTGCAGATAGGAATTGAGATTTCAGTGGTCTATTCGGCAAAGTGTGATATCAATTCCTCAAAAACTGTTGAACCAATTCGACCCAAATCTTGAAACTGCACATAGTTTTCGAATTGGGATGCACATGTTGAATTTTAGTTCGATAGTTCAGATAGGAATTGTGATTTCAGTGGTCAATTCGGCAAAGTGTCATATCAATTCCTCGAAAACTGTTGGATCAATTCGAACCAAAACTTGAAACTTTACATTGTTTTTGGATTAAGATGCACGTGTTGAATTTCAGTTCGATAGTTCTGGTAGGAATGAAGATTTCAGTAGTCGATTCGGCAAAATATCATTTCAATTCCTAAGGAACTATTGGATCGATTCGAACCAAATCTTGAAACTGCACATAGTTTTCGAATTGAGTAGCACATGTTGAATTTCAGTTCGATAGTTCAGATAGGAATTGAGATTTCAGTGGTCAATTCGTCAAAGTGTGCTATCAATTCCTCGAAAACTGATGGATCAATTCGAACCAAATCTTGACACTGCACATAGTTTTCGAATTGAGATGCACATGTTGAATTTCAGTTCGATAGTGCAGATAGGAATTGAGATTTCAGTGGTCTATTCGGCAAAGTGTGACATCAATTCCTCAAAAACTGTTGAACCAATTCGACCCAAATCTTGAAACTGCACATAGTTTTCGAATTGAGATGCACATGTTGAATTTCAGATCGATAGTTCTGATAGGAATGAAGATTTCAGTAGTCGATTCGGAAAAATATCATTTCAATTCCTAAGGAACTATTGGATCGATTCGAACCAAATCTTGAAACTGCACATAGTTTTCGAATTGAGATGCACATGTTGAATTTCATTTCGATAGTGCAGATAGGAATTGAGATTTCAGTGGTCTATTCGGCAAAGTGTGATATCAATTCCTCAAAAACTGTTGAACCAATTCGACCCAAATCTTGAAACTGCACATAGTTTTCGAATTGAGATGTACATGTTGAATTTCAGATCGATAGTTCTGATAGGAATTGAGATTTCAGTGGTCAATTCGGCAAAGTGTGATATCAATTCCTCGAAAACTGTTGGATCGATTCGAACCAAATCTTGAAACTTCACATAGTTTTCGAATTGAGATGCACATGTTGAATTTCAATTCGATAGTGCAGATAGGAATTGAGATTTCAGTGGTCGATTCGGCAAAGTGTTATATCAATTCCTCGAAAACTGTTGGTTCAATTCTGACCAAATCTTGAAACTGCACATAGTTTTCGAAATGAGATGCACATGTTGAATTTCAGATCGATAGTTCTAATAGGAATGGAGATTCCAGAAGTCGATTCGACAAAATATCATTTCAATTCCTAAAGAACTATTGGATCAATTCGACCCAAATCCCGAAACTGTACACAGTTTTTGATTTGAGATGCACATGTTGAATTTCAGTTCGATAGTTCTGATAGGAATTGAGATTTCATTGGTCAATTCGGCAAAGTGTGATATCAATTCCTCGAAAACTGTTGGATCAATTCGAACCAAATTTTGAAACTTTACATTGTTTCCGGATTGAGATGCACATATTGAATTTCAGATCGATAGTTCTAATAGGAATGGAGATTTCAGCAGTCGATTCGACAAAATATCATTTCAATTCATAAAGAACTATTGGATAAAGTCGACCCAAATCCTGAAACTGTACACAGTTTTTGATTTGAGATGCACATGTTGAATTTCAGTTCGATAGTTCTGATAGGAATTGAGATTTCAGTGGTCAATTCGGCAAAGTGTGATATCAATTCCTCGAAAACTGTTGGATCAATTCGAACCAAATCTTGAAACTTTACATTGTTTTCGGATTGAGATGCACATGTTGAATTTCAGTTCGATAGTTCTGATAGGAATGAAGATCTCAGTAGTCGATTCGGCAAAATATCATTTCAATTCCTAAGGAACTATTGGATCGATTCAAACCAAATCTTGAAACTGCACATAGTTTTCGAATTGAGATGCACATGTTGAATTTCAGTTCGATAGTTCAGATAGGAATTGAGATTTCAGTGGTCAATTCGGCAAAGTGTGATATCAATTCCTAGAAAACTGTTGGATCAATTCGAACCAAATCTTGAAACTGCACATAGTTTTCGAATTGAGATGCACATGTTGAATTTCAGTTCGATAGTTCAGATAGGAATTGAGATTCCAGTGGTCAATTCGGCAAAGTGTGATATCAATTCCTCGAAAACTGTTGGTTCAATTCGAACCAAATTTTGAAACTGCACATAGTTTTCGAAATGAGATGCACATGTTGAATTTCAGATCGATAGTTCTAATAGGAATGGAGATTTCAGAAGTCGATTCGACAAAATATCATTTCAATTCCTAAGGAACTTTTGGATCAATTCGACCCAATTCCCGAAACTGTACACAGTTTTTGATTTGAGATGCACATGTTGAATTTTAGTTCGATAGTTCAGATAGGAATTGTGATTTCAGTGGTCAATTCGGCAAAGTGTCATATCAATTCCTCGAAAACTGTTGGATCAATTCGAACCAAAACTTGAAACTTTACATTGTTTTTGGATTAAGATGCACATGTTAAATTTCAGATCGATAGTTCTAATAGGAATGGAGATTTCAGAAGTCGATTCGACAGAATATCATTTCAATTCCTAAAGAACTATTGGATCAATTCGAACCAAATCTTGAAACTTTACATTGTTTTCGGATTGAGATGCACATGTTGAATTTCAGTTCGATAGTTCTGATAGGAATGAAGATCTCAGTAGTCGATTCGGCAAAATATCATTTCAATTCCTAAGGAACTATTGGATCGACTCAAACCAAATCTTGAAACTGCACATAGTTTTCGAATTGAGATGCACATGTTGAATTTCATTTCGATAGTGCAGATAGGAATTGAGATTTCAGTGGTCTATTCGGCAAAGTGTGATATCAATTCCTCAAAAACTGTTGAACCAATTCGACCCAAATCTTGAAACTGCACATAGTTTTCGAATTGAGATTTACATGTTGAATTTCAGATCGATAGTTCTGATAGGAATTGAGATTTCAGTGGTCAATTCGGCAAAGTGTGATATCAATTCCTCGAAAACTGTTGGATCGATTCGAACCAAATCTTGAAACTTCACATAGTTTTCGAATTGAGATGCACATGTTGAATTTCAATTCGATAGTGCAGATAGGAATTGAGATTTCAGTGGTCGATTCGGCAAAGTGTTATATCAATTCCTCGAAAACTGTTGGTTCAATTCTGACCAAATCTTGAAACTGCACATAGTTTTCGAAATGAGATGCACATGTTGAATTTCAGATCGATAGTTCTAATAGGAATGGAGATTTCAGAAGTCGATTCGACAAAATATCATTTCAATTCCTAAAGAACTATTGGATCAATTCGACCCAAATCCCGAAACTGTACACAGTTTTTGATTTGAGATGCACATGTTGAATTTCAGTTCGATAGTTCTGATAGGAATTGAGATTTCATTGGTCAATTCGGCAAAGTGTGATATCAATTCCTCGAAAACTGTTGGATCAATTCGAACCAAATTTTGAAACTTTACATTGTTTCCGGATTGAGATGCACATATTGAATTTCAGATCGATAGTTCTAATAGGAATGGAGATTTCAGCAGTCGATTCGACAAAATATCATTTCAATTCCTAAAGAACTATTGGATAAAGTCGACCCAAATCCTGAAACTGTACACAGTTTTTGATTTGAGATGCACATGTTGAATTTCAGTTCGATAGTTCTGATAGGAATTGAGATTTCAGTGGTCAATTCGGCAAAGTGTGATATCAATTCCTCGAAAACTGTTGGATCAATTCGAACCAAATCTTGAAACTTTACATTGTTTTCGGATTGAGATGCACATGTTGAATTTCAGTTCGATAGTTCTGATAGGAATGAAGATCTCAGTAGTCGATTCGGCAAAATATCATTTCAATTCCTAAGGAACTATTGGATCGATTCAAACCAAATCTTGAAACTGCACATAGTTTTCGAATTGAGATGCACATGTTGAATTTCAGTTCGATAGTTCAGATAGGAATTGAGATTTCAGTGGTCAATTCGGCAAAGTGTGATATCAATTCCTAGAAAACTGTTGGATCAATTCGAACCAAATCTTGAAACTGCACATAGTTTTCGAATTGAGATGCACATGTTGAATTTCAGTTCGATAGTTCAGATAGGAATTGAGATTCCAGTGGTCAATTCGGCAAAGTGTGATATCAATTCCTCGAAAACTGTTGGTTCAATTCGAACCAAATCTTGAAACTGCACATAGTTTTCGAAATGAGATGCACATGTTGAATTTCAGATCGATAGTTCTAATAGGAATGGAGATTTCAGAAGTCGATTCGACAAAATATCATTTCAATTCCTAAGGAACTTTTGGATCAATTCGACCCAATTCCCGAAACTGTACACAGTTTTTGATTTGAGATGCACATGTTGAATTTTAGTTCGATAGTTCAGATAGGAATTGTGATTTCAGTGGTCAATTCGGCAAAGTGTCATATCAATTCCTCGAAAACTGTTGGATCAATTCGAACCAAAACTTGAAACTTTACATTGTTTTTGGATTAAGATGCACATGTTAAATTTCAGATCGATAGTTCTAATAGGAATGGAGATTTCAGAAGTCGATTCGACAGAATATCATTTCAATTCCTAAAGAACTATTGGATCAATTCGAACCAAATCTTGAAACTTTACATTGTTTTCGGATTGAGATGCACATGTTGAATTTCAGTTCGATAGTTCTGATAGGAATGAAGATCTCAGTAGTCGATTCGGCAAAATATCATTTCAATTCCTAAGGAACTATTGGATCGACTCAAACCAAATCTTGAAACTGCACATAGTTTTCGAATTGAGATGCACATGTTGAATTTCAGTTCGATAGTTCAGATAGGAATTGAGATTTCAGTGGTCAATTCGTCAAAGTGTGCTATCAATTCCTCGAAAACTGTTGGATCAATTCGAACCAAATCTTGACACTGCACATAGTTTTCGAATTGAGATGCACATGTTGAATTTCAGTTCGATAGTGCAGATAGGAATTGAGATTTCAGTGGTCTATTCGGCAAAGTGTGACATCAATTCCTCAAAAACTGTTGAACCAATTCGACCCAAATCTTGAAACTGCACATAGTTTTCGAATTGAGATGCACATGTTGAATTTCAGATCGATAGTTCTGATAGGAATGAAGATTTCAGTAGTCGATTCGGAAAAATATCATTTCAATTCCTAAGGAACTATTTCATCGATTCGAACCAAATCTTGAAACTGCACATAGTTTTAGAATTGAGATGAACATGTTGAATTTCAGTTCGATAGTTCAGATAGGAATTGAGATTTCAGTGGTCAATTCGGCAAAGTGTGATATCAATTCCTCGAAAACTGTTGGATCGATTCGAACCAAATCTTGAAACTTCACATAGTTTTCGAATTGAGATGCACATGTTGAATTTCAATTCGATAGTGCAGATAGGAATTGAGATTTCAGTGGTCGATTCGGCAAAGTGTTATATCAATTCCTCGAAAACTGTTGGTTCAATTCGAACCAAATCTTGAAACTGCACATAGTTTTCGAAATGAGATGCACATGTTGAATTTCAGATCGATAGTTCTAATAGGAATGGAGATTTCAGAAGTCGATTCGACAAAATATCATTTCAATTCCTAAAGAACTATTGGATCAATTCGACCCAAATCCCGAAACTGTACACAGTTTTTGATTTGAGATGCACATGTTGAATTTCAGTTCGATAGTTCTGATAGGAATTGAGATTTCAGTGGCCAATTCGGCAAAGTGTGATATCAATTCCTCGAAAACTGTTGGATCAATTCGAACCAAATCTTGAAACTTTACATTGTTTTCGGATTGAGATGCACATGTTGAATTTCAGATCGATAGTTCTAATAGGAATGGAGATTTCAGAAGTCGATTCGACAAAATATCATTTCAATTCCTAAAGAACTATTGGATCAATTCGACCCAAATCCCGAAACTGTACACAGTTTTTGATTTGAGATGCACATGTTGAATTTCAGTTCGATAGTTCTGATAGGAATTGAGATTTCAGTGGTCAATTCGGCAAAGTGTGATATCAATTCCTCGAAAACTGTTGGATCAATTCGAACCAAATCTTGAAACTTTACATTGTTTTCGGATTGAGATGCACATGTTGAATTTCAGATCGATAGTTCTAATAGGAATGGAGATTTCAGAAGTCGATTCGACAGAATATCATTTCAATTCCTAAAGAACTATTGGATCAATTCGAACCAAATCTTGAAACTTTACATTGTTTTCGGATTGAGATGCACATGTTGAATTTCAGTTCGATAGTTCTGATAGGAATGAAGATCTCAGTAGTCGATTCGGCAAAATATCATTTCAATTCCTAAGGAACCATTGGATCGATTCAAACCAAATCTTGAAACTGCACATAGTTTTCGAATTGAGATTCACATGTTGAATTTCAGATCGATAGTTCTAATAGGAATGGAGATTTCAGAAGTCGATTCCTAAAGAACTGTTGGATCAATTCGAACCAAATGTTGAAACTGCACATAGTTTTTGATTTGAGATGCACATGTTGAATTTCAGTTCGATAGTTCAGATAGGAATTGAGATTTCAGTGGTCAATTCGGCAAAGTGTGATATCAATTCCTCGAAAACTGTTGAATCGATTCGAACCAAATCTTGAAACTGCACATAGTTTTCAAATTGAGATGCACATGTTGAATTTCAGTTCGATAGTGCAGATAGGAATTGAGATATCAGTGGTCAATTCGGCAAAGTGTGATATCAATTCCTCGAAAACTGTTGGATCGATTCGAACCAAATCTTGAAACTGCACATAGTTTTCGAATTGAGATGCACATGTTGAATTTCAGTTCGATAGTGCGAATAGGAATTGAGATATCAGTGGTCAATTCGGCAAAGTGTGATATCAATTCCTCGAAAACTGTTGAATCGATTCGAACCAAATCTTGAAACTGCACATAGTTTTCAAATTGAGATGCACATGTTGAATTTCAGTTCGATAGTGCAGATAGGAATTGAGATATCAGTGGTCAATTCGGCAAAGTGTGATATCAATTCCTCGAAAACTGTTGGATCGATTCGAACCAAATCTTGAAACTTCACATAGTTTTCGAATTGAGATGCACATGTTGAATTTCAATTCGATAGTGCAGATAGGAATTGAGATTTCAGTGGTCGATTCGGCAAAGTGTTATATCAATTCCTCGAAAACTGTTGGTTCAATTCGAACCAAATCTTGAAACTGCACATAGTTTTCGAAATGAGATGCACATGTTGAATTTCAGATCGATAGTTCTAATAGGAATGGAGATTTCAGAAGTCGATTCGACAAAATATCATTTCAATTCCTAAAGAACTATTGGATCAATTCGACCCAAATCCCGAAACTGTACACAGTTTTTGATTTGAGATGCACATGTTGAATTTCAGTTCGATAGTTCTGATAGGAATTGAGATTTCAGTGGTCAATTCGGCAAAGTGTGATATCAATTCTTCGAAAACTGTTGGATCAATTCGAACCAAATCTTGAAACTTTACATTGTTTTCGGATTGAGATGCACATGTTGAATTTCAGATCGATAGTGCAGATAGGAATTGAGATATCAGTGGTCAATTCGGCAAAGTGTGATATCAATTCCTCGAAAACTGTTGGATCGATTCGAACCAAATCTTGAAACTTCACATAGTTTTCGAATTGAGATGCACATGTTGAATTTCAATTCGATAGTGCAGATAGGAATTGAGATTTCAGTGGTCTATTCGGCAAAGTGTGATATCAATTCCTCGAAAACTGTTGGTTCAATTCGAACCAAATCTTGGAACTGCACATAGTTTTCGAAATGAGATGCACATGTTGAATTTCAGATCGATAGTTCTAATAGGAATGGAGATTTCAGAAGTCGATTCGACAAAATATCATTTCAATTCCTAAAGAACTATTGGATCAATTCGACCCAAATCCCAAAACTGTACACAGTTTTTGATTTGAGATGCACATGTTGAATTTCAGTTCGATAGTTCAGATAGGAATTGAGATTTCAGTGGTCTATTCGGCAAAGTGTGATATCAATTCCTCAAAAACTGTTGAACCAATTCGACCCAAATCTTGAAACTGCTCATAGTTTTCGAATTGGGATGCACATGTTGAATTTCAGTTCGATAGTTCAGATAGGAATTGAGATTTCAGTGGTCAATTCGGCAAAGTGTGATATCAATTCCACGAAAACTGTTGGATCGATTCGAACCAAATCTTGAAACTGCACATAGTTTTCGAATTGAGATGCACATGTTGAATTTCAGTTCGATAGTGCAGATAGGAATTGAGATTTCAGTGGTCAATTCGGCGAAGTGTGATATCAATTCCTCGAAAACTGTTGGATCAATTCGAACCAAATCTTGAAACTGCACATAATTTTCGAATTGAGATGCACATGTTGAATTTCAGATCGATAGTTCTAATAGGAATGGAGATTTCAGTACTCGATTCGACAAAATATCATTTCAATTCCTAAAGAACTATTGGATCAATTCGACCCAAATCCCGAAACTGTACACAGTTTTTGATTTGAGATGCACATGTTGAATTTCAGTTCGATAGTTCAGATAGGAATTGAGATTTCAGTGGTCAATTCGGCAAAGTGTGATATCAATTCCTCGAAAACTGTTGGATCGATTCGAACCAAATCTTGAAACTGCACATAGTTTTCGAATAGAGATGCACATGTTGAATTTCAGTTCGATAGTGCAGATAGGAATTGAGATATCAGTGGTCAATTCGGCAAAGTGTGATATCAATTCCTCGAAAACTGTTGGATCGATTCGAACCAAATCTTGAAACTTCACATAGTTTTCGAATTGAGATGCACATGTTGAATTTCAATTCGATAGTGCAGATAGGAATTGAGATTTCAGTGGTCTATTCGGCAAAGTTTGATATCAATTCCTCAAAAACTGTTGAACCAATTCGACCCAAATCTTGAAACTGCACATAGTTTTCGAATTGAGATGTACATGTTGAATTTCAGATAGATAGTTCTGATAGGAATTGAGATTTCAGTGGTCAATTCGGCAAAGTGTGATATCAATTCCTCGAAAACTGTTGGATCGATTCGAACCAAATCTTGAAACTTCACATAGTTTTCGAATTGAGATGCACATGTTGAATTTCAATTCGATAGTGCAGACAGGAATTGAGATTTCAGTGGTCTATTCGGCAAAGTGTGATATCAATTCCTCGAAAACTGTTGGTTCAATTCGAACCAAATCTTGAAACTGCACATAGTTTTCGAAATGAGATGCACATGTTGGATTTCAGATCGATAGTTCTAATAGGAATGGAGATTTCAGAAGTCGATTCGACAAAATATCATTTCAATTCCTAAGGAACTATTGGATCAATTCGATCCAAATCCCGAAACTGTACACAGTTTTTGATTTGCGATTCACATGTTGAATTTTAGTTCGATAGTTCAGATAGGAATTGTGATTTCAATGGTCAATTCGGCAAAGTGTCATATCAATTCCTCGAAAACTGTTGGATCAATTCGAACCAAATCTTGAAACTTTACATTGTTTTCGGATTGAGATGCACATGTTGAATTTCAGTTCGATAGTTATGATAGGAATGAAGATTTCAGTAGTCGATTCGGCAAAATATCATTTCAATTCCTAAGGAACTATTGGATCGATTCGAACCAAATCTTGAAACTGCACATAGTTTTCGAATTGAGATGCACATGTTGAATTTCAGTTCGATAGTTCACTTTGCCGAATCGACTACTGAAATCTCCATTCCTATCTGAACTATCGATCTGAAATTCAACATGTGCATCTCCATTCGAAAATTATGTGGAGTTTCAAGATTTGGTTCGAATTGATCCAACAGTTTTCGAGGAATTGATATCACACTTCGCCGAATTGACCACTGAAATCTCAATTCCTATCTGAACTATCGAACTGAAATTCAACATGAGCATCTCAATTCGAAAACTGTGTGAAATTTCAAGATTTGGTTCGAATTGAACCAACAGTTTTCGAGGAATTGATATCACACTTTGCCGAATTGACCACTGAAATCTCAATTCCTATCTGCACTATCGAACTGAAATTGAACATGTGCATCTCAATTCGAAAACTATGTGAAGTTTCAAGATTTGTTTCGAATTGATCCAACAGTTTTCGGAGGAATTGATATCACACTTTGTTGAATTGATCACTGAAATCTCAATTCCTATCTGAATTGTCGAACTGAAATTCAACATGTGCATCTCGATTCGAAAACCATGCAGTTTCAAGATTTGGTTCGAATTGATCCAATAGTTCCTTAGGAATTGAAATAATATTTTGTCGAATCGACTACTGAAATCTCCATTCCTATCAGAACTATCAATCTGAAATTCAACATGTGCATCTCAATTCGAAAACTATGTGCAGTTTCAAGATTTGGGTCGAATTGGTCCAACAGTTTTTGAGGAATTGATATCACACTTTGCCGAATAGACCACTGAGATCTCAATTCCTATCTGAACTATCGAACTGAAATTCGACATATGCATCTCAATTCGAAAACTATGCGCAGTTTCAAGATTTGGTTCGAATTGATCCAATAGTTCCTTAGGAATTGAAATAATATTTTGTCGAATCGACTACTGAAATTTCCATTCCTATCAGAACTATCGATCTGAAATTCAACATGTGCATCTCAATTCGAAAACTATGTGCAGTTCCAAGATTTGTTTCGAAATGCTCCAACAGTTTTCGAGAAATTGATATCACATTTTGTTGAATTGACCACTGAAATCTCAATTCCTATCTGAACTGTCGAACTGAAATTCAACATGTGCATCTCAATTCGAAAACCATGTGCAGTTTCAAGATTTGGTTCGAATTGATCCAATAGTTCCTTAGGAATTGAAATATTATTTTGTCGAATCGACTACTGAAATCTCCATTCCTATCAGAACTATCGATCTGAAATTCAACATGTGCATCTACATTCGAAAACTATGTGTAGTTTCAAGATTTGGGTCGAATTGGTCCAACAGTTTTTGAGGAATTGATATCACACTTTGCCGAATAGACCACTGAGATCTCAATTCCTATTTGAACTATCGAACTGAAATTCAACATGTGCATCTCAATTCGAAAATTATGTGCAGTTTCAAGATTTGGTTCGAATTGATCCAACAGTTTTCGAGGAATTGATATCACACTTCGCCGAATTGACCACTTTTCAGTGGTCAATTCCTATCTGAACTATCGAACTGAAATTCAACATGTGCATCTTCCTAAAGAACTATTGGATCAATTCGACCCAAATCTCGAAACTGTACACAGTTTTCGAATTGAGATGCTCATGTTGAATTTCAGTTCGATAGTTCAGATAGGAATTGAGATTTCAGTGGTCAATTCGGCGAAGTGTGATATCAATTCCTCGAAAACTGTTGGATCAATTCGAACCAAATCTCGAAACTGCACATAATTTTTGAATTGAGATGCACATGTTGAATTTCAGATCGATAGTTCTAATAGGAATGGAGATTTCAGTAGTCGATTCGGCAAAGTGTGATATCAATTCCTCAAAAACTGTTGGATCGATTCGAACCAAATCTTGAAACTGGACATAGTTTTCGAATTGAGATGCACGATGTGACGAGGCAGATTTTACCCCGCCACGAAAAGGAAATTTCTCTACCGATACTTTCTTAATAGAACCTGACAATCGATGTATTTCGGGAGAAAACCGTTAAATTATCATAGGGGGGATTTACCGATTGATTTCATGTCATTGTTTTCCACCGACCAGTCCCATATTTGTAGCGGAGACCGAATATATCTTGTTTTCAGAATTCATATATTTTAGAATTCTTTCCGTTGAACCGTACTTTTTCTGACTCGAAAAAGGTCTTTCAATTTGTTCCGTTTTTCCTTCTCTTCAATTGTTTCTGTCTCTTTCCGAGCCCGTTGATTTACCGAACAATTTGAGTTTATCCAATGGGGGACTGAGTTACCCATGGTGGGGACAATTTTCCGGGGTACCTACTTCTTCGAGTTCCGTCGCTGAAGGTCAAGATGAGTATGAATCGTTGTTGAGAGTTGGACGAGTGAGGTGATTGTCAAGTGAAAACCGTACTTACGAGACACAAAGGAATTTCTAAGGCAAGTGATATTTGAAATTATTACCGCTTCATTGCACCTTTATGGAATAATATTCACTCTAGACTTGTGCTTGGCTGAAAACCGTGAGCTAACCATTTCCTGCTGTATATAGCTTTCCGTTACCGTAGGGTAGCATTTGGGTCCCAGGAGGACGTTGGGCCCCCCTGATTTTTCCGATTCCTGAATATTTGACCGTTTCATCCCGATTTCCAACCGTTTGAATTATAGTTATAGGTTAGATTCGCCGAGCATAGAGTTGGGATTCCATAACCGTCAAATACCCTCACCGCCGGACTCTGTGGCCGCTGTTTGACAGTCAGCCAGCTTGAGGTCACCGAGAGAGAGAGAGAGAGACCGAAGGACACCGGATCATAGACAAACCACCGAGACAGAGATAGAGGGCGTACCCCGGTGAACTGGTGTTTTTAAATTTTGACCTGACTGAATTCCGTTTATTATTTTTAAAACCGTTCGTTCTTTTCATTCAATTGTGTCTTGCCTTAGTTGAAATATATTTCCGAAACCGTCCATTTTCCTGAAGTGAAAGTTTGCCAGCCGTCCTGCGCCGACCAGACACAGCCGTTGACGTCCACGATTTAGTGTACCTGTCTATTTTCTTTTGTGTACAGTTTATTTTAATAGAAATAAATAGTTGAACATTTTTTTTTGTTGCCAATTATTTTGCCAGTGAGAGTCTATTTATTAAATCAGTTTCATCTAAGAGTTTAGTTAGAAGAGGTAAGTACTCTTTCTGACGCCTAAAGACCGTTGAAAAGCAGACACTTAGAAGACGCTACCGCCCTAGTCTTCATCGATACCCTTCTCCACTGATACTCAAGTCTACCCGGGCTCTCCAATTCTTTGGGGATTCTGTGAGAGACGTGGGGTTTGACTGATTGCCCCACTGGCGCCCGAGCAACCGTAAGGAGCTGCCAGAGTACGAAAAGTCTATCACATCTGGCGCCCGAGCAGGGACTTCTGCTGTTCTGTGAGTAGTTCCTGTTACCGTAACCGTACCGTTTTCTTTAAATACTCTTCACTGGCAAATTGGTAACCGTTCTTTGTTTCTGGCATATATCCGTATAGTACATATTGTAAATCTTTCTTCTGAGTTTCTGGTACCGTAAAAATGGATGTCAACCGACTGAAAAGTGACGAACTTACGTGGGAGTTAGAGGCAAGAGGCTGCACCGTGGGACACACCGTTCAGGAGAAAAGAGCTCAACTGAGAAGGGCCATCCATTCCGACATACCGTTCATTCCAAGAGATGAAATTGACCAGGCACAGGAAATTGGTGTTTGTGGTGCCAAGTTGTTCGACTTGCTGGGAGAGATATGTGAGTTCGATTTTAATAATAGAGACAATGAGTTGCAGCGCATTAGGAGCCGGCTACTGCACGTTCAAGGCCGACTGAGAAGTCTATTTCCGGAAGCTGTCAGTCTGCTTCACAAGAAAACCGAGCTGGAGCACTCTCTGAAGATGGCTATGAGATTGCTGGAGAATACTCACTGGTTAGGTGGTATTCCAGAGAACCTGTCAGACGGAACACCGTCACTGATTGACCAGGAATTACCGGACTGCGCATCTAGACTTGGTCCAGGTCTGATTCCGTGCTCAACCACCGTTGGAGAAGCAGACTTGTTGAATTTGGGAGAAGATTGTGACATATCCCGACCGACCACTCATGATGACCGGCTGCAGCAAAACCGACAAGAAGTTTGCAGATTAATAACCGAACAAATTGAACGTACTTTTTTGCAGAAACAACCTTCATACCACCGACCGCCCGTCGACATCCTCCCATTTACCGTTGAACAAGCACTGCCAACCGACCGAACCAGTGAGGAAAACAGACCGTTAATAACATCTCCTGAGTCAAGGCGATTAGCGAGGGAGTTTGCCGAATCAACCAGGAGAGTTTCATTTGCCTCATCTCCTACCGATACCGCTGGGGTGAGAGACGTAAGAAGCGACGTACCGACGACCAAGGAAGCCGAACTGACGACCGAATACCCGCCGATGAAACCGCCGAAAACCACCGACCATCCCACCGTTCCTACCGTTCCTGTGTGGAAATGGAACCTGACGTTCGATGGGTCAACCAGTGTGACCTCATTCCTGGAGGAGGCTGAGTATCTTGCCGAGGCTAGAAAGGTGAGCCACGAACAGTTATTCGAGTCAATATACGAGCTGTTACGTAGGGATGCAAGAGACTGGTACATTCCCCGGAGAGGCACCTTCACCGACTGGACCAATTTCAAGGAACAACTCCGAGAGGCCTTTCTTCCTCCCGACTACGAGGACATCCTTTTGGAGGAAATCAAGAAACGCACTCAAGGAACCGATGAACGACTCTTGTTGTATGTAACTCGAATGCAAAACCTGTTTCAGAAGCTGACCGTAAAGCGACCGACCGAGGAAGAGCAGGTGAATATCATCAGACGACGTTTACTGCCAGAATTACAAACCGCCCTGGCCTTCCAACCGACTTCAACGATAGATGAACTGCTCCGTAAAGGAAAAGTTTTTGAATTGGTCAAATGGCAAACTTCTAACTATACTTCGCCACCGATACAAAAAGGTCTCATCAACGAACCGCATCTTACTTTCCGAAATCCCTCACCGAATGTCCAACCGATCGGAATGCACCTCAGCACACTGTCCGAACCGTCCGATAAACCGAAACTTGTCCAAAACTCTACAACACGTCAGAGACAAGATGAACCGAAGAATACCGTCCGACCGCCAACCGAAATCCAGTGCTGGAGATGTGGTGGTAAGGGCCATCTACGAGTACAGTGTACATCGAAACCGATACTTTTCTGCTCTCGATGTGGTAAGAAGGGTGTAATGTCCAGAGATTGTCAGTGTCCGTTATCGAGGAACTCCCCAAAACCGGGGATCCGTCAGTTCCAATCAACCCCATCCCCCGTTATTCCGAAGAAAAACCTTTCTGATAACCGTCCTATAACTAATGTTCTTATAGGAGACAAGGAGTTCCGGGCACTATTGGACACCGGATCAACCAGGTCCTTCATCAGCAGTGAAGTGGCTGCTCACTGCAAGGCCGCTGGAATAACACCGAATTATGTTAGAGACGTTACCACCACAGTCGCTAACGGAAGTTCTATCCCGATTAAGGAAATGTACACAGCACAGGTTCAGGTTGGATCCGAAAATATTGAGGCTACGTGGTTGTTAGTTTCAGATTTACCGATCAGTGTAGTACTGGGAATGGATGTACTGAGAGCACACGACTTCTCCATCAATCTCCAAACCGCCGAATGCTTTCTGAATGGCAGGTCCCTAAAGGACAAGCCCATGACGCAGGAAGAGCAGAATCAGTTACCGTCACCGTTACCGTTACCGTCACCGTCACCGTTACCGCTACCGTTACCGTTACCGTCACCGTTACCGCTACCGTTACCGACCGAAGGAACCATATGCCTGACCGAGGACAATGTAAGTTGCTCATGGTACAGGAGGAAATTGGCAGAGGTAAAATCGAATCCTATAACGTTTCCCGACTACAGGATTGTGTCAGGAAAATTATACCGCCATTTTTGCGATTCCGATGATTTTACAGAGCCAGAATTGGGAAATCCCTGGAAGTTATGTGTTCCGAAAGATGACCGAAGAGTAGTCCTTCTCGAAAACCACGACCGACCGACCGCTGGACACTTGGGAATAGCAGAAACGAAATTTCGCATAGCCCGCAGCTACTATTGGCCAGGAATGTTCCGAGAAATTGCCCAATATGTCCGAAAATGTAACAAGTGTCACCGATACAAGGTTCAACAGCAGAAACCGGCAAAGAATAATTCCTTTGTGGTGGAAGAACCCTGTGAAAATGACAGATTCTCCAAATGGATGGAATTTAGGCCCATGAGAACAGCTGTCCAAAGAGGTGTGTACCAGGCTTCCAAGGAAGATGAAGTGAATTCCCCAAAGCAGGAGTCAACCGAAGACCCCAGAGCATTCTTGAACTTTGATAGGGAAATGCGTTCACCGAACGCCAAATTTTCTACCGAGATTGCTATCAAGGAGGGAGAGAATCACACCGAACCGGATACCGAACCGCCAGTTGCTTACCATGTAAATAACCGTAACCGATTTACCGAAACTTTCAAATTTGTCCGAACTAGATTAACACGAGCCTTCGTCCAGCAAAGTCACTATAACCTACGTCGTAAGGACTGGCGTCATAGGATTGGAGACCAAGTGTACCGAAGAGGGCATTCCTTATCTTCTGCAGTAGAAGGAGTTGCCGCCAAGTTGGCTCCGAAATACTCCGGACCGTATACCGTTGTAGGCATAGTCTCTCCTGTGGTGTAAGACATCAAGGATGGCAGTGGTAAGGTTGTCAGACACATCCACATAAACGACCTGAAATCCCCTGGGATTGAAAGGTATATGCGGTTAAGAACCTGACCGAATAATTTTCCAATTTGAAAATCCGAGAAGGCTAAGTCTTCTTACCGACATGGTGGATACGCCAACCGACAGTTTTTTTTTAATTACAGTTTGAGTTCATCAGGTCATGAAATGACGCCGAGTTCAATAACCCCGCAGCTTTCACAGGCTGAAACCGACATTTAGAAATACCGCAACGATACCCAGGGGGGTTGAAAAAAAAAATAAAACTTCGTTTTATTTTTTTTGCCGACGAAGGAGGGGGATGTGACGAGGCAGATTTTACCCCGCCACGAAAAGGAAATTTCTCTACCGATACTTTCTTAATAGAACCTGACAATCGAAGTATTTCGGGACAAAACCGTTAAATTATCATAGGGGGGATTTACCGATTGATTTCATGTCATTGTTTTCCACCGACCAGTCCCATATTTGTAGCGGAGACCGAATATATCTTGTTTTCAGAATTCATATATTTTAGAATTCTTTCCGTTGAACCGTACTTTTTCTGACTCGAAAAAGGTCTTTCAATTTGTTCCGTTTTTCCTTCTCTTCAATTGTTTCTGTCTCTTTCCGAGCCCGTTGATTTACCGAACAATTTGAGTTTATCCAATGGGGGACTGAGTTACCCATGGTGGGGACAATTTTCCGGGGTACCTACTTCTTCGAGTTCCGTCGCTGAAGGTCAAGATGAGTATGAATCGTTGTTGAGAGTTGGACGAGTGAGGTGATTGTCAAGTGAAAACCGTACTTACGAGACACAAAGGAATTTCTAAGGCAAGTGATATTTGAAATTATTACCGCTTCATTGCACCTTTATGGAATAATATTCTCTCTAGACTTGTGCTTGGCTGAAAACCGTGAGCTAACCATTTCCTGCTGTATATAGCTTTCCGTTACCGTAGGGTAGCATTTGGGTCCCAGGAGGACGTTGGGCCCCCCTGATTTTTCCGATTCCTGAATATTTGACCGTTTCATCCCGATTTCCAACCGTTTGAATTATAGTTATAGGTTAGATTCGCCGAGCATAGAGTTGGGATTCCATAACCGTCAAATACCCTCACCGCCGGACTCTGTGGCCGCTGTTTGACAGTCAGCCAGCTTGAGGTCACCGAGAGAGAGAGAGAGAGACCGAAGGACACCGGATCATAGACAAACCACCGAGACAGAGATAGAGGGCGTACCCCGGTGAACTGGTGTTTTTAAATTTTGACCTGACTGAATTCCGTTTATTATTTTTAAAACCGTTCGTTCTTTTCATTCAATTGTGTCTTGCCTTAGTTGAAATATTTTTCCGAAACCGTGCATGTTTCTTTGCACTTAGTTCAATTGAGACTTGACTTACTTCCGTATATTTCCGAAACCGTCCATTTTCCTGAAGTGAAAGTTTGCCAGCCGTCCTGCGCCGACCAGACACAGCCGTTGACGTCCACGATTTAGTGTACCTGTCTATTTTCTTTTGTGTACAGTTTATTTTAATAGAAATAAATAGTTGAACATTTTTTTTTGTTGCCAATTATTTTGCCAGTGAGAGTCTATTTATTAAATCAGTTTCATCTAAGAGTTTAGTTAGAAGAGGTAAGTACTCTTTCTGACGCCTAAAGACCGTTGAAAAGCAGACACTTAGAAGACGCTACCGCCCTAGTCTTCATCGATATCCTTCTCCACTGATACTCAAGTCTACCCGGGCTCTCCAATTCTTTGGGGATTCTGTGAGAGTACGAAAGTCTATCACAACATGTTGAATTTCAGTTCGCTAGTTCAGATAGGAATTGAGATTTCAGTGGTCAATTCGGCAAAGTGTGATATCAATTCCTCGAAAACTGTTGGATCAATTCGAACCAAATCTTGAAACTGCACATAGTTTTCGAATTGAGATGCACATGTTGAATTTCAGTTCGCTAGTTCAGATAGGAATTGAGATTTCAGTGGTCTTGATGACCTATTTGCTCCTTTGCATAAAAATCAGGGTGTCCTACTACTGTCTTAGGATATGGAGTGTATAATACTTACTTTGTTGACTCAACCAAACCTAACAGTTGATGATTCTATAGAGAATTTCACTCCAGAGAGCAGTTCAAAGTGAACTGGAAAATTGAAAATCGAAAATCAATAAATTCGATTTTTTTTTAAACAGAGTCAGATATTTGAAAGTTTATCATGAAAATATAGGTCTTCAAATAAGCTGAATCCATTTCGAGCATTCTGGAAAGCTTATCTCTCACCGATCAGATTTTCATTTTGGAAATGTCATTTTTCAACAGTTGAAAATTTCAATCTGCAATATCTCTTGTATATTCGTCTGATCCAATTGGGATTTCCGGTTTCGTAATCAGCATTGATAAGGCTTCCATTCCAGCTCAAAAACTAAATATCGAAAATCTCGATTTTTTGGGTCAAAAATGAGCAAGGGGTTAGACCCCCCTAAAATGACCTATTTGCTCCTTTGCATAAAAATCAGGGTGTCCTACTACTGTCTTAGGATATGGATTGTATAATACTTACTTTGTTGACTCAACCAAACCAAACAGTTGATGATTCTATAGAGAATTGCACTCCAGAGAGCACTTCAAAGTGAACTGGAAAATTGAAAATGGAAAAACAATAATGGTGGTATTCTGCTTTCATCTGTAAGCCAATCTGTAACTTTTTACGAGCTTACAGGAAGAATGCGATTCTGGACTTTCTTTCGGTGATCTGTAGCTTACAGAAACCGTAAATATTTACGAGGACTCAAGAGGTGGTCGGAAGCCTATCGAATGATATATTGTGAGGTTATGTCGAATGGTTTGTTTATTTTCTGGTGAACAACTTTTTGAAATAGATTCATAATGAATGATAATAATAATATCGCTTTGTTTATTGGGTTGTTATTAGAAGAAAACCATAACAGGTGAGTATTATTCGACAATAATATATATGATCTGAAAATCATTGTTGTTTTTAATAGGAACTTTATGAGAATTGAAAGGAGAAGGTTGCGTGATCAAATGAATCCTTTCGAAATGCCGGATGCTCAGTTTATAAAAATGTTTAGACTGAAGAAGCAGTGCACCATAAACTTAATAAATGCTTTACAGCAATTTTTACCCACAAAAAATGCAAATGCTATTGCATTACCCAAAAAAGTAATTCAGCCTTTTCAAGTAATTGTTTGAATGGAATTGATCTGAGGTTTATACATTTTAGGTGTTGATTACTCTCAACTTTTTGGCCACAGGGTCTTTCCAGAATTCTGTAGGTTCCAATACCTGGTTATCAGCAAGTCAACCTTCAGTAAGTAGAGCGGTAAATGAAATTTGTTCTACAATTGCTGAGTATTTATTACCCACTTGGGTTCAGTTTCTTACTACCGAGGAGTCAATTAGACTGGTCAAACAGGGGTAAGAAAACAGTTTCACACTCTATAGTAATTCACAAATATTTTATATTGGCAAACTAGCATTATAATAATGTTATCTGTCTCTTTGTAGATTCTTCTTAAAATATGGGTTCAGAGGTGTTTTAGGAGCAGTAGATGGAACTCATGTGGAAATTCTTGCACCTCCTGAAAAAGACATTAATCACCCCCCATACGTTTATATTAACCGGAAAGGAAAACATTCCATCAATGTTATGCTGGTAACTTTTCTAACATTTTTTAATTATGCTACATCATTCCTGTAATTACTGTATTCATAACAGATTTTTCAGATTTCAGATGTTGATTGCAGAATATTAGCCGTTAATGCCCGTTTTCCTGGCTCTGTCCATGATTCTGCTGTTTGGCAAATGAGCTCAATAAGGAACCACTTACAGCTACAGCATGAAGCAGGTCATACAAATATGCTTTTAATTGGTAGGTCCAATATCATATTATATATTGTAGAGCAATAGGTGATACCTATTTTTGAATTTTTTTTAAGGTGATAGTGGCTACCCTCTTGAGCCATGGCTCTTTACTCCGATTGCTATTCCAAGAAACAGTCAGGAGGAAATTTTCAATAGAAAGTTGAGTTCCCTACGGAACACTATTGAGAGAACAAACGGAATTTTAAAAGGAAGATTTAGATGCATTTCCAGATTAAGAACTGTAATGTATCATCCAACTCAGGCTGCAAAAATTATATACTCATGTTGTGTTTTACACAACATTTGTAAAGCAGCCAATATGATAGATGAGGATATTGAAATGAGAGATGAGAATGACGGTATGCATCAAAAACTGAGGGGAGGATATTAATTTTAATAGTCCTTTAGTTTCAGATCTTGTTGGTGGTGGCAATGTTGATGTTAGCATACACCAGAGGGGGATCGAATGTTGATGATTCTATAGAGAATTGCACTCCAGAGAGCAGTCCAAAGTGAACTGGAAAATTGAAAATCGAGAATCAATAAATTCGATTTTTTCTTAAACGAAGTCAGATATTTGCAGGTTTGGTATGAAAATGAAGGTTTTCGAATACGCTGAATCTATTGCGAGCATTCCCGAAAGCCTATCTCCCACCGTTCAGATTTTCATTTTGAAAATGTCATTTTTCAAAAGTTGCAAATTTCAATCTGCAATATCTCTTGTTATATTCGTCTGATCCAATTGGGATTTCCGGTTTCGTAATCAGCATTGATCAGGCTTCCATTCCAGCTCAAAAACTAAATATCGAAAATCTCGATTTTTTGGGTCAAAAATGAGCAAGGGCTTAGACCCCCCTAAAATGACCTATTTGCTCCTCTGCATACAAATCAGGGTGTCCTACTACTGTCTTTGGATATGGAGTGTATAATACTTACTTTGTTGATTCAACCAAACCTAACAGTTGATGATTCTATAGAGAATTGCACTCCAGAGAGCAGTTCAAAGTGAACTGGAAAATTGAAAATGGAAAAACAATAAATTCGATTTTTCTTTGAAAAACGTCGGATATTTGAAAGTTCATCATGAAAATATAGGTTTCCGAATATGCTGAATCTATAGCAAGTATTCCCGGAAGCCTATCTCCCACCGTTCAGATTTTCATTTTGGAAAAGTCATTTTTCAAAAGTTGCAAATTTCAATCTGCAATATCTCTTGTTATATTCGTCTGATCCAATTGGGATTTCCGGTTTCGTAATCAGCATTGATCAGGCTTCCATTCCAGCTCAAAAACTAAATATCGAGAATCTCGATTTTTTGGGTCAAAAATGAGCAAGGGCTTAGACCCCCCTAAAATAATAATAATAATAATAATAATAAATAATAATAAACTTTATTGATCCTTTTGGACATTATAAAAATGACCTATTTGCTCCTCTGCATACAAATCAGGGTGTCCTACTACTGTCTTAGGATATGAAGTGTATGGTACTTAATTTTTTGATTCAACCAAACCTAACAATTGATGATTCTATAGAGAATTGCACTCCAGAGAGCAGTTCAAAGTGAACTGGAAAATTGAAAATCGAAAATCAATAAATTCGATTTTTTTTTAAACAAAGTCAGATATTTGAAAGTTTATCATAAAAATATAGGTCTTCAAATAAGCTGAATCCATTGCGAGCATTCTGGAAAGCCTATCTCTCACCGATCAGATTTTCATTTTGGAAATGTCATTTTTCAACAGTTGAAAATTTCAATCTGCAATATCACTTGTATATTCGTCTGATCCAATTGGGATTTCCGGTTTCGTAATCAGCATTGATAAGGCTTCCATTTCAGCTCAAAAACTAAATATCGAAAATCTCGATTTTTTGGGTCAAAAATGAGCAAGGGGTTAGACCCCCCTAAAATGACCCCTTTGCATAAAAATCAGGGTGTCCTACTACTGTCTTAGGATATGGAGTGTATGAAACTCACTTTTTCGATTCAACCGAACCTAATAGTTGATGATTCAATAGAGAATTGCACTCTAGAGAGCACTCCACAGTGAACTGGAAAATGGAAAATTGAAAAAAATAAATTCGATTTTTTTTTAAACAAAGTCAGATATTTGAAAGTTCATCATGAAAATATAGGTTTTCAAATAAGCTGAATCCATTGCGAGCATTCTGGAAAGCCTATCTCTCACCGATCAGATTTTCATTTTGGAAATGTCATTTTTCAACAGTTGAAAATTTCAATCTGCAATATCTCTTGTATATTCGTCTGATCCAATTGGGATTTCCGGTTTCGTAATCAGCATTGATAAGGCTTCCATTCCAGCTCAAAAACTAAATATCGAAAATATCGATTTTTTGGGGTCAAAAATGAGCAAGGGGTTAGACCCCCCTAAATGACCCCTTTGCATAAAAATCAGGGTGTCCTACTACTGTCTTTGGATATGGAGTGTATAATACTTACTTTGTTGATTCAACCAAACCTAACAGTTGATGATTCTATAGAGAATTGCACTCCAGAGAGCAGTTCAAAGTGAACTGGAAAATTGAAAATGGAAAAACAATAAATTCGATTTTTTTTTAAACGAAGCCAGATATTTGAAGGTTTGGTATGAAAATAAAGGTTTTCAAATACGCCGAATCTATTGCGAGCATTCCCGAAAGCCTTTATCCCACCGATCAGATTTCCATTTTGGAAATGTCATTTTTCAAAAGTTGCAAATTTCAATCTGCAATATCTCTTGTTCTATTCGTCTGATCCAATTGGGATTTCCGGTTTCTTAATCAGCGTTGATGAGGCTTCCGTTCCAGCGCAAAAACTAAAAATCGAAAATCTCGATTTTTTGGGTCAAAAATGAGCAAGGGGTTAGACCCCCCTAAAATGACCTATTTGCTTTTCTGCCTGAAAATCAGGAAGTTCAACTACTGTCTTAGGATATGGAGTGTATAATACTTACTTTGTTGATTACACCAAACTAAACAGTTGATGATTCAATAGAGAATTGCACTCCAGAGAGCAGTTCAAATTGAACTGGAAAATGAAAAATGGAAAAACAATAAATTCGATTTTTCTTTGAACAACGTCGGATATTTGAAAGTTCATCATGAAAATATAGGTTTCCGAATATGCTGAATCTATAGCAAGTATTCCTGAAAGCCTATCTATCTCCGTTCAGATTTTCAACTTGAAAATGGCATTTTTCAAAAGTTGCAAATTTCAATCTGCAATATCTCTTGTTATATTCGTCTGATCCAATTGGGATTTCCGGTTTCGTAATCAGCGTTGATGAGGCTTCCGTTCCAGCGCAAAAACTAAAAATCGAAAGTCTCGATTTTTTGGGTCAAAAATGGGCAAGGGGTTAGACCCCCCTAAAATGACCTATTTGCTCTTCTGCCTGAAAATCAGGAAGTTCAACTACTGTCTTAGGATATGGAGTGTATAATACTTACTTTGTTGATTCCACCAAACTAAACAGTTGATGATTCAATAGAGAATTGCACTCCAGAGAGCAGTTCAAATTGAACTGGAAAATGAAAAATGGAAAAACAATATTCGATTTTTCTTCAAACAACGTCCGATATTTGAAAGTTCATCATGAAAATATAGGTTTTCGAATATGCTGAATCTATAACAAGTACTCCTGAAAGCCTATCTCTCTCCGGTCAGATTTTCATCTTGAAAATGTCATTTTGCAAGAGTTGCAAATTTCAATCTGCAATATCTCTTGTTATATTCGTCTGATCCAATTTGGATTTCCGAATGTCGAAAATCTCGATTTTTTGGGTCAAAAATCAGCAAGGGGTTAGACCCCCCTAAAATGACCTATTTGCTCCTTTGCATAAAAATCAGGGTGTCTACTGTCTTAGGATATGGAGTGTATAATACTTACTTTGTTGATTCAACCAAACCTAACAGTTGATGATTCAATAGAGAATTGCACTCCAGAGAGCAGTTCAAAATGAACTGGAAAATGAGAAATGGAAAAACAATAAATTCGATTTTTTTTTTAACAAAGTCGGATATTTGAAGGCTTGGTATGAAAATAAAGGTTTTCAATTACGCTGAATTTATTGCGAGCATTTCCGAAAGCCTATCTCCCACCGTTCAGATTTTCATTTTGGAAATGTCATTTTTCAAAAGTTGCAAATTTCAATCTGCAATATCTCTTGTTACATTCGTCTGATCCAATTGGGATTTCCGGTTTCGTAATCAGCGTTGATGCGGCTTCCATTCCAGCGCAAAAACTAAAAATAGAAAATCTCGATTTTTTGGGTCAAAAATGAGCAAGGGCTTAGACCCCCTAAAATGACCTATTTTTCAATATGCGATATCTCTTGTTATATTTGTCTGATCCAATTGGGATTGCCGGTTTCGTAATCAGCATTGATAAGGCTTCCATTCCAACGCAAGACCTAAATGTCGAAAATCTCGATTTTTTGGGTCAAGTCAGATATTTGAAGGTTTGATATGAGAATAAAGGTTCTCAAATACGCTGAATCTATTGCGAGCAATCCCGAAAGCCTATATCCCACCGTTAAGATTTTCATTTTGGAAATGTCATTTTTCAAAAGTAGCAAATTTCCGGTTTCGTAATCAGCGTTGATGAGGCTTCCATTCTAGCGCAAAAACTAAAAATCGAAAATCTCGATTTTTTGGTTCAAAAATGAGCAAGGGGTTAGACCCCCTAAAATGACCTATTTTTCAATATGCGATATCTCTTGTTATATTTGTCTGATCCAATTGGGATTGCCGGTTTCGTAATCAGCATTGATAAGGCTTCCATTCCAACGCAAGACCTAAATGTCGAAAATCTCGATTTTTTGGGTCAAGTCAGATATTTGAAGGTTTGATATGAGAATAAAGGTTCTCAAATACGCTGAATCTATTGCGAGCATTCCCGAAAGCCTATCTCCCACCGTTCAGATTTTCATTTTGGAAATGTCATTTTTCAAAGGTTGCAAATTTCAATCTGCAATATCTCTTGTTATATTCGTCTGATCCAATTGGGATTTCCGGTCCCGTAATCAGCGTTGATGAGGCTTCCATTCCAGCGCAAAAACTAAAAATCGAAAATCTCGATTTTTTGGTTCAAAAATGAGCCCTGGTTAGACCCCCTAAAATGACCTATTTGCTCTTCTGCCTGAAAATCAGGGTGTCCTACTACTGTCTTAGGATATGGAGTGTATAAAACTCACTTTTTTGATTCAACCGAACCTAACAGTTGATGATTCAATAGAGAATTGCACTCCAGAGAGCAGTTCAAAGTGATCTGGAAAATGAAAAATGGAAAAACAATAAATTCGATTTTTTTTTCAAACGAAGTCAGATATTTGAAAGTTTGATATGAAAGTATAGGTTTTCAAATAAGCTGAATCCATTGCGAGCATTCTCAAAAGCCTATCTCTCACCGTTCATATTTTCATTTTGGAAATGTCATTTTTCAAAAGTTGAAAATTTCAATCTGCAATATCTCTTGTGATATTCGTTTGATCCAATTAGGATTTCCGGTTTCGCAATCAGCATTGATAAGGCTTCCATTCCAGCTCGAAAACTAAATATCGAAAATCTCGATTTTTTGGGTCAAAAATGAGCAAGGGCTTAGACCCCCCTAAAATGACCTATTTGCTCCTCTGCATAAAAATCAGGGTGTGCTACTACTGTCTTAGGATATAGAGTGTATAGTACTTACTTTTTTGATTCAACCAAACCTAACAGTTGATTATTCAATAGAGAATTGCACTCCAGAGAGCAGTTCAAAGTGGACTGGAAAATGAAAAACGGAAAAAAAATAAATTCGATTTTTTTTTTTAACAAAGTGGGATATTTGATGGCTTGGTATGAAAATGAAGGTTTTCAAATACGCTGAATCTATTGCGAGCATTCCCGGAAGCCTATCTCCCACCGTTCAGATTTTCATTTTGGAAAAGTCATTTTTCAAAAGTTGCAAATTTCAATCTGCAATATCTCTTGTTATATTCATCTGATCCAATTGGGATTTCCAGTTTCGTAATCAGCATTGATCAGGCTTCCATTCCAGCTCAAAAACTAAATATCGAAAATCTCGATTTTTTGGGTCAAAAATGAGCGAAGGGTTAGACCCCCCTAAAATGACCTATTTGCTCTTCTGCCTGAAAATCAGGAAGTTCAACTACTGTCTTAGGATATGGAGTGTATAATACTTACTTTGTTGATTCCACCAAACTAAACAGTTGATGATTCAGTAGAGAATTGCACTCCAGAGAGCAGTTCAATGTGAACTGGAAAATGAAAAATGAAAAAACGATAAATTCGATTTTTCTTCAAAAAACGTCGGATATTTGAAAGTTCATCATGAAAATATAGGTTTTCGAATATGCTGAATCTATAGCAAGTATTCCTGAAAGCCTATCTCTCTCCGTTCAGATTTTCATCTTGAATATGGCATTTTTCAAAAGTTGCAAATTTCAATCTGCGATATCTCTTGTTATATTTGTCTGATCCAATTGGGATTTCCGGTTTCGTAATCAGCATTGATAAGGCTTCCATTCCAACTCAAGACCTAAATGTCGAAAATCTCGATTTTTTGGGTCAAAAATCAGCAAGGGGTTAGACCCCCCTAAAATGACCTATTTGCTCCTTTGCATAAAAATCAGGGTGTCCTACTACTGTCTTAGGATATGGAGTGTATAAAACTTACTTTGTTGATTCAACCAAACCTAACAGTTGATGATTCAATAGAGAATTGCACTCCAGAGAGCAGTTCAAAATGAACTGGAAAATGAAAAATGGAAAAACAATAAATTCGATTTTTTTTTTTTAACAAAGTCAGATATTTGAAGGCTTGGTATGAAAATAAAGGTTTTCAATTACGCTGAATTTATTGCGAGCTTTTCCGAAAGCCTATCTCCCACCGTTCAGATTTTCATTTTGGAAATGTCATTTTTCAAAAGTTGCAAATTTCAATCTGCAATATCTCTTGTTACATCCGTCTGATCCAATTGGGATTTCCGGTTTCGTAATCAGCGTTGATGGGGCTTCCATTCCAGCGCAAAAACTAAAAATAGAAAATCTCGATTTTTTGGGTCAAAAATGAGAGAGGGGTTAGACCCCCCTAAAATGACCTATTTGCTTCTTTGCATAAAAATCAGGGTGTCCTACTACTGTCTTAGGATATGGAGTGTATAATACTTACTTTGTTGACTCAACCAAACCAAACAGTTGATGATTCTATAGAGAATTGCACTCCGGAGAGCACTTCAAAGTGAACTGGAAAATTGAAAATGGAAAAACAATAAATTCGATTTTTTTTTTACGAAGTCAGATATTTGAAGGTTTGATATGAAAATGAAGGTTTTCAAATACGCTGAATCTATTGCGAGCATTCCCGAAAGCCTATCTCCCACCGTTCAGATTTTCATTTTGGAAATGTCATTTTTCAAAAGTAGCAAATTTCCGGTTTCGTAATCAGCGTTGATGAGGCTTCCATTCCAGCGCAAAAACTAAAAATCGAAAATCTCGATTTTTTGGTTCAAAAATGAGCAAGTGGTTAGACCCCCTAAAATGACCTATTTTTCAATCTGCGATATCTCTTGTTATATTTGTCTGATCCAATTGGGATTTCCGGTTTCGTAATCAGCGTTGATGAGGCTTCCATTCCAGCGCAAAAACTAAAAATCGAAAATCTCGATTTTTTGGTTCAAAAATGAGCAAGGGGTTAGACCCCCTAAAATGACCTATTTGCTCTTCTGCCTGAAAATCAGGAAGTTCAATTACTGTCTTAGGATATGGAGTGTATAATACTTACTTTGTTGATTCCACCAAACTAAACAGTTGATGATTCAATAGAGAATTGCACTCCAGAGAGCAGTTCAAATTGAACTGGAAAATGAAAAATGGAAAAACAATATTCGATTTTTCTTCAAACAACGTCCGATATTTGAAAGTTCATGATGAAAATATAGGTTTTCGAATATGCTGAATCTATAACAAGTACTCCTGAAAGCCTATCTCTCTCCGTTCAGATTTTCATCTTGAAAATGTCATTTTGCAAAAGTTGCAAATTTCAATCTGCAATATCTCTTGTTATATTCGTCTGATCCAATTGGGATTTCCGGTTTCGTAATCAGCATTGATCAGGCTTCCGTTCCAGCTCAACAACTAAATATCGAAAATCTCGATTTTTTGGGTCAAAATGGAGCAAGGGCTTAGACCCCCATAAAATGACCTATTTGCTCCTCTGCATAAAAATCAGGGTGTCCTACTATTGTCTTAGGATATGGAGTGTATAAAACCCACTTTTTTGATTCAACCGAACCTAACAGTTGATGATTCAATAGAGAATTGCACTCCAGAGAGCAGTTCAAAGTGATCTGGAAAATGAAAAATGGAAAAACAATAAATTCGATTTTTTTTTCAAACAAAGTCAGATATTTGAAAGTTTGATATGAAAGTATAGGTTTTCAAATAAGCTGAATCCATTGCGAGCATTCTCAAAAGCCAATCTCTCACCGTTCATATTTTCATTTTGGAAATGTCATTTTTCAAAAGTTGAAAATTTCAATCTGCAATATTTCTTGTTATATTCGTTTGATCCAATTAGGATTTCCGGTTTTGTAATCAGCATTGATCAGGCTTCCATTCCAGCTCAAAAACTAAATATCGAAAATCTCGATTTTTTGGGTCAAAAATGAGCAAGGGCTTAGACCCCCCTAAAATGACCTATTTGCTCCTCTGCATACAAATCAGGGTGTCCTACTACTGTCTTAGGATATGGAGTGTATAGTACTTACTTTTTTGATTCAACCAAACCTAACAGTTGATTATTCAATAGAGAATTGCACTCCAGAGAGCAGTTCAAAGTGGACTGGAAAATGAAAAACGGAAAAAAAATAAATTCGATTTTTTTTTGAACAAAGTGAGATATTTGATGGCTTGGTATGAAAATGAAGGTTTTCAAATACGCTGAATCTATTGCGAGCATTCCCGGAAGCCTATCTCCCACCGTTCAGATTTTCATTTTGGAAAAGTCATTTTTCAAAAGTTGCAAATTTCAATCTGCAATATCTCTTGTTATATTCGTCTGATCCAATTTGGATTTCCGGTTTCGTAATCAGCATTGATCAGGCTTCCATTCCAGCTCAAAAACTAAATATCGAAAATCTCGATTGTCATTATGCAAAAGTTGCAAATTTCAATCTGCAATATCTCTTGTTATATTCGTCTGATCCAATTGGGATTTCCGGTTTCGTAATCAGCATTGCTCAGGCTCCCGTTCCAGCTCAACAACTAAATATCGAAAATCTCGATTTTTTGGGTCAAAAAGGAGCAAGGGCTTAGACCCCCATAAAATGACCTATTTGCTCCTCTGCATAAAAATCAGGGTGTCCTACTACTGTCTTAGGATATGGAGTGTATAAAACTCACTTTTTTGATTCAACTGAACCTAACAGTTGATGATTCAATAGAGAATTGCACTCCAGAGAGCAGTTCAAATTGAACTGGAAAATGAAAAATGGAAAATCAATATTCGATTTTTCTTCAAACAACGTCCGATAATTGAGAGTTCATGATGAAAATATAGGTTTTCGAATATGCTGAATCTATAACAAGTACTCCTGAAAGCCTATCTCTCTCCGTTCAAATTTTCATCTTGAAAATGTCATTATGCAAAAGTTGCAAATTTCAATCTGCAATATCTCTTGTTATATTCGTCTGATCCAATTGGGATTTCCGGTTTCGTAATCAGCATTGCTCAGGCTCCCGTTCCAGCTCAACAACTAAATATCGAAAATCTCGATTTTTTGGGTCAAAAAGGAGCAAGGGCTTAGACCCCCATAAAATGACCTATTTGCTCCTCTGCATAAAAATCAGGGTGTCCTACTACTGTCTTAGGATATGGAGTGTATAAAACTCACTTTTTTGATTCAACCGAACCTAACAGTTGATGATTCAATAGAGAATTGCACTCCAGAGAGCAGTTCAAAGTGATCTGGAAAATGAAAAATGGAAAAACAATAAATTCGATTTTTTTTTTCAAACGAAGTCAGATATTTGAAAGTTTGATATGAAAGTATAGGTTTTCAAATAAGCTGAATCCATTGCGAGCATTCTCAAAAGCCTATCTCTCACCGTTCATATTTTCATTTTGGAAATGTCATTTTTCAAAAGTTGAAAATTTCAATCTGCAATATCTCTTGTTATATTCGTTTGATCCAATTAGGATTTCCGGTTTCGTAATCAGCATTGATAAGGCTTCCATTCCAGCTCGAAAACTAAATATCGAAAATCTCGATTTTTTGGGTCAAAAAGGAGCAAGGGCTTAGACCCCCATAAAATGACCTATTTGCTCCTCTGCATAAAAATCAGGGTGTCCTACTACTGTCTTAGGATATGGAGTGTATAAAACTCACTTTTTTGATTCAACTGAACCTAACAGTTGATGATTCAATAGAGAATTGCACTCCAGAGAGCAGTTCAAATTGAACTGGAAAATGAAAAATGGAAAATCAATATTCGATTTTTCTTCAAACAACGTCCGATAATTGAGAGTTCATGATGAAAATATAGGTTTTCGAATATGCTGAATCTATAACAAGTACTCCTGAAAGCCTATCTCTCTCCGTTCAAATTTTCATCTTGAAAATGTCATTATGCAAAAGTTGCAAATTTCAATCTGCAATATCTCTTGTTATATTCGTCTGATCCAATTGGGATTTCCGGTTTCGTAATCAGCATTGCTCAGGCTCCCGTTCCAGCTCAACAACTAAATATCGAAAATCTCGATTTTTTGGGTCAAAAAGGAGCAAGGGCTTAGACCCCCATAAAATGACCTATTTGCTCCTCTGCATAAAAATCAGGGTGTCCTACTACTGTCTTAGGATATGGAGTGTATGAAACTCACTTTTTTGATTCAACTGAACCTAACAGTTGATGATTCAATAGAGAATTGCACTCCAGAGAGCAGTTCAAAGTGATCTGGAAAATGAAAAATGGAAAAACAATAAATTCGATTTTTTTTTTCAAAAGAAGTCAGATATTTGAAAGTTTGATATGAAAGTATAGGTTTTCAAATAAGCTGAATCCATTGCGAGCATTCTCAAAAGCCTATCTCTCACCGTTCATATTTTCATTTTGGAAATGTCATTTTTCAAAAGTTGAAAATTTCAATCTGCAATATCTCTTGTTATATTCGTTTGATCCAATTAGGATTTCCGGTTTCGTAATCAGCATTGATAAGGCTTCCATTCCAGCTCGAAAACTAAATATCGAAAATCTCGATTTTTTGGGTCAAAAATGAGCAAGGGCTTAGACCCCCCTAAAATGACCTATTTGCTCCTCTGCATAAAAATCAGGGTGTCCTACTACTGTCTTAGGATATGGGGTGTATAGTACTTACTTTTTTGATTCAACCAAACCTAACAGTTGATGATTCAATAGAGAATTGCACTCCAGAGAGCAGTTCAAAGTGAACTGGAAAATGAAAAATGGAAAAAAAAATTATTTTTTTTAAACAAAGTCAGATATTTGAAAGTTTATCATGGAAATATAGGTTTTCAAATAAGCTGAATCCATTGCGAGCATTCTCGAAAGCCTATCTCTCACCGTTCAGATTTTCATTTTGGAAATGTCATTTTTCAAAAGTTGAAAATTTCAATCTTCAATATCTCTTGTTATATTCGTCTGATCCAATTGGGATTTCCGGTTTCGTAATCAGCATTGATAAGGCTTCCATTCCAGCTCAAAAACTAAATATCGAAAATCTCGATTTTTTGGGTCAAAAATGAGCAAGGGGTTAGACCCCCCTAAAATGACCTATTTGCTCTTCTGCCTGAAAATCAGGAAGTTCAACTACTGTCTCAGTATATGGAGTGTATGATACTTACTTTGTTGATTCCACCAAACTGAACAGTTGATGATTCAATAGAGAATTGCACTCCAGAGAGCAGTTCAAATTGAACTGGAAAATGAAAAATGGAAAATCAATATTCGATTTTTCTTCAAACAACGTCCGATATTTGAGAGTTCATGATGAAAATATAGGTTTTCGAATATGCTGAATCTATAACAAGTACTCCTGAAAGCCTATCTCTCTCCGTTCAGATTTTCATCTTGAAAATGTCATTTTGCAAAAGTTGCGAATTTCAATCTGCAATATCTCTTGTTATATTCGTCTGATCCAATTGGGATTTCCGGTTTCGTAATCAGCATTGCTCAGGCTCCCGTTCCAGCTCAACAACTAAATATCGAAAATCTCGATTTTTTGGGTCAAAAAGGAGCAAGGGCTTAGACCCCCATAAAATGACCTATTTGCTCCTCTGCATAAAAATCAGTACTAGTTTCAAGATTTGGTTCGAATTGATCCAACAGTTTTTGAGGAATTGATATCACACTTTGCCGAATAGGCCACTGAAATCTCAATTCCTATCTGAACTATCGAACTGAAATTCAACATGTGCATCTCAATCCGAAAACTATGTGCAGTTTCAAGATTTGGTTCGAATTGATCGAACAGTTTTTGAGGAATTGATATCACACTTTGCCGAATAGACCACTGAAATCTCAATTCCTATCTGAACTATCGAACTGAAATTCAACATGTGCATCTCAATCCGAAAACTATGTGCAGTTTCAAGATTTGGTTCGAATTGATCCAACAGTTTTTGAGGAATTGATATCACACTTTGCCGAATTGACCACTGAAATCTCAATTCCTATCTGAACTATCGAAATGAAATTCAACATATGCATCTCAATTTGTGAACTATGTGCAGTTTCAAGATTTGGTTCGAATCGATCCAATAGTACCTTAGGAATTGAAATGATATTTTGCCGAATCGACTACTGAAATCTTCATTCCTATCAGAACTATCGAACTGAAATTCAACAAGTGCATCTCAATCCGAAAACAATGTAAAGTTTCAAGATTTGGTTCGAATAGATCCAACAGTTTTCGAGGATTTGATATGACACTTTGCCGAATTGACCACTGAAATCACAATTCCTATCTGAACTATTGAACTAAAATTCAACATGTGCATCTCAAATCAAAAACTGTGTACAGTTTCGGGATTTGAGTCGAATTGATCAAATAGTTCCTTAGGAATTGAAATTATATTTTGTCGATTCGACCACTGAAATCTCAATTCCTATCTGAACTATCGAACTGAAATTCAACATGTGCATCTCAATTCGAAAACTGTGTACAGTTTCGAGGTTTGGGTCGTATTGATCCAATAATTCCTTAGGAATTCAAATGATACTATGTTGAATCGTCCACTGAATTCTCGATACCTATCAGAACTATCGAACTTAAATTCAACATGTGCATCTCAATTCGAAAACTATATGCAGTTTCAAGATTTGGTTCGAATTGATTCAACAGTTTTTAGGAATTGATATCATACTTTGCCGAATCAAAACTCCATTCCTATCTGAACTATCGATCTGAAATTCAACATGTGCATCTCAATTCGAAAATTATGTGCAGTTTCAAGATTTGGTTCGAATTGATCCAACAGCTTTTGAGGAATTGATATCATACTTTGCCGAATAGACCACTGAAATCTCAATTCCTATCTGAACTATCGAACTGAAATTCAACATATGCATCTCATTTCGAAAACTATGTGCAGTTTCAAGATTTGATTCGAATTAATTAATTCGATCAACTAATGGTGATTTCGGGAATTTTTTGGAAATACTTGAAAATGTTTTGAACTTGGTGGATATTCATGATGATCTTGCTATTGCAGGTGATTTTAATGTGTTTTTCAGCATGTATGGGAATGATACACTGGATAGGAATGCTGTAGCACTGGTGGAGGTTCTTGAGTCTTATGGCCTAAAACAGACTATTTTTGAGCCCACAAGAATGGATAAATTATAGATAATATATTTGTAAGGAACACAGAATTGTGCAGTTTTTTCCCCAAAATTCTGAGAGTGAATTTTTCGGACCATGATGCACAGCGCATTAGTATCCCAATGCATTCAGCACCCACCACTTCCATCACTAATAGCAGGTGCAGACCATTGACACAGGTAGGCTATTGTAGGATGCATAACTTGTTGAGTGAACAAGATTGGACTTTTATAGATGATATGTCTTTGTCACCAGGAGATTGTTTTGAAAGTTTTCATAGGTGTTTCATAGAAATATACCAAGAATCTTTCCCAGAGGTTGTTATAAAAGCTAGAACTTGCGACTCGGGAGTAAAATGGTTCTCTGCTGAATTGCGTGAGATGAGGGAGAAGGTGAGACTTTACAATGATCTGTATAATCATTTCAAAAATTATGACATGAAAGTATTGAGGAACAGAGCACGTGGCGAGTATAGGGCAGCACTGCGCAGAGCACGTAGGACAGCTAATGACAATTTCATCTTGAATTCCAGTAACCCTAGCAAGAATATGTGGAAAATAATAAATAGTAAGAGGCGGTCAGAGGTGGTTTCGTCTATACCCTTGAGCTCACAGGAGTTGAACTCCTACTTTGTTTCATTGCCACATGAACTGGTGAATAATTTGCCGAATATTGATATTTCAGGGCCTGGGATATCCGTGGAAGCAAATTATCGGCGTGCAGGTGATTTTCAATTTCATGAAGTATCATTTAACAATACAAGGGATATAATAAATTCGCTGAAGGGGAGTAAATCCAGGGACTACTACGGTCTGTCAATAACACTCTTGAAAAGAAATATAAATCATATAGTGGGGCCTCTCACTAAGATAATAAACCGCTGCATTAAGGAGGGGGTTTTCCCAGATTGTCTGAAGGTGGCGAAGGTAATCCCAATACACAAAAAGGGAGATAGAATGATAAAAAAAACTATAGACCGATTTCCTTACTCCCTATATTCTCAAAGGTCTTCGAGAGGATCATCTGCGTGCAGATAATGAACTATTTTGAGAAAGAAAATTTGTTTCACAGGAACCAATACGGATATAGAAGAGGGTCAAGTACATGTGATGCTGTAATGCGGTTTGTTGAGTACACGCTGGATTGTTTTGAGAGGGGTTCGCTTTCACTATCAATATTTTTAGACCTGAGCCGAGCTTTCGACTGCGTACCGCCGCAGGCTCTTGTTGACAAGCTTTCGAAATACGGTTTTGACGAGGTTTGTCTCGGACTCATTCGGTCCTATTTCTTCAACAGAACACAGAGGGTTTTCTGCAACAATACTTGGTCCACAGAGGGTCAATTAAGTCTTGGGGTGCCACAGGGTTCTATATTAGGACCCCTACTATTCATAATCTTTATGAACGATTTTTCTTTTTTCATGGCGGCCTACGAACATCTCTTATGGGGGGATGACTCGGGAATAACTGTGGAGCATAAGGAGATGCGAGGAGCTGAGCAGCTGGCGTGTGCAGCAGAATTAAGGGATAAGGAGTGGTTCGCACTGAACAAGCTTGTTTGTAATGAAGAGAAGACTGACACCATGTTGTTCAACTTAAGAGGACTTAAAGATCATAATGCCAATGAGTCGATAAAGTTTCTGGGAGTTCATCTGGACTCTGGTCTCACATGGATTCCTCATGGCAATGAAACAGCGTCAAAGGTGACCAAGAATATCTTTCTACTACGTAACTTAGCTAACATTGTATCCAAGAAGGTTGTTAAGGTTGCCTATCACAGCCTCATCGAATCACACCTGCGATATTGTGTACTCATCTGGGGTAACTGTTCCAGTAGGGAGAAAATTTTCAGAATGCAGAGAAGAGCGGTTAGAATTTGCAACTTTTGAAAAATGACATTTTCAAAATGAAAATCTGAACGGTGGGAGATAGGCTTTCGGGAATGCTCGCAAAAGATTCAGCGTATTCGAAAACCTTTATTTTCATACCAAACCTGCAAATATCTGACTTCGTTTAAGAAAAAATCGAATTTATTGATTTTCGATTTTCAATTTTCCAGTTCACTTTGAACTGCTCTCTGGAGTGCAATTCTCTATTGAATCACCACCTGTTGGGTTTGGTTGAATCAAAAAAGTAAGTATTATACACTCCATATCCTAAAACAGTAGTAGGACACCCTGATTTGTATGCAGAGGAGCAAATAGGTCATTTTAGGGGGGTCTAAGCCCTTGCTCATTTTTGACCCAGAAAATCGAGATTTTCGATATTTAGTTGTTGAGCTGGAATCAAAGCCTGATCAATGCTGATAACGAAACCGGAAATCCCAACTGGATCAGACGAATATAACAAGAGATATTGCAGATTGAAATTTGCAACTTTTGAAAAATGCCATTTTCAAGATGAAAATCTGAACGGAGAGGGATAGGCTTTCAGGAATACTTGCTATAGATTCAGCATATTCGGAAACCTATATTTTCATGATGAACTTTCAAATATCCGACGTTGTTCAAAAAATAATCGAATTTATTGTTTTTCCATTTTTCATTTTCCAGTTCAATTTGAACTGCTCTCTGGAGTGCAATTCTCTATTGAATCATCAACTGTTTAGTTTGATGGAATCAACAAAGTAAGTATTATACACTCCATATCCTAAGACAGTAGTTGAACTTCCTGATTTTCAGGCAGAAGAGCAAATAGGTCATTTTAGGGGGGTCTAACCCCTTGCTCATTTTTGACCCAAAAAATCGAGATTTTCGATTTTTAGTTTTTGCGCTGGAACGGAAGCCTCATAAACGCTGATTACGAAACCGGAAATCCCAATTGGATCAGACGAATATAACAAGAGATATTGCAGATTGAAATTTGCAACTTTTGAAAAATGCCATTTTCAAGATGAAAATCTGAACGGAGAGAGATAGGCTTTCAGGAATACTTGCTATAGATTCAGCATATTCGGAAACCTATATTTTCATGATGAACTTTCAAATATCCGACGTTGTTCAAAGAAAAATCGAATTTATTGTTTTTCCATTTTTCATTTTCCAGTTCAATTTGAACTGCTCTCTGGAGTGCAATTCTCTATTGAATCATCAACTGTTTAGTTTGGTGGAATCAACAAAGTTAGTATTATACACTCCATATCCTAAGACAGTAGTTGAACTTACTGATTTTCAGGCAGAAAAGCAAATAGGTCATTTTAGGGGGGTCTAACCCCTTGCTCATTTTTGACCCAAAAAAATCGAGATTTTCGATTTTTAGTTTTTGCGCTGGAACGGAAGCCTCATCAACGCTGATTACGAAACCGGAAATCCCAATTGGATCAGATGAATATAACAAGAGATATTGCAGATTGAAATTTGCAACTTTTGAAAAATGACATTTCCAAAATGAAAATCTGATCGGTGGGATAAAGGCTTTCGGGAATGCTCGCAATAGATTCGGCGTATTTGAAAACCTTTATTTTCATACCAAATCTTCAAATATCTGGCTTCGTTTAAAAAAAAAATCGAATTTATTGTTTTTCCATTTTCAATTTTCCAGTTCACTTTGAACTGCTCTCTGGAGTGCAATTCTCTAGAATCATCAACTGTTAGGTTTGGTTGAATCAACAAAGTAAGTATTATACACTCCATATCCAAAGACAGTAGTAGGACACCCTGATTTTTATGCAAAGGGGTCATTTTAGGGGGGTCTAACCCCTTGCTCATTTTTGACCCAAAAAATCGAGATTTTCGATATTTAGTTTTTGAGCTGGAATGGAAGCCTTATCAATGCTGATTACGAAACCGGAAATCCCAATTGGATCAGACGAATATACAAGAGATATTGCAGATTGAAATTTTCAACTGTTGAAAAATGACATTTCCAAAATGAAAATCTGATCGGTGAGAGATAGGCTTTCCAGAATGCTCGCAATGGATTCAGCTTATTTGAAAACCTATATTTTCATGATAAACTTTCAAATATCTGACTTTGTTTAAAAAAAAATCTCGAATTTATTTTTTTTTCAATTTTTCATTTTCCAGTTCACTTTGGAGTGCTCTCTAGAGTGCAATTCTCTATTGAATCATCAACTGTTAGGTTCGGTTGAATCGAAAAAGTGAGTTTCATACACTCCATATCCTAAGACAGTAGTAGGACACCCTGATTTTTATGCAAAGGGGTCATTTTAGGGGGGTCTAACCCCCCTCTCGCAATGGCTCCGCCACGTACGAATAACGGTGTGGAAATTTTATTGCAAGGAATGTGTAAAAGAAGTGAAAACTTACATAACGTGCTTTAGATGCAGTAGTTCATATCATTTTAGTTGTGTACTGAAAGTTTGTGGTATTTTTGTGGACCAAAAAGGAAGATTGCTCTGCTGCGATGATATAACCTCAAAACTGAAACAAGCAGAGTTGGAAGTTGAGAAGCAGAGAACACGTCTTAGTGGTCTGAATGAACTGTGTTTCGAAAATTCCGTTTCCCAACTCCATAGTTTGACTGTGGAGGATGAAATGTTTGGAGCAGATAACGCCCATGAAGTCCCAAAGAATGGCGATACTGTTGAAGAAAAGAATGTAGATCTGGAGGTGGAATACTTGAACAGGATCATTGGGGGTAAAGACAGGTTGATTGATGAACTTGATGATAAAATAAAAATATTGAAAAATTATATTAGTATCTTGGAGAAATTCGGAGACGGTACATCAGCATCAAAGAAGCCATCTGTCGGTTTTTCAACTGGCTCCTTGCAACCAGTGAAGAAATCATTATTGCCGACATCTGAAAACACAAATTCTGCGGAAAAGGAAAATGAACGTCCGGTGAAAATGGTGAATCCGAAGTCTACTGTTGGCGAGGATAATTGTGAAGTCTTCGTCTCATCTTTGGAAGTTAGTACTAACAAGGATGAAACAAACATGGAGTTTGGTAGCTCAAATGAATCAATGTCAACAACCGATAGAAATTTGTACATCAAACAAACGTCAGAGAATGTCGCAGATAAGAATCCACAACTCAAAACAAACAAGGCATCTGTCAGGCCAGTCAAACAAAAGGGGAAATATGATAATAAATGGTCAATCATGGGGAAAGCGACTGATAGCTCCATAAAAGCTATAACTAAGACTATATCCCTGTTCGTTTCAAGAATTAATACACAAACAACATCATCTGAATTCACTAACATGGTGAAACAGAATTTTACGGAGGCTGTATGCACCGAATTGAATTCCAAACATCCTGAGTGTTATCGTTCCTACAAAGTCTCTATTAATGAAGAAAATCTGGAAAGAGCGAAATCATGTGATCTCTGGCCGAAAGATGCATATGTGTTGATGTTTTTCCACAGGAAAGTTGTACAAAAGGGCCGCACATGAACGACAACAAAGCTGGAGATAATAAATGCACCTTCCGAGTGATACATTTGAATATTCAGGGATTGACTTCCCACAAGGTGAATGAATGGGACTTGTTTCTCATGGAAAACAAAATACATGATGCTATCTGTGTGACGGAGCATTGGTTCTCGCCGGAGATAGCTGACTCTTGCTCCTCAGGTGGATGGCACGTAGCTTCCATTTTCTCCAGAACGAAAAAATCGCGTGGTGGTTACATGATTTTGAGTAGAAACCATGACTACGAAGTACTGGGGAATATTGTGAGTTTGTCAGTGGAATTTGACTGTGAAATAGCTGCAATAAAAACACAGAAATTAACCCTAATATCAATTTATCGCTCAACTAATGGTGATTTCGGGAATTTTTTGGAAATACTTGAAAATGTTTTGAACTTGGTGGATATTCATGATGATCTTGCTATTGCAGGTGATTTTAATGTGTTTTTCAGCATGTATGGGAATGATACACTGGATAGGAATGCTGTAGCACTGGTGGAGGTTCTTGAGTCTTATGGCCTAAAACAGACTATTTTTGAGCCCACAAGAATGGATAAATTATAGATAATATATTTGTAAGGAACACAGAATTGTGCAGTTTTTTCCCCAAAATTCTGAGAGTGAATTTTTCGGACCATGATGCACAGCGCATTAGTATCCCAATGCATTCAGCACCCACCACTTCCATCACTAATAGCAGGTGCAGACCATTGACACAGGTAGGCTATTGTAGGATGCATAACTTGTTGAGTGAACAAGATTGGACTTTTATAGATGATATGTCTTTGTCACCAGGAGATTGTTTTGAAAGTTTTCATAGGTGTTTCATAGAAATATACCAAGAATCTTTCCCAGAGGTTGTTATAAAAGCTAGAACTTGCGACTCGGGAGTAAAATGGTTCTCTGCTGAATTGCGTGAGATGAGGGAGAAGGTGAGACTTTACAATGATCTGTATAATCATTTCAAAAATTATGACATGAAAGTATTGAGGAACAGAGCACGTGGCGAGTACAGGGCAGCACTGCGCAGAGCACGTAGGACAGCTAATGACAATTTCATCTTGAATTCCAGTAACCCTAGCAAGAATATGTGGAAAATAATAAATAGTAAGAGGCGGTCAGAGGTGGTTTCGTCTATACCCTTGAGCTCACAGGAGTTGAACTCCTACTTTGTTTCATTGCCACATGAACTGGTGAATAATTTGCCGAATATTGATATTTCAGGGCCTGGGATATCCGTGGAAGCAAATTATCGGCGTGCAGGTGATTTTCAATTTCATGAAGTATCATTTAACAATACAAAGGATATAATAAATTCGCTGAAGGGGAGTAAATCCAGGGACTACTACGGTCTGTCAATAACACTTTTGAAAAGAAATATAAATCATATTGTGGGGCCTCTCACTAAGATAATAAACCGCTGCATTAAGGAGGGGGTTTTCCCAGATTGTCTGAAGGTGGCGAAGGTAATCCCAATACACAAAAAGGGAGATAAGAATGATAAAAAAAACTATAGACCGATTTCCTTACTCCCTATATTCTCAAAGGTCTTCGAGAGGATCATCTGCGTGCAGATAATGAACTATTTTGAGAAAGAAAATTTGTTTCACAGGAACCAATACGGATATAGAAGAGGGTCAAGTACATGTGATGCTGTAATGCGGTTTGTTGAGTACACGCTGGATTGTTTTGAGAGGGGTTCGCTTTCACTATCAATATTTTTAGACCTGAGCCGAGCTTTCGACTGCGTACCGCCGCAGGCTCTTGTTGACAAGCTTTCGAAATACGGTTTTGACGAGGTTGGTCTCGGACTCATTCGGTCCTATTTCTTCAACAGAACACAGAGGGTTTTCTGCAACAATACTTGGTCCACAGAGGGTCAATTAAGTCTTGGGGTGCCACAGGGTTCTATATTAGGACCCCTACTATTCATAATCTTTATGAACGATTTTTCTTTTTTCATGGCGGCCTACGAACATCTCTTATGGGCGGATGACTCGGGAATAACTGTGGAGCATAAGGAGATGCGAGGAGCTGAGCAGCTGGCGTGTGCAGCAGAATTAAGGGATAAGGAGTGGTTCGCACTGAACAAGCTTGTTTGTAATGAAGAGAAGACTGACACCATGTTGTTCAACTTAAGAGGACTTAAAGATCATAATGCCAATGAGTCGATAAAGTTTCTGGGAGTTCATCTGGACTCTGGTCTCACATGGATTCCTCATGGCATTGAAACAGCGTCAAAGGTGACCAAGAATATCTTTCTACTACGTAACTCAGCTAACATTGTATCCAAGAAGGTTGTTAAGGTTGCCTATCACAGCCTCATCGAATCACACCTGCGATATTGTGTACTCATCTGGGGTAACTGTTCCAGTAGGGAGAAAATTTTCAGACTGCAGAGAAGAGCGGTTAGAATAGTGGCTGGTCTGGGATATAGGGATGATTGCTTGAGCGCTTTCAAAGAACTAAAGATTCTCACTTTTCCATCTATATACATTCATGAATGCCTTGTCTATGCATATAATAATATCAGGGATCTCCCCAAATATGGGGACACCCATGATTATCACACACGATACAGAAATAATATAAAATCCAAGTATATGCGACTTGAAAAATCGAAGAATGGTCCCAATTTCATCTCTCATAAACTTTTCAGTAAGTTACCTGTGGAGGTTAAGAGGCTCAATCCTAAAGAATTCAACAAAAGAATCAATGAAATATTGACGACAAATGCATTTTGGAGTGTGCAGGAGTTCTTGTCCAGTGACCTGACATCTTTTGAAATAAATTATTGAATATTTACTATATTCCTTATTTTTGATTGGAATGGTATATTGTGTCCTCCCAAATTTGTAGTGTCCAGGTGTTTTTTTATTCTTGTTAAATGTTTTTTATATAATTTTTGACTGTGATATGAGATGGTTAAATCATCCTATTCCTATTTTGAAATATGACTTGTGCAATACAGTGTATTTTGTAAAGTAGCACCAATAAATTATCTTATCTTATCTTATCTTATCTTGCTCATTTTTGACCCAAAAAATCGAGATTATCGATATTTAGTTTTTGAGCTGGAATGGAAGCCTTATCAATGCTGATTAAGAAACCGGAAATCCCAATTGGATCAGACGAATATACAAGAGATATTGCAGATTGAAATTTTCAACTGTTGAAAAATGACATTTCCAAAATGAAAATCTGATCGGTGAGAGATAGGCTTTCCAGAATGCTCGCAATGGATTCAGCTTATTTGAAGACCTATATTTTCATGATAAACTTTCAAATATCTGACTTTGTTTAAAAAAAAATTCGAATTTATTGATTTTCGATTTTCAATTTTCCAGTTCACTTTGAACTGCTCTCTGGAGTGCAATTCTCTATAGAATCATCAACTGTTAGGTTTGGTTGAATCAAAAAAGTAAGTACCATACACTGCATATCCTAAGACAGTAGTAGGACACCCTGATTTTTATGCAGAGGAGCAAATAGGTCATTTTAGGGGGGTCTCCCTTGCTCATTTTTGACCCAAAAAATCGAGATTTTCGATATTTGGTTTTTGAGCTGGAATGGAAGGCTAATCAATGCTGATTACGAAACCGGAAATCCCAATTGGATCAGACGAATATAACAAGAGATATTGCAGATTGAAATTTGCAACTTTTGAAAAATGACATTTTCAAAATGAAAATCTGAACGGTGGGAGATAGGCTTTCGGGAATGCTCGCAAAAGATTCAGCGTATTCGAAAACCTTTATTTTCATACCAAACCTGCAAATATCTGACTTCGTTTAAGAAAAAATCGAATTTATTGATTTTCGATTTTCAATTTTCCAGTTCACTTTGGACTGCTCTCTGGAGTGCAATTCTCTATAGAATCATCAACTGTTAGGTTTAGTTGAATCAAAAAAGTAAGTATTATACACTCCATATCCTAAAACAGTAGTAGGACACCCTGATTTGTATGCAGAGGAGCAAATAGGTCATTTTAGGGGGGTCTAAGCCCTTGCTCATTTTTGACCCAAAAAATCGAGATTTTCGATATTAAGTTTTTGAGCTGGAATGGAAGCCTGATCAATGCTGATTACGAAACCGGAAATCCCAATTGGATCAGACGAATATAACAAGAGATATTGCAGATTGAAATTTGCAACTTTTGAAAAATGACTTTTCCAAAATGAAAATCTGAACGGTGGGAGATAGGCTTCCGGGAATGCTCGCAATAGATTCAGCGTATTTGAAAACCTTCATTTTCATACCAAGCCTTCAAATATCTCACTTTGTTAAAAAAAAAAATCGAATTTATTTTTTTTCCGTTTTTCATTTTCCAGTCCATTTTGAACTGCTCTCTGGAGTGCAATTCTCTATTGAATAATCAACTGTTAGGTTTGGTTGAATCAAAAAAGTAAGTACTATACACTCCATATCCTAAGACAGTAGTAGGACACCCTGATTTTTATGCAGAGGAGCAAATAGGTCATTTAAGGGGGGTCTAAGCCCTTGCTCATTTTTGACCCAAAAAATCGAGATTTTCGATATTTAGTTTTCGAGCTGGAATGGAAGCCTTATCAATGCTGATTACGAAACCGGAAATCCCAATTGGATCAAACGAATATAACAAGAGATATTGCAGATTGAAATTTTCAACTTTTGAAAAATGACATTTCCAAAATGAAAATATGAACGGTGAGAGATAGGCTTTTGAGAATGCTCGCAATGGATTCAGCTTATTTGAAAACCTATACTTTCATATCAAACTTTCAAATATCTGACTTCGTTTGAAAAGAAATCGAATTTATTGTTTTTCCATTTTTCATTTTCCAGATCAATTTGAACTGCTCTCTGGAGTGCAATTCTCTATTGAATAATCAACTGTTAGGTTTGGTTGAATCAAAAAAGTAAGTTCTATACACTCCATATCCTAAGACAGTAGTAGGACACCCTGATTTTTATGCAGAGGAGCAAATAGGTCATTTTATGGGGGTCTAAGCCCTTGCTCCTTTTTGACCCAAAAAATCGAGATTTTCGATATTTAGTTGTTGAGCTGGAACGGGAGCCTGATCAATGCTGATTACGAAACCGGAAATCCCAATTGGATCAGACGAATATAACAAGAGATATTGCAGATTGAAATTTGCAACTTTTGAAAAATGCCATTTTCAAGATGAAAATCTGAACGGAGAGAGATAGGCTTTCAGGAATACTTGCTATAGATTCAGCATATTCGAAAACCTATATTTTCATGATGAACTTTCAAATATCCGACGTTTTTTAAAGAAAAATCGAATTTATCGTTTTTTCATTTTTCATTTTCCAGTTCACTTTGAACTGCTCTCTGGAGTGCAATTCTCTATTGAATCATCAAATGTTTAGTTTGGTGGAATCAACAAAGTAAGTATTATACACTCCATATCCTAGGACAGTAGTAGGACACCCTGATTTTTATGCAGAGGAGCAAATAGGTCATTTTAGGGGGGTCTAAGCCCTTGCTCATTTTTGACCCAAAAGATCGAGATTTTCGATATTTAGTTTTCGAGCTGGAATGGAAGCCTTATCAATGCTGATTACGAAACCGGAAATCCTAATTGGATCAAACGAATACAACAAGAGATATTGCAGATTGAAATTTTCAACTTTTGAAAAATGACATTTCCAAAATGAAAATATGAACGGTGAGAGATAGGCTTTTGAGAATGCTCGCAATAGATTCAGCGTATTTGAAAACCTTCATTTTCATACCAAGCCTTCAAATATCTGACTTTGTTTAAAAAAAAAACCGAATTTATTGTTTTTCCATTTTTCATTTTCCAGATCACTTTGAACTTCTCTCTGGAGTGCAATTCTCTATTTAATCATCGACTGTTAGGTTCGGTTGAATCAAAAAAGTGAGTTTTATACACTCCATATCCTAAGACAGTAGTAGGACACCCTGATTTTTATGCAAAGGAGCAAATAGGTCATTTTATGGGGGTCTAAGCCCTTGCTCCTTTTTGACCCAAAAAATCGAGATTTTCGATATTTAGTTGTTGAGCTGGAACGGGAGCCTGATCAATGCTGATTACGAAACCGGAAATCCCAATTGGATCAGACGAATATAACAAGAGATATTGCAGATTGAAATTTGCAACTTTTGAAAAATGCCATTTTCAAGATGAAAATCTGAACGGAGAGAGATAGGCTTTCAGGAATACTTGCTATAGATTCAGCATATTCGAAAACCTATATTTTCATGATGAACTTTCAAATATCGGAAGTTGTTTGAAGAAAAATCGAATATTGTTTTTCCATTTTTCATTTTCCAGTTCAATTTGAACTGCTCTCTGGAGTGCAATTCTCTATTGAATCATCAAATGTTTAGTTTGGTGGAATCAACAAAGTAAGTATTATACACTCCATATCCTAGGACAGTAGTAGGACACCCTGATTTTTATGCAGAGGAGCAAATAGGTCATTTTAGGTGGGTCTAAGCCCTTGCTCATTTTTGACCCAAAAAATCGAGATTTTCGATATTTAGTTTTCGAGCTGGAATGGAAGCCTTATCAATGCTGATTACGAAACCGGAAATCCTAATTGGATCAAACGAATATAACAAGAGATATTGCAGATTGAAATTTTCAACTTTTGAAAAATGACATTTCCAAAATGAAAATATGAAAGGTGAGAGATAGGCTTTTGAGAATGCTCGCAATAGATTCAGCGTATTTGAAAACCTTCATTTTCATACCAAGCCTTCAAATATCTGACTTTGTTTAAAAAAAAAACCGAATTTATTGTTTTTCCATTTTTCATTTTCCAGATCACTTTGAACTGCTCTCTGGAGTGCAATTCTCTATTGAATCATCGACTGTTAGGTTCGGTTGAATCAAAAAAGTGAGTTTTATACACTCCATATCCTAAGACAGTAGTAGGACACCCTGATTTTTATGCAAAGGAGCAAATAGGTCATTTTATGGGGGTCTAAGCCCTTGCTCCTTTTTGACCCAAAAAATCGAGATTTTCGATATTAAGTTGTTGAGCTGGCACGGGAGCCTGATCAATGCTGATTACGAAACCGGAAATCCCAATTGGATCAGACGAATATAACAAGAGATATTGCAGATTGAAATTTGCAACTTTTGCAAAATGACATTTTCAAGATGAAAATCTGAACGGAGAGAGATAGGCTTTCAGGAGTACTTGTTATAGATTCAGCATATTCGAAAACCTATATTTTCATGATGAACTTTCAAATATCGGAAGTTGTTTGAAGAAAAATCGAATATTGTTTTTCCATTTTTCATTTTCCAGTTCAATTTGAACTGCTCTCTGGAGTGCAATTCTCTATTGAATCATCAACTGTTTAGTTTGGTGGAATCAACAAAGTAAGTATTATACACTCCATATCCTAAGACAGTAGTTGAACTTCCTGATTTTCAGGCAGAAGAGCAAATAGGTCATTTTAGGGGGTCTAACCCCTTGCTCATTTTTGAACCAAAAAATCGACATTTTCGATTTTTAGTTTTTGCGCTGGAATGGAAGCCTCATCAACGCTGATTACGAAACCGGAAATCCCAATTGGATCAGACGAATATAACAAGAGATATTGCAGATTGAAATTTGCAACCTTTGGAAAATGACATTTCCAAAATGAAAATCTGAACGGTGGGAGATAGGCTTTCGGGAATGCTTGCAATAGATTCAGCGTATTTGAGAACCTTTATTTTCATATCAAACCTTCAAATATCTGACTTCGTAAAAAAAAAATCGAATTTATTGATTTTCGCTTTTCAATTTTCCAGTTCACTTTGAACTGCTCTCTGGAGTGCAATTCTCTATAGAATCATCAACTTTTAGGTTTAGTTGAATCAAAAAAGTAAGTACCATACACTCCATATCCTAAGACAGTAGTAGGACACCCTGATTTTTATGCAGAGGAGCAAATAGGTCATTTTAGGGGGGTCTCCCTTGCTCATTTTTGACCCAAAAAATCGAGATTTTCGATATTTAGTTTTTGAGCTGGAATGGAAGCCTAATCAATGCTGATAACGAAACCGGAAATCCCAATTGGATCAGACGAATATAACAAGAGATTTTGCAGATTGAAATTTGCAACTTTTGAAAAATGCCATTTTCAAGATGAAAATCTGAACGGTGAGAGATAGGCTTTTGAGAATGCTCGCAATGGATTCAGCTCATTTGAAAACCTATATTTTCATATCAAACTCTCAAATATCTGACTTCGTTTGAAAAAAAAACTCGAATTTATTGTTTTTCCATTTTTCATTTTCCAGTTCACTTTGAACTGCTCTCTGGAGTGCAATTCTCTATTGAATCATCACCTGCTGGGTTTGATGGAATCAAAAAAGTAAGTATTATACACTCCATATCCTAAAACAGTAGTAGGACACCCTGATTTGTATGCAGAGGAGCAAATAGGTCATTTTAGGGGGGTCTAAGCCCTTGCTCATTTTTGACCCAAAAAATCGAGATTTTCGATATTTAGTTGTTGAGCTGGAATCAAAGCCTGATCAATGCTGATAACGAAACCGGAAATCTCAATTGGATCAGACGAATATAACAAGAGATTTTGCAGATTGAAATTTGCAACTTTTGAAAAATGCCATTTTCAAGATGAAAATCTGAACGGAGAGAGATAGGCTTTCAGGAATACTTGCTATAGATTCAGCATATTCGGAAACCTATATTTTCATGATGAAATTTCAAATATCCGACCTTGTTAAAAAAAAAAATCGAATTTATTGTTTTTCCATTTTTCATTTTCCAGTTCAATTTGAACTGCTCTCTGGAGTGCAATTCTCTATTGAATCATCAACTGTTTAGTTTGGTGGAATCAACAAAGTAAGTATTATACACTCCATATCCTAAGACAGTAGTTGAACTTCCTGATTTTCAGGCAGAAGAGCAAATAGGTCATTTTAGGGGGGTCTAACCCCTTGCTCATTTTTGACCCAAAAAATCGAGATTTTCGATTTTTAGTTTTTGCGCTTGAACGGAAGCCTCATCAACGCTGATTACGAAACCGGAAATCCCAATTAGATCAGACGAATATAACAAGAGATATTGCAGATTGAAATTTGCAACTTTTGAAAAATGCCATTTTCAAGATGAAAATCTGAACGGAGAGAGATAGGCTTTCAGTAATACTTGCTATAGATTCAGCATATTCGGAAACCTATATTTTCATGATGAACTTTCAAATATCCGACGTTGTTCAAAGAAAAATCGAATTTATTGTTTTTCCATTTTTCATTTTCCAGTTCAATTTGAACTGCTCTCTGGAGTGCAATTCTCTATTGAATCATCAACTGTTTGGTTTGGTGGAATCAACAAAGTAAGTATCATACACTCCATATCCTAAGACAGTAGTTGAACTTCCTGATTTTCAGGCAGAAAAGCAAATAGGTCATTTTAGGGGGGTCTAACCCCTTGCTCATTTTTGACCCAAAAAATCGAGATTTTCGATTTTTAGTTTTCGCGCTGAAACGGAAGCCTCATCAACGCTGATTACGAAACCGGAAATCCCAATTGGATCAGACGAATATAACAAGAGATATCGCAGATTGAAATTTGCAACTTTTGAAAAATGACATTTCCAAAATGAAAACCTGATCGGTGGGATATAGGCTTTCCAGAATGCTCGCAATGGATTCAGCTTATTGGAAGACCTATATTTTCATGATAAATTTTCAAATATCTGACTTTGTTTAAAAAAAAATCGAATTTATTGATTTTCGATTTTCAATTTTCCAGTTCACTTTGAACTGCTCTCTGGAGTGCAATTCTCTATAGAATCATCAACTGTTGGGTTTGGTTGAATCAAAAAAGTAAGTACCATACACTCCATATCCTAAGACAGTAGTAGGACACCCTGATTTTTATGCAGAGGAGCAAATAGGTCATTTTAGGGGGGTCTCCCTTGCTCATTTTTGACCCAAAAAATCGAGATTTTCGATATTTAGTTTTTGAGCTGGAATGGAGGGCTAATCAATGTTGATTACGAAACCGGAATTCCCAATTAGATCAGACGAATATAACAAGAGATATTGCAGATTGAAATTTGCAACTTTTGAAAAATGCCATTTTCAAGATGAAAATCTGAACGGAGAGAGATAGGCTTTCAGGAATACTTGCTATAGATTCAGCATATTCGGAAACCTTTATTTTCATGATGAACTTTCAAATATCCGACGTTGTTCAAAGAAAAATCGAATTTATTGTTTTTCCATTTTTCATTTTCCAGATCACTTTGAACTGCTCTCTGGAGTGCAATTCTCTATTGAATCATCAACTGTTAGGTTCGGTTGAATCAAAAAAGTGAGTTTTATACACTCCATATCCTAAGACAGTAGTAGGACACCCTGATTTTTATGCAGAGGAGCAAATAGGTCATTTTATGGGGGTCTAAGCCCTTGCTCCATTTTGTCCCAAAAAATCGAGATTTTCGATATTTAGTTGTTGAGCTGGAACGGAAGCCTGATCAATGCTGATTACGAAACCGGAAATCCCAATTGGATCAGACGAATATAACAAGAGATATTGCAGATTGAAATTTTCAACTGTTGAAAAATGACATTTCCAAAATGAAAATCTGATCGGTGAGAGATAGGCTTTCCAGAATGCTCGCAATGGATTCCGCTTATTTGAAAACCTATATTTTCATGATGAACTTTCAAATATCTGACTTTATTTAAAAAAAAATCGAATTTATTGTTTTTCAATTTTTCATTTTCCAGTTCACTTTGGAGTGCTCTCTAGAGTGCAATTCTCTATTGAATCATCAACTGTAAGGTTCGGTTGAATCGAAAAAGTGAGTTTCATACACTCCATATCCTAAGACAGTAGTAGGACACCCTGATTTTTATGCAAAGGGGTCATTTTAGAGGGGTCTAACCCCTTGCTCATTTTTGACCCAAAAAATCGAGATTTTCGATATTTAGTTTTTGAGCTGGAATGGAAGCCTTATCAATGCTGATTACGAAACCGGAAATCCCAATTGGATCAGCTGAATATACAAGAGATATTGCAGATTGAAATTTTCAACTGTTGAAAAATGACATTTCCAAAATGAAAATCTGATCGGTGAGAGATAGGCTTTCCAGAATGCTCGCAATGGATTCAGCTTATTTGAAGACCTATATTTTCATGATAAACTCTCAAATATCTGACTTTGTTTAAAAAAAAAATCGAATTTATTGATTTTCGATTTTCAATTTTCCAGTTCACTTTGAACTGCTCTCTGGAGTGCAATTCTCTATAGAATCATCAACTGTTAGGTTTGGTTGAATCAACAAAGTAAGTATTATACACTCCATATCCAAAGACAGTAGTAGGACACCCTGATTTTCATGCAAAGGGGTCATTTTAGGGGGGTCTAACCCCTTGCTCATTTTTGACCCAAAAAATCGAGATTTTCGATATTTAGTTTTTGAGCTGGAATGGAAGCCTTATCAATGCTGATTACGAAACCGGAAATCCCAATTGTATCAGACGAATATACAAGAGATATTGCAGATTGAAATTTTCAACTGTTGAAAAATGACATTTCCAAAATGAAAATCTGATCGGTGAGAGATAGGCTTTCCAGAATGCTCGCAATGGATTCAGCTTATTTGAAAACCTATATTTTCATGATAAACTTTCAAATATCTGATTTTGTTTAAAAAAAAATCGAATTTAGTGTTTTTCAATTTTTCATTTTCCAGTTCACTTTGGACTGCTCTCTGGAGTGCAATTCTCTATCGAATCATAAACTGTTGGGTTTGGTTGAATCAAAAAAGTAAGTATTATACACTCCATATCCCTAAAACAGTAGTAGGACACCCTGATTTGTATGCAGAGGAGCAAATAGGTCATTTTAGGGGGGTCTAAGCCCTTGCTCATTTTTGACCCAAAAAATCGAGATTTTCGATATTTAGTTTTTGAGCTGGAATGGAAGCCTTATCAATGCTGATTACGAAACCGGAAATCCCAATTGTATCAGACGAATATACAAGAGATATTGCAGATTGAAATTTTCAACTGTTGAAAAATGACATTTCCAAAATGAAAATCTGATCGGTGAGAGATAGGCTTTCCAGAATGCTCGCAATGGATTCAGCTTATTTGAAAACCTATATTTTCATGATAAACTTTCAAATATCTGACTTTGTTTAAAAAAAAATCGAATTTATTGTTTTTCAATTTTTCATTTTTCAGTTCACTTTGGAGTGCTCTCTAGAGTGCAATTCTCTATTGAATCATCAACTGTTAGGTTCGGTTGAATCCAAAAAGTGAGTTTCATACACTCCATATCCTAAGACAGTATTAGGACACCCTGATTTTTATGCAAAGGGGTCATTTTAGGGGGGTCTAACCACTTGCTCATTTTTGACCCAAAAAATCGAGATTTTCGATATTTAGTTTTTGAGCTGGAATGGAAGGCTAATCAATGCTGATTACGAAACCGGAAATCCCAATTGGATCAGACGAATATAACAAGAGATATTGCAGATTGAAATTTGCAACTTTTGAAAAATGACATTTTCAAAATGAAAATCTGAACGCTGGGAGATAGGCTTTCGGGAATGCTCGCAATGGATTCAGCTTATTTGAACACCTATATTTTCATGATAAACTTTCAAATATCTGACTTTGTTTAAAAAAAAATCGAATTTATTGTTTTTCAATTTTTCATTTTCCAGTTCACTTTGGAGTGCTCTCTAGAGTGCAATTCTCTATTGAATCATCAACTGTTAGGTTCGGTTGAATCGAAAAAGTGAGTTTCATACACTCCATATCCTAAGACAGTAGTAGGACACCCTGATTTTTATGCAAAGGGGTCATTTTAGGGGGGTCTAACCCCTTGCTCATTTTTGACCCGAAAAATCGAGATTTTCGATATTTAGTTTTTGAGCTGGAATGGAAGCCTTATCAATGCTGATTACGAAACCGGAAATCCCAATTGGATCAGACGAATATACAAGAGATATTGCAGATTGAAATTTTCAACTGTTGAAAAATGACATTTCCAAAATGAAAATCTGATCGGTGAGAGATAGGCTTTCCAGAATGCTCGCAATGGATTCAACTTATTTGAAGACCTATATTTTCATGATAAACTTTCAAATATCTGACTTTGTTTAAAAAAAAATCGAATTTATTGATTTTCGATTTTCAATTTTCCAGTTCACTTTGAACTGCTCTCTGGAGTGCAATTCTCTATAGAATCATCAACTGTTAGGTTTGGTTGAATCAAAAAAGTAAGTACCATACACTCCATATCCTAAGACAGTAGTAGGACACCCTGATTTTTATGCAGAGGAGCAAATAGGTCATTTTAGGGGGGTCTCCCTTGCTCATTTTTGACCCAAAAAATCGAGATTTTCGATATTTAGTTTTTGAGCTGGAATGGAGGGCTAATCAATGCTGATTACGAAACCGGAAATCCCAATTGGATCAGACGAATATAACAAGAGATATTGCAGATTGAAATTTGCAACTTTTGAAAAATGACATTTTCAAAATGAAAATCTGAACGGTGGGAGATAGGCTTTCGGGAATGCTCGCAATAGATTCAGCGTATTCGAAAACCTTTATTTTCATACCAAACCTGCAAATATCTGACTTCGTTTAAGAAATAATCGAATTTATTGATTTTCGATTTTCCAGTTCACTTTGGACTGCTCTCTGGAGTGCAATTCTCTATCGAATCATCAACTGTTAGGTTTGGTTGAATCAAAAAAGTAAGTATTATACACTCCATATCCTAAAACAGTAGTAGGACACCCTGATTTGTATGCAGAGGAGCAAATAGGTCATTTTAGGGGGGTCTAAGACCTTGCTAATTTTTGACCCAAAAAATCGAGATTTTCGATATTTAAATTTTGAGCTGGAATGGAAGCCTGATCAATGCTGATTACGAAACCGGAAATCCCAATTGGATCAGACGACTATAACAAGAGATATTGCAGATTTAAATTTGCAACTTTTGAAAAATGACTTTTCCAAAATGAAAATCTGAACGGTGGGAGATAGGCTTCCGGGAATGCTCGCAATAGATTCAGCGTATTTGAAAACCTTCATTTTCATACCAAGCCATCAAATATCTCACTTTGTTCAAAAAAAAATCGAATTTATTTTTTTTCCGTTTTTCATTTTCCAGTCCACTTTGAACTGCTCTCTGGAGTGCAATTCTCTATTGAATAATCAACTGTTAGGTTTGGTTGAATCAAAAAAGTAAGTACTATACACTCCATATACTAAGACCCTGATTTTTATGCAGAGGAGCAAATAGGTCATTTTAGGGGGGTCTAAGCCTTTGCTCATTTTTGACCCAAAAAATCGAGATTTTCGATATTTAGTTTTCGAGCTGGAATGGAAGCCTTATCAATGCTGATTACGAAACCGGAAATCCTAATTGGATCAAACGAATATAACAAGAAATATTGCAGATTGAAATTTTCAAATTTTGAAAAATGACATTTCCAAAATGAAAATATGAACGGTGAGAGATAGGCTTTTGAGAATGCTCGCAATGGATTCAGCTTATTTGAAAACCTATACTTTCATATCAAACTTTCAAATATCTGACTTCGTTTGAAAAAAAAATCGAATTTATTGTTTTTCCATTTTTCATTTTCCAGATCACTTTGAACTGCTCTCTGGAGTGCAATTCTCTATTGAATCATCAACTGTTAGGTTCGGTTGAATCAAAAAAGTGAGTTTTATACACTCCATATCCTAAGACAGTAGTAGGACACCCTGATTTTTATGCAGAGGAGCAAATAGGTCATTTTATGGGGGTCTAAGCCCTTGCTCCATTTTGACCCAAAAAATCGAGATTTTCGATATTTAGTTGTTGAGCTGGAACAAAAGCCTGATCAATGCTGATTACGAAACCGGAAATCCCAATTGGATCAGACGAATATAACAAGAGATATTGCAGATTGAAATTTGCAACTTTTGCAAAATGACATTTTCAGGATGAAAATCTGAACGGAGAGAGATAGGCTTTCAGGAGTACTTGTTATAGATTCAGCATATTCGAAAACATATATTTTCATCATAAACTTTCAAATATCGGACGTTGTTTGAAGAAAAATCGAATATTGTTTTTCCATTTTTCATTTTCCAGTTCAATTTGAACTGCTCTCTGGAGTGCAATTCTCTATTGAATCATCAACTGTTCAGTTTGGTGGAATCAACAAAGTAAGTATTATACACTCCATATCCTAAGACAGTAATTGAACTTCCTGATTTTCAGGCAGAAGAGCAAATAGGTCATTTTAGGGGGTCTAACCCCTTGCTCATTTTTGAACCAAAAAATCGAGATTTTCGATTTTTAGTTTTTGCGCTGGAATGGAAGCCTCATCAACGCTGATTACGAAACCGGAAATCCCAATTGGATCAGACAAACATAACAAGAGATATCGCAGATTGAAAAATAGGTCATTTTAGGGGGTCTAACCCCTTGCTCATTTTTGAACCAAAAAATTGAGATTTTCGATTTTTAGTTTTTGCGCTGGAATGGAAGCCTCATCAACGCTGATTACGAAACCGGAAATTTGCTACTTTTGAAAAATGACATTTCCAAAATGAAAATCTGAACGGTGGGAGATAGGCTTTCGGGAATGCTCGCTATAGATTCAGCGTATTTGAGAACCTTTATTTTCATATCAAACCTTCAAATATCTGACTTCGTAAAAAAAAAAATCGAATTTATTGTTTTTCCATTTTCAATTTTCCAGTTCACTTTGAAGTGCTCTCCGGAGTGCAATTCTCTATAGAATCATCAACTGTTTGGTTTGGTTGAGTCAACAAAGTAAGTATTATACACTCCATATCCTAAGACAGTAGTAGGACACCCTGATTTTTATGCAAAGGAGCAAATAAGTCATTTTAGGGGGGTCTAACCCCTCTCTCATTTTTGACCCAAAAAATCGAGATTTTCTATTTTTAGTTTTTGCGCTGGAATGGAAGCCCCATCAACGCTGATTACGAAACCGGAAATCCCAATTGGATCAGACGAATGTAACAAGAGATATTGCAGATTGAAATTTGCAACTTTTGAAAAATGACATTTCCAAAATGAAAATCTGAACGGTGGGAGATAGGCTTTCGGAAAAGCTCGCAATAAATTCAGCGTAATTGAAAACCTTTATTTTCATACCAAGCCTTCAAATATCTGACTTTGTTAAAAAAAAAAATCGAATTTATTGTTTTTCCATTTTTCATTTTCCAGTTCATTTTGAACTGCTCTCTGGAGTGCAATTCTCTATTGAATCATCAACTGTTAGGTTTGGTTGAATCAACAAAGTAAGTATTATACACTCCATATCCTAAGACAGTAGTAGGACACCCTGATTTTTATGCAAAGGAGCAAATAGGTCATTTTAGGGGGGTCTAACCCCTTGCTGATTTTTGACCCAAAAAATCGAGATTTTCGACATTGAGGTCTTGAGTTGGAATGGAAGCCTTATCAATGCTGATTACGAAACCGGAAATCCCAATTGGATCAGACAAATATAACAAGAGATATCGCAGATTGAAATTTGCAACTTTTGAAAAATGCCATTTTCAAGATGAAAATCTGAACGGAGAGAGATAGGCTTTCAGGAATAATTGCTATAGATTCAGCATTTTCGAAAACCTATATTTTCATGATGAGTTTTCAAATATTCGACGTTTTAAAGAAAAATCGAATTTATCGTTTTTTCATTTTTCATTTTCCAGTTCACTTTGAACTGCTCTCTCGACATTTTCGATTTTTAGTTTTTGCGCTGGAATGGAAGCCTCATCAACGCTGATTACGAAACCGGAAATCCCAATTGGATCAGACGAATATAACAAGAGATATTGCAGATTGAAATTTGCAACCTTTGGAAAATGACATTTCCAAAATGAAAATCTGAACGGTGGGAGATAGGCTTTCGGAAATGCTTGCAATAGATTCAGCGTATTTGAGAACCTTTATTTTCATATCAAACCTTCAAATATCTGACTTCGTAAAAAAAAAATCGAATTTATTGATTTTCGCTTTTCAATTTTCCAGTTCACTTTGAACTGCTCTCTGGAGTGCAATTCTCTATAGAATCATCAACTGTTAGGTTTGGTTGAATCAAAAAAGTAAGTACCATACACTCCATATCCTAAGACAGTAGTTGAACTTCCTGAATTTCAGGCAGAAGAGCAAATAGGTCATTTTAGGGGGGTCTCCATTGCTCATTTTTGACCCAAAAAATCGAGATTTTCGATATTTAGTTTTTGAGCTGGAATGGAAGCCTAATCAATGCTGATTACGAAACCGGAAATCCTAATTGGATCAGACGAATATAACAAGAGATATTGCAGATTGAAATTTGCAACTTTTGAAAAATGACATTTCCAAAATGAAAATCTGAATGGTGAGAGATAGGCTTTTGAGAATGCTCGCAATGGATTCAGCGTATTCGAAAACCTATATTTTCATATCAAACTCTCAAATATCTGACTTCGTTTGAAAAAAAAAATCGAATTTATTGTTTTTCCATTTTTCATTTTTCAGTTCACTTTGAACTGCTCTCTGGAGTGCAATTCTCTATTGAATCATCACCTGTTGGGTTTGATGGAATCAAAAAAGTGAGTATTATACACTCCATATCCTAAGACAGTAGTTGAACTTCCTGATTTTCAGGCAGAAGAGCAAATAGGTCATTTTAGGGGGTCTAACCCCTTGCTCATTTTTGACCCAAAAAATCGAGATTTTCGATTTTTAGTTTTTGCGCTGGAACGGAAGCCTCATCAACGCTGATTACGAAACCGGAAATCCCAATTAGATCAGACGAATATAACGAGAGATATTGCAGATTGAAATTTGCAACTTTTGAAAAATGCCATTTTCAAGATGAAAATCTGAACGGAGAGAGATAGGCTTTCAGGAATACTTGCTATAGATTCAGCATATTCGGAAACCTATATTTTCATGATGAACTTTCAAATATCCGACGTTGTTCGAAGAAAAATCGAATTTATTGTTTTTCCATTTTTCATTTTCCAGTTCAATTTGAACTGCTCTCTGGAGTGCAATTCTCTATTGAATCATCAACTGTTTAGTTTGGTGGAATCAACAAAGTAAGTATTATACACTCCATATCCTAAGACAGTAGTTGAACTTCCTGATTTTCAGGCAGAAGAGCAAATAGGTCATTTTAGGGGGCTCTAACCCCTCGCTCATTTTTAACCCAAAAAATCGAGATTTTCGATATTTAGTTTTTGAGCTGGAATGGAAGCCTGATCAATGCTGATTACGAAACCGGAAATCCCAATTGGATCAGACGAATATAACAAGAGATATTGCAGATTGAAATTTGCAACTTTTGAAAAATGACTTTTCCAAAATGAAAATCTGAACGGTGGGAGATAGGCTTCCGGGAATGCTCGCAATAGATTCAGCGTATTTGAAAACCTTCATTTTCATACCAAGCCATCAAATATCCCACTTTGTTTAAAAAAAAATCGAATTTATTTTTTTTCCGTTTTTCATTTTCCAGTCCACTTTGAACTGCTCTCTGGAGTGCAATTCTCTATTGAATAATCAACTGTTAGGTTTGGTTGAATCAAAAAAGTAAGTATTATACACTCCATATCCTAAGACAGTAGTAGGACACCCTGATTTGTATGCAGAGGAGCAAATAGGTCATTTTAGGGGGGTCTAAGCCCTTGCTCATTTTTGACCCGAAAAATCGAGATTTTCGATATTTAGTTTTCGAGCTGGAATGGAAGCCTGATCAATGCTGATTACGAAACCGGAAATCCCAATTGGATCAGACGAATATAACAAGAGATATTGCAGATTGAAATTTGCAACTTTTGAAAAATGACTTTTCCAAAATGAAAATCTGAACGGTGGGAGATAGGCTTCCGGGAATGCTCGCAATAGATTCAGCGTATTTGAAAACCTTCATTTTCATACCAAGCCATCAAATATCTCACTTTGTTTCAAAAAAAATCGAATTTATTTTTTTTCCGTTTTTCACTTTCCAGTCCACTTTGAACTGCTCTCTGGAGTGCAATTCTCTATTGAATAATCAACTGTTAGGTTTGGTTGAATCAAAAAAGTAAGTACTATACACTCCATATCCTAAGACAGTAGTAGGACACCCTGATTTTTATGCAGAGGAGCAAATAGGTCATTTTAGGGGGGTCTAAGCCCTTGCTCATTTTTGACCCAAAAAATCGAGATTTTCGATATTTAGTTTTCGAGCTGGAATGGAAGCCTTATCAATGCTGATTACGAAACCGGAAATCCTAATTGGATCAAACGAATATAACAAGAAATATTGCAGATTGAAATTTTCAACTTTTGAAAAATGACATTTCCAAAATGAAAATATGAACGGTGAGAGATTGGCTTTTGAGAATGCTCGCAATGGATTCAGCTTATTTGAAAACCTATACTTTCATATCAAACTTTCAAATATCTGACTTCGTTTGAAAAAAAAATCGAATTTATTGTTTTTCCATTTTTCATTTTCCAGATCACTTTGAACTGCTCTCTGGAGTGCAATTCTCTATTGAATCATCACCTGTTGGGTTTGATGGAATCAAAAAAGTAAGTATTATACACTCCATATCCTAAGACAGTAGTTGAACTTCCTGATTTTCAGGCAGAAGAGCAAATAGGTCATTTTAGGGGGTCTAACCCCTTGCTCATTTTTGACCCAAAAAATCGAGATTTTCGATTTTTAGTTTTTGCGCTGGAACGGAAGCCTCATCAACGCTGATTACGAAACCGGAAATCCCAATTAGATCAGACGAATATAACGAGAGATATTGCAGATTGAAATTTGCAACTTTTGAAAAATGCCATTTTCAAGATGAAAATCTGAACGGAGAGAGATAGGCTTTCAGGAATACTTGCTATAGATTCAGCATATTCGGAAACCTATATTTTCATGATGAACTTTCAAATATCCGACGTTGTTCGAAGAAAAATCGAATTTATTGTTTTTCCATTTTTCATTTTCCAGTTCAATTTGAACTGCTCTCTGGAGTGCAATTCTCTATTGAATCATCAACTGTTTAGTTTGGTGGAATCAACAAAGTAAGTATTATACACTCCATATCCTAAGACAGTAGTTGAACTTCCTGATTTTCAGGCAGAAGAGCAAATAGGTCATTTTAGGGGGCTCTAACCCCTCGCTCATTTTTGACCCAAAAAATCGAGATTTTCGATATTTAGTTTTTGAGCTGGAATGGAAGCCTGATCAATGCTGATTACGAAACCGGAAATCCAAATTGGATCAGACGAATATAACAAGAGATATTGCAGATTGAAATTTGCAACTTTTGAAAAATGACTTTTCCAAAATGAAAATCTGAACGGTGGGAGATAGGCTTCCGGGAATGCTCGCAATAGATTCAGCGTATTTGAAAACCTTCATTTTCATACCAAGCCATCAAATATCTCACTTTGTTTAAAAAAAAATCGAATTTATTTTTTTTCCGTTTTTCATTTTCCAGTCCATTCTGAACTGCTCTCTGGAGTGCAATTCTCTATTGAATAATCAACTGTTAGGTTTGGTTGAATCAAAAAAGTAAGTACTATACACTCCATATCCTAAGACAGTAGTAGGACACCCTGATTTGTATGCAGAGGAGCAAATAGGTCATTTTAGGGGGGTCTAAGCCCTTGCTCATTTTTGACCCGAAAATTCGAGATTTTCGATATTTAGTTTTCGAGCTGGAATGGAAGCCTGATCAATGCTGGTTACGAAACCGGAAATCCCAATTGGATCAGACGAATATCACAAGAGATATTGCAGATTGAAATTTGCAACTTTTGAAAAATGACTTTTCCAAAATGAAAATCTGAACGGTGGGAGATAGGCTTCCGGAAATGCTCGCAATAGATTCAGCGTATTTGAAAACCTTCATTTTCATACCAAGCCATCAAATATCTCACTTTGTTTCAAAAAAAATCGAATTTATTGTTTTTCCATTTTTCATTTTCCAGTTCAATTTGAACTGCTCTCTGGAGTGCAATTCTCTATTGAATCATCAACTGTTTAGTTTGGTGGAATCAACAAAGTAAGTATTATACACTCCATATCCTAAGACAGTAGTTGAACTTCCTGATTTTCAGGCAGAAGAGCAAATAGGTCATTTTAGGGGGCTCTAACCCCTCGCTCATTTTTGACCCAAAAAATCGAGATTTTCGATATTTAGTTTTTGAGCTGGAATGGAAGCCTGATCAATGCTGATTACGAAACCGGAAATCCTAATTGGATCAAACGAATATAACAAGAAATATTGCAGATTGAAATTTTCAACTTTTGAAAAATGACATTTCCAAAATGAAAATATGAACAGTGAGAGATTGGCTTTTGAGAATGCTCGCAATGGATTCAGCTTATTTGAAAACCTATACTTTCATATCAAACTTTCAAATATCTGACTTCGTTTGAAAAAAAAATCGAATTTATTGTTTTTCCATTTTTCATTTTCCAGATCACTTTGAACTGCTCTCTGGAGTGCAATTCTCTATTGAATCATCAACTGTTAGGTTCGGTTGAATCAAAAAAGTGAGTTTTATACACTCCATATCCTAAGACAATAGTAGGACACCCTGATTTTTATGCAGAGGAGCAAATAGGTCATTTTATGGGGGTCTAAGCCCTTGCTCCATTTTGACCCAAAAAATCGAGATTTTCGATATTTAGTTGTTGAGCTGGAACGGAAGCCTGATCAATGCTGATTACGAAACCGGAAATCCCAATTGGATCAGACGAATATAACAAGAGATATTGCAGATTGAAATTTGCAACTTTTGCAAAATGACATTTTCAAGATGAAAATCTGAACGGAGAGAGATAGGCTTTCAGGAGTACTTGTTATAGATTCAGCATATTCGAAAACCTATATTTTCATCATGAACTTTCAAATATAGGACGTTGTTTGAAGAAAAATCGAATATTGTTTTTCCATTTTTCATTTTCCAGTTCAATTTGAACTGCTCTCTGGAGTGCAATTCTCTATTGAATCATCAACTGTTTAGTTTGGTGGAATCAACAAAGTAAGTATTATACACTCTATATCCTAGGACAGTAATTGAACTTCCTGATTTTCAGGCAGAAGAGCAAATAGGTCATTTTAGGGGGTCTATCCCCTTGCTCATTTTTGAACCAAAAAATCGAGATTTTCGATTTTTAGTTTTTGCGCTGGAATGGAAGCCTCATCAACGCTGATTACGAAACCGGAAATCCCAATTGGATCAGACAAATATAACAAGAGATATCGCGGATTGAAAAATAGGTCATTTTAGGGGGTCTAACCACTTGCTCATTTTTGAACCAAAAAATCGAGATTTTCGATTTTTAGTTTTTGCGCTGGAATGGAAGCCTCATCAACGCTGATTACGAAACCGGAAATTTGCTACTTTTGAAAAATGACATTTCCAAAATGAAAATCTGAACGGTGGGAGATAGGCTTTCGGGAATGCTCGCAATAGATTCAGCGTATTTGAAAACCTTCATTTTCATATCAAACCTTCAAATATCTGACTTCGTAAAAAAAAAATCGAATTTATTGTTTTTCCATTTTCAATTTTCCAGTTCACTTTGAAGTGCTCTCCGGAGTGCAATTCTCTATAGAATCATCAACTGTTTGGTTTGGTTGAGTCAACAAAGTAAGTATTATACACTCCATATCCTAAGACAGTAGTAGGACACCCTGATTTTTATGCAAAGAAGCAAATAGGTCATTTTAGGGGGGTCTAACCCCTCTCTCATTTTTGACCCAAAAAATCGAGATTTTCTATTTTTAGTTTTTGCGCTGGAATGGAAGCCCCATCAACGCTGATTACGAAACCGGAAATCCCAATTGGATCAGACGGATGTAACAAGAGATATTGCAGATTGAAATTTGCAACTTTTGAAAAATGACATTTCCAAAATGAAAATCTGAACGGTGGGAGATAGGCTTTCGGAAAAGCTCGCAATAAATTCAGCGTAATTGAAAACCTTTATTTTCATACCAAGCCTTCAAATATCTGACTTTGTTAAAAAAAAAAAATCGAATTTATTGTTTTTCCATTTTTCATTTTCCAGTTCATTTTGAACTGCTCTCTGGAGTGCAATTCTCTATTGAATCATCAACTGTTAGGTTTGGTTGAATCAACAAAGTAAGTATTATACACTCCATATCCTAAGACAGTAGTAGGACACCCTGATTTTTATGCAAAGGAGCAAATAGGTCATTTTAGGGGGGTCTAACCCCTTGCTGATTTTTGACCCAAAAAATCGAGATTTTCGACATTTAGGTCTTGAGTTGGAATGGAAGCCTTATCAATGCTGATTACGAAACCGGAAATCCCAATTGGATCAGACAAATATAACAAGAGATATCGCAGATTGAAATTTGCAACTTTTGAAAAATGCCATATTCAAGATGAAAATCTGAACGGAGAGAGATAGGCTTTCAGGAATACTTGCTATAGATTCAGCATATTCGAAAACCTATATTTTCAAGATGAACTTTCAAATATCCGACGTTTTTTGAAGAAAAATCGAATTTATCGTTTTTTCATTTTCCAGTTCACTTTGAACTGCCCTCTGGAGTGCAATTCTCTACTGAATCATCAACTGTTTAGTTTGGTGGAATCAACAAAGTAAGTATTATACACTCCATATCCTAAGACAGTAGTTGAACTTCCTGATTTTCAGGCAGAAGAGCAAATAGGTCATTTTAGGGGGGTCTAAGCCCTTGCTCATTTTTCACCCAAAAAATCGAGATTTTCGATATTTAGTTTTCGAGCTGGAATGGAAGCCTTATCAATGCTGATTACGAAACCGGAAATCCTAATTGGATCAAACGAATATAACAAGAAATATTGCAGATTGAAATTTTCAACTTTTGAAAAATGACATTTCCAAAATGAAAATATGAACGGTGAGAGATTGGCTTTTGAGAATGCTCGCAATGGATTCAGCTTATTTGAAAACCTATACTTTCATATCAAACTTTCAAATATCTGACTTCGTTTGAAAAAAAAATCGAATTTATTGTTTTTCCATTTTTCATTTTCCAGATCACTTTGAACTGCTCTCTGGAGTGCAATTCTCTATTGAATCATCACCTGTTGGGTTTGATGGAATCAAAAAAGTAAGTATTATACACTCCATATCCTAAGACAGTAGTTGAACTTCCTGATTTTCAGGCAGAAGAGCAAATAGGTCATTTTAGGGGGTCTAACCCCTTGCTCATTTTTGACCCAAAAAATCGAGATTTTCGATTTTTAGTTTTTGCGCTGGAACGGAAGCCTCATCAACGCTGATTACGAAACCGGAAATCCCAATTAGATCAGACGAATATAACGAGAGATATTGCAGATTGAAATTTGCAACTTTTGAAAAATGCCATTTTCAAGATGAAAATCTGAACGGAGAGAGATAGGCTTTCAGGAATACTTGCTATAGATTCAGCATATTCGGAAACCTATATTTTCATGATGAACTTTCAAATATCCGACGTTGTTCGAAGAAAAATCGAATTTATTGTTTTTCCATTTTTCATTTTCCAGTTCAATTTGAACTGCTCTCTGGAGTGCAATTCTCTATTGAATCATCAACTGTTTAGTTTGGTGGAATCAACAAAGTAAGTATTATACACTCCATATCCTAAGACAGTAGTTGAACTTCCTGATTTTCAGGCAGAAGAGCAAATAGGTCATTTTAGGGGGCTCTAACCCCTCGCTCATTTTTGACCCAAAAAATCGAGATTTTCGATATTTAGTTTTTGAGCTGGAATGGAAGCCTGATCAATGCTGATTACGAAACCGGAAATCCCAATTGGATCAGACGAATATAACAAGAGATATTGCAGATTGAAATTTGCAACTTTTGAAAAATGACTTTTCCAAAATGAAAATCTGAACGGTGGGAGATAGGCTTCCGGGAATGCTCGCAATAGATTCAGCGTATTTGAAAACCTTCATTTTCATACCAAGCCATCAAATATCTCACTTTGTTTAAAAAAAAAATCGAATTTATTTTTTTTCCGTTTTTCATTTTCCAGTCCACTTTGAACTGCTCTCTGGAGTGCAATTCTCTATTGAATAATCAACTGTTAGGTTTGGTTGAATCAAAAAAGTAAGTACTATACACTCCATATCCTAAGACAGTAGTAGGACACCCTGATTTGTATGCAGAGGAGCAAATAGGTCATTTTAGGGGGGTCTAAGCCCTTGCTCATTTTTGACCCGAAAAATCGAGATTTTCGATATTTAGTTTTCGAGCTGGAATGGAAGCCTGATCAATGCTGATTACGAAACCGGAAATCCCAATTGGATCAGACGAATATAACAAGAGATATTGCAGATTGAAATTTGCAACTTTTGAAAAATGACTTTTCCAAAATGAAAATCTGAACGGTGGGAGATAGGCTTCCGGGAATGCTCGCAATAGATTCAGCGTATTTGAAAACCTTCATTTTCATACCAAGCCATCAAATATCTCACTTTGTTTCAAAAAAAATCGAATTTATTGTTTTTCCATTTTTCATTTTCCAGTTCAATTTGAACTGCTCTCTGGAGTGCAATTCTCTATTGAATCATCAACTGTTTAGTTTGGTGGAATCAACAAAGTAAGTATTATACACTCCATATCCTGAGACAGTAGTTGAACTTCCTGATTTTCAGGCAGAAGAGCAAATAGGTCATTTTAGGGGGCTCTAACCCCTCGCTCATTTTTGACCCAAAAAATCGAGATTTTCGATATTTAGTTTTTGAGCTGGAATGGAAGCCTGATCAATGCTGATTACGAAACCGGAAATCCTAATTGGATCGAACGAATATAACAAGAAATATTGCAGATTGAAATTTTCAACTTTTGAAAAATGACATTTCCAAAATGAAAATATGAACGGTGAGAGATTGGCTTTTGAGAATGCTCGCAATGGATTCAGCTTATTTGAAAACCTATACTTTCATATCAAATTTTCAAATATCTGACTTCGTTTGAAAAAAAAATCGAATTTATTGTTTTTCCATTTTTCATTTTCCAGATCACTTTGAACTGCTCTCTGGAGTGCAATTCTCTATTGAATCATCAACTGTTAGGTTCGGTTGAATCAAAGAAGTGAGTTTTATACACTCCATATCCTAAGACAATAGTAGGACACCCTGATTTTTATGCAGAGGAGCAAATAGGTCATTTTATGGGGGTCTAAGCCCTTGCTCCATTTTGACCCAAAAAATCGAGATTTTCGATATTTAGTTGTTGAGCTGGAACGGAAGCCTGATCAATGCTGATTACGAAACCGGAAATCCCAATTGGATCAGACGAATATAACAAGAGATATTGCAGATTGAAATTTGCAACTTTTGCAAAATGACATTTTCAAGATGAAAATCTGAACGGAGAGAGATAGGCTTTCAGGAGTACTTGTTATAGATTCAGCATATTCGAAAACCTATATTTTCATCATGAACTCTCAAATATCGGACGTTGTTTGAAGAAAAATCGAATATTGTTTTTCCATTTTTCATTTTCCAGTTCAATTTGAACTGCTCTCTGGAGTGCAATTCTCTATTGAATCATCAACTGTTTAGTTTGGTGGAATCAACAAAGTAAGTATTATACACTCCATATCCTAAGACAGTAATTGAACTTCCTGATTTTCAGGCAGAAGAGCAAATAGGTCATTTTAGGGGGTCTAACCCCTTGCTCATTTTTGAACCAAAAAATCGAGATTTTCGATTTTTAGTTTTTCCGCTGGAATGGAAGCCTCATCAACGCTGATTACGAAACCGGAAATCCCAATTGGATCAGACAAATATAACAAGAGATATCGCAGATTGAAAAATAGGTCATTTTAGGGGGTCTAACCACTTGCTCATTTTTGAACCAAAAAATCGAGATTTTCGATTTTTAGTTTTTGCGCTGGAATGGAAGCCTCATCAACGCTGATTACGAAACCGGAAATTTGCTACTTTTGAAAAATGACATTTCCAAAATGAAAATCTGAACGGTGGGAGATAGGCTTTCGGGAATGCTCGCAATAGATTCAGCGTATTTGAAAACCTTCATTTTCATATCAAACCTTCAAATATCTGACTTCGTAAAAAAAAAATCGAATTTATTGTTTTTCCATTTTCAATTTTCCAGTTCACTTTGAAGTGCTCTCCGGAGTGCAATTCTCTATAGAATCATCAACTGTTTGGTTTGGTTGAGTCAACAAAGTAAGTATTATACACTCCATATCCTAAGACAGTAGTAGGACACCCTGATTTTTATGCAAAGAAGCAAATAGGTCATTTTAGGGGGGTCTAACCCCTCTCTCATTTTTGACCCAAAAAATCGAGATTTTCTATTTTTAGTTTTTGCGCTGGAATGGAAGCCCCATCAACGCTGATTACGAAACCGGAAATCCCAATTGGATCAGACGAATGTAACAAGAGATATTGCAGATTGAAATTTGCAACTTTTGAAAAATGACATTTCCAGAATGAAAATCTGAACGGTGGGAGATAGGCTTTCGGAAAAGCTCGCAATAAATTCAGCGTAATTGAAAACCTTTATTTTCATACCAAGCCTTCAAATATCTGACTTTGTTAAAAAAAAAAATCGAATTTATTGTTTTTCCATTTTTCATTTTCCAGTTCATTTTGAACTGCTCTCTGGAGTGCAATTCTCTATTGAATCATCAACTGTTAGGTTTGGTTGAATCAACAAAGTAAGTATCATACACTCCATATCCTAAGACAGTAGTAGGACACCCTGATTTTTATGCAAAGGAGCAAATAGGTCATTTTAGGGGGGTCTAACCCCTTGCTGATTTTTGACCCAAAAAATCGAGATTTTCGACATTTAGGTCTTGAGTTGGAATGGAAGCCTTATCAATGCTGATTACGAAACCGGAAATCCCAATTGGATCAGACAAATATAACAAGAGATATCGCAGATTGAAATTTGCAACTTTTGAAAAATGCCATATACAAGATGAAAATCTGAACGGAGAGAGATAGGCTTTCAGGAATACTTGCTATAGATTCAGCATATTCGAAAACCTATATTTTCATGATGAACTTTCAAATATCCGACGTTTTTTGAAGAAAAATCGAATTTATCGTTTTTTCATTTTCCAGTTCACTTTGAACTGCTCTCTGGAGTGCAATTCTCTACTGAATCATCAACTGTTTAGTTTGGTGGAATCAACAAAGTAAGTATTATACACTCCATATCCTAAGACAGTAGTTGAACTTCCTGATTTTCAGGCAGAAGAGCAAATAGGTCATTTTAGGGGGGTCTAACCCTTCGCTCATTTTTGACCCAAAAAATCGAGATTTTCGATATTTAGTTTTTGAGCTGGAATGGAAGCCTGATCAATGCTGATTACGAAACTGGAAATCCCAATTGGATCAGACGAATATAACAAGAGATATTGCAGATTGAAATTTGCAACTTTTGAAAAATGACTTTTCCAAAATGAAAATCTGAACGGTGGGAGATAGGCTTCCGGGAATGCTCGCAATAGATTCAGCGTATTTGAAAACCTTCATTTTCATACCAAGCCATCAAATATCCCACTTTGTTAAAAAAAAAAATCGAATTTATTTTTTTTCCGTTTTTCATTTTCCAGTCCACTTTGAACTGCTCTCTGGAGTGCAATTCTCTATTGAATAATCAACTGTTAGGTTTGGTTGAATCAAAAAAGTAAGTACTATACACTCTATATCCTAAGACAGTAGTAGCACACCCTGATTTGTATGCAGAGGAGCAAATAGGTCATTTTAGGGGGGTCTAAGCCCTTGCTCATTTTTGACCCAAAAAATCGAGATTTTCGATATTTAGTTTTCGAGCTGGAATGGAAGCCTTATCAATGCTGATTGCGAAACCGGAAATCCTAATTGGATCAAACGAATATAACAAGAGATATTGCAGATTGAAATTTTCAACTTTTGAAAAATGACATTTCCAAAATGAAAATATGAACGGTGAGAGATAGGCTTTTGAGAATGCTCGCAATGGATTCAGCTTATTTGAAAACCTATACTTTCATATCAAACTTTCAAATATCTGACTTCGTTTGAAAAAAAAATCGAATTTATTTTTTTTCCATTTTTCATTTTCCAGATCACTTTGAACTGCTCTCTGGAGTGCAATTCTCTATTGAATCATCAACTGTTAGGTTCGGTTGAATCAAAAAAGTGAGTTTTATACACTCCATATCCTAAGACAGTAGTAGGACACCCTGATTTTTATGCAGAGGAGCAAATAGGTCATTTTATGGGGGTCTAAGCCCTTGCTCCTTTTTGACCCAAAAAATCGAGATTTTCGATATGTAGTTGTTGAGCTGGAACGGAAGCCTGATCAATGCTGATTACGAAACCGGAAATCCCAATTGGATCAGACGAATATAACAAGAGATATTGCAGATTGAAATTTGCAACTTTTGCAAAATGACATTTTCAAGATGAAAATCTGAACGGAGAGAGATAGGCTTTCAGGAGTACTTGTTATAGATTCAGCATATTCGAAAACCTATATTTTCATCATGAACTTTCAAATATTGGACGTTGTTTGAAGAAAAATCGAATATTGTTTTTCCATTTTTTATTTTCCAGTTCAATTTGAACTGCTCTCTGGAGTGCAATTCTCTATTGAATCATCAACTGTTTAGTTTGGTGGAATCAACAAAGTAAGTATTATACACTCCATATCCTAAGACAGTAGTTGAACTTCCTGATTTTCAGGCAGAAGAGCAAATAGGTCATTTTAGGGGGTCTAACCAGGGCTCATTTTTGAACCAAAAAATCGAGATTTTCGATTTTTAGTTTTTGCGCTAGAATGGAAGCCTCATCAACGCTGATTACGAAACCGGAAATTTGCTACTTTTGAAAAATGACATTTCCAAAATGAAAATCTTAACGGTGGGAGATAGGCTTTCGGGATTGCTCGCAATAGATTCAGCGTATTTGAGAACCTTTATTCTCATATCAAACCTTCAAATATCTGACTTGACCCAAAAAATCGAGATTTTCGACATTTAGGTCTTGCGTTGGAATGGAAGCCTTATCAATGCTGATTACGAAACCGGCAATCCCAATTGGATCAGACGAATGTAACAAGAGATATTGCAGATTGAAATTTGCAACTTTTGAAAAATGACATTTCCAAAATGAAAATCTGAACGGTGGGAGATAGGCTTTCGGGAATGCTCGCAATAGATTCAGCGTATTTGAGAACCTTTATTCTCATATCAAACCTTCAAATATCTGACTTGACCCAAAAAATCGAGATTTTCGACATTTAGGTCTTGCGTTGGAATGGAAGCCTTATCAATGCTGATTACGAAACCGGCAATCCCAATTGGATCAGACAAATATAACAAGAGATATCGCATATTGAAAAATAGGTCATTTTAGGGGGTCTAACCCCTTGCTCATTTTTGAACCAAAAAATCAAGATTTTCGATTTTTAGTTTTTGCGCTAGAATGGAAGCCTCATCAACGCTGATTACGAAACCGGAAATTTGCTACTTTTGAAAAATGACATTTCCAAAATGAAAATCTTAACGGTGGGAGATAGGCTTTCGGGATTGCTCGCAATAGATTCAGCGTATTTGAGAACCTTTATTCTCATATCAAACATTCAAATATCTGACTTGACCCAAAAAATCGAGATTTTCGATATTTAGTTTTCGAGCTGGAATGGAAGCCTTATCAATGCTGATTACGAAACCGGCAATCCCAATTGGATCAGACGAATATAACAAGATATATCGCATATTGAAAAATAGGTCATTTTAGGGGGTCTAAGCCCTTGCTCATTTTTGACCCAAAAAATCGAGATTTTCTATTTTTAGTTTTTGCGCTGGAATGGGAGCCGCATCAACGCTGATTACGAAACCGGAAATCCCAATTGGATCAGACGAATGTAACAAGAGATATTGCAGATTGAAATTTGCAACTTTTGAAAAATGACATTTCCAAAATGAAAATCTGAACGGTGGGAGATAGGCTTTCGGAAATGCTCGCAATAAATTCAGCGTAATTGAAAACCTTTATTTTCATACCAAGCCTTCAAATATCCGACTTTGTTAAAAAAAAAATCGAATTTATTGTTTTTCCATTTCTCATTTTCCAGTTCATTTTGAACTGCTCTCTGGAGTGCAATTCTCTATTGAATCATCAACTGTTAGGTTTGGTTGAATCAACAAAGTAAGTATTATACACTCCATATCCTAAGACAGTAGACACCCTGATTTTTATGCAAAGGAGCAAATAGGTCATTTTAGGGGGGTCTAACCCCTTGCTGATTTTTGACCCAAAAAATCGAGATTTTCGACATTCGGAAATCCAAATTGGATCAGACGAATATAACAAGAGATATTGCAGATTGAAATTTGCAACTCTTGCAAAATGACATTTTCAAGATGAAAATCTGACCGGAGAGAGATGACCACTGAAATCTCAATTCCTATCTGAACTATCGAACTGAAATTCAACATGTGCATCTCAATTCAAAAACTTCGTGAATTTTCAAGATTTGGTTCGAATTGATCCAACGGTTTTCGAAGAATTGATATCACACTTTGCCGAATAGACCACTGAAATCTCAATTCCTGTCTGCACTATCGAACTGAAATTCAACATGTTCATCTCAATCCGAAAACTACGTGCAGTTTCAAGAATTGGTTCGAATTGATCCAATAGTTCCTTAGGAATTGAAACGATATTATGTCGAATCGACTACTGAAATCTTCATTCCTATTAGAACTATCGATCTGAAATTCAACATGTGCATCTCAATTCGAAAACTATGTGCAGTTCAAGATTTGGTTCGAATTGATCCAACAGTTTTCGAGGAATTGATAGCACACTTTGACGAATTGACCACTGAAATCTCAATTCCTACCAGAACTATCGAACTGAAATTCAACATGTGCATCTTAATCCAAAAACAATGTCAAGTTTCAAGTTTTGGTTCGAATTGATCCAACAGTTTTCGAGGAATTGATATGACACTTTGCCGAATTGACCACTGAAATCACAATTCCTATCTGAACTATCGAACTAAAATTGAACATGTGCATCTCAAATCAAAAACTGTGTACAGTTTCGGGATTTGGGTCGAATTGATCCAAAAGTTCCTTAGGAATTGAAATGATATTTTGTCGAATCGACTTCTGAAATCTCCATTCCTATTAGAACTATCGATCTGAAATTCAACATGTGCATCTCATTTCGAAAACTATGTGCAGTTTCAAGATTTGGTTCGAATTGAACCAACAGTTTTCGAGGAATTGATATCACACTTTGCCGAATTGACCACTGAAATCTCAATTCCTATCTGAACTATCGAACTGAAATTCAACATGTGCATCCCAATTCGAAAACTATGTGCAGTTTCAAGATTTGGTTCGAATTGATCCAACAGTTTTCTAGGAATTGATATCACACTTTGCCGAATAGACCACTGAAATCTCAATTCCTATCTGCACTATCGAACTGAAATTCAACATGTGCATCTCAATTCGAAAACTATGTGCAGTTTCAAGATTTGGTTCGAATTGAACCAACAGTTTTCTAGGAATTGATATCACACTTTGCCGAATTGACCACTGAAATCTTCATTCCTATCAGAACTATCGAACTGAAATTCAACATGTGCATCTCAATTCGAAAACTATGAGCAGTTTCAAGATCTGGGTCGAATTGGTTCAACAGTTTTTGAGGAATTGATATCACACTTTGCCGAATAGACCACTGAAATCTCAATTCCTATCTGAACTATCGAACTAAAATTCAACATGTGCATCTCAAATCAAAAACTGTGTACAGTTTCGGAATTTGGGTCGAATTGATCCAAAAGTTCCTTAGGAATTGAAATGATATTTTGTCGAATCGACTTCTGAAATCTCCATTCCTATTAGAACTATCGATCTGAAATTCAACATGTGCATCTCATTTCGAAAACTATGTGCAGTTTCAAGATTTGGTTCGAATCGATCCAACAGTTTTCGAGGAATTGATATCACACTTCGCCGAATTGACCACTGAAATCTCAATTCCTATCTGAACTATCGAACTGAAATTCAACATGTGCATCCCAATTCGAAAACTATGAGCAGTTTCAAGATTTGGGTCGAATTGGTTCAACAGTTTTTGAGGAATTGATATCACACTTTGCCGAATAGACCACTGAAATCTCAATTCCTATCTGAACTATCGAACTAAAATTCAACATGTGCATCTCAAATCAAAAACTGTGTACAGTTTCGGGATTTGGGTCGAATTGATCCAAAAGTTCCTTAGGAATTGAAATGATATTTTGTCGAATCGACTTCTGAAATCTCCATTCCTATTAGAACTATCGATCTGAAATTCAACATGTGCATCTCATTTCGAAAACTATGTGCAGTTTCAAGATTTGGTTCGAAACGATCCAACAGTTTTCGAGGAATTGATATCACACTTTGCCGAATTGACCACTGAAATCTCAATTCCTATCTGAACTATCGAACTGAAATTCAACATGTGCATCTCAAATCAAAAACTGTGTACAGTTTCGGGATTTGGGTCGAATTGATCCAATGGTTCTTTAGGAATTGAAATGATATTTTGTCGAATCGACTTCTGAAATCTCCATTCCTATTAGAACTATCGATCTGAAATTCAACATGTGCATCTCATTTCGAAAACTATGTGCAGTTTCAAGATTTGGTTCGAATCGATCCAACAGTTTTCGAGGAATTGATATCACACTTTGCCGAATTGACCACTGAAATCTCAATTCCTATCTGCACTATCGAATTGAAATTCAACATGTGCATCTCAATTCGAAAACTATGTGAAGTTTCAAGATTTGGTTCGAATCGATCCAACAGTTTTCGAGGAATTGATATCACACTTTGCCGAATTGACCACTGAAATCTCAATTCCTATCAGAACTATCGAACTGAAATTCAACATGTGCATCTCAAATCAAAAACTGTGTACAGTTTCGGGATTTGGGTCGAATTGATCCAATAGTTCTTTAGGAATTGAAATGATATTTTGTCGAATCGACTTCTGAAATCTCCATTCCTATTAGAACTATCGATCTGAAATTCAACATGTGCATCTCAATCCGAAAACAATGTAAAGTTTCAAGATTTGGTTCGAATTGATCCAACAGTTTTCGAGGAATTGATATCACACTTTGCCGAATTGACCACTGAAATCTCAATTCCTATCTGAACTATCGAACTGAAATTCAACATGTGCATCTCAAATCAAAAACTGTGTACAGTTTCGGGATTTGGGTCGAATTGATCCAATAGTTCTTTAGGAATTGAAATGATATTTTGTCGAATCGACTTCTGAAATCTCCATTCCTATTAGAACTATCGATCTGAAATTCAACATGTGCATCTCATTTCGAAAACTATGTGCAGTTTCAAGATTTGGTTCGAATTGAACCAACAGTTTTCGAGGAATTGATATAACACTTTGCCGAATCGACCACTGAAATCTCAATTCCTATCTGCACTATCGAATTGAAATTCAACATGTGCATCTCAATTCGAAAACTTTGTGAAGTTTCAAGATTTGGTTCGAATCGATTTAACAGTTTTCGAGGAATTGATATCACACTTTGCCGAATTGACCACTGAAATCTCAATTCCTATCTGAACTATCGAACTGAAATTCAACATGTGCATCTCAATTCGAAAACTATGTGCAGTTTCAAGATTTGTTTCGAATCGATCCAATAGTTCCTTAGGAATTGAAATGATATTTTGCCGAATCGACTACTGAAATCTTCATTCCTATCAGAACTATCGATCTGAAATTCAACATGTACATCTCAATTCGAAAACTATGTGCAGTTTCAAGATTTGGGTCGAAATGGTTCAACAGTTTTTGAGGAATTGATATCACACTTTCAGCATGTATGGGAATGATACACTGGATAGGAATGCTGTAGCACTGGTGGAGGTTCTTGAGTCTTATGGCCTAAAACAGACTATTTTTGAGCCCACAAGAATGGATAAATGTATAGATAATATATTTGTAAGGAACACAGAATTGTGCAGTTTTTTCCCCAAAATTCTGAGAGTGAATTTTTCGGACCATGATGCACAGCGCATTAGTATCCCAATGCATTCAGCACCCACCACTTCCATCACTAATAGCAGGTGCAGACCATTGACACAGGTAGGCTATTGTAGGATGCATAACTTGTTGAGTGAACAAGATTGGACTTTTATGGATGATATGTCTTTGTCACCAGGAGATTGTTTTGAAAGTTTTCATAGGTGTTTCATAGAAATATACCAAGAATCTTTCCCAGAGGTTGTTATAAAAGCTAGAACTTGCGACTCGGGAGTAAAATGGTTCTCTGCTGAATTGCGTGAGATGAGGGAGAAGGTGAGACTTTACAATGATCTGTATAATCATTTCAAAAATTATGACATGAAAGTATTGAGGAACAGAGCACGTGGCGAGTACAGGGCAGCACTGCGCAGAGCACGTAGGACAGCTAATGACAATTTCATCTTGAATTCCAGTAACCCTAGCAAGAATATGTGGAAAATAATAAATAGTAAGAGGCGGTCAGAGGTGGTTTCGTCTATACCCTTGAGCTCACAGGAGTTGAACTCCTACTTTGTTTCATTGCCACATGAACTGGTGAATAATTTGCCGAATATTGATATTTCAGGGCCTGGGATATCCGTGGAAGCAAATTATCGGCGTGCAGGTGATTTTCAATTTCATGAAGTATCATTTAACAATACAAGGGATATAATAAATTCGCTGAAGGGGAGTAAATCCAGGGACTACTACGGTCTGTCAATAACACTTTTGAAAAGAAATATAAATCATATAGTGGGGCCTCTCACTAAGATAATAAACCGCTGCATTAAGGAGGGGGTTTTCCCAGATTGTCTGAAGGTGGCGAAGGTAATCCCAATACACAAAAAGGGAGATAAGAATGATAAAAAAAAACTATAGACCGATTTCCTTACTCCCTATATTCTCAAAGGTCTTCGAGAGGATCATCTGCGTGCAGATAATGAACTATTTTGAGAAAGAAAATTTGTTTCACAGGAACCAATACGGATATAGAAGAGGGTCAAGTACATGTGATGCTGTAATGCGGTTTGTTGAGTACACGCTGGATTGTTTTGAGAGGGGTTCGCTTTCACTATCAATATTTTTAGACCTGAGCCGAGCTTTCGACTGCGTACCGCCGCAGGCTCTTGTTGACAAGCTTTCGAAATACGGTTTTGACGAGGTTGGTCTCGGACTCATTCGGTCCTATTTCTTCAACAGAACACAGAGGGTTTTCTGCAACAATACTTGGTCCACAGAGGGTCAATTAAGTCTTGGGGTGCCACAGGGTTCTATATTAGGACCCCTACTATTCATAATCTTTATGAACGATTTTTCTTTTTTCATGGCGGCCTACGAACATCTCTTATGGGCGGATGACTCGGGAATAACTGTGGAGCATAAGGAGATGCGAGGAGCTGAGCAGCTGGCGTGTGCAGCAGAATTTAGGGATAAGGAGTGGTTCGCACTGAACAAGCTTGTTTGTAATGAAGAGAAGACTGACACCATGTTGTTCAACTTAAGAGGACTTAAAGATCATAATGCCAATGAGTCGATAAAGTTTCTGGGAGTTCATCTGGACTCTGGTCTCACATGGATTCCTCATGGCAATGAAACAGCGTCAAAGGTGACCAAGAATATCTTTCTACTACGTAACTTAGCTAACATTGTATCCAAGAAGGTTGTTAAGGTTGCCTATCACAGCCTCATCGAATCACACCTGCGATATTGTGTACTCATCTGGGGTAACTGTTCCAGTAGGGAGAAAATTTTCAGACTGCAGAGAAGAGCGGTTAGAATTTGCAACTTTTGAAAAATGACATTTTCAAAATGAAAATCTGAACGGTGGGAGATAGGCTTTCGGGAATGCTCGCAAAAGATTCAGCGTATTCGAAAACCTTTATTTTCATACCAAACCTGCAAATATCTGACTTCGTTTAAGAAAAAATCGAATTTATTGATTTTCGATTTTCAATTTTCCAGTTCACTTTGAACTGCTCTCTGGAGTGCAATTCTCTATTGAATCATCACCTGTTGGGTTTGGTTGAATCAAAAAAGTAAGTATTATACACTCCATATCCTAAAACAGTAGTAGGACACCCTGATTTGTATGCAGAGGAGCAAATAGGTCATTTTAGGGGGGTCTAAGCCCTTGCTCATTTTTGACCCAGAAAATCGAGATTTTCGATATTTAGTTGTTGAGCTGGAATCAAAGCCTGATCAATGCTGATAACGAAACCGGAAATCCCAATTGGATCAGACGAATATAACAAGAGATATTGCAGATTGAAATTTGCAACTTTTGAAAAATGCCATTTTCAAGATGAAAATCTGAACGGAGAGGGATAGGCTTTCAGGAATACTTGCTATAGATTCAGCATATTCGGAAACCTATATTTTCATGATGAACTTTCAAATATCCGACGTTGTTCAAAAAATAATCGAATTTATTGTTTTTCCATTTTTCATTTTCCAGTTCAATTTGAACTGCTCTCTGGAGTGCAATTCTCTATTGAATCATCAACTGTTTAGTTTGATGGAATCAACAAAGTAAGTATTATACACTCCATATCCTAAGACAGTAGTTGAACTTCCTGATTTTCAGGCAGAAGAGCAAATAGGTCATTTTAGGGGGGTCTAACCCCTTGCTCATTTTTGACCCAAAAAAACGAGATTTTCGATTTTTAGTTTTTGCGCTGGAACGGAAGCCTCATAAACGCTGAGTACGAAACCGGAAATCCCAATTGGATCAGACGAATATAACAAGAGATATTGCAGATTGAAATTTGCAACTTTTGAAAAATGCCATTTTCAAGATGAAAATCTGAACGGAGAGAGATAGGCTTTCAGGAATACTTGCTATAGATTCAGCATATTCGGAAACCTATATTTTCATGATGAACTTTCAAATATCCGACGTTGTTCAAAGAAAAATCGAATTTATTGTTTATCCATTTTTCATTTTCCAGTTCAATTTGAACTGCTCTCTGGAGTGCAATTCTCTATTGAATCATCAACTGTTTAGTTTGGTGGAATCAACAAAGTAAGTATCATACACTCCATATCCTAAGACAGTAGTTGAACTTACTGATTTTCAGGCAGAAAAGCAAATAGGTCATTTTAGGGGGGTCTAACCCCTTGCTCATTTTTGACCCAAAAAAATCGAGATTTTCGATTTTTAGTTTTTGCGCTGGAACGGAAGCCTCATCAACGCTGATTACGAAACCGGAAATCCCAATTGGATCAGATGAATATAACAAGAGATATTGCAGATTGAAATTTGCAACTTTTGAAAAATGACATTTCCAAAATGAAAATCTGATCGGTGGGATAAAGGCTTTCGGGAATGCTCGCAATAGATTCGGCGTATTTGAAAACCTTTATTTTCATACCAAACCTTCAAATATCTGGCTTCGTTTAAAAAAAAAATCGAATTTATTGTTTTTCCATTTTCAATTTTCCAGTTCACTTTGAACTGCTCTCTGGAGTGCAATTCTCTAGAATCATCAACTGTTAGGTTTGGTTGAATCAACAAAGTAAGTATTATACACTCCATATCCAAAGATAGTAGTAGGACACCCTGATTTTTATGCAAAGGGGTCATTTTAGGGGGGTCTAACCCCTTGCTCATTTTTGACCCAAAAAATCGAGATTTTCGATATTTAGTTTTTGAGCTGGAATAGAAGCCTTATCAATGCTGATTACGAAACCGGAAATCCCAATTGGATCAGACGAATATACAAGAGATATTGCAGATTGAAATTTTCAACTGTTGAAAAATGACATTTCCAAAATGAAAATCTGATCGGTGAGAGATAGGCTTTCCAGAATGCTCGCAATGGATTCAGCTTATTTGAAAACCTATATTTTCATGATTAACTTTCAAATATCTGACTTTGTTTAAAAAAAAATCTCGAATTTATTTTTTTTTCAATTTTTCATTTTCCAGTTCACTTTGGAGTGCTCTCTAGAGTGCAATTCTCTATTGAATCATCAACTGTTAGGTTCGGTTGAATCGAAAAAGTGAGTTTCATACACTCCATATCCTAAGACAGTAGTAGGACACCCTGATTTTTATGCAAAGGGGTCATTTTAGGGGGGTCTAACCCCCCTCTCGCAATGGCTCCGCCACGTACGAATAACGGTGTGGAAATTTATTGCAAGAAATGTGTAAAAGAAGTGAAAACTTACATAACGTGCTTTAGATGCAGTAGTTCATATCATTTTAGTTGTGTACTGAAAGTTTGTGGTATTTTTGTGGACCAAAAAGGAAGATTGCTCTGCTGCGATGATATAACCTCAAAACTGAAACAAGCAGAGTTGGAAGTTGAGAAGCTGAGAACACGTCTTAGTGGTCTGAATGAACTGTGTTTCGAAAATTCCGTTTCCCAACTCCATAGTTTGACTGTGGAGGATGAAATGTTTGGAGCAGATAACGCCCATGAAGTCCCAAAGAATGGCGATACTGTTGAAGAAAAGAATGTAGATCTGGAGGTGGAATACTTGAACAGGATCATTGGGGGTAAAGACAGGTTGATTGATGAACTTGATGATAAAATAAAAATATTGAAAAATTATATTAGTATCTTGGAGAAATTCGGAGACGGTACATCAGCATCAAAGAAGCCATCTGTCGGTTTTTCAACTGGCTCCTTGCAACCAGTGAAGAAATCATTATTGCCGACATCTGAAAACACAAATTCTGCGGAAAAGGAAAATGAACGTCCGGTGAAAATGGTGAATCCGAAGTCTACTGTTGGCGAGGATAATTGTGAAGTCTTCGTCTCATCTTTGGAAGTTAGTACTAACAAGGATGAAACAAACATGGAGTTTGGTAGCTCAAATGAATCAATGTCAACAACCGATAGAAATTTGTACATCAAACAAACGTCAGAGAATGTCGCAGATAAGAATCCACAACTCAAAACAAACAAGGCATCTGTCAGGCCAGTCAAACAAAAGGGGAAATATGATAATAAATGGTCAATCATGGGGAAAGCGACTGATAGCTCCATAAAAGCTATACCTAAGACTATATCCCTGTTCGTTTCAAGAATTAATACACAAACAACATCATCTGAATTCACTAACATGGTGAAACAGAATTTTACGGAGGCTGTATGCACCGAATTGAATTCCAAACATCCTGAGTGTTATCGTTCCTACAAAGTCTCTATTAATGAAGAAAATCTGGAAAGAGCGAAATCATGTGATCTCTGGCCGAAAGATGCATATGTGTCGATGTTTTTCCACAGGAAAGTTGTACAAAAGGGCCGCACATGAACGACAACAAAGCTGGAGATAATAAATGCACCTTCCGAGTGATACATTTGAATATTCAGGGATTGACTTCCCACAAGGTGAATGAATGGGACTTGTTTCTCATGGAAAACAAAATACATGATGCTATCTGTGTGACGGAGCATTGGTTCTCGCCGGAGATAGCTGACTCTTGCTCCTCAGGTGGATGGCACGTAGCTTCCATTTTCTCCAGAACGAAAAAATCGCGTGGTGGTTCCATGATTTTGAGTAGAAACCATGACTACGAAGTACTGGGGAATATTGTGAGTTTGTCAGTGGAATTTGACTGTGAAATAGCTGCAATAAAAACACAGAAATTAACCCTAATATCAATTTATCGCTCAACTAATGGTGATTTCGGGAATTTTTTGGAAATACTTGAAAATGTTTTGAACTTGGTGGATATTCATGATGATCTTGCTATTGCAGGTGATTTTAATGTGTTTTTCAGCATGTATGGGAATGATACACTGGATAGGAATGCTGTAGCACTGGTGGAGGTTCTTGAGTCTTATGGCCTAAAACAGACTATTTTTGAGCCCACAAGAATGGATAAATTATAGATAATATATTTGTAAGGAACACAGAATTGTGCAGTTTTTTCCCCAAAATTCTGAGAGTGAATTTTTCGGACCATGATGCACAGCGCATTAGTATCCCAATGCATTCAGCACCCACCACTTCCATCACTAATAGCAGGTGCAGACCATTGACACAGGTAGGCTATTGTAGGATGCATAACTTGTTGAGTGAACAAGATTGGACTTTTATAGATGATATGTCTTTGTCACCAGGAGATTGTTTTGAAAGTTTTCATAGGTGTTTCATAGAAATATACCAAGAATCTTTCCCAGAGGTTGTTATAAAAGCTAGAACTTGCGACTCGGGAGTAAAATGGTTCTCTGCTGAATTGCGTGAGATGAGGGAGAAGGTGAGACTTTACAATGATCTGTATAATCATTTCAAAAATTATGACATGAAAGTATTGAGGAACAGAGCACGTGGCGAGTACAGGGCAGCACTGCGCAGAGCACGTAGGACAGCTAATGACAATTTCATCTTGAATTCCAGTAACCCTAGCAAGAATATGTGGAAAATAATAAATAGTAAGAGGCGGTCAGAGGTGGTTTCGTCTATACCCTTGAGCTCACAGGAGTTGAACTCCTACTTTGTTTCATTGCCACATGAACTGGTGAATAATTTGCCGAATATTGATATTTCAGGGCCTGGGATATCCGTGGAAGCAAATTATCGGCGTGCAGGTGATTTTCAATTTCATGAAGTATCATTTAACAATACAAAGGATATAATAAATTCGCTGAAGGGGAGTAAATCCAGGGACTACTACGGTCTGTCAATAACACTTTTGAAAAGAAATATAAATCATATAGTGGGGCCTCTCACTAAGATAATAAACCGCTGCATTAAGGAGGGGGTTTTCCCAGATTGTCTGAAGGTGGCGAAGGTAATCCCAATACACAAAAAGGGAGATAAGAGTGATAAAAAAAACTATAGACCGATTTCCTTACTCCCTATATTCTCAAAGGTCTTCGAGAGGATCATCTGCGTGCAGATAATGAACTATTTTGAGAAAGAAAATTTGTTTCACAGGAACCAATACGGATATAGAAGAGGGTCAAGTACATGTGATGCTGTAATGCGGTTTGTTGAGTACACGCTGGATTGTTTTGAGAGGGGTTCGCTTTCACTATCAATATTTTTAGACCTGAGCCGAGCTTTCGACTGCGTACCGCCGCAGGCTCTTGTTGACAAGCTTTCGAAATACGGTTTTGACGAGGTTGGTCTCGGACTCATTCGGTCCTATTTCTTCAACAGAACACAGAGGGTTTTCTGCAACAATACTTAGTCCACAGAGGGTCAATTAAGTCTTGGGGTGCCACAGGGTTCTATATTAGGACCCCTACTATTCATAATCTTTATGAACGATTTTTCTTTTTTCATGGCGGCCTACGAACATCTCTTATGGGCGGATGACTCGGGAATAACTGTGGAGCATAAGGAGATGCGAGGAGCTGAGCAGCTGGCGTGTGCAGCAGAATTAAGGGATAAGGAGTGGTTCGCACTGAACAAGCTTGTTTGTAATGAAGAGAAGACTGACACCATGTTGTTCAACTTAAGAGGACTTAAAGATCATAATGCCAATGAGTCGATAAAGTTTCTGGGAGTTCATCTGGACTCTGGTCTCACATGGATTCCTCATGGCAATGAAACAGCGTCAAAGGTGACCAAGAATATCTTTCTACTACGTAACTTAGCTAACATTGTATCCAAGAAGGTTGTTAAGGTTGCCTATCACAGCCTCATCGAATCACACCTGCGATATTGTGTACTCATCTGGGGTAACTGTTCCAGTAGGGAGAAAATTTTCAGACTGCAGAGAAGAGCGGTTAGAATAGTGGCTGGTCTGGGATATAGGGATGATTGCTTGAGCGCTTTCAAAGAACTAAAGATTCTCACTTTTCCATCTATATACATTCATGAATGCCTTGTCTATGCATATAATAATATCAGGGATCTCCCCAAATATGGGGACACCCATGATTATCACACACGATACAGAAATAATATAAAATCCAAGTATATGCGACTTGAAAAATCGAAGAATGGTCCCAATTTCATCTCTCATAAACTTTTCAGTAAGTTACCTGTGGAGGTTAAGAGGCTCAATCCTAAAGAATTCAACAAAAGAATCAATGAAATATTGACGACAAATGCATTTTGGAGTGTGCAGGAGTTCTTGTCCAGTGACCTGACATCTTTTGAAATAAATTATTGAATATTTACTATATTCCTTATTTTTGATTGGAATGGTATATTGTGTCCTCCCAAATTTGTAGTGTCCAGGTGTTTTTTTATTCTTGTTAAATGTTTTTTATATAATTTTTGACTGTGATATGAGATGGTTAAATCATCCTATTCCTATTTTGAAATATGACTTGTGCAATACAGTGTATTTTGTAAAGTAGCACCAATAAATTATCTTATCTTATCTTATCTTATCTTGCTCATTTTTGACCCAAAAAATCGAGATTATCGATATTTAGTTTTTGAGCTGGAATGGAAGCCTTATCAATGCTGATTACGAAACCGGAAATCCCAATTGGATCAGACGAATATACAAGAGATATTGCAGATTGAAATTTTCAACTGTTGAAAAATGACATTTCCAAAATGAAAATCTGATCGGTGAGAGATAGGCTTTCCAGAATGCTCGCAATGGATTCAGCTTATTTGAAGACCTATATTTTCATGATAAACTTTCAAATATCTGACTTTGTTTAAAAAAAAATTCGAATTTATTGATTTTCGATTTTCAATTTTACAGTTCACTTTGAACTGCTCTCTGGAGTGCAATTCTCTATAGAATCATAAACTGTTAGGTTTGGTTGAACCAAAAAAGTAAGTACCATACACTGCATATCCTAAGACAGTAGTAGGACACCCTGATTTTTATGCAGAGGAGCAAATAGGTCATTTTAGGGGGGTCTCCCTTGCTCATTTTTGACCCAAAAAATCGAGATTTTCGATATTTGGTTTTTCAGCTGGAATGGAAGGCTAATCAATGCTGATTACGAAACCGGAAATCCCAATTGGATCAGACGAATATAACAAGAGATATTGCAGATTGAAATTTGCAACTTTTGAAAAATGACATTTTCAAAATGAAAATCTGAACGGTGGGAGATAGGCTTTCGGGAATGCTCGCAAAAGATTCAGCGTATTCGAAAACCTTTATTTTCATACCAAACCTGCAAATATCTGACTTCGTTTAAGAAAAAATCGAATTTATTGATTTTCGATTTTCAATTTTCCAGTTCAATTTGGACTGCTCTCTGGAGTGCAATTCTCTATAGAATCATCAACTGTTAGGTTTAGTTGAATCAAAAAAGTAAGTATTATACACTCCATATCCTAAAACAGTAGTAGGACACCCTGATTTGTATGCAGAAGAGCAAATAGGTCATTTTAGGGGGGTCTAAGCCCTTGCTCATTTTTGACCCAAAAAATCGAGATTTTCGATATTAAGTTTTTGAGCTGGAATGGAAGCCTGATCAATGCTGATTACGAAACCGGAAATCCCAATTGGATCAGACGAATATAACAAGAGATATTGCAGATTGAAATTTTCAACTTTTGAAAAATGACATTTCCAAAATGAAAATATGAACGGTGAGAGATAGGCTTTTGAGAATGCTCGCAATGGATTCAGCTTATTTGAAAACCTATACTTTCATATCAAACTTTCAAATATCTGACTTCGTTTGAAAAGAAATCGAATTTATTGTTTTTCCATTTTTCATTTTCCAGATCACTTTGAACTGCTCTCTGGAGTGCAATTCTCTATTGAATAATCAACTGTTAGGTTTGGTTGAATCAAAAAAGTAAGTTCTATACACTCCATATCCTAAGACAGTAGTAGGACACCCTGATTTTTATGCAGAGGAGCAAATAGGTCATTTTATGGGGGTCTTAGCCCTTGCTCCTTTTTGACCCAAAAAATCGAGATTTTCGATATTTAGTTGTTGAGCTGGAACGGGAGCCTGATCAATGCTGATTACGAAACCGGAAATCCCAATTGGATCAGACGAATATAACAAGAGATATTGCAGATTGAAATTTGCAACTTTTGAAAAATGCCATTTTCAAGATGAAAATCTGAACGGAGAGAGATAGGCTTTCAGGAATACTTGCTATAGATTCAGCATATTCGAAAACCTATATTCTCATGATGAACTTTCAAATATCCGACGTTTTTTAAAGAAAAATCGAATTTATCGTTTTTTCATTTTTCATTTTCCAGTTCACTTTGAACTGCTCTCTGGAGTGCAATTCTCTATTGAATCATCAAATGTTTAGTTTGGTGGAATCAACAAAGTAAGTATTATACACTCCATATCCTAGGACAGTAGTAGGACACCCTGATTTTTATGCAGAGGAGCAAATAGGTCATTTTAGGGGGGTCTAAGCCCTTGCTCATTTTTGACCCAAAAAATCGAGATTTTCGATATTTAGTTTTCGAGCTGGAATGGAAGCCTTATCAATGCTGATTACGAAACCGGAAATCCTAATTGGATCAAACGAATATAACAAGAGATATTGCAGATTGAAATTTTCAACTTTTGAAAAATGACATTTCCAAAATGAAAATATGAACGGTGTGAGATATGCTTTTGAGAATGCTCGCAATAGATTCAGCGTATTTGAAAACCTTCATTTTCATACCAAACCTTCAAATATCTCACTTTGTTAAAAAAAAAAATCGAATTTATTTTTTTTCCGTTTTTCATTTTCCAGTCCACTTTGAACTGCTCTCTGGAGTGCAATTCTCTATTGAATAATCAACTGTTAGGTTTGGTTGAATCAAAAAAGTAAGTACTATACACTCCATATCCTAAGACAGTAGTAGGACACCCTGATTTTTATGCAGAGGAGCAAATAGGTCATTTAAGGGGGGTCTAAGCCCTTGCTCATTTTTGACCCAAAAAATCGAGATTTTCGATATTTAGTTTTCGAGCTGGAATGGAAGCCTTATCAATGCTGATTACGAAACCGGAAATCCTAATTGGATCAAACGAATATAACAAGAGATATTGCAGATTGAAATTTTCAACTTTTGAAAAATGACATTTCCAAAATGAAAATATGAACGGTGAGAGATAGGCTTTTGAGAATGCTCGCAATGGATTCAGCTTATTTGAACACCTATACTTTCATATCAAACTTTCAAATATCTGACTTCGTTTGAAAAGAAATCGAATTTATTGTTTTTCCATTTTTCATTTTCCAGATCACTTTGAACTGCTCTCTGGAGTGCAATTCTCTATTGAATAATCAACTGTTAGGTTTGGTTGAATCAAAAAAGTAAGTACTATACACTCCATATCCTAAGACAGTAGTAGGACACCCTGATTTTTATGCAAAGGAGCAAATAGGTCATTTTATGGGGGTCTAAGCCCTTGCTCCTTTTTGACCCAAAAAATCGGGATTTTCGATATTTAGTTGTTGAGCTGGAACGGGAGCCTGATCAATGCTGATTACGAAACCGGAAATCCCAATTGGATCAGACGAATATAACAAGAGATATTGCAGATTGAAATTTGCAACTTTTGAAAAATGCCATTTTCAAGATGAAAATCTGAACGGAGAGAGATAGGCTTTCAGGAATACTTGCTATAGATTCAGCATATTCGAAAACCTATATTTTCATGATGAACTTTCAAATATCCGACGTTTTTTAAAGAAAAATCGAATTTATCGTTTTTTCATTTTTCATTTTTCAGTTCACTTTGAACTGCTCTCTGGAGTGCAATTCTCTATTGAATCATCAAATGTTTAGTTTGGTGGAATCAACAAAGTAAGTATTATACACTCCATATCCTAGGACAGTAGTAGGACACCCTGGTTTTTATGCAGAGGAGCAAATAGGTCATTTTAGGGGGGTCTAAGCCCTTGCTCATTTTTGACCCAAAAAATCGAGATTTTCGATATTTAGTTTTCGAGCTGGAATGGAAGCCTTATCAATGCTGATTACGAAACCGGAAATCCTAATTGGATCAAACGAATATAACAAGAGATATTGCAGATTGAAATTTTCAACTTTTGAAAAATGACATTTCCAAAATGAAAATATGAAAGGTGAGAGATAGGCTTTTGAGAATGCTCGCAATAGATTCAGCGTATTTGAAAACCTTCATTTTCATACCAAGCCTTCAAATATCTGACTTTGTTTAAAAAAAAAACCGAATTTATTGTTTTTCCATTTTTCATTTTCCAGATCACTTTGAACTGCTCTCTGGAGTGCAATTCTCTATTGAATCATCGACTGTTAGGTTCGGTTGAATCAAAAAAGTGAGTTTTATACACTCCATATCCTAAGACAGTAGTAGGACACCCTGATTTTTATGCAAAGGAGCAAATAGGTCATTTTATGGGGGTCTAAGCCCTTGCTCCTTTTTGACCCAAAAAATCGAGATTTTCGATATTAAGTTGTTGAGCTGGCACGGGAGCCTTATCAATGCTGATTACGAAACCGGAAATCCCAATTGGATCAGACGAATATAACAAGAGATATTGCAGATTGAAATTTGCAACTTTTGCAAAATGACATTTTCAAGATGAAAATCTGAACGGAGAGAGATAGGCTTTCAGGAGTACTTGTTATAGATTCAGCATATTCGAAAACCTATATTTTCATGATGAACTTTCAAATATCGGAAGTTGTTTGTAGAAAAATCGAATATTGTTTTTCCATTTTTCATTTTCCAGTTCAATTTGAACTGCTCTCTGGAGTGCAATTCTCTATTGAATCATCAACTGTTTAGTTTGGTGGAATCAACAAAGTAAGTATTATACACTCCATATCCTAAGACAGTAGTTGAACTTCCTGATTTTCAGGCAGAAGAGCAAATAGGTCATTTTAGGGGGTCTAACCCCTTGCTCATTTTTGAACCAAAAAATCGACATTTTCGATTTTTAGTTTTTGCGCTGAAATGGAAGCCTCATCAACGCTGATTACGAAACCGGAAATCCCAATTGGATCAGACGAATATAACAAGAGATATTGCAGATTGAAATTTGCAACCTTTGGAAAATGACATTTCCAAAATGAAAATCTGAACGGTGGGAGATAGGCTTTCGGGAATGCCTGCAATAGATTCAGCGTATTTGAGAACCTTTATTTTCATATCAAACCTTCAAATATCTGACTTCGTAAAAAAAAAATCGAATTTATTGATTTTCGCTTTTCAATTTTCCAGTTCACTTTGAACTGCTCTCTGGAGTGCAATTCTCTATAGAATCATCAACTTTTAGGTTTAGTTGAATCAAAAAAGTAAGTACCATACACTCCATATCCTAAGACAGTAGTAGGACACCCTGATTTTTATGCAGAGGAGCAAATAGGTCATTTTAGGGGGGTCTCCCTTGCTCATTTTTGACCCAAAAAATCGAGATTTTCGATATTTAGTTTTTGAGCTGGAATGGAAGCCTAATCAATGCTGATAACGAAACCGGAAATCCCAATTGGATCAGACGAATATAACAAGAGATTTTGCAGATTGAAATTTGCAACTTTTGAAAAATGCCATTTTCAAGATGAAAATCTGAACGGTGAGAGATAGGCTTTTGAGAATGCTCGCAATGGATTCAGCTCATTTGAAAACCTATATTTTCATATCAAACTCTCGAATATCTGACTTCGTTTGAAAAAAAAACTCGAATTTATTGTTTTTCCATTTTTCATTTTCCAGTTCACTTTGAACTGCTCTCTGGAGTGCAATTCTCTATTGAATCATCACCTGTTGGGTTTGATGGAATCAAAAAAGTAAGTATTATACACTCCATATCCTAAAACAGTAGTAGGACACCCTGATTTGTATGCAGAGGAGCAAATAGGTCATTTTAGGGGGGTCTAAGCCCTTGCTCATTTTTGACCCAAAAAATCGAGATTTTCGATATTTAGTTGTTGAGCTGGAATCAAAGCCTGATCAATGCTGATAACGAAACCGGAAATCCCAATTGGATCAGACGAATATAACAAGAGATTTTGCAGATTGAAATTTGCAACTTTTGAAAAATGCCATTTTCAAGATGAAAATCTGAACGGAGAGAGATAGGCTTTCAGGAATACTTGCTATAGATTCAGCATATTCGGAAACCTATATTTTCATGATGAAATTTCAAATATCCGACCTTGTTAAAAAAAAAATCGAATTTATTGTTTTTCCATTTTTCATTTTCCAGTTCAATTTGAACTGCTCTCTGGAGTGCAATTCTCTATTGAATCATCAACTGTTTAGTTTGGTAGAATCAACAAAGTAAGTATTATACACTCCATATCCTAAGACAGTAGTTGAACTTCCTGATTTTCAGGCAGAAGAGCAAATAGGTCATTTTAGGGGGGTCTAACCCCTTGCTCATTTTTGACCCAAAAAATCGAGATTTTCGATTTTTAGTTTTTGCGCTTGAACGGAAGCCTCATCAACGCTGATTACGAAACCGGAAATCCCAATTAGATCAGACGAATATAACAAGAGATATTGCAGATTGAAATTTGCAACTTTTGAAAAATGCCATTTTCAAGATGAAAATCTGAACGGAGAGAGATAGGCTTTCAGGAATACTTGCTATAGATTCAGCATATTCGGAAACCTATATTTTCATGATGAACTTTCAAATATCCGACGTTGTTCAAAGAAAAATCGAATTTATTGTTTTTCCATTTTTCATTTTCCAGTTCAATTTGAACTGCTCTCTGGAGTGCAATTCTCTATTGAACTGTTTGGTTTGGTGGAATCAACAAAGTAAGTATCATACACTCCATATCCTAAGACAGTAGTTGAACTTCCTGATTTTCAGGCAGAAAAGCAAATAGGTCATTTTAGGGGGGTCTAACCCCTTGCTCATTTTTGACCCAAAAAATCGAGATTTTCGATTTTTAGTTTTCGCGCTGAAACGGAAGCCTCATCAACGCTGATTACGAAACCGGAAATCCCAATTGGATCAGACGAATATAACAAGAGATATCGCAGATTGAAATTTGCAACTTTTGAAAAATGACATTTCCAAAATGAAAATCTGATCGGTGGGATATAGGCTTTCCAGAATGCTCGCAATGGATTCAGCTTATTTGAAAACCTATATTTTCATGATAAACTTTCAAATATCTGATTTTGTTTAAAAAAAAATCGAATTTATTGTTTTTCAATTTTTCATTTTCCAGTTCACTTTGGAGTGCTCTCTAGAGTGCAATTCTCTATTGAATCATCAACTGTTAGGTTCGGTTGAATCGAAAAAGTGAGTTTCATACACTCCATATCCTAAGACAGTAGTAGGACACCCTGATTTTTATGCAAAGGGGTCATTTTAGGGGGGTCTGACCCCTTGCTCATTTTTGACCCAAAAAATCGAGATTTTCGATATTTAGTTTTTGAGCTGGAATGGAAGCCTTATCAATGCTGATTACGAAACCGGAAATCCCAATTGGATCAGACGAATAAACAAGAGATATTGCAGATTGCAATTTTCAACTGTTGAAAAATGACATTTCCAAAATGAAAGCCTGATCGGTGAGAGATAGGCTTTCCAGAATGCTCGCAATGGATTCAGCTTATTTGAATACCTATATTTTCATGATAAATTTTCAAATATCTGACTTTGTTTAAAAAAAAATCGAATTTATTGATTTTCGATTTTCAATTTTCCAGTTCACTTTGAACTGCTCTCTGGAGTGCAATTCTCTATAGAATCATCAACTGTTAGGTTTGGTTGAATCAAAAAAGTAAGTACCATACACTCCATATCCTAAGACAGTAGTAGGACACCCTGATTTTTATGCAGAGGAGCAAATAGGTCATTTTAGGGGGGTCTCCCTTGCTCATTTTTGACCCAAAAAATCGAGATTTTCGATATTTAGTTTTTGAGCTGGAATGGAGGGCTAATCAATGTTGATTACGAAACCGGAATTCCCAATTAGATCAGACGAATATAACAAGAGATATTGCAGATTGAAATTTGCAACTTTTGAAAAATGCCATTTTCAAGATGAAAATCTGAACGGAGAGAGATAGGCTTTCAGGAATACTTGCTATAGATTCAGCATATTCGGAAACCTTTATTTTCATGATGAACTTTCAAATATCCGACGTTGTTCAAAGAAAAATCGAATTTATTGTTTTTCCATTTTTCATTTTCCAGATCACTTTGAACTGCTCTCTGGAGTGCAATTCTCTATTGAATCATCAACTGTTAGGTTCGGTTGAATCAAAAAAGTGAGTTTTATACACTCCATATCCTAAGACAGTAGTAGGACACCCTGATTTTTATGCAGAGGAGCAAATAGGTTATTTTATGGGGGTCTAAGCCCTTGCTCCATTTTGTCCCAAAAAATCGAGATTTTCGATATTTAGTTGTTGAGCTGGAACGGAAGCCTGATCAATGCTGATTACGAAACCGGAAATCCCAATTGGATCAGACGAATATAACAAGAGATATTGCAGATTGAAATTTTCAACTGTTGAAAAATGACATTTCCAAAATGAAAATCTGATCGGTGAGAGATAGGCTTTCCAGAATGCTCGCAATGGATTCCGCTCATTTGAAAACCTATATTTTCATGATGAACTTTCAAATATCTGACTTTATTTAAAAAAAAATCGAATTTATTGTTTTTCAATTTTTCATTTTCCAGTTCACTTTGGAGTGCTCTCTAGAGTGCAATTCTCTATTGAATCATCAACTGTGAGGTTCGGTTGAATCGAAAAAGTGAGTTTCATACACTCCATATCCTAAGACAGTAGTAGGACACCCTGATTTTTATGCAAAGGGGTCATTTTAGGGGGGTCTAACCCCTTGCTCATTTTTGACCCAAAAAATCGAGATTTTCGATATTTAGTTTTTGAGCTGGAATGGAAGCCTTATCAATGCTGATTACGAAACCGGAAATCCCAATTGGATCAGCTGAATATACAAGAGATATTGCAGATTGAAATTTTCAACTGTTGAAAAATGACATTTCCAAAATGAAAATCTGATCGGTGAGAGATAGGCTTTCCAGAATGCTCGCAATGGATTCAGCTTATTTGAAGACCTATATTTTCATGATAAACTCTCAAATATCTGACTTTGTTTAAAAAAAAAATCGAATTTATTGATTTACGATTTTCAATTTTCCAGTTCACTTTGAACTGCTCTCTGGAGTGCAATTCTCTATAGAATCATCAACTGTTAGGTTTGGTTGAATCAACAAAGTAAGTATTATACACTCCATATCCAAAGACAGTAGTAGGACACCCTGATTTTCATGCAAAGGGGTCATTTTAGGGGGGTCTAACCCCTTGCTCATTTTTGACCCAAAAAATCGAGATTTTCGATATTTAGTTTTTGAGCTGGAATGGAAGCCTTATCAATGCTGATTACGAAACCGGAAATCCCAATTGTATCAGACGAATATACAAGAGATATTGCAGATTGAAATTTTCAACTGTTGAAAAATGACATTTCCAAAATGAAAATCTGATCGGTGAGAGATAGGCTTTCCAGAATGCTCGCAATGGATTCAGCTTATTTGAAAACCTATATTTTCATGATAAACTTTCAAATATCTGACTTTGTTTAAAAAAAAATCGAATTTAGTGTTTTTCAATTTTTCATTTTCCAGTTCACTTTGGACTGCTCTCTGGAGTGCAATTCTCTATCGAATCATAAACTGTTAGGTTTGGTTGAATCAAAAAAGTAAGTATTATACACTCCATATCCCTAAAACAGTAGTAGGACACCCTGATTTGTATGCAGAGGAGCAAAATGACCTCATTTTAGGGGGGTCTAAGCCCTTGCTCATTTTTGACCCAAAAAATCGAGATTTTCGATATTTAGTTTTTGAGCTGGAATGGAAGCCTTATCAATGCTGATTACGAAACCGGAAATCCCAATTGGATCAGACGAATATAACAAGAGATATTGCAGATTGAAATTTGCAACTTTTGAAAAATGCCATTTTCAAGATGAAAATCTGAACGGAGAGAGATAGGCTTTCAGGAATACTTGCTATAGATTCAGCGTATTTGAAAACCTATATTTTCATGATGAACTTTCAAATATCCGACGTTTTTAAAAGAAAAATCGAATTTATCGTTTTTTCATTTTTCATTTTCCAGTTCACTTTGAACTGCTCTCTGGAGTGCAATTCTCTATCAAATGTTTAGTTTGGTGGAATCAACAAAGTAAGTATTATACACTCCATATCCTAGGACAGTAGTAGGACACCCTGATTTTTATGCAGAGGAGCAAATAGGTCATTTTAGGGGGGTCTAAGCCCTTGCTCATTTTTGACCCAAAAAATCGAGATTTTCGATATTTAGTTTTCGAGCTGGAATGGAAGCCTTATCAATGCTGATTACGAAACCGGAAATCCTAATTGGATCAAACGAATATAACAAGAGATATTGCAGATTGAAATTTTCAACTTTTGAAAAATGACATTTCCAAAATGAAAATATGAACGGTGAGAGATAGGCTTTCGAGAATGCTCGCAATAGATTCAGCGTATTTGAAAACCTTCATTTTCATACCAAGCCTTCAAATATCTGACTTTGTTTAAAAAAAAAACCGAATTTATTGTTTTTCCATTTTTCATTTTCCAGATCACTTTGAACTGCTCTCTGGAGTGCAATTCTCTATTTAATCATCGACTGTTAGGTTTGGTTGAATCAAAAAAGTAAGTACTATACACTCCATATCCTAAGACAGTAGTAGGACACCCTGATTTTTATGCAGAGGTGCAAATAGGTCATTTTATGGGGGTCTAAGCCCTTGCTCCTTTTTGACCCAAAAAATCGAGATTTTCGATATTTAGTTGTTGAGCTGGAACGGGAGCCTGATCAATGCTGATTACGAAACCGGAAATCCCAATTGGATCAGACGAATATAACAAGAGATATTGCAGATTGAAATTTGCAACTTTTGAAAAATGCCATTTTCAAGATGAAAATCTGAACGGAGAGAGATAGGCTTTCAGGAATACTTGCTATAGATTCAGCATATTCGAAAACCTATATTTTCATGATGAACTTTCAAATATCCGACGTTTTTAAAAGAAAAATCGAATTTATCGTTTTTTCATTTTTCATTTTCCAGTTCACTTTGAACTGCTCTCTGGAGTGCAATTCTCTATCAAATGTTTAGTTTGGTGGAATCAACAAAGTAAGTATTATACACTCCATATCCTAGGACAGTAGTAGGACACCCTGATTTTTATGCAGAGGAGCAAATAGGTCATTTTAGGGGGGTCTAAGCCCTTGCTCATTTTTGACCCAAAAAATCGAGATTTTCGATATTTAGTTTTCGAGCTGGAATGGAAGCCTTATCAATGCTGATTACGAAACCGGAAATCCTAATTGGATCAAACGAATATAACAAGAGATATTGCAGATTGAAATTTTCAACTTTTGAAAAATGACATTTCCAAAATGAAAATATGAACGGTGAGAGATAGGCTTTTGAGAATGCTCGCAATAGATTCAGCGTATTTGAAAACCTTCATTTTCATACCAAGCCTTCAAATATCTGACTTTGTTTAAAAAAAAAACCGAATTTATTGTTTTTCCATTTTTCATTTTCCAGATCACTTTGAACTGCTCTCTGGAGTGCAATTCTCTATTTAATCATCGACTGTTAGGTTCGGTTGAATCAAAAAAGTGAGTTTTATACACTCCATATCCTAAGACAGTAGTAGGACACCCTGATTTTTATGCAAAGGAGCAAATAGGTCATTTTATGGGGGTCTAAGCCCTTGCTCCTTTTTGACCCAAAAAATCGAGATTTTCGATATTAAGTTGTTGAGCTGGCACGGGAGCCTTATCAATGCTGATTACGAAACCGGAAATCCCAATTGGATCAGACGAATATAACAAGAGATATTGCAGATTGAAATTTGCAACTTTTGCAAAATGACATTTTCAAGATGAAAATCTGAACGGAGAGAGATAGGCTTTCAGGAGTACTTGTTATAGATTCAGCATATTCGAAAACCTATATTTTCATGATGAACTTTCAAATATCGGAAGTTGTTTGAAGAAAAATCGAATATTGTTTTTCCATTTTTCATTTTCCAGTTCAATTTGAACTGCTCTCTGGAGTGCAATTCTCTATTGAATCATCAACTGTTTAGTTTGGTGGAATCAACAAAGTAAGTATTATACACTCCATATCCTAAGACAGTAGTTGAACTTCCTGATTTTCAGGCAGAAGAGCAAATAGGTCATTTTAGGGGGTCTAACCCCTTGCTCATTTTTGAACCAAAAAATCGACATTTTCGATTTTTAGTTTTTGCGCTGAAATGGAAGCCTCATCAACGCTGATTACGAAACCGGAAATCCCAATTGGATCAGACGAATATAACAAGAGATATTGCAGATTGAAATTTGCAACCTTTGGAAAATGACATTTCCAAAATGAAAATCTGAACGGTGGGAGATAGGCTTTCGGGAATGCTTGCAATAGATTCAGCGTATTTGAGAACCTTTATTTTCATATCAAACCTTCAAATATCTGACTTCGTAAAAAAAAAATCGAATTTATTGATTTTCGCTTTTCAATTTTCCAGTTCACTTTGAACTGCTCTCTGGAGTGCAATTCTCTATAGAATCATCAACTTTTAGGTTTAGTTGAATCAAAAAAGTAAGTACCATACACTCCATATCCTAAGACAGTAGTAGGACACCCTGATTTTTATGCAGAGGAGCAAATAGGTCATTTTATGGGGGTCTCCCTTGCTCATTTTTGACCCAAAAAATCGAGATTTTCGATATTTAGTTTTTGAGCTGGAATGGAAGCCTAATCAATGCTGATAACGAAACCGGAAATCCCAATTGGATCAGACGAATATAACAAGAGATTTTGCAGATTGAAATTTGCAACTTTTGAAAAATGCCATTTTCAAGATGAAAATCTGAACGGTGAGAGATAGGCTTTTGAGAATGCTCGCAATGGATTCAGCTCATTTGAAAACCTATATTTTCATATCAAACTCTCAAATATCTGACTTCGTTTGAAAAAAAAACTCGAATTTATTGTTTTTCCATTTTTCATTTTCCAGTTCACTTTGAACTGCTCTCTGGAGTGCAATTCTCTATTGAATCATCACCTGTTGGGTTTGATGGAATCAAAAAAGTAAGTATTATACACTCCATATCCTAAAACAGTAGTAGGACACCCTGATTTGTATGCAGAGGAGCAAATAGGTCATTTTAGGGGGGTCTAAGCCCTTGCTCATTTTTGACCCAAAAAATCGAGATTTTCGATATTTAGTTGTTGAGCTGGAATCAAAGCCTGATCAATGCTGATAACGAAACCGGAAATCCCAATTGGATCAGACGAATATAACAAGAGATTTTGCAGATTGAAATTTGCAACTTTTGAAAAATGCCATTTTCAAGATGAAAATCTGAACGGAGAGAGATAGGCTTTCAGGAATACTTGCTATAGATTCAGCATATTCGGAAACCTATATTTTCATGATGAAATTTCAAATATCCGACCTTGTTAAAAAAAAAATCGAATTAATTTTTTTCCATTTTTTAATTTTCCAGTTCAATTTGAACTGCTCTCTGGAGTGCAATTCTCTATTGAATCATCAACTGTTTAGTTTGGTAGAATCAACAAAGTAAGTATTATACACTCCATATCCTAAGACAGTAGTTGAACTTCCTGATTTTCAGGCAGAAGAGCAAATAGGTCATTTTAGGGGGGTCTAACCCCTTGCTCATTTTTGACCCAAAAAATCGAGATTTTCGATTTTTAGTTTTTGCGCTTGAACGGAAGCCTCATCAACGCTGATTACGAAACCGGAAATCCCAATTAGATCAGACGAATATAAAAAGAGATATTGCAGATTGAAATTTGCAACTTTTGAAAAATGCCATTTTCAAGATGAAAATCTGAACGGAGAGAGATAGGCTTTCAGGAATACTTGCTATAGATTCAGCATATTCGGAAACCTATATTTTCATGATGAACTTTCAAATATCCGACGTTGTTCAAAGAAAAATCGAATTTATTGTTTTTCCATTTTTCATTTTCCAGTTCAATTTGAACTGCTCTCTGGAGTGCAATTCTCTATTGAACTGTTTGGTTTGGTGGAATCAACAAAGTAAGTATCATACACTCCATATCCTAAGACAGTAGTTGAACTTCCTGATTTTCAGGCAGAAAAGCAAATAGGTCATTTTAGGGGGGTCTAACCCCTTGCTCATTTTTGACCCAAAAAATCGAGATTTTCGATTTTTAGTTTTCGCGCTGAAACGGAAGCCTCATCAACGCTGATTACGAAACCGGAAATCCCAATTGGATCAGACGAATATAACAAGAGATATCGCAGATTGAAATTTGCAACTTTTGAAAAATGACATTTCCAAAATGAAAATCTGATCGGTGGGATATAGGCTTTCCAGAATGCTCGCAATGGATTCAGCTTATTTGAAAACCTATATTTTCATGATAAACTTTCAAATATCTGATTTTGTTTAAAAAAAAATCGAATTTATTGTTTTTCAATTTTTCATTTTCCAGTTCACTTTGGAGTGCTCTCTAGAGTGCAATTCTCTATTGAATCATCAACTGTTAGGTTCGGTTGAATCGAAAAAGTGAGTTTCATACACTCCATATCCTAAGACAGTAGTAGGACACCCTGATTTTTATGCAAAGGGGTCATTTTAGGGGGGTCTAACCCCTTGCTCATTTTTGACCCAAAAAATCGAGATTTTCGATATTTAGTTTTTGAGCTGGAATGGAAGCCTTATCAATGCTGATTACGAAACCGGAAATCCCAATTGGATCAGACGAATAAACAAGAGATATTGCAGATTGCAATTTTCAACTGTTGAAAAATGACATTTCCAAAATGAAAACCTGATCGGTGGGAGATAGGCTTTCCAGAATGCTCGCAATGGATTCAGCTTATTTGAATACCTATATATAGTTGCTGATTACGGTTTCGTAATCAGCGTTGATGAGGCTTCCATTCTAGCGCAAAAACTAAAAATCGAAAATCTCGATTTTTTGGTTCAAAAATGAGCAAGGGGTTAGACCCCCTAAAATGACCTATTTTTCAATATGCGATATCTCTTGTTATATTTGTCTGATCCAATTGGGATTGCCGGTTTCGTAATCAGCATTGATAAGGCTTCCATTCCAACGCAAGACCTAAATGTCGAAAATCTCGATTTTTTGGGTCAAGTCAGATATTTGAAGGTTTGATATGAGAATAAAGGTTCTCAAATACGCTGAATCTATTGCGAGCATTCCCGAAAGCCTATCTCCCACCGTTCAGATTTTCATTTTGGAAATGTCATTTTTCAAAGGTTGCAAATTTCAATCTGCAATATCTCTTGTTATATTCGTCTGATCCAATTGGGATTTCCGGTCCCGTAATCAGCGTTGATGAGGCTTCCATTCCAGCGCAAAAACTAAAAATCGAAAATCTCGATTTTTTGGTTCAAAAATGAGCCCTGGTTAGACCCCCTAAAATGACCTATTTGCTCTTCTGCCTGAAAATCAGGAAGTTCAACTACTGTCTTAGGATATGGAGTGTATAATACTTACTTTGTTGATTCCACCAAACTAAACAGTTGATGATTCAATAGAGAATTGCACTCCAGAGAGCAGTTCAAATTGAACTGGAAAATGAAAAATGGAAAAACAATATTCGATTTTTCTTCAAACAACGTCCGATATTTGAAAGTTCATGATGAAAATATAGGTTTTCGAATATGCTGAATCTATAACAAGTACTCCTGAAAGCCTATCTCTCTCCGTTCAGATTTTCATCTTGAAAATGTCATTTTGCAAAAGTTGCAAATTTCAATCTGCAATATCTCTTGTTATATTCGTCTGATCCAATTGGGATTTCCGGTTTCGTAATCAGCATTGATCAGGCTTCCGTTCCAGCTCAACAACTACATATCGAAAATCTCGATTTTTTGGGTCAAAAAGGAGCAAGGGCTTAGACCACCATAAAATGACCTATTTGCTCCTCTGCATAAAAATCAGGGTGTCCTACTACTGTCTTAGGATATGGAGTGTATAAAACTCACTTTTTTGATTCAACCGAACCTAACAGTTGATGATTCAATAGAGAATTGCACTCCAGAGAGCAGTTCAAAGTGATCTGGAAAATGAAAAATGGAAAAACAATAAATTCGATTTTTTTTTCAAACGAAGTCAGATATTTGAAAGTTTGATATGAAAGTATAGGTTTTCAAATAAGCTGAATCCATTGCGAGCATTCTCAAAAGCCTATCTCTCACCGTTCATATTTTCATTTTGGAAATGTCATTTTTCAAAAGTTGAAAATTTCAATCTGCAATATCTCTTGTGATATTCGTTTGATCCAATTAGGATTTCCGGTTTCGCAATCAGCATTGATAAGGCTTCCATTCCAGCTCGAAAACTAAATATCGAAAATCTCGATTTTTTGGGTCAAAAATGAGCAAGGGCTTAGACCCCCCTAAAATGACCTATTTGCTCCTCTGCATAAAAATCAGGGTGTGCTACTACTGTCTTAGGATATAGAGTGTATAGTACTTACTTTTTTGATTCAACCAAACCTAACAGTTGATTATTCAATAGAGAATTGCACTCCAGAGAGCAGTTCAAAGTGGACTGGAAAATGAAAAACGGAAAAAAAATAAATTCGATTTTTTTTTTTAACAAAGTGGGATATTTGATGGCTTGGTATGAAAATGAAGGTTTTCAAATACGCTGAATCTATTGCGAGCATTCCCGGAAGCCTATCTCCCACCGTTCAGATTTTCATTTTGGAAAAGTCATTTTTCAAAAGTTGCAAATTTCAATCTGCAATATCTCTTGTTATATTCATCTGATCCAATTGGGATTTCCAGTTTCGTAATCAGCATTGATCAGGCTTCCATTCCAGCTCAAAAACTAAATATCGAAAATCTCGATTTTTTGGGTCAAAAATGAGCGAAGGGTTAGACCCCCCTAAAATGACCTATTTGCTCTTCTGCCTGAAAATCAGGAAGTTCAACTACTGTCTTAGGATATGGAGTGTATAATACTTACTTTGTTGATTCCACCAAACTAAACAGTTGATGATTCAGTAGAGAATTGCACTCCAGAGAGCAGTTCAAAGTGAACTGGAAAATGAAAAATGAAAAAACGATAAATTCGATTTTTCTTCAAAAAACGTCGGATATTTGAAAGTTCATCATGAAAATATAGGTTTTCGAATATGCTGAATCTATAGCAAGTATTCCTGAAAGCCTATCTCTCTCCGTTCAGATTTTCATCTTGAATATGGCATTTTTCAAAAGTTGCAAATTTCAATCTGCGATATCTCTTGTTATATTTGTCTGATCCAATTGGGATTTCCGGTTTCGTAATCAGCATTGATAAGGCTTCCATTCCAACTCAAGACCTAAATGTCGAAAATCTCGATTTTTTGGGTCAAAAATCAGCAAGGGGTTAGACCCCCCTAAAATGACCTATTTGCTCCTTTGCATAAAAATCAGGGTGTCCTACTACTGTCTTAGGATATGGAGTGTATAAAACTTACTTTGTTGATTCAACCAAACCTAACAGTTGATGATTCAATAGAGAATTGCACTCCAGAGAGCAGTTCAAAATGAACTGGAAAATGAAAAATGGAAAAACAATAAATTCGATTTTTTTTTTTTAACAAAGTCAGATATTTGAAGGCTTGGTATGAAAATAAAGGTTTTCAATTACGCTGAATTTATTGCGAGCTTTTCCGAAAGCCTATCTCCCACCGTTCAGATTTTCATTTTGGAAATGTCATTTTTCAAAAGTTGCAAATTTCAATCTGCAATATCTCTTGTTACATTCGTCTGATCCAATTGGGATTTCCGGTTTCGTAATCAGCGTTGATGGGGCTTCCATTCCAGCGCAAAAACTAAAAATAGAAAATCTCGATTTTTTGGGTCAAAAATGAGAGAGGGGTTAGACCCCCCTAAAATGACCTATTTGCTTCTTTGCATAAAAATCAGGGTGTCCTACTACTGTCTTAGGATATGGAGTGTATAATACTTACTTTGTTGACTCAACCAAACCAAACAGTTGATGATTCTATAGAGAATTGCACTCCGGAGAGCACTTCAAAGTGAACTGGAAAATTGAAAATGGAAAAACAATAAATTCGATTTTTTTTTTACGAAGTCAGATATTTGAAGGTTTGATATGAAAATAAAGGTTTTCAAATACGCTGAATCTATTGCGAGCATTCCCGAAAGCCTATCTCCCACCGTTCAGATTTTCATTTTGGAAATGTCATTTTTCAAAAGTAGCAAATTTCCGGTTTCGTAATCAGCGTTGATGAGGCTTCCATTCCAGCGCAAAAACTAAAAATCGAAAATCTCGATTTTTTGGTTCAAAAATGAGCAAGTGGTTAGACCCCCTAAAATGACCTATTTTTCAATCTGCGATATCTCTTGTTATATTTGTCTGATCCAATTGGGATTTCCGGTTTCGTAATCAGCGTTGATGAGGCTTCCATTCCAGCGCAAAAACTAAAAATCGAAAATCTCGATTTTTTGGTTCAAAAATGAGCAAGGGGTTAGACCCCCTAAAATGACCTATTTGCTCTTCTGCCTGAAAATCAGGAAGTTCAATTACTGTCTTAGGATATGGAGTGTATAATACTTACTTTGTTGATTCCACCAAACTAAACAGTTGATGATTCAATAGAGAATTGCACTCCAGAGAGCAGTTCAAATTGAACTGGAAAATGAAAAATGGAAAAACAATATTCGATTTTTCTTCAAACAACGTCCGATATTTGAAAGTTCATGATGAAAATATAGGTTTTCGAATATGCTGAATCTATAACAAGTACTCCTGAAAGCCTATCTCTCTCCGTTCAGATTTTCATCTTGAAAATGTCATTTTGCAAAAGTTGCAAATTTCAATCTGCAATATCTCTTGTTATATTCGTCTGATCCAATTGGGATTTCCGGTTTCGTAATCAGCATTGATCAGGCTTCCGTTCCAGCTCAACAACTAAATATCGAAAATCTCGATTTTTTGGGTCAAAATGGAGCAAGGGCTTAGACCCCCATAAAATGACCTATTTGCTCCTCTGCATAAAAATCAGGGTGTCCTACTATTGTCTTAGGATATGGAGTGTATAAAACCCACTTTTTTGATTCAACCGAACCTAACAGTTGATGATTCAATAGAGAATTGCACTCCAGAGAGCAGTTCAAAGTGATCTGGAAAATGAAAAATGGAAAAACAATAAATTCGATTTTTTTTTCAAACGAAGTCAGATATTTGAAAGTTTGATATGAAAGTATAGGTTTTCAAATAAGCTGAATCCATTGCGAGCATTCTCAAAAGCCAATCTCTCACCGTTCATATTTTCATTTTGGAAATGTCATTTTTCAAAAGTTGAAAATTTCAATCTGCAATATTTCTTGTTATATTCGTTTGATCCAATTAGGATTTCCGGTTTTGTAATCAGCATTGATCAGGCTTCCATTCCAGCTCAAAAACTAAATATCGAAAATCTCGATTTTTTGGGTCAAAAATGAGCAAGGGCTTAGACCCCCCTAAAATGACCTATTTGCTCCTCTGCATACAAATCAGGGTGTCCTACTACTGTCTTAGGATATGGAGTGTATAGTACTTACTTTTTTGATTCAACCAAACCTAACAGTTGATTATTCAATAGAGAATTGCACTCCAGAGAGCAGTTCAAAGTGGACTGGAAAATGAAAAACGGAAAAAAAATAAATTCGATTTTTTTTTGAACAAAGTGAGATATTTGATGGCTTGGTATGAAAATGAAGGTTTTCAAATACGCTGAATCTATTGCGAGCATTCCCGGAAGCCTATCTCCCACCGTTCAGATTTTCATTTTGGAAAAGTCATTTTTCAAAAGTTGCAAATTTCAATCTGCAATATCTCTTGTTATATTCGTCTGATCCAATTTGGATTTCCGGTTTCGTAATCAGCATTGATCAGGCTTCCATTCCAGCTCAAAAACTAAATATCGAAAATCTCGATTGTCATTATGCAAAAGTTGCAAATTTCAATCTGCAATATCTCTTGTTATATTCGTCTGATCCAATTGGGATTTCCGGTTTCGTAATCAGCATTGCTCAGGCTCCCGTTCCAGCTCAACAACTAAATATCGAAAATCTCGATTTTTTGGGTCAAAAAGGAGCAAGGGCTTAGACCCCCATAAAATGACCTATTTGCTCCTCTGCATAAAAATCAGGGTGTCCTACTACTGTCTTAGGATATGGAGTGTATAAAACTCACTTTTTTGATTCAACTGAACCTAACAGTTGATGATTCAATAGAGAATTGCACTCCAGAGAGCAGTTAAAATTGAACTGGAAAATGAAAAATGGAAAATCAATATTCGATTTTTCTTCAAACAACGTCCGATAATTGAGAGTTCATGATGAAAATATAGGTTTTCGAATATGCTGAATCTATAACAAGTACTCCTGAAAGCCTATCTCTCTCCGTTCAAATTTTCATCTTGAAAATGTCATTATGCAAAAGTTGCAAATTTCAATCTGCAATATCTCTTGTTATATTCGTCTGATCCAATTGGGATTTCCGGTTTCGTAATCAGCATTGCTCAGGCTCCCGTTCCAGCTCAACAACTAAATATCGAAAATCTCGATTTTTTGGGTCAAAAAGGAGCAAGGGCTTAGACCCCCATAAAATGACCTATTTGCTCCTCTGCATAAAAATCAGGGTGTCCTACTACTGTCTTAGGATATGGAGTGTATGAAACTCACTTTTTTGATTCAACCGAACCTAACAGTTGATGATTCAATAGAAAATTGCACTCCAGAGAGCAGTTCAAAGTGATCTGGAAAATGAAAAATGGAAAAACAATAAATTCGATTTTTTTTTTCAAACGAAGTCAGATATTTGAAAGTTTGATATGAAAGTATAGGTTTTCAAATAAGCTGAATCCATTGCGAGCATTCTCAAAAGCCTATCTCTCACCGTTCTTATTTTCATTTTGGAAATGTCATTTTTCAAAAGTTGAAAATTTCAATCTGCAATATCTCTTGTTATATTCGTTTGATCCAATTAGGATTTCCGGTTTCGTAATCAGCATTGATAAGGCTTCCATTCCAGCTCGAAAACTAAATATCGAAAATCTCGATTTTTTGGGTCAAAAAGGAGCAAGGGCTTAGACCCCCATAAAATGACCTATTTGCTCCTCTGCATAAAAATCAGGGTGTCCTACTACTGTCTTAGGATATGGAGTGTATAAAACTCACTTTTTTGATTCAACTGAACCTAACAGTTGATGATTCAATAGAGAATTGCACTCCAGAGAGCAGTTCAAATTGAACTGGAAAATGAAAAATGGAAAATCAATATTCGATTTTTCTTCAAACAACGTCCGATAATTGAGAGTTCATGATGAAAATATAGGTTTTCGAATATGCTGAATCTATAACAAGTACTCCTGAAAGCCTATCTCTCTCCGTTCAAATTTTCATCTTGAAAATGTCATTATGCAAAAGTTGCAAATTTCAATCTGCAATATCTCTTGTTATATTCGTCTGATCCAATTGGGATTTCCGGTTTCGTAATCAGCATTGCTCAGGCTCCCGTTCCAGCTCAACAACTAAATATCGAAAATCTCGATTTTTTGGGTCAAAAAGGAGCAAGGGCTTAGACCCCCATAAAATGACCTATTTGCTCCTCTGCATAAAAATCAGGGTGTCCTACTACTGTCTTAGGATATGGAGTGTATGAAACTCACTCTTTTGATTCAACTGAACCTAACAGTTGATGATTCAATAGAGAATTGCACTCCAGAGAGCAGTTCAAAGTGATCTGGAAAATGAAAAATGGAAAAACAATAAATTCGATTTTTTTTTTCAAACGAAGTCAGATATTTGAAAGTTTGATATGAAAGTATAGGTTTTCAAATAAGCTGAATCCATTGCGAGCATTCTCAAAAGCCTATCTCTCACCGTTCTTATTTTCATTTTGGAAATGTCATTTTTCAAAAGTTGAAAATTTCAATCTGCAATATCTCTTGTTATATTCGTTTGATCCAATTAGGATTTCCGGTTTCGTAATCAGCATTGATAAGGCTTCCATTCCAGCTCGAAAACTAAATATCGAAAATCTCGATTTTTTGGGTCAAAAAGGAGCAAGGGCTGAGACCCCCATAAAATGACCTATTTGCTCCTCTGCATAAAAATCAGGGTGTCCTACTACTGTCTTAGGATATGGAGTGTATAAAACTCACTTTTTTGATTCAACTGAACCTAACAGTTGATGATTCAATAGAGAATTGCACTCCAGAGAGCAGTTCAAATTGAACTGGAAAATGAAAAATGGAAAATCAATATTCGATTTTTCTTCAAACAACGTCCGATAATTGAGAGTTCATGATGAAAATATAGGTTTTCGAATATGCTGAATCTATAACAAGTACTCCTGAAAGCCTATCTCTCTCCGTTCAAATTTTCATCTTGAAAATGTCATTATGCAAAAGTTGCAAATTTCAATCTGCAATATCTCTTGTTATATTCGTCTGATCCAATTGGGATTTCCGGTTTCGTAATCAGCATTGCTCAGGCTCCCGTTCCAGCTCAACAACTAAATATCGAAAATCTCGATTTTTTGGGTCAAAAAGGAGCAAGGGCTTAGACCCCCATAAAATGACCTATTTGCTCCTCTGCATAAAAATCAGGGTGTCCTACTACTGTCTTAGGATATGGAGTGTATGAAACTCACTCTTTTGATTCAACTGAACCTAACAGTTGATGATTCAATAGAGAATTGCACTCCAGAGAGCAGTTCAAAGTGATCTGGAAAATGAAAAATGGAAAAACAATAAATTCGATTTTTTTTTTCAAAAGAAGTCAGATATTTGAAAGTTTGATATGAAAGTATAGGTTTTCAAATAAGCTGAATCCATTGCGAGCATTCTCAAAAGCCTATCTCTCACCGTTCATATTTTCATGTTGGAAATGTCATTTTTCAAAAGTTGAAAATTTCAATCTGCAATATCTCTTGTTATATTCGTTTGATCCAATTAGGATTTCCGGTTTCGTAATCAGCATTGATAAGGCTTCCATTCCAGCTCGAAAACTAAATATCGAAAATCTCGATTTTTTGGGTCAAAAATGAGCAAGGGCTTAGACCCCCCTAAAATGACCTATTTGCTCCTCTGCATAAAAATCAGGGTGTCCTACTACTGTCTTAGGATATGGGGTGTATAGTACTTACTTTTTTGATTCAACCAAACCTAACAGTTGATGATTCAATAGAGAATTGCACTCCAGAGAGCAGTTCAAAGTGAACTGGAAAATGAAAAATGGAAAAAAAAATTATTTTTTTTAAACAAAGTCAGATATTTGAAAGTTTATCATGGAAATATAGGTTTTCAAATAAGCTGAATCCATTGCGAGCATTCTCGAAAGCCTATCTCTCACCGTTCAGATTTTCATTTTGGAAATGTCATTTTTCAAAAGTTGAAAATTTCAATCTTCAATATCTCTTGTTATATTCGTCTGATCCAATTGGGATTTCCGGTTTCGTAATCAGCATTGATAAGGCTTCCATTCCAGCTCAAAAACTAAATATCGAAAATCTCGATTTTTTGGGTCAAAAATGAGCAAGGGGTTAGACCCCCCTAAAATGACCTATTTGCTCTTCTGCCTGAAAATCAGGAAGTTCAACTACTGTCTCAGTATATGAAGTGTATGATACTTACTTTGTTGATTCCACCAAACTGAACAGTTGATGATTCAATAGAGAATTGCACTCCAGAGAGCAGTTCAAATTGAACTGGAAAATGAAAAATGGAAAATCAATATTCGATTTTTCTTCAAACAACGTCCGATATTTGAGAGTTCATGATGAAAATATAGGTTTTCGAATATGCTGAATCTATAACAAGTACTCCTGAAAGCCTATCTCTCTCCGTTCAGATTTTCATCTTGAAAATGTCATTTTGCAAAAGTTGCGAATTTCAATCTGCAATATCTCTTGTTATATTCGTCTGATCCAATTGGGATTTCCGGTTTCGTAATCAGCATTGCTCAGGCTCCCGTTCCAGCTCAACAACTAAATATCGAAAATCTCGATTTTTTGGGTCAAAAAGGAGCAAGGGCTTAGACCCCCATAAAATGACCTATTTGCTCCTCTGCATAAAAATCAGTACTAGTTTCAAGATTTGGTTCGAATTGATCCAACAGTTTTTGATATCACACTTTGCCGAATAGGCCACTGAAATCTCAATTCCTATCTGAACTATCGAACTGAAATTCAACATGTGCATCTCAATCCGAAAACTATGTGCAGTTTCAAGATTTGGTTCGAATTGATCGAACAGTTTTTGAGGAATTGATATCACACTTTGCCGAATAGACCACTGAAATCTCAATTCCTATCTGAACTATCGAACTGAAATTCAACATGTGCATCTCAATCCGAAAACTATGTGCAGTTTCAAGATTTGGTTCGAATTGATCCAACAGTTTTTGAGGAATTGATATCACACTTTGCCGAATTGACCACTGAAATCTCAATTCCTATCTGAACTATCGAAATGAAATTCAACATGTGCATCTCAATTTGAAAACTATGTGCAGTTTCAAGATTTGGTTCGAATCGATCCAATAGTACCTTAGGAATTGAAATGATATTTTGCCGAATCGACTACTGAAATCTTCATTCCTATCAGAACTATCGAACTGAAATTCAACAAGTGCATCTCAATCCGAAAACAATGTAAAGTTTCAAGATTTGGTTCGAATAGATCCAACAGTTTTCGAGGATTTGATATGACACTTTGCCGAATTGACCACTGAAATCACAATTCCTATCTGAACTATTGAACTAAAATTCAACATGTGCATCTCAAATCAAAAACTGTGTACAGTTTCGGGATTTGAGTCGAATTGATCAAATAGTTCCTTAGGAATTGAAATTATATTTTGTCGATTCGACCACTGAAATCTCAATTCCTATCTGAACTATCGAACTGAAATTCAACATGTGCATCTCAATTCGAAAACTGTGTACAGTTTCGAGGTTTGGGTCGTATTGATCCAATAGTTCCTTAGGAATTCAAATGATACTATGTTGAATCGTCCACTGAATTCTCGATACCTATCAGAACTATCGAACTTAAATTCAACATGTGCATCTCAATTCGAAAACTATATGCAGTTTCAAGATTTGGTTCGAATTGATTCAACAGTTTTTAGGAATTGATATCATACTTTGCCGAATCAAAACTCCATTCCTATCTGAACTATCGATCTGAAATTCAACATGTGCATCTCAATTCGAAAATTATGTGCAGTTTCAAGATTTGGTTCGAATTGATCCAACAGCTTTTGAGGAATTGATATCATACTTTGCCGAATAGACCACTGAAATCTCAATTCCTATCTGAACTATCGAACTGAAATTCAACATATGCATCTCATTTCGAAAACTATGTGCAGTTTCAAGATTTGATTCGAATTAATTAATTCGATCAACTAATGGTGATTTCGGGAATTTTTTGGAAATACTTGAAAATGTTTTGAACTTGGTGGATATTCATGATGATCTTGCTATTGCAGGTGATTTTAATGTGTTTTTCAGCATGTATGGGAATGATACACTGGATAGGAATGCTGTAGCACTGGTGGAGGTTCTTGAGTCTTATGGCCTAAAACAGACTATTTTTGAGCCCACAAGAATGGATAAATTATAGATAATATATTTGTAAGGAACACAGAATTGTGCAGTTTTTTCCCCAAAATTCTGAGAGTGAATTTTTCGGACCATGATGCACAGCGCATTAGTATCCCAATGCATTCAGCACCCACCACTTCCATCACTAATAGCAGGTGCAGACCATTGACACAGGTAGGCTATTGTAGGATGCATAACTTGTTGAGTGAACAAGATTGGACTTTTATAGATGATATGTCTTTGTCACCAGGAGATTGTTTTGAAAGTTTTCATAGGTGTTTCATAGAAATATACCAAGAATCTTTCCCAGAGGTTGTTATAAAAGCTAGAACTTGCGACTCGGGAGTAAAATGGTTCTCTGCTGAATTGCGTGAGATGAGGGAGAAGGTGAGACTTTACAATGATCTGTATAATCATTTCAAAAATTATGACATGAAAGTATTGAGGAACAGAGCACGTGGCGAGTATAGGGCAGCACTGCGCAGAGCACGTAGGACAGCTAATGACAATTTCATCTTGAATTCCAGTAACCCTAGCAAGAATATGTGGAAAATAATAAATAGTAAGAGGCGGTCAGAGGTGGTTTCGTCTATACCCTTGAGCTCACAGGAGTTGAACTCCTACTTTGTTTCATTGCCACATGAACTGGTGAATAATTTGCCGAATATTGATATTTCAGGGCCTGGGATATCCGTGGAAGCAAATTATCGGCGTGCAGGTGATTTTCAATTTCATGAAGTATCATTTAACAATACAAGGGATATAATAAATTCGCTGAAGGGGAGTAAATCCAGGGACTACTACGGTCTGTCAATAACACTCTTGAAAAGAAATATAAATCATATAGTGGGGCCTCTCACTAAGATAATAAACCGCTGCATTAAGGAGGGGGTTTTCCCAGATTGTCTGAAGGTGGCGAAGGTAATCCCAATACACAAAAAGGGAGATAGAATGATAAAAAAAACTATAGACCGATTTCCTTACTCCCTATATTCTCAAAGGTCTTCGAGAGGATCATCTGCGTGCAGATAATGAACTATTTTGAGAAAGAAAATTTGTTTCACAGGAACCAATACGGATATAGAAGAGGGTCAAGTACATGTGATGCTGTAATGCGGTTTGTTGAGTACACGCTGGATTGTTTTGAGAGGGGTTCGCTTTCACTATCAATATTTTTAGACCTGAGCCGAGCTTTCGACTGCGTACCGCCGCAGGCTCTTGTTGACAAGCTTTCGAAATACGGTTTTGACGAGGTTTGTCTCGGACTCATTCGGTCCTATTTCTTCAACAGAACACAGAGGGTTTTCTGCAACAATACTTGGTCCACAGAGGGTCAATTAAGTCTTGGGGTGCCACAGGGTTCTATATTAGGACCCCTACTATTCATAATCTTTATGAACGATTTTTCTTTTTTCATGGCGGCCTACGAACATCTCTTATGGGGGGATGACTCGGGAATAACTGTGGAGCATAAGGAGATGCGAGGAGCTGAGCAGCTGGCGTGTGCAGCAGAATTAAGGGATAAGGAGTGGTTCGCACTGAACAAGCTTGTTTGTAATGAAGAGAAGACTGACACCATGTTGTTCAACTTAAGAGGACTTAAAGATCATAATGCCAATGAGTCGATAAAGTTTCTGGGAGTTCATCTGGACTCTGGTCTCACATGGATTCCTCATGGCAATGAAACAGCGTCAAAGGTGACCAAGAATATCTTTCTACTACGTAACTTAGCTAACATTGTATCCAAGAAGGTTGTTAAGGTTGCCTATCACAGCCTCATCGAATCACACCTGCGATATTGTGTACTCATCTGGGGTAACTGTTCCAGTAGGGAGAAAATTTTCAGAATGCAGAGAAGAGCGGTTAGAATTTGCAACTTTTGAAAAATGACATTTTCAAAATGAAAATCTGAACGGTGGGAGATAGGCTTTCGGGAATGCTCGCAAAAGATTCAGCGTATTCGAAAACCTTTATTTTCATACCAAACCTGCAAATATCTGACTTCGTTTAAGAAAAAATCGAATTTATTGATTTTCGATTTTCAATTTTCCAGTTCACTTTGAACTGCTCTCTGGAGTGCAATTCTCTATTGAATCACCACCTGTTGGGTTTGGTTGAATCAAAAAAGTAAGTATTATACACTCCATATCCTAAAACAGTAGTAGGACACCCTGATTTGTATGCAGAGGAGCAAATAGGTCATTTTAGGGGGGTCTAAGCCCTTGCTCATTTTTGACCCAGAAAATCGAGATTTTCGATATTTAGTTGTTGAGCTGGAATCAAAGCCTGATCAATGCTGATAACGAAACCGGAAATCCCAACTGGATCAGACGAATATAACAAGAGATATTGCAGATTGAAATTTGCAACTTTTGAAAAATGCCATTTTCAAGATGAAAATCTGAACGGAGAGGGATAGGCTTTCAGGAATACTTGCTATAGATTCAGCATATTCGGAAACCTATATTTTCATGATGAACTTTCAAATATCCGACGTTGTTCAAAAAATAATCGAATTTATTGTTTTTCCATTTTTCATTTTCCAGTTCAATTTGAACTGCTCTCTGGAGTGCAATTCTCTATTGAATCATCAACTGTTTAGTTTGATGGAATCAACAAAGTAAGTATTATACACTCCATATCCTAAGACAGTAGTTGAACTTCCTGATTTTCAGGCAGAAGAGCAAATAGGTCATTTTAGGGGGGTCTAACCCCTTGCTCATTTTTGACCCAAAAAATCGAGATTTTCGATTTTTAGTTTTTGCGCTGGAACGGAAGCCTCATAAACGCTGATTACGAAACCGGAAATCCCAATTGGATCAGACGAATATAACAAGAGATATTGCAGATTGAAATTTGCAACTTTTGAAAAATGCCATTTTCAAGATGAAAATCTGAACGGAGAGAGATAGGCTTTCAGGAATACTTGCTATAGATTCAGCATATTCGGAAACCTATATTTTCATGATGAACTTTCAAATATCCGACGTTGTTCAAAGAAAAATCGAATTTATTGTTTTTCCATTTTTCATTTTCCAGTTCAATTTGAACTGCTCTCTGGAGTGCAATTCTCTATTGAATCATCAACTGTTTAGTTTGGTGGAATCAACAAAGTTAGTATTATACACTCCATATCCTAAGACAGTAGTTGAACTTACTGATTTTCAGGCAGAAAAGCAAATAGGTCATTTTAGGGGGGTCTAACCCCTTGCTCATTTTTGACCCAAAAAAATCGAGATTTTCGATTTTTAGTTTTTGCGCTGGAACGGAAGCCTCATCAACGCTGATTACGAAACCGGAAATCCCAATTGGATCAGATGAATATAACAAGAGATATTGCAGATTGAAATTTGCAACTTTTGAAAAATGACATTTCCAAAATGAAAATCTGATCGGTGGGATAAAGGCTTTCGGGAATGCTCGCAATAGATTCGGCGTATTTGAAAACCTTTATTTTCATACCAAATCTTCAAATATCTGGCTTCGTTTAAAAAAAAAATCGAATTTATTGTTTTTCCATTTTCAATTTTCCAGTTCACTTTGAACTGCTCTCTGGAGTGCAATTCTCTAGAATCATCAACTGTTAGGTTTGGTTGAATCAACAAAGTAAGTATTATACACTCCATATCCAAAGACAGTAGTAGGACACCCTGATTTTTATGCAAAGGGGTCATTTTAGGGGGGTCTAACCCCTTGCTCATTTTTGACCCAAAAAATCGAGATTTTCGATATTTAGTTTTTGAGCTGGAATGGAAGCCTTATCAATGCTGATTACGAAACCGGAAATCCCAATTGGATCAGACGAATATACAAGAGATATTGCAGATTGAAATTTTCAACTGTTGAAAAATGACATTTCCAAAATGAAAATCTGATCGGTGAGAGATAGGCTTTCCAGAATGCTCGCAATGGATTCAGCTTATTTGAAAACCTATATTTTCATGATAAACTTTCAAATATCTGACTTTGTTTAAAAAAAAATCTCGAATTTATTTTTTTTTCAATTTTTCATTTTCCAGTTCACTTTGGAGTGCTCTCTAGAGTGCAATTCTCTATTGAATCATCAACTGTTAGGTTCGGTTGAATCGAAAAAGTGAGTTTCATACACTCCATATCCTAAGACAGTAGTAGGACACCCTGATTTTTATGCAAAGGGGTCATTTTAGGGGGGTCTAACCCCCCTCTCGCAATGGCTCCGCCACGTACGAATAACGGTGTGGAAATTTTATTGCAAGGAATGTGTAAAAGAAGTGAAAACTTACATAACGTGCTTTAGATGCAGTAGTTCATATCATTTTAGTTGTGTACTGAAAGTTTGTGGTATTTTTGTGGACCAAAAAGGAAGATTGCTCTGCTGCGATGATATAACGTCAAAACTGAAACAAGCAGAGTTGGAAGTTGAGAAGCAGAGAACACGTCTTAGTGGTCTGAATGAACTGTGTTTCGAAAATTCCGTTTCCCAACTCCATAGTTTGACTGTGGAGGATGAAATGTTTGGAGCAGATAACGCCCATGAAGTCCCAAAGAATGGCGATACTGTTGAAGAAAAGAATGTAGATCTGGAGGTGGAATACTTGAACAGGATCATTGGGGGTAAAGACAGGTTGATTGATGAACTTGATGATAAAATAAAAATATTGAAAAATTATATTAGTATCTTGGAGAAATTCGGAGACGGTACATCAGCATCAAAGAAGCCATCTGTCGGTTTTTCAACTGGCTCCTTGCAACCAGTGAAGAAATCATTATTGCCGACATCTGAAAACACAAATTCTGCGGAAAAGGAAAATGAACGTCCGGTGAAAATGGTGAATCCGAAGTCTACTGTTGGCGAGGATAATTGTGAAGTCTTCGTCTCATCTTTGGAAGTTAGTACTAACAAGGATGAAACAAACATGGAGTTTGGTAGCTCAAATGAATCAATGTCAACAACCGATAGAAATTTGTACATCAAACAAACGTCAGAGAATGTCGCAGATAAGAATCCACAACTCAAAACAAACAAGGCATCTGTCAGGCCAGTCAAACAAAAGGGGAAATATGATAATAAATGGTCAATCATGGGGAAAGCGACTGATAGCTCCATAAAAGCTATACCTAAGACTATATCCCTGTTCGTTTCAAGAATTAATACACAAACAACATCATCTGAATTCACTAACATGGTGAAACAGAATTTTACGGAGGCTGTATGCACCGAATTGAATTCCAAACATCCTGAGTGTTATCGTTCCTACAAAGTCTCTATTAATGAAGAAAATCTGGAAAGAGCGAAATCATGTGATCTCTGGCCGAAAGATGCATATGTGTCGATGTTTTTCCACAGGAAAGTTGTACAAAAGGGCCGCACATGAACGACAACAAAGCTGGAGATAATAAATGCACCTTCCGAGTGATACATTTGAATATTCAGGGATTGACTTCCAACAAGGTGAATGAATGGGACTTGTTTCTCATGGAAAACAAAATACATGATGCTATCTGTGTGACGGAGCATTGGTTCTCGCCGGAGATAGCTGACTCTTGCTCCTCAGGTGGATGGCACGTAGCTTCCATTTTCTCCAGAACGAAAAAATCGCGTGGTGGTTACATGATTTTGAGTAGAAACCATGACTACGAAGTACTGGGGAATATTGTGAGTTTGTCAGTGGAATTTGACTGTGAAATAGCTGCAATAAAAACACAGAAATTAACCCTAATATCAATTTATCGCTCAACTAATGGTGATTTCGGGAATTTTTTGGAAATACTTGAAAATGTTTTGAACTTGGTGGATATTCATGATGATCTTGCTATTGCAGGTGATTTTAATGTGTTTTTCAGCATGTATGGGAATGATACACTGGATAGGAATGCTGTAGCACTGGTGGAGGTTCTTGAGTCTTATGGCCTAAAACAGACTATTTTTGAGCCCACAAGAATGGATAAATTATAGATAATATATTTGTAAGGAACACAGAATTGTGCAGTTTTTTCCCCAAAATTCTGAGAGTGAATTTTTCGGACCATGATGCACAGCGCATTAGTATCCCAATGCATTCAGCACCCACCACTTCCATCACTAATAGCAGGTGCAGACCATTGACACAGGTAGGCTATTGTAGGATGCATAACTTGTTGAGTGAACAAGATTGGACTTTTATAGATGATATGTCTTTGTCACCAGGAGATTGTTTTGAAAGTTTTCATAGGTGTTTCATAGAAATATACCAAGAATCTTTCCCAGAGGTTGTTATAAAAGCTAGAACTTGCGACTCGGGAGTAAAATGGTTCTCTGCTGAATTGCGTGAGATGAGGGAGAAGGTGAGACTTTACAATGATCTGTATAATCATTTCAAAAATTATGACATGAAAGTATTGAGGAACAGAGCACGTGGCGAGTACAGGGCAGCACTGCGCAGAGCACGTAGGACAGCTAATGACAATTTCATCTTGAATTCCAGTAACCCTAGCAAGAATATGTGGAAAATAATAAATAGTAAGAGGCGGTCAGAGGTGGTTTCGTCTATACCCTTGAGCTCACAGGAGTTGAACTCCTACTTTGTTTCATTGCCACATGAACTGGTGAATAATTTGCCGAATATTGATATTTCAGGGCCTGGGATATCCGTGGAAGCAAATTATCGGCGTGCAGGTGATTTTCAATTTCATGAAGTATCATTTAACAATACAAAGGATATAATAAATTCGCTGAAGGGGAGTAAATCCAGGGACTACTACGGTCTGTCAATAACACTTTTGAAAAGAAATATAAATCATATAGTGGGGCCTCTCACTAAGATAATAAACCGCTGCATTAAGGAGGGGGTTTTCCCAGATTGTCTGAAGGTGGCGAAGGTAATCCCAATACACAAAAAGGGAGATAAGAATGATAAAAAAAACTATAGACCGATTTCCTTACTCCCTATATTCTCAAAGGTCTTCGAGAGGATCATCTGCGTGCAGATAATGAACTATTTTGAGAAAGAAAATTTGTTTCACAGGAACCAATACGGATATAGAAGAGGGTCAAGTACATGTGATGCTGTAATGCGGTTTGTTGAGTACACGCTGGATTGTTTTGAGAGGGGTTCGCTTTCACTATCAATATTTTTAGACCTGAGCCGAGCTTTCGACTGCGTACCGCCGCAGGCTCTTGTTGACAAGCTTTCGAAATACGGTTTTGACGAGGTTGGTCTCGGACTCATTCGGTCCTATTTCTTCAACAGAACACAGAGGGTTTTCTGCAACAATACTTGGTCCACAGAGGGTCAATTAAGTCTTGGGGTGCCACAGGGTTCTATATTAGGACCCCTACTATTCATAATCTTTATGAACGATTTTTCTTTTTTCATGGCGGCCTACGAACATCTCTTATGGGCGGATGACTCGGGAATAACTGTGGAGCATAAGGAGATGCGAGGAGCTGAGCAGCTGGCGTGTGCAGCAGAATTAAGGGATAAGGAGTGGTTCGCACTGAACAAGCTTGTTTGTAATGAAGAGAAGACTGACACCATGTTGTTCAACTTAAGAGGACTTAAAGATCATAATGCCAATGAGTCGATAAAGTTTCTGGGAGTTCATCTGGACTCTGGTCTCACATGGATTCCTCATGGCATTGAAACAGCGTCAAAGGTGACCAAGAATATCTTTCTACTACGTAACTTAGCTAACATTGTATCCAAGAAGGTTGTTAAGGTTGCCTATCACAGCCTCATCGAATCACACCTGCGATATTGTGTACTCATCTGGGGTAACTGTTCCAGTAGGGAGAAAATTTTCAGACTGCAGAGAAGAGCGGTTAGAATAGTGGCTGGTCTGGGATATAGGGATGATTGCTTGAGCGCTTTCAAAGAACTAAAGATTCTCACTTTTCCATCTATATACATTCATGAATGCCTTGTCTATGCATATAATAATATCAGGGATCTCCCCAAATATGGGGACACCCATGATTATCACACACGATACAGAAATAATATAAAATCCAAGTATATGCGACTTGAAAAATCGAAGAATGGTCCCAATTTCATCTCTCATAAACTTTTCAGTAAGTTACCTGTGGAGGTTAAGAGGCTCAATCCTAAAGAATTCAACAAAAGAATCAATGAAATATTGACGACAAATGCATTTTGGAGTGTGCAGGAGTTCTTGTCCAGTGACCTGACATCTTTTGAAATAAATTATTGAATATTTACTATATTCCTTATTTTTGATTGGAATGGTATATTGTGTCCTCCCAAATTTGTAGTGTCCAGGTGTTTTTTTATTCTTGTTAAATGTTTTTTATATAATTTTTGACTGTGATATGAGATGGTTAAATCATCCTATTCCTATTTTGAAATATGACTTGTGCAATACAGTGTATTTTGTAAAGTAGCACCAATAAATTATCTTATCTTATCTTATCTTATCTTGCTCATTTTTGACCCAAAAAATCGAGATTATCGATATTTAGTTTTTGAGCTGGAATGGAAGCCTTATCAATGCTGATTAAGAAACCGGAAATCCCAATTGGATCAGACGAATATACAAGAGATATTGCAGATTGAAATTTTCAACTGTTGAAAAATGACATTTCCAAAATGAAAATCTGATCGGTGAGAGATAGGCTTTCCAGAATGCTCGCAATGGATTCAGCTTATTTGAAGACCTATATTTTCATGATAAACTTTCAAATATCTGACTTTGTTTAAAAAAAAATTCGAATTTATTGATTTTCGATTTTCAATTTTCCAGTTCACTTTGAACTGCTCTCTGGAGTGCAATTCTCTATAGAATCATCAACTGTTAGGTTTGGTTGAATCAAAAAAGTAAGTACCATACACTGCATATCCTAAGACAGTAGTAGGACACCCTGATTTTTATGCAGAGGAGCAAATAGGTCATTTTAGGGGGGTCTCCCTTGCTCATTTTTGACCCAAAAAATCGAGATTTTCGATATTTGGTTTTTGAGCTGGAATGGAAGGCTAATCAATGCTGATTACGAAACCGGAAATCCCAATTGGATCAGACGAATATAACAAGAGATATTGCAGATTGAAATTTGCAACTTTTGAAAAATGACATTTTCAAAATGAAAATCTGAACGGTGGGAGATAGGCTTTCGGGAATGCTCGCAAAAGATTCAGCGTATTCGAAAACCTTTTTTTTCATACCAAACCTGCAAATATCTGACTTCGTTTAAGAAAAAATCGAATTTATTGATTTTCGATTTTCAATTTTCCAGTTCACTTTGGACTGCTCTCTGGAGTGCAATTCTCTATAGAATCATCAACTGTTAGGTTTAGTTGAATCAAAAAAGTAAGTATTATACACTCCATATCCTAAAACAGTAGTAGGACACCCTGATTTGTATGCAGAGGAGCAAATAGGTCATTTTAGGGGGGTCTAAGCCCTTGCTCATTTTTGACCCAAAAAATCGAGATTTTCGATATTAAGTTTTTGAGCTGGAATGGAAGCCTGATCAATGCTGATTACGAAACCGGAAATCCCAATTGGATCAGACGAATATAACAAGAGATATTGCAGATTGAAATTTGCAACTTTTGAAAAATGACTTTTCCAAAATGAAAATCTGAACGGTGGGAGATAGGCTTCCGGGAATGCTCGCAATAGATTCAGCGTATTTGAAAACCTTCATTTTCATACCAAGCCTTCAAATATCTCACTTTGTTAAAAAAAAAAATCGAATTTATTTTTTTTCCGTTTTTCATTTTCCAGTCCATTTTGAACTGCTCTCTGGAGTGCAATTCTCTATTGAATAATCAACTGTTAGGTTTGGTTGAATCAAAAAAGTAAGTACTATACACTCCATATCCTAAGACAGTAGTAGGACACCCTGATTTTTATGCAGAGGAGCAAATAGGTCATTTAAGGGGGGTCTAAGCCCTTGCTCATTTTTGACCCAAAAAATCGAGATTTTCGATATTTAGTTTTCGAGCTGGAATGGAAGCCTTATCAATGCTGATTACGAAACCGGAAATCCTAATTGGATCAAACGAATATAACAAGAGATATTGCAGATTGAAATTTTCAACTTTTGAAAAATGACATTTCCAAAATGAAAATATGAACGGTGAGAGATAGGCTTTTGAGAATGCTCGCAATGGATTCAGCTTATTTGAAAACCTATACTTTCATATCAAACTTTCAAATATCTGACTTCGTTTGAAAAGAAATCGAATTTATTGTTTTTCCATTTTTCATTTTCCAGATCACTTTGAACTGCTCTCTGGAGTGCAATTCTCTATTGAATAATCAACTGTTAGGTTTGGTTGAATCAAAAAAGTAAGTTCTATACACTCCATATCCTAAGACAGTAGTAGGACACCCTGATTTTTATGCAGAGGAGCAAATAGGTCATTTTATGGGGGTCTAAGCCCTTGCTCCTTTTTGACCCAAAAAATCGAGATTTTCGATATTTAGTTGTTGAGCTGGAACGGGAGCCTGATCAATGCTGATTACGAAACCGGAAATCCCAATTGGATCAGACGAATATAACAAGAGATATTGCAGATTGAAATTTGCAACTTTTGAAAAATGCCATTTTCAAGATGAAAATCTGAACGGAGAGAGATAGGCTTTCAGGAATACTTGCTATAGATTCAGCATATTCGAAAACCTATATTTTCATGATGAACTTTCAAATATCCGACGTTTTTTAAAGAAAAATCGAATTTATCGTTTTTTCATTTTTCATTTTCCAGTTCACTTTGAACTGCTCTCTGGAGTGCAATTCTCTATTGAATCATCAAATGTTTAGTTTGGTGGAATCAACAAAGTAAGTATTATACACTCCATATCCTAGGACAGTAGTAGGACACCCTGATTTTTATGCAGAGGAGCAAATAGGTCATTTTAGGGGGGTCTAAGCCCTTGCTCATTTTTGACCCAAAAGATCGAGATTTTCGATATTTAGTTTTCGAGCTGGAATGGAAGCCTTATCAATGCTGATTACGAAACCGGAAATCCTAATTGGATCAAACGAATACAACAAGAGATATTGCAGATTGAAATTTTCAACTTTTGAAAAATGACATTTCCAAAATGAAAATATGAACGGTGAGAGATAGGCTTTTGAGAATGCTCGCAATAGATTCAGCGTATTTGAAAACCTTCATTTTCATACCAAGCCTTCAAATATCTGACTTTGTTTAAAAAAAAAACCGAATTTATTGTTTTTCCATTTTTCATTTTCCAGATCACTTTGAACTTCTCTCTGGAGTGCAATTCTCTATTTAATCATCGACTGTTAGGTTCGGTTGAATCAAAAAAGTGAGTTTTATACACTCCATATCCTAAGACAGTAGTAGGACACCCTGATTTTTATGCAAAGGAGCAAATAGGTCATTTTATGGGGGTCTAAGCCCTTGCTCCTTTTTGACCCAAAAAATCGAGATTTTCGATATTTAGTTGTTGAGCTGGAACGGGAGCCTGATCAATGCTGATTACGAAACCGGAAATCCCAATTGGATCAGACGAATATAACAAGAGATATTGCAGATTGAAATTTGCAACTTTTGAAAAATGCCATTTTCAAGATGAAAATCTGAACGGAGAGAGATAGGCTTTCAGGAATACTTGCTATAGATTCAGCATATTCGAAAACCTATATTTTCATGATGAACTTTCAAATATCCGACGTTTTTTAAAGAAAAATCGAATTTATCGTTTTTTCATTTTTCATTTTTCAGTTCACTTTGAACTGCTCTCTGGAGTGCAATTCTCTATTGAATCATCAAATGTTTAGTTTGGTGGAATCAACAAAGTAAGTATTATACACTCCATATCCTAGGACAGTAGTAGGACACCCTGATTTTTATGCAGAGGAGCAAATAGGTCATTTTAGGTGGGTCTAAGCCCTTGCTCATTTTTGACCCAAAAAATCGAGATTTTCGATATTTAGTTTTCGAGCTGGAATGGAAGCCTTATCAATGCTGATTACGAAACCGGAAATCCTAATTGGATCAAACGAATATAACAAGAGATATTGCAGATTGAAATTTTCAACTTTTGAAAAATGACATTTCCAAAATGAAAATATGAAAGGTGAGAGATAGGCTTTTGAGAATGCTCGCAATAGATTCAGCGTATTTGAAAACCTTCATTTTCATACCAAGCCTTCAAATATCTGACTTTGTTTAAAAAAAAAACCGAATTTATTGTTTTTCCATTTTTCATTTTCCAGATCACTTTGAACTGCTCTCTGGAGTGCAATTCTCTATTGAATCATCGACTGTTAGGTTCGGTTGAATCAAAAAAGTGAGTTTTATACACTCCATATCCTAAGACAGTAGTAGGACACCCTGATTTTTATGCAAAGGAGCAAATAGGTCATTTTATGGGGGTCTAAGCCCTTGCTCATTTTTGACCCAAAAAATCGAGATTTTCGATATTTAGTTGTTGAGCTGGAATCAAAGCCTGATCAATGCTGATAACGAAACCGGAAATCCCAATTGGATCAGACGAATATAACAAGAGATATTGCAGATTGAAATTTGCAACCTTTGGAAAATGACATTTCCAAAATGAAAATCTGAACGGTGGGAGATAGGCTTTCGGGAATGCTTGCAATAGATTCAGCGTATTTGAGAACCTTTATTTTCATATCAAACCTTCAAATATCTGACTTCGTAAAAAAAAAATCGAATTTATTGATTTTCGCTTTTCAATTTTCCAGTTCACTTTGAACTGCTCTCTGGAGTGCAATTCTCTATAGAATCATCAACTTTTAGGTTTAGTTGAATCAAAAAAGTAAGTACCATACACTCCATATCCTAAGACAGTAGTAGGACACCCTGATTTTTATGCAGAGGAGCAAATAGGTCATTTTAGGGGGGTCTCCCTTGCTCATTTTTGACCCAAAAAATTGAGATTTTCGATATTTAGTTTTTGAGCTGGAATGGAAGCCTAATCAATGCTGATAACGAAACCGGAAATCCCAATTGGATCAGACGAATATAACAAGAGATTTTGCAGATTGAAATTTGCAACTTTTGAAAAATGCCATTTTCAAGATGAAAATCTGAACGGTGAGAGATAGGCTTTTGAGAATGCTCGCAATGGATTCAGCTCATTTGAAAACCTATATTTTCATATCAAACTCTCAAATATCTGACTTCGTTTGAAAAAAAAACTCGAATTTATTGTTTTTCCATTTTTCATTTTCCAGTTCACTTTGAACTGCTCTCTGGAGTGCAATTCTCTATTGAATCATCACCTGCTGGGTTTGATGGAATCAAAAAAGTAAGTTTTATACACTCCATATCCTAAAACAGTAGTAGGACACCCTGATTTGTATGCAGAGGAGCAAATAGGTCATTTTAGGGGGGTCTAAGCCCTTGCTCATTTTTGACCCAAAAAATCGAGATTTTCGATATTTAGTTGTTGAGCTGGAATCAAAGCCTGATCAATGCTGATAACGAAACCGGAAATCTCAATTGGATCAGACGAATATAACAAGAGATTTTGCAGATTGAAATTTGCAACTTTTGAAAAATGCCATTTTCAAGATGAAAATCTGAACGGAGAGAGATAGGCTTTCAGGAATACTTGCTATAGATTCAGCATATTCGGAAACCTATATTTTCATGATGAAATTTCAAATATCCGACCTTGTTAAAAAAAAAAATCGAATTTATTGTTTTTCCATTTTTCATTTTCCAGTTCAATTTGAACTGCTCTCTGGAGTGCAATTCTCTATTGAATCATCAACTGTTTAGTTTGGTGGAATCAACAAAGTAAGTATTATACACTCCATATCCTAAGACAGTAGTTGAACTTCCTGATTTTCAGGCAGAAGAGCAAATAGGTCATTTTAGGGGGGTCTAACCCCTTGCTCATTTTTGACCCAAAAAATCGAGATTTTCGATTTTTAGTTTTTGCGCTTGAACGGAAGCCTCATCAACGCTGATTACGAAACCGGAAATCCCAATTAGATCAGACGAATATAACAAGAGATATTGCAGATTGAAATTTGCAACTTTTGAAAAATGCCATTTTCAAGATGAAAATCTGAACGGAGAGAGATAGGCTTTCAGTAATACTTGCTATAGATTCAGCATATTCGGAAACCTATATTTTCATGATGAACTTTCAAATATCCGACGTTGTTCAAAGAAAAATCGAATTTATTGTTTTTCCATTTTTCATTTTCCAGTTCAATTTGAACTGCTCTCTGGAGTGCAATTCTCTATTGAATCATCAACTGTTTGGTTTGGTGGAATCAACAAAGTAAGTATCATACACTCCATATCCTAAGACAGTAGTTGAACTTCCTGATTTTCAGGCAGAAAAGCAAATAGGTCATTTTAGGGGGGTCTAACCCCTTGCTCATTTTTGACCCAAAAAATCGAGATTTTCGATTTTTAGTTTTCGCGCTGAAACGGAAGCCTCATCAACGCTGATTACGAAACCGGAAATCCCAATTGGATCAGACGAATATAACAAGAGATATCGCAGATTGAAATTTGCAACTTTTGAAAAATGACATTTCCAAAATGAAAACCTGATCGGTGGGATATAGGCTTTCCAGAATGCTCGCAATGGATTCAGCTTATTTGAAAACCTATATTTTCATGATAAACTTTCAAATATCTGACTTTGTTTAAAAAAAAATCGAATTTATTGTTTTTCAATTTTTCATTTTCCAGTTCACTTTGGAGTGCTCTCTAGAGTGCAATTCTCTATTGAATCATCAACTGTTAGGTTCGGTTGAATCGAAAAAGTGAGTTTCGTACACTCCATATCCTAAGACAGTAGTAGGACACCCTGATTTTTATGCAAAGGGGTCATTTTAGGGGGGTCTAACCCCTTGCTCATTTTTGACCCAAAAAATCGAGATTTTCGATATTTAGTTTTTGAGCTGGAATGGAAGCCTTATCAATGCTGATTACGAAACCGGAAATCCCAATTGGATCAGACGAATAAACAAGAGATATTGCAGATTGCAATTTTCAACTGTTGAAAAATGACATTTCCAAAATGAAAACCTGATCGGTGAGAGATAGGCTTTCCAGAATGCTCGCAATGGATTCAGCTTATTGGAAGACCTATATTTTCATGATAAATTTTCAAATATCTGACTTTGTTTAAAAAAAAATCGAATTTATTGATTTTCGATTTTCAATTTTCCAGTTCACTTTGAACTGCTCTCTGGAGTGCAATTCTCTATAGAATCATCAACTGTTAGGTTTGGTTGAATCAAAAAAGTAAGTACCATACACTCCATATCCTAAGACAGTAGTAGGACACCCTGATTTTTATGCAGAGGAGCAAATAGGTCATTTTAGGGGGGTCTCCCTTGCTCATTTTTGACCCAAAAAATCGAGATTTTCGATATTTAGTTTTTGAGCTGGAATGGAGGGCTAATCAATGTTGATTACGAAACCGGAATTCCCAATTAGATCAGACGAATATAACAAGAGATATTGCAGATTGAAATTTGCAACTTTTGAAAAATGCCATTTTCAAGATGAAAATCTGAACGGAGAGAGATAGGCTTTCAGGAATACTTGCTATAGATTCAGCATATTCGGAAACCTTTATTTTCATGATGAACTTTCAAATATCCGACGTTGTTCAAAGAAAAATCGAATTTATTGTTTTTCCATTTTTCATTTTCCAGATCACTTTGAACTGCTCTCTGGAGTGCAATTCTCTATTGAATCATCAACTGTTAGGTTCGGTTGAATCAAAAAAGTGAGTTTTATACACTCCATATCCTAAGACAGTAGTAGGACACCCTGATTTTTATGCAGAGGAGCAAATAGGTCATTTTATGGGGGTCTAAGCCCTTGCTCCATTTTGACCCAAAAAATCGAGATTTTCGATATTTAGTTGTTGAGCTGGAACGGAAGCCTGATCAATGCTGATTACGAAACCGGAAATCCCAATTGGATCAGACGAATATAACAAGAGATATTGCAGATTGAAATTTTCAACTGTTGAAAAATGACATTTCCAAAATGAAAATCTGATCGGTGAGAGATAGGCTTTCCAGAATGCTCGCAATGGATTCCGCTTATTTGAAAACCTATATTTTCATGATGAACTTTCAAATATCTGACTTTATTTAAAAAAAAATCGAATTTATTGTTTTTCAATTTTTCATTTTCCAGTTCACTTTGGAGTGCTCTCTAGAGTGCAATTCTCTATTGAATCATCAACTGTAAGGTTCGGTTGAATCGAAAAAGTGAGTTTCATACACTCCATATCCTAAGACAGTAGTAGGACACCCTGATTTTTATGCAAAGGGGTCATTTTAGAGGGGTCTAACCCCTTGCTCATTTTTGACCCAAAAAATCGAGATTTTCGATATTTAGTTTTTGAGCTGGAATGGAAGCCTTATCAATGCTGATTACGAAACCGGAAATCCCAATTGGATCAGCTGAATATACAAGAGATATTGCAGATTGAAATTTTCAACTGTTGAAAAATGACATTTCCAAAATGAAAATCTGATCGGTGAGAGATAGGCTTTCCAGAATGCTCGCAATGGATTCAGCTTATTTGAAGACCTATATTTTCATGATAAACTCTCAAATATCTGACTTTGTTTAAAAAAAAAATCGAATTTATTGATTTTCGATTTTCAATTTTCCAGTTCACTTTGAACTGCTCTCTGGAGTGCAATTCTCTATAGAATCATCAACTGTTAGGTTTGGTTGAATCAACAAAGTAAGTATTATACACTCCATATCCAAAGACAGTAGTAGGACACCCTGATTTTCATGCAAAGGGGTCATTTTAGGGGGGTCTAACCCCTTGCTCATTTTTGACCCAAAAAATCGAGATTTTCGATATTTAGTTTTTGAGCTGGAATGGAAGCCTTATCAATGCTGATTACGAAACCGGAAATCCCAATTGTATCAGACGAATATACAAGAGATATTGCAGATTGAAATTTTCAACTGTTGAAAAATGACATTTCCAAAATGAAAATCTGATCGGTGAGAGATAGGCTTTCCAGAATGCTCGCAATGGATTCAGCTTATTTGAAAACCTATATTTTCATGATAAACTTTCAAATATCTGATTTTGTTTAAAAAAAAATCGAATTTAGTGTTTTTCAATTTTTCATTTTCCAGTTCACTTTGGACTGCTCTCTGGAGTGCAATTCTCTATCGAATCATAAACTGTTAGGTTTGGTTGAATCAAAAAAGTAAGTATTATACACTCCATATCCCTAAAACAGTAGTAGGACACCCTGATTTGTATGCAGAGGAGCAAATAGGTCATTTTAGGGGGGTCTAAGCCCTTGCTCATTTTTGACCCAAAAAATCGAGATTTTCGATATTTAGTTTTTGAGCTGGAATGGAAGCCTTATCAATGCTGATTACGAAACCGGAAATCCCAATTGTATCAGACGAATATACAAGAGATATTGCAGATTGAAATTTTCAACTGTTGAAAAATGACATTTCCAAAATGAAAATCTGATCGGTGAGAGATAGGCTTTCCAGAATGCTCGCAATGGATTCAGCTTATTTGAAAACCTATATTTTCATGATAAACTTTCAAATATCTGACTTTGTTTAAAAAAAAATCGAATTTATTGTTTTTCAATTTTTCATTTTTCAGTTCACTTTGGAGTGCTCTCTAGAGTGCAATTCTCTATTGAATCATCAACTGTTAGGTTCGGTTGAATCCAAAAAGTGAGTTTCATACACTCCATATCCTAAGACAGTATTAGGACACCCTGATTTTTATGCAAAGGGGTCATTTTAGGGGGGTCTAACCACTTGCTCATTTTTGACCCAAAAAATCGAGATTTTCGATATTTAGTTTTTGAGCTGGAATGGAAGGCTAATCAATGCTGATTACGAAACCGGAAATCCCAATTGGATCAGACGAATATAACAAGAGATATTGCAGATTGAAATTTGCAACTTTTGAAAAATGACATTTTCAAAATGAAAATCTGAACGCTGGGAGATAGGCTTTCGGGAATGCTCGCAATGGATTCAGCTTATTTGAACACCTATATTTTCATGATAAACTTTCAAATATCTGACTTTGTTTAAAAAAAAATCGAATTTATTGTTTTTCAATTTTTCATTTTCCAGTTCACTTTGGAGTGCTCTCTAGAGTGCAATTCTCTATTGAATCATCAACTGTTAGGTTCGGTTGAATCGAAAAAGTGAGTTTCATACACTCCATATCCTAAGACAGTAGTAGGACACCCTGATTTTTATGCAAAGGGGTCATTTTAGGGGGGTCTAACCCCTTGCTCATTTTTGACCCGAAAAATCGAGATTTTCGATATTTAGTTTTTGAGCTGGAATGGAAGCCTTATCAATGCTGATTACGAAACCGGAAATCCCAATTGGATCAGACGAATATACAAGAGATATTGCAGATTGAAATTTTCAACTGTTGAAAAATGACATTTCCAAAATGAAAATCTGATCGGTGAGAGATAGGCTTTCCAGAATGCTCGCAATGGATTCAACTTATTTGAAGACCTATATTTTCATGATAAACTTTCAAATATCTGACTTTGTTTAAAAAAAAATCGAATTTATTGATTTTCGATTTTCAATTTTCCAGTTCACTTTGAACTGCTCTCTGGAGTGCAATTCTCTATAGAATCATCAACTGTTAGGTTTGGTTGAATCAAAAAAGTAAGTACCATACACTCCATATCCTAAGACAGTAGTAGGATACCCTGATTTTTATGCAGAGGAGCAAATAGGTCATTTTAGGGGGGTCTCCCTTGCTCATTTTTGACCCAAAAAATCGAGATTTTCGATATTTAGTTTTTGAGCTGGAATGGAGGGCTAATCAATGCTGATTACGAAACCGGAAATCCCAATTGGATCAGACGAATACGAAGAGATATTGCAGATTGAAATTTGCAACTTTTGAAAAATGACATTTTCAAAATGAAAATCTGAACGGTGGGAGATAGGCTTTCGGGAATGCTCGCAATAGATTCAGCGTATTCGAAAACCTTTATTTTCATACCAAACCTGCAAATATCTGACTTCGTTTAAGAAATAATCGAATTTATTGATTTTCGATTTTCCAGTTCACTTTGGACTGCTCTCTGGAGTGCAATTCTCTATCGAATCATCAACTGTTAGGTTTGGTTGAATCAAAAAAGTAAGTATTATACACTCCATATCCTAAAACAGTAGTAGGACACCCTGATTTGTATGCAGAGGAGCAAATAGGTCATTTTAGGGGGGTCTAAGCCCTTGCTAATTTTTGACCCAAAAAATCGAGATTTTCGATATTTAAATTTTGAGCTGGAATGGAAGCCTGATCAATGCTGATTACGAAACCGGAAATCCCAATTGGATCAGACGACTATAACAAGAGATATTGCAGATTTAAATTTGCAACTTTTGAAAAATGACTTTTCCAAAATGAAAATCTGAACGGTGGGAGATAGGCTTCCGGGAATGCTCGCAATAGATTCAGCGTATTTGAAAACCTTCATTTTCATACCAAGCCATCAAATATCTCACTTTGTTCAAAAAAAAATCGAATTTATTTTTTTTCCGTTTTTCATTTTCCAGTCCACTTTGAACTGCTCTCTGGAGTGCAATTCTCTATTGAATAATCAACTGTTAGGTTTGGTTGAATCAAAAAAGTAAGTACTATACACTCCATATACTAAGACAGTAGTAGGATACCCTGATTTTTATGCAGAGGAGCAAATAGGTCATTTTAGGGGGGTCTAAGCCTTTGCTCATTTTTGACCCAAAAAATCGAGATTTTCGATATTTAGTTTTCGAGCTGGAATGGAAGCCTTATCAATGCTGATTACGAAACCGGAAATCCTAATTGGATCAAACGAATATAACAAGAAATATTGCAGATTGAAATTTTCAAATTTTGAAAAATGACATTTCCAAAATGAAAATATGAACGGTGAGAGATAGGCTTTTGAGAATGCTCGCAATGGATTCAGCTTATTTGAAAACCTATACTTTCATATCAAACTTTCAAATATCTGACTTCGTTTGAAAAAAAAATCGAATTTATTGTTTTTCCATTTTTCATTTTCCAGATCACTTTGAACTGCTCTCTGGAGTGCAATTCTCTATTGAATCATCAACTGTTAGGTTCGGTTGAATCAAAAAAGTGAGTTTTATACACTCCATATCCTAAGACAGTAGTAGGACACCCTGATTTTTATGCAGAGGAGCAAATAGGTCATTTTATGGGGGTCTAAGCCCTTGCTCCATTTTGACCCAAAAAATCGAGATTTTCGATATTTAGTTGTTGAGCTGGAACAAAAGCCTGATCAATGCTGATTACGAAACCGGAAATCCCAATTGGATCAGACGAATATAACAAGAGATATTGCAGATTGAAATTTGCAACTTTTGCAAAATGACATTTTCAGGATGAAAATCTGAACGGAGAGAGATAGGCTTTCAGGAGTACTTGTTATAGATTCAGCATATTCGAAAACATATATTTTCATCATAAACTTTCAAATATCGGACGTTGTTTGAAGAAAAATCGAATATTGTTTTTCCATTTTTCATTTTCCAGTTCAATTTGAACTGCTCTCTGGAGTGCAATTCTCTATTGAATCATCAACTGTTCAGTTTGGTGGAATCAACAAAGTAAGTATTATACACTCCATATCCTAAGACAGTAATTGAACTTCCTGATTTTCAGGCAGAAGAGCAAATAGGTCATTTTAGGGGGTCTAACCCCTTGCTCATTTTTGAACCAAAAAATCGAGATTTTCGATTTTTAGTTTTTGCGCTGGAATGGAAGCCTCATCAACGCTGATTACGAAACCGGAAATCCCAATTGGATCAGACAAACATAACAAGAGATATCGCAGATTGAAAAATAGGTCATTTTAGGGGGTCTAACCCCTTGCTCATTTTCGAACCAAAAAATTGAGATTTTCGATTTTTAGTTTTTGCGCTGGAATGGAAGCCTCATCAACGCTGATTACGAAACCGGAAATTTGCTACTTTTGAAAAATGACATTTCCAAAATGAAAATCTGAACGGTGGGAGATAGGCTTTCGGGAATGCTCGCTATAGATTCAGCGTATTTGAGAACCTTTATTTTCATATCAAACCTTCAAATATCTGACTTCGTAAAAAAAAAAATCGAATTTATTGTTTTTCCATTTTCAATTTTCCAGTTCACTTTGAAGTGCTCTCCGGAGTGCAATTCTCTATAGAATCATCAACTGTTTGGTTTGGTTGAGTCAACAAAGTAAGTATTATACACTCCATATCCTAAGACAGTAGTAGGACACCCTGATTTTTATGCAAAGGAGCAAATAAGTCATTTTAGGGGGGTCTAACCCCTCTCTCATTTTTGACCCAAAAAATCGAGATTTTCTATTTTTAGTTTTTGCGCTGGAATGGAAGCCCCATCAACGCTGATTACGAAACCGGAAATCCCAATTGGATCAGACGAATGTAACAAGAGATATTGCAGATTGAAATTTGCAACTTTTGAAAAATGACATTTCCAAAATGAAAATCTGAACGGTGGGAGATAGGCTTTCGGAAAAGCTCGCAATAAATTCAGCGTAATTGAAAACCTTTATTTTCATACCAAGCCTTCAAATATCTGACTTTGTTAAAAAAAAAAATCGAATTTATTGTTTTTCCATTTTTCATTTTCCAGTTCATTTTGAACTGCTCTCTGGAGTGCAATTCTCTATTGAATCATCAACTGTTAGGTTTGGTTGAATCAACAAAGTAAGTATTATACACTCCATATCCTAAGACAGTAGTAGGACACCCTGATTTTTATGCAAAGGAGCAAATAGGTCATTTTAGGGGGGTCTAACCCCTTGCTGATTTTTGACCCAAAAAATCGAGATTTTCGACATTGAGGTCTTGAGTTGGAATGGAAGCCTTATCAATGCTGATTACGAAACCGGAAATCCCAATTGGATCAGACAAATATAACAAGAGATATCGCAGATTGAAATTTGCAACTTTTGAAAAATGCCATTTTCAAGATGAAAATCTGAACGGAGAGAGATAGGCTTTCAGGAATAATTGCTATAGATTCAGCATTTTCGAAAACCTATATTTTCATGATGAGTTTTCAAATATTCGACGTTTTAAAGAAAAATCGAATTTATCGTTTTTTCATTTTTCATTTTCCAGTTCACTTTGAACTGCTCTCTCGACATTTTCGATTTTTAGTTTTTGCGCTGGAATGGAAGCCTCATCAACGCTGATTACGAAACCGGAAATCCCAATTGGATCAGACGAATATAACAAGAGATATTGCAGATTGAAATTTGCAACCTTTGGAAAATGACATTTCCAAAATGAAAATCTGAACGGTGGGAGAAAGGCTTTCGGAAATGCTTGCAATAGATTCAGCGTATTTGAGAACCTTTATTTTCATATCAAACCTTCAAATATCTGACTTCGTAAAAAAAAAATCGAATTTATTGATTTTCGCTTTTCAATTTTCCAGTTCACTTTGAACTGCTCTCTGGAGTGCAATTCTCTATAGAATCATCAACTGTTAGGTTTGGTTGAATCAAAAAAGTAAGTACCATACACTCCATATCCTAAGACAGTAGTTGAACTTCCTGAATTTCAGGCAGAAGAGCAAATAGGTCATTTTAGGGGGGTCTCCATTGCTCATTTTTGACCCAAAAAATCGAGATTTTCGATATTTAGTTTTTGAGCTGGAATGGAAGCCTAATCAATGCTGATTACGAAACCGGAAATCCCAATTGGATCAGACGAATATAACAAGAGATATTGCAGATTGAAATTTGCAACTTTTGAAAAATGACATTTCCAAAATGAAAATCTGAATGGTGAGAGATAGGCTTTTGAGAATGCTCGCAATGGATTCAGCGTATTCGAAAACCTATATTTTCATATCAAACTCTCAAATATCTGACTTCGTTTGAAAAAAAAAATCGAATTTATTGTTTTTCCATTTTTCATTTTTCAGTTCACTTTGAACTGCTCTCTGGAGTGCAATTCTCTATTGAATCATCACCTGTTGGGTTTGATGGAATCAAAAAAGTGAGTATTATACACTCCATATCCTAAGACAGTAGTTGAACTTCCTGATTTTCAGGCAGAAGAGCAAATAGGTCATTTTAGGGGGTCTAACCCCTTGCTCATTTTTGACCCAAAAAATCGAGATTTTCGATTTTTAGTTTTTGCGCTGGAACGGAAGCCTCATCAACGCTGATTACGAAACCGGAAATCCCAATTAGATCAGACGAATATAACGAGAGATATTGCAGATTGAAATTTGCAACTTTTGAAAAATGCCATTTTCAAGATGAAAATCTGAACGGAGAGAGATAGTCTTTCAGGAATACTTGCTATAGATTCAGCATATTCGGAAACCTATATTTTCATGATGAACTTTCAAATATCCGACGTTGTTCGAAGAAAAATCGAATTTATTGTTTTTCCATTTTTCATTTTCCAGTTCAATTTGAACTGCTCTCTGGAGTGCAATTCTCTATTGAATCATCAACTGTTTAGTTTGGTGGAATCAACAAAGTAAGTATTATACACTCCATATCCTAAGACAGTAGTTGAACTTCCTGATTTTCAGGCAGAAGAGCAAATAGGTCATTTTAGGGGGCTCTAACCCCTCGCTCATTTTTGACCCAAAAAATCGAGATTTTCGATATTTAGTTTTTGAGCTGGAATGGAAGCCTGATCAATGCTGATTACGAAACCGGAAATCCCAATTGGATCAGACGAATATAACAAGAGATATTGCAGATTGAAATTTGCAACTTTTGAAAAATGACTTTTCCAAAATGAAAATCTGAACGGTGGGAGATAGGCTTCCGGGAATGCTCGCAATAGATTCAGCGTATTTGAAAACCTTCATTTTCATACCAAGCCATCAAATATCCCACTTTGTTTAAAAAAAAATCGAATTTATTTTTTTTCCGTTTTTCATTTTCCAGTCCACTTTGAACTGCTCTCTGGAGTGCAATTCTCTATTGAATAATCAACTGTTAGGTTTGGTTGAATCAAAAAAGTAAGTACTATACACTCCATATCCTAAGACAGTAGTAGGACACCCTGATTTGTATGCAGAGGAGCAAATAGGTCATTTTAGGGGGGTCTAAGCCCTTGCTCATTTTTGACCCGAAAAATCGAGATTTTCGATATTTAGTTTTCGAGCTGGAATGGAAGCCTGATCAATGCTGATTACGAAACCGGAAATCCCAATTGGATCAGACGAATATAACAAGAGATATTGCAGATTGAAATTTGCAACTTTTGAAAAATGACTTTTCCAAAATGAAAATCTGAACGGTGGGAGATAGGCTTCCGGGAATGCTCGCAATAGATTCAGCGTATTTGAAAACCTTCATTTTCATACCAAGCCATCAAATATCTCACTTTGTTTCAAAAAAAATCGAATTTATTTTTTTTCCGTTTTTCACTTTCCAGTCCACTTTGAACTGCTCTCTGGAGTGCAATTCTCTATTGAATAATCAACTGTTAGGTTTGGTTGAATCAAAAAAGTAAGTACTATACACTCCATATCCTAAGACAGTAGTAGGACACCCTGATTTTTATGCAGAGGAGCAAATAGGTCATTTTAGGGGGGTCTAAGCCCTTGCTCATTTTTGACCCAAAAAATCGAGATTTTCGATATTTAGTTTTCGAGCTGGAATGGAAGCCTTATCAATGCTGATTACGAAACCGGAAATCCTAATTGGATCAAACGAATATAACAAGAAATATTGCAGATTGAAATTTTCAACTTTTGAAAAATGACATTTCCAAAATGAAAATATGAACGGTGAGAGATTGGCTTTTGAGAATGCTCGCAATGGATTCAGCTTATTTGAAAACCTATACTTTCATATCAAACTTTTCACTTCGTTTGAAAAAAAAATCGAATTTATTGTTTTTCCATTTTTCATTTTCCAGATCACTTTGAACTGCTCTCTGGAGTGCAATTCTCTATTGAATCATCACCTGTTGGGTTTGATGGAATCAAAAAAGTAAGTATTATACACTCCATATCCTAAGACAGTAGTTGAACTTCCTGATTTTCAGGCAGAAGAGCAAATAGGTCATTTTAGGGGGTCTAACCCCTTGCTCATTTTTGACCCAAAAAATCGAGATTTTCGATTTTTAGTTTTTGCGCTGGAACGGAAGCCTCATCAACGCTGATTACGAAACCGGAAATCCCAATTAGATCAGACGAATATAACGAGAGATATTGCAGATTGAAATTTGCAACTTTTGAAAAATGCCATTTTCAAGATGAAAATCTGAACGGAGAGAGATAGGCTTTCAGGAATACTTGCTATAGATTCAGCATATTCGGAAACCTATATTTTCATGATGAACTTTCAAATATCCGACGTTGTTCGAAGAAAAATCGAATTTATTGTTTTTCCATTTTTCATTTTCCAGTTCAATTTGAACTGCTCTCTGGAGTGCAATTCTCTATTGAATCATCAACTGTTTAGTTTGGTGGAATCAACAAAGTAAGTATTATACACTCCATATCCTAAGACAGTAGTTGAACTTCCTGATTTTCAGGCAGAAGAGCAAATAGGTCATTTTAGGGGGCTCTAACCCCTCGCTCATTTTTGACCCAAAAAATCGAGATTTTCGATATTTAGTTTTTGAGCTGGAATGGAAGCCTGATCAATGCTGATTACGAAACCGGAAATCCAAATTGGATCAGACGAATATAACAAGAGATATTGCAGATTGAAATTTGCAACTTTTGAAAAATGACTTTTCCAAAATGAAAATCTGAACGGTGGGAGATAGGCTTCCGGGAATGCTCGCAATAGATTCAGCGTATTTGAAAACCTTCATTTTCATACCAAGCCATCAAATATCTCACTTTGTTTAAAAAAAAATCGAATTTATTTTTTTTCCGTTTTTCATTTTCCAGTCCATTCTGAACTGCTCTCTGGAGTGCAATTCTCTATTGAATAATCAACTGTTAGGTTTGGTTGAATCAAAAAAGTAAGTACTATACACTCCATATCCTAAGACAGTAGTAGGACACCCTGATTTGTATGCAGAGGAGCAAATAGGTCATTTTAGGGGGGTCTAAGCCCTTGCTCATTTTTGACCCGAAAATTCGAGATTTTCGATATTTAGTTTTCGAGCTGGAATGGAAGCCTGATCAATGCTGGTTACGAAACCGGAAATCCCAATTGGATCAGACGAATATAACAAGAGATATTGCAGATTGAAATTTGCAACTTTTGAAAAATGACTTTTCCAAAATGAAAATCTGAACGGTGGGAGATAGGCTTCCGGAAATGCTCGCAATAGATTCAGCGTATTTGAAAACCTTCATTTTCATACCAAGCCATCAAATATCTCACTTTGTTTCAAAAAAAATCGAATTTATTGTTTTTCCATTTTTCATTTTCCAGTTCAATTTGAACTGCTCTCTGGAGTGCAATTCTCTATTGAATCATCAACTGTTTAGTTTGGTGGAATCAACAAAGTAAGTATTATACACTCCATATCCTAAGACAGTAGTTGAACTTCCTGATTTTCAGGCAGAAGAGCAAATAGGTCATTTTAGGGGGCTCTAACCCCTCGCTCATTTTTGACCCAAAAAATCGAGATTTTCGATATTTAGTTTTTGAGCTGGAATGGAAGCCTGATCAATGCTGATTACGAAACCGGAAATCCTAATTGGATCAAACGAATATAACAAGAAATATTGCAGATTGAAATTTTCAACTTTTGAAAAATGACATTTCCAAAATGAAAATATGAACAGTGAGAGATTGGCTTTTGAGAATGCTCGCAATGGATTCAGCTTATTTGAAAACCTATACTTTCATATCAAATTTTCAAATATCTGACTTCGTTTGAAAAAAAAATCGAATTTATTGTTTTTCCATTTTTCATTTTCCAGATCACTTTGAACTGCTCTCTGGAGTGCAATTCTCTATTGAATCATCAACTGTTAGGTTCGGTTGAATCAAAAAAGTGAGTTTTATACACTCCATATCCTAAGACAATAGTAGGACACCCTGATTTTTATGCAGAGGAGCAAATAGGTCATTTTATGGGGGTCTAAGCCCTTGCTCCATTTTGACCCAAAAAATCGAGATTTTCGATATTTAGTTGTTGAGCTGGAACGGAAGCCTGATCAATGCTGATTACGAAACCGGAAATCCCAATTGGATCAGACGAATATAACAAGAGATATTGCAGATTGAAATTTGCAACTTTTGCAAAATGACATTTTCAAGATGAAAATCTGAACGGAGAGAGATAGGCTTTCAGGAGTACTTGTTATAGATTCAGCATATTCGAAAACCTATATTTTCATCATGAACTTTCAAATATAGGACGTTGTTTGAAGAAAAATCGAATATTGTTTTTCCATTTTTCATTTTCCAGTTCAATTTGAACTGCTCTCTGGAGTGCAATTCTCTATTGAATCATCAACTGTTTAGTTTGGTGGAATCAACAAAGTAAGTATTATACACTCTATATCCTAAGACAGTAATTGAACTTCCTGATTTTCAGGCAGAAGAGCAAATAGGTCATTTTAGGGGGTCTAACCCCTTGCTCATTTTTGAACCAAAAAATCGAGATTTTCGATTTTTAGTTTTTGCGCTGGAATGGAAGCCTCATCAACGCTGATTACGAAACCGGAAATCCCAATTGGATCAGACAAATATAACAAGAGATATCGCGGATTGAAAAATAGGTCATTTTAGGGGGTCTAACCACTTGCTCATTTTTGAACCAAAAAATCGAGATTTTCGATTTTTAGTTTTTGCGCTGGAATGGAAGCCTCATCAACGCTGATTACGAAACCGGAAATTTGCTACTTTTGAAAAATGACATTTCCAAAATGAAAATCTGAACGGTGGGAGATAGGCTTTCGGGAATGCTCGCAATAGATTCAGCGTATTTGAAAACCTTCATTTTCATATCAAACCTTCAAATATCTGACTTCGTAAAAAAAAAATCGAATTTATTGTTTTTCCATTTTCAATTTTCCAGTTCACTTTGAAGTGCTCTCCGGAGTGCAATTCTCTATAGAATCATCAACTGTTTGGTTTGGTTGAGTCAACAAAGTAAGTATTATACACTCCATATCCTAAGACAGTAGTAGGACACCCTGATTTTTATGCAAAGAAGCAAATAGGTCATTTTAGGGGGGTCTAACCCCTCTCTCATTTTTGACCCAAAAAATCGAGATTTTCTATTTTTAGTTTTTGCGCTGGAATGGAAGCCCCATCAACGCTGATTACGAAACCGGAAATCCCAATTGGATCAGACGGATGTAACAAGAGATATTGCAGATTGAAATTTGCAACTTTTGAAAAATGACATTTCCAAAATGAAAATCTGAACGGTGGGAGATAGGCTTTCGGAAAAGCTCGCAATAAATTCAGCGTAATTGAAAACCTTTATTTTCATACCAAGCCTTCAAATATCTGACTTTGTTAAAAAAAAAAAATCGAATTTATTGTTTTTCCATTTTTCATTTTCCAGTTCATTTTGAACTGCTCTCTGGAGTGCAATTCTCTATTGAATCATCAACTGTTAGGTTTGGTTGAATCAACAAAGTAAGTATTATACACTCCATATCCTAAGACAGTAGTAGGACACCCTGATTTTTATGCAAAGGAGCAAATAGGTCATTTTAGGGGGGTCTAACCCCTTGCTGATTTTTGACCCAAAAAATCGAGATTTTCGACATTTAGGTCTTGAGTTGGAATGGAAGCCTTATCAATGCTGATTACGAAACCGGAAATCCCAATTGGATCAGACAAATATAACAAGAGATATCGCAGATTGAAATTTGCAACTTTTGAAAAATGCCATATTCAAGATGAAAATCTGAACGGAGAGAGATAGGCTTTCAGGAATACTTGCTATAGATTCAGCATATTCGAAAACCTATATTTTCAAGATGAACTTTCAAATATCCGACGTTTTTTGAAGAAAAATCGAATTTATCGTTTTTTCATTTTCCAGTTCACTTTGAACTGCTCTCTGGAGTGCAATTCTCTACTGAATCATCAACTGTTTAGTTTGGTGGAATCAACAAAGTAAGTATTATACACTCCATATCCTAAGACAGTAGTTGAACTTCCTGATTTTCAGGCAGAAGAGCAAATAGGTCATTTTAGGGGGGTCTAAGCCCTTGCTCATTTTTCACCCAAAAAATCGAGATTTTCGATATTTAGTTTTCGAGCTGGAATGGAAGCCTTATCAATGCTGATTACGAAACCGGAAATCCTAATTGGATCAAACGAATATAACAAGAAATATTGCAGATTGAAATTTTCAACTTTTGAAAAATGACATTTCCAAAATGAAAATATGAACGGTGAGAGATTGGCTTTTGAGAATGCTCGCAATGGATTCAGCTTATTTGAAAACCTATACTTTCATATCAAACTTTCAAATATCTGACTTCGTTTGAAAAAAAAATCGAATTTATTGTTTTTCCATTTTTCATTTTCCAGATCACTTTGAACTGCTCTCTGGAGTGCAATTCTCTATTGAATCATCACCTGTTGGGTTTGATGGAATCAAAAAAGTAAGTATTATACACTCCATATCCTAAGACAGTAGTTGAACTTCCTGATTTTCAGGCAGAAGAGCAAATAGGTCATTTTAGGGGGTCTAACCCCTTGCTCATTTTTGACCCAAAAAATCGAGATTTTCGATTTTTAGTTTTTGCGCTGAAACGGAAGCCTCATCAACGCTGATTACGAAACCGGAAATCCCAATTAGATCAGACGAATATAACGAGAGATATTGCAGATTGAAATTTGCAACTTTTGAAAAATGCCATTTTCAAGATGAAAATCTGAACGGAGAGAGATAGGCTTTCAGGAATACTTGCTATAGATTCAGCATATTCGGAAACCTATATTTTCATGATGAACTTTCAAATATCCGACGTTGTTCGAAGAAAAATCGAATTTATTGTTTTTCCATTTTTCATTTTCCAGTTCAATTTGAACTGCTCTCTGGAGTGCAATTCTCTATTGAATCATCAACTGTTTAGTTTGGTGGAATCAACAAAGTAAGTATTATACACTCCATATCCTAAGACAGTAGTTGAACTTCCTGATTTTCAGGCAGAAGAGCAAATAGGTCATTTTAGGGGGCTCTAACCCCTCGCTCATTTTTGACCCAAAAAATCGAGATTTTCGATATTTAGTTTTTGAGCTGGAATGGAAGCCTGATCAATGCTGATTACGAAACCGGAAATCCAAATTGGATCAGACGAATATAACAAGAGATATTGCAGATTGAAATTTGCAACTTTTGAAAAATGACTTTTCCAAAATGAAAATCTGAACGGTGGGAGATAGGCTTCCGGGAATGCTCGCAATAGATTCAGCGTATTTGAAAACCTTCATTTTCATACCAAGCCATCAAATATCTCACTTTGTTTAAAAAAAAAATCGAATTTATTTTTTTTCCGTTTTTCATTTTCCAGTCCACTTTGAACTGCTCTCTGGAGTGCAATTCTCTATTGAATAATCAACTGTTAGGTTTGGTTGAATCAAAAAAGTAAGTACTATACACTCCATATCCTAAGACAGTAGTAGGACACCCTGATTTGTATGCAGAGGAGCAAATAGGTCATTTTAGGGGGGTCTAAGCCCTTGCTCATTTTTGACCCGAAAAATCGAGATTTTCGATATTTAGTTTTCGAGCTGGAATGGAAGCCTGATCAATGCTGATTACGAAACCGGAAATCCCAATTGGATCAGACGAATATAACAAGAGATATTGCAGATTGAAATTTGCAACTTTTGAAAAATGACTTTTCCAAAATGAAAATCTGAACGGTGGGAGATAGGCTTCCGGGAATGCTCGCAATAGATTCAGCGTATTTGAAAACCTTCATTTTCATACCAAGCCATCAAATATCTCACTTTGTTTCAAAAAAAATCGAATTTATTGTTTTTCCATTTTTCATTTTCCAGTTCAATTTGAACTGCTCTCTGGAGTGCAATTCTCTATTGAATCATCAACTGTTTAGTTTGGTGGAATCAACAAAGTAAGTATTATACACTCCATATCCTGAGACAGTAGTTGAACTTCCTGATTTTCAGGCAGAAGAGCAAATAGGTCATTTTAGGGGGCTCTAACCCCTCGCTCATTTTTGACCCAAAAAATCGAGATTTTCGATATTTAGTTTTTGAGCTGGAATGGAAGCCTGATCAATGCTGATTACGAAACCGGAAATCCTAATTGGATCGAACGAATATAACAAGAAATATTGCAGATTGAAATTTTCAACTTTTGAAAAATGACATTTCCAAAATGAAAATATGAACGGTGAGAGATTGGCTTTTGAGAATGCTCGCAATGGATTCAGCTTATTTGAAAACCTATACTTTCATATCAAATTTTCAAATATCTGACTTCGTTTGAAAAAAAAATCGAATTTATTGTTTTTCCATTTTTCATTTTCCAGATCACTTTGAACTGCTCTCTGGAGTGCAATTCTCTATTGAATCATCAACTGTTAGGTTCGGTTGAATCAAAGAAGTGAGTTTTATACACTCCATATCCTAAGACAATAGTAGGACACCCTGATTTTTATGCAGAGGAGCAAATAGGTCATTTTATGGGGGTCTAAGCCCTTGCTCCATTTTGACCCAAAAAATCGAGATTTTCGATATTTAGTTGTTGAGCTGGAACGGAAGCCTGATCAATGCTGATTACGAAACCGGAAATCCCAATTGGATCAGACGAATATAACAAGAGATATTGCAGATTGAAATTTGCAACTTTTGCAAAATGACATTTTCAAGATGAAAATCTGAACGGAGAGAGATAGGCTTTCAGGAGTACTTGTTATAGATTCAGCATATTCGAAAACCTATATTTTCATCATGAACTTTCAAATATCGGACGTTGTTTGAAGAAAAATCGAATATTGTTTTTCCATTTTTCATTTTCCAGTTCAATTTGAACTGCTCTCTGGAGTGCAATTCTCTATTGAATCATCAACTGTTTAGTTTGGTGGAATCAACAAAGTAAGTATTATACACTCCATATCCTAAGACAGTAATTGAACTTCCTGATTTTCAGGCAGAAGAGCAAATAGGTCATTTTAGGGGGTCTAACCCCTTGCTCATTTTTGAACCAAAAAATCGAGATTTTCGATTTTTAGTTTTTCCGCTGGAATGGAAGCCTCATCAACGCTGATTACGAAACCGGAAATCCCAATTGGATCAGACAAATATAACAAGAGATATCGCAGATTGAAAAATAGGTCATTTTAGGGGGTCTAACCACTTGCTCATTTTTGAACCAAAAAATCGAGATTTTCGATTTTTAGTTTTTGCGCTGGAATGGAAGCCTCATCAACGCTGATTACGAAACCGGAAATTTGCTACTTTTGAAAAATGACATTTCCAAAATGAAAATCTGAACGGTGGGAGATAGGCTTTCGGGAATGCTCGCAATAGATTCAGCGTATTTGAAAACCTTCATTTTCATATCAAACCTTCAAATATCTGACTTCGTAAAAAAAAAATCGAATTTATTGTTTTTCCATTTTCAATTTTCCAGTTCACTTTGAAGTGCTCTCCGGAGTGCAATTCTCTATAGAATCATCAACTGTTTGGTTTGGTTGAGTCAACAAAGTAAGTATTATACACTCCATATCCTAAGACAGTAGTAGGACACCCTGATTTTTATGCAAAGAAGCAAATAGGTCATTTTAGGGGGGTCTAACCCCTCTCTCATTTTTGACCCAAAAAATCGAGATTTTCTATTTTTAGTTTTTGCGCTGGAATGGAAGCCCCATCAACGCTGATTACGAAACCGGAAATCCCAATTGGATCAGACGGATGTAACAAGAGATATTGCAGATTGAAATTTGCAACTTTTGAAAAATGACATTTCCAGAATGAAAATCTGAACGGTGGGAGATAGGCTTTCGGAAAAGCTCGCAATAAATTCAGCGTAATTGAAAACCTTTATTTTCATACCAAGCCTTCAAATATCTGACTTTGTTAAAAAAAAAAATCGAATTTATTGTTTTTCCATTTTTCATTTTCCAGTTCATTTTGAACTGCTCTCTGGAGTGCAATTCTCTATTGAATCATCAACTGTTAGGTTTGGTTGAATCAACAAAGTAAGTATCATACACTCCATATCCTAAGACAGTAGTAGGACACCCTGATTTTTATGCAAAGGAGCAAATAGGTCATTTTAGGGGGGTCTAACCCCTTGCTGATTTTTGACCCAAAAAATCGAGATTTTCGACATTTAGGTCTTGAGTTGGAATGGAAGCCTTATCAATGCTGATTACGAAACCGGAAATCCCAATTGGATCAGACAAATATAACAAGAGATATCGCAGATTGAAATTTGCAACTTTTGAAAAATGCCATATACAAGATGAAAATCTGAACGGAGAGAGATAGGCTTTCAGGAATACTTGCTATAGATTCAGCATATTCGAAAACCTATATTTTCATGATGAACTTTCAAATATCCGACGTTTTTTGAAGAAAAATCGAATTTATCGTTTTTTCATTTTCCAGTTCACTTTGAACTGCTCTCTGGAGTGCAATTCTCTACTGAATCATCAACTGTTTAGTTTGGTGGAATCAACAAAGTAAGTATTATACACTCCATATCCTAAGACAGTAGTTGAACTTCCTGATTTTCAGGCAGAAGAGCAAATAGGTCATTTTAGGGGGGTCTAACCCTTCGCTCATTTTTGACCCAAAAAATCGAGATTTTCGATATTTAGTTTTTGAGCTGGAATGGAAGCCTGATCAATGCTGATTACGAAACTGGAAATCCCAATTGGATCAGACGAATATAACAAGAGATATTGCAGATTGAAATTTGCAACTTTTGAAAAATGACTTTTCCAAAATGAAAATCTGAACGGTGGGAGATAGGCTTCCGGGAATGCTCGCAATAGATTCAGCGTATTTGAAAACCTTCATTTTCATACCAAGCCATCAAATATCCCACTTTGTTAAAAAAAAAAATCGAATTTATTTTTTTTCCGTTTTTCATTTTCCAGTCCACTTTGAACTGCTCTCTGGAGTGCAATTCTCTATTGAATAATCAACTGTTAGGTTTGGTTGAATCAAAAAAGTAAGTACTATACACTCTATATCCTAAGACAGTAGTAGCACACCCTGATTTTTATGCAGAGGAGCAAATAGGTCATTTTAGGGGGGTCTAAGCCCTTGCTCATTTTTGACCCAAAAAATCGAGATTTTCGATATTTAGTTTTCGAGCTGGAATGGAAGCCTTATCAATGCTGATTGCGAAACCGGAAATCCTAATTGGATCAAACGAATATAACAAGAGATATTGCAGATTGAAATTTTCAACTTTTGAAAAATGACATTTCCAAAATGAAAATATGAACGGTGAGAGATAGGCTTTTGAGAATGCTCGCAATGGATTCAGCTTATTTGAAAACCTATACTTTCATATCAAACTTTCAAATATCTGACTTCGTTTGAAAAAAAAATCGAATTTATTTTTTTTCCATTTTTCATTTTCCAGATCACTTTGAACTGCTCTCTGGAGTGCAATTCTCTATTGAATCATCAACTGTTAGGTTCGGTTGAATCAAAAAAGTGAGTTTTATACACTCCATATCCTAAGACAGTAGTAGGACACCCTGATTTTTATGCAGAGGAGCAAATAGGTCATTTTATGGGGGTCTAAGCCCTTGCTCCTTTTTGACCCAAAAAATCGAGATTTTCGATATGTAGTTGTTGAGCTGGAACGGAAGCCTGATCAATGCTGATTACGAAACCGGAAATCCCAATTGGATCAGACGAATATAACAAGAGATATTGCAGATTGAAATTTGCAACTTTTGCAAAATGACATTTTCAAGATGAAAATCTGAACGGAGAGAGATAGGCTTTCAGGAGTACTTGTTATAGATTCAGCATATTCGAAAACCTATATTTTCATCATGAACTTTCAAATATTGGACGTTGTTTGAAGAAAAATCGAATATTGTTTTTCCATTTTTTATTTTCCAGTTCAATTTGAACTGCTCTCTGGAGTGCAATTCTCTATTGAATCATCAACTGTTTAGTTTGGTGGAATCAACAAAGTAAGTATTATACACTCCATATCCTAAGACAGTAGTTGAACTTCCTGATTTTCAGGCAGAAGAGCAAATAGGTCATTTTAGGGGGTCTAACCAGGGCTCATTTTTGAACCAAAAAATCGAGATTTTCGATTTTTAGTTTTTGCGCTAGAATGGAAGCCTCATCAACGCTGATTACGAAACCGGAAATTTGCTACTTTTGAAAAATGACATTTCCAAAATGAAAATCTTAACGGTGGGAGATAGGCTTTCGGGATTGCTCGCAATAGATTCAGCGTATTTGAGAACCTTTATTCTCATATCAAACCTTCAAATATCTGACTTGACCCAAAAAATCGAGATTTTCGACATTTAGGTCTTGCGTTGGAATGGAAGCCTTATCAATGCTGATTACGAAACCGGCAATCCCAATTGGATCAGACGAATGTAACAAGAGATATTGCAGATTGAAATTTGCAACTTTTGAAAAATGACATTTCCAAAATGAAAATCTGAACGGTGGGAGATAGGCTTTCGGGAATGCTCGCAATAGATTCAGCGTATTTGAGAACCTTTATTCTCATATCAAACCTTCAAATATCTGACTTGACCCAAAAAATCGAGATTTTCGACATTTAGGTCTTGCGTTGGAATGGAAGCCTTATCAATGCTGATTACGAAACCGGCAATCCCAATTGGATCAGACAAATATAACAAGAGATATCGCATATTGAAAAATAGGTCATTTTAGGGGGTCTAACCCCTTGCTCATTTTTGAACCAAAAAATCGAGATTTTCGATTTTTAGTTTTTGCGCTAGAATGGAAGCCTCATCAACGCTGATTACGAAACCGGAAATTTGCTACTTTTGAAAAATGACATTTCCAAAATGAAAATCTTAACGGTGGGAGATAGGCTTTCGGGATTGCTCGCAATAGATTCAGCGTATTTGAGAACCTTTATTCTCATATCAAACATTCAAATATCTGACTTGACCCAAAAAATCGAGATTTTCGATATTTAGTTTTCGAGCTGGAATGGAAGCCTTATCAATGCTGATTACGAAACCGGCAATCCCAATTGGATCAGACGAATATAACAAGATATATCGCATATTGAAAAATAGGTCATTTTAGGGGGTCTAAGCCCTTGCTCATTTTTGACCCAAAAAATCGAGATTTTCTATTTTTAGTTTTTGCGCTGGAATGGGAGCCGCATCAACGCTGATTACGAAACCGGAAATCCCAATTGGATCAGACGAATGTAACAAGAGATATTGCAGATTGAAATTTGCAACTTTTGAAAAATGACATTTCCAAAATGAAAATCTGAACGGTGGGAGATAGGCTTTCGGAAATGCTCGCAATAAATTCAGCGTAATTGAAAACCTTTATTTTCATACCAAGCCTTCAAATATCCGACTTTGTTAAAAAAAAAATCGAATTTATTGTTTTTCCATTTCTCATTTTCCAGTTCATTTTGAACTGCTCTCTGGAGTGCAATTCTCTATTGAATCATCAACTGTTAGGTTTGGTTGAATCAACAAAGTAAGTATTATACACTCCATATCCTAAGACAGTAGACACCCTGATTTTTATGCAAAGGAGCAAATAGGTCATTTTAGGGGGGTCTAACCCCTTGCTGATTTTTGACCCAAAAAATCGAGATTTTCGACATTCGGAAATCCAAATTGGATCAGACGAATATAACAAGAGATATTGCAGATTGAAATTTGCAACTCTTGCAAAATGACATTTTCAAGATGAAAATCTGACCGGAGAGAGATGACCACTGAAATCTCAATTCCTATCTGAACTATCGAACTGAAATTCAACATGTGCATCTCAATTCAAAAACTTCGTGAATTTTCAAGATTTGGTTCGAATTGATCCAACGGTTTTCGAAGAATTGATATCACACTTTGCCGAATAGACCACTGAAATCTCAATTCCTGTCTGCACTATCGAACTGAAATTCAACATGTTCATCTCAATCCGAAAACTACGTGCAGTTTCAAGAATTGGTTCGAATTGATCCAATAGTTCCTTAGGAATTGAAACGATATTATGTCGAATCGACTACTGAAATCTTCATTCCTATTAGAACTATCGATCTGAAATTCAACATGTGCATCTCAATTCGAAAACTATGTGCAGTTCAAGATTTGGTTCGAATTGATCCAACAGTTTTCGAGGAATTGATAGCACACTTTGACGAATTGACCACTGAAATCTCAATTCCTACCAGAACTATCGAACTGAAATTCAACATGTGCATCTTAATCCAAAAACAATGTCAAGTTTCAAGTTTTGGTTCGAATTGATCCAACAGTTTTCGAGGAATTGATATGACACTTTGCCGAATTGACCACTGAAATCACAATTCCTATCTGAACTATCGAACTAAAATTGAACATGTGCATCTCAAATCAAAAACTGTGTACAGTTTCGGGATTTGGGTCGAATTGATCCAATAGTTCTTTAGGAATTGAAATGATATTTTGTCGAATCGACTTCTGAAATCTCCATTCCTATTAGAACTATCGATCTGAAATTCAACATGTGCATCTCATTTCGAAAACTATGTGCAGTTTCAAGATTTGGTTCGAATTGAACCAACAGTTTTCGAGGAATTGATATCACACTTTGCCGAATTGACCACTGAAATCTCAATTCCTATCTGAACTATCGAACTGAAATTCAACATGTGCATCCCAATTCGAAAACTATGTGCAGTTTCAAGATTTGGTTCGAATTGATCCAACAGTTTTCTAGGAATTGATATCACACTTTGCCGAATAGACCACTGAAATCTCAATTCCTATCTGCACTATCGAACTGAAATTCAACATGTGCATCTCAATTCGAAAACTATGTGCAGTTTCAAGATTTGGTTCGAATTGAACCAACAGTTTTCTAGGAATTGATATCACACTTTGCCGAATTGACCACTGAAATCTTCATTCCTATCAGAACTATCGAACTGAAATTCAACATGTGCATCTCAATTCGAAAACTATGAGCAGTTTCAAGATCTGGGTCGAATTGGTTCAACAGTTTTTGAGGAATTGATATCACACTTTGCCGAATAGACCACTGAAATCTCAATTCCTATCTGAACTATCGAACTAAAATTCAACATGTGCATCTCAAATCAAAAACTGTGTACAGTTTCGGGATTTGGGTCGAATTGATCCAAAAGTTCCTTAGGAATTGAAATGATATTTTGTCGAATCGACTTCTGAAATCTCCATTCCTATTAGAACTATCGATCTGAAATTCAACATGTGCATCTCATTTCGAAAACTATGTGCAGTTTCAAGATTTGGTTCGAATCGATCCAACAGTTTTCGAGGAATTGATATCACACTTCGCCGAATTGACCACTGAAATCTCAATTCCTATCTGAACTATCGAACTGAAATTCAACATGTGCATCCCAATTCGAAAACTATGAGCAGTTTCAAGATTTGGGTCGAATTGGTTCAACAGTTTTTGAGGAATTGATATCACACTTTGCCGAATAGACCACTGAAATCTCAATTCCTATCTGAACTATCGAACTAAAATTCAACATGTGCATCTCAAATCAAAAACTGTGTACAGTTTCGGGATTTGGGTCGAATTGATCCAAAAGTTCCTTAGGAATTGAAATGATATTTTGTCGAATCGACTTCTGAAATCTCCATTCCTATTAGAACTATCGATCTGAAATTCAACATGTGCATCTCATTTCGAAAACTATGTGCAGTTTCAAGATTTGGTTCGAAACGATCCAACAGTTTTCGAGGAATTGATATCACACTTTGCCGAATTGACCACTGAAATCTCAATTCCTATCTGAACTATCGAACTGAAATTCAACATGTGCATCTCAAATCAAAAACTGTGTACAGTTTCGGGATTTGGGTCGAATTGATCCAATAGTTCTTTAGGAATTGAAATGATATTTTGTCGAATCGACTTCTGAAATCTCCATTCCTATTAGAACTATCGATCTGAAATTCAACATGTGCATCTCATTTCGAAAACTATGTGCAGTTTCAAGATTTGGTTCGAATCGATCCAACAGTTTTCGAGGAATTGATATCACACTTTGCCGAATTGACCACTGAAATCTCAATTCCTATCTGCACTATCGAATTGAAATTCAACATGTGCATCTCAATTCGAAAACTATGTGAAGTTTCAAGATTTGGTTCGAATCGATCCAACAGTTTTCGAGGAATTGATATCACACTTTGCCGAATTGACCACTGAAATCTCAATTCCTATCAGAACTATCGAACTGAAATTCAACATGTGCATCTCAAATCAAAAACTGTGTACAGTTTCGGGATTTGGGTCGAATTGATCCAATAGTTCTTTAGGAATTGAAATGATATTTTGTCGAATCGACTTCTGAAATCTCCATTCCTATTAGAACTATCGATCTGAAATTCAACATGTGCATCTCAATCCGAAAACAATGTAAAGTTTCAAGATTTGGTTCGAATTGATCCAACAGTTTTCGAGGAATTGATATCACACTTTGCCGAATTGACCACTGAAATCTCAATTCCTATCAGAACTATCGAACTGAAATTCAACATGTGCATCTCAAATCAAAAACTGTGTACAGTTTCGGGATTTGGGTCGAATTGATCCAATAGTTCTTTAGGAATTGAAATGATATTTTGTCGAATCGACTTCTGAAATCTCCATTCCTATTAGAACTATCGATCTGAAATTCAACATGTGCATCTCATTTCGAAAACTATGTGCAGTTTCAAGATTTGGTTCGATTTGAACCAACAGTTTTCGAGGAATTGATATAACACTTTGCCGAATCGACCACTGAAATCTCAATTCCTATCTGCACTATCGAATTGAAATTCAACATGTGCATCTCAATTCGAAAACTTTGTGAAGTTTCAAGATTTGGTTCGAATTGATTTAACAGTTTTCGAGGAATTGATATCACACTTTGCCGAATTGACCACTGAAATCTCAATTCCTATCTGAACTATCGAACTGAAATTCAACATGTGCATCTCAATTCGAAAACTATGTGCAGTTTCAAGATTTGTTTCGAATCGATCCAATAGTTCCTTAGGAATTGAAATGATATTTTGCCGAATCGACTACTGAAATCTTCATTCCTATCAGAACTATCGATCTGAAATTCAACATGTACATCTCAATTCGAAAACTATGTGCAGTTTCAAGATTTGGGTCGAAATGGTTCAACAGTTTTTGAGGAATTGATATCACACTTTCAGCATGTATGGGAATGATACACTGGATAGGAATGCTGTAGCACTGGTGGAGGTTCTTGAGTCTTATGGCCTAAAACAGACTATTTTTGAGCCCACAAGAATGGATAAATGTATAGATAATATATTTGTAAGGAACACAGAATTGTGCAGTTTTTTCCCCAAAATTCTGAGAGTGAATTTTTCGGACCATGATGCACAGCGCATTAGTATCCCAATGCATTCAGCACCCACCACTTCCATCACTAATAGCAGGTGCAGACCATTGACACAGGTAGGCTATTGTAGGATGCATAACTTGTTGAGTGAACAAGATTGGACTTTTATGGATGATATGTCTTTGTCACCAGGAGATTGTTTTGAAAGTTTTCATAGGTGTTTCATAGAAATATACCAAGAATCTTTCCCAGAGGTTGTTATAAAAGCTAGAACTTGCGACTCGGGAGTAAAATGGTTCTCTGCTGAATTGCGTGAGATGAGGGAGAAGGTGAGACTTTACAATGATCTGTATAATCATTTCAAAAATTATGACATGAAAGTATTGAGGAACAGAGCACGTGGCGAGTACAGGGCAGCACTGCGCAGAGCACGTAGGACAGCTAATGACAATTTCATCTTGAATTCCAGTAACCCTAGCAATAATATGTGGAAAATAATAAATAGTAAGAGGCGGTCAGAGGTGGTTTCGTCTATACCCTTGAGCTCACAGGAGTTGAACTCCTACTTTGTTTCATTGCCACATGAACTGGTGAATAATTTGCCGAATATTGATATTTCAGGGCCTGGGATATCCGTGGAAGCAAATTATCGGCGTGCAGGTGATTTTCAATTTCATGAAGTATCATTTAACAATACAAGGGATATAATAAATTCGCTGAAGGGGAGTAAATCCAGGGACTACTACGGTCTGTCAATAACACTTTTGAAAAGAAATATAAATCATATAGTGGGGCCTCTCACTAAGATAATAAACCGCTGCATTAAGGAGGGGGTTTTCCCAGATTGTCTGAAGGTGGCGAAGGTAATCCCAATACACAAAAAGGGAGATAAGAATGATAAAAAAAAACTATAGACCGATTTCCTTACTCCCTATATTCTCAAAGGTCTTCGAGAGGATCATCTGCGTGCAGATAATGAACTATTTTGAGAAAGAAAATTTGTTTCACAGGAACCAATACGGATATAGAAGAGGGTCAAGTACATGTGATGCTGTAATGCGGTTTGTTGAGTACACGCTGGATTGTTTTGAGAGGGGTTCGCTTTCACTATCAATATTTTTAGACCTGAGCCGAGCTTTCGACTGCGTACCGCCGCAGGCTCTTGTTGACAAGCTTTCGAAATACGGTTTTGACGAGGTTGGTCTCGGACTCATTCGGTCCTATTTCTTCAACAGAACACAGAGGGTTTTCTGCAACAATACTTGGTCCACAGAGGGTCAATTAAGTCTTGGGGTGCCACAGGGTTCTATATTAGGACCCCTACTATTCATAATCTTTATGAACGATTTTTCTTTTTTCATGGCGGCCTACGAACATCTCTTATGGGCGGATGACTCGGGAATAACTGTGGAGCATAAGGAGATGCGAGGAGCTGAGCAGCTGGCGTGTGCAGCAGAATTAAGGGCTAAGGAGTGGTTCGCACTGAACAAGCTTGTTTGTAATGAAGAGAAGACTGACACCATGTTGTTCAACTTAAGAGGACTTAAAGATCATAATGCCAATGAGTCGATAAAGTTTCTGGGAGTTCATCTGGACTCTGGTCTCACATGGATTCCTCATGGCAATGAAACAGCGTCAAAGGTGACCAAGAATATCTTTCTACTACGTAACTTAGCTAACATTGTATCCAAGAAGGTTGTTAAGGTTGCCTATCACAGCCTCATCGAATCACACCTGCGATATTGTGTACTCATCTGGGGTAACTGTTCCAGTAGGGAGAAAATTTTCAGACTGCAGAGAAGAGCGGTTAGAATAGTGGCTGGTCTGGGATATAGGGATGATTGCTTGAGCGCTTTCAAAGAACTAAAGATTCTCACTTTTCCATCTATATACATTCATGAATGCCTTGTCTATGCATATAATAATATCAGGGACCTCCCCAAATATGGGGACACCCATGATTATCACACACGATACAGAAATAATATAAAATCCAAGTATATGCGACTTGAAAAATCGAAGAATGGTCCCAATTTCATCTCTCATAAACTTTTCAGTAAGTTACCTGTGGAGGTTAAGAGGCTCAATCCTAAAGAATTCAACAAAAGAATCAATGAAATATTGACGACAAATGCATTTTGGAGTGTGCAGGAGTTCTTGTCCAGTGACCTGACATCTTTTGAAATAAATTATTGAATATTTACTATATTCCTTATTTTTGATTGGAATGGTATATTGTGTCCTCCCAAATTTGTAGTGTCCAGGTGTTTTTTTATTCTTGTTAAATGTTTTTTATATAATTTTTGACTGTGATATGAGATGGTTAAATCATCCTATTCCTATTTTGAAATATGACTTGTGCAATACAGTGTATTTTGTAAAGTAGCACCAATAAATTATCTTATCTTATCTTATCTTATCTTGCTCATTTTTGACCCAAAAAATCGAGATTTTCGATATTTAGTTTTTGAGCTGGAATGGAAGCCTTATCAATGCTGATTACGAAACCGGAAATCCCAATTGGATCAGACGAATATACAAGAGATATTGCAGATTGAAATTTTCAACTGTTGAAAAATGACATTTCCAAAATGAAAATCTGATCGGTGAGAGATAGGCTTTCCAGAATGCTCGCAATGGATTCAGCTTATTTGAAGACCTAAATTTTCATGATAAACTTTCAAATATCTGACTTTGTTTAAAAAAAAATTCGAATTTATTGATTTTCGATTTTCAATTTTCCAGTTCACTTTGAACTGCTCTCTGGAGTGCAATTCTCTATAGAATCATCAACTGTTAGGTTTGTTTGAATCAAAAAAGTAAATACCATACACTGCATATCCTAAGACAGTAGTAGGACACCCTGATTTTTATGCAGAGGAGCAAATAGGTCATTTTAGGGGGGTCTCCCTTGCTCATTTTTGACCCAAAAAATCGAGATTTTCGATATTTAGTTTTTGAGCTGGAATGGAAGGCTAATCAATGCTGATTACGAAACCGGAAATCCCAATTGGATCAGATGAATATAACAAGAGATATTGCAGATTGAAATTTGCAACTTTTGAAAAATGACATTTTCAAAATGAAAATCTGAACGGTGGGAGATAGGCTTTCGGGAATGCTCGCAAAAGATTCAGCGTATTCGAAAACCTTCATTTTCATACCAAACCTGCAAATATCTGACTTCGTTTAAGAAAAAATCGAATTTATTGATTTTCGATTTTCAATTTTCCAGTTCACTTTGAACTGCTCTCTGGAGTGCAATTCTCTATTGAATCATCACCTGTTGGGTTTGGTTGAATCAAAAAAGTAAGTATTATACACTCCATATCCTAAAACAGTAGTAGGACACCCTGATTTGTATGCAGAGGAGCAAATAGGTCATTTTAGGGGGGTCTAAGCCCTTGCTCATTTTTGACCCAGAAAATCGAGATTTTCGATATTTAGTTGTTGAGCTGGAATCAAAGCCTGATCAATGCTGATAACGAAACCGGAAATCCCAATTGGATCAGACGAATATAACAAGAGATATTGCAGATTGAAATTTGCAACTTTTGAAAAATGCCATTTTCAAGATGAAAATCTGAACGGAGAGGGATAGGCTTTCAGGAATACTTGCTATAGATTCAGCATATTCGGAAACCTATATTTTCATGATGAACTTTCAAATGTCCGACGTTGTTCAAAAAATAATCGAATTTATTGTTTTTCCATTTTTCATTTTCCAGTTCAATTTGAACTGCTCTCTGGAGTGCAATTCTCTATTGAATCATCAACTGTTTAGTTTGATGGAATCAACAAAGTAAGTATTATACACTCCATATCCTAAGACAGTAGTTGAACTTACTGATTTTCAGGCAGAAAAGCAAATAGGTCATTTAAGGGGGGTCTAACCCCTTGCTCATTTTTGACCCAAAAAAATCGAGATTTTCGCTTTTTAGTTTTTGCGCTGGAACGGAAGCCTCATCAACGCTGATTACGATACCGGAAATCCCAATTGGATCAGATGAATATAACAAGAGATATTGCAGATTGAAATTTGCAACTTTTGAAAAATGACATTTCCAAAATGAAAATCTGATCGGTGGGATAAAGGCTTTCGGGAATGCTCGCAATAGATTCGGCGTATTTGAAAACATTTATTTTCATACCAAACCTTCAAATATCTGGCTTCGTTTAAAAAAAAAATCGAATTTATTGTTTTTCCATTTTCAATTTTCCAGTTCACTTTGAACTGCTCTCTGGAGTGCAATTCTCTATCCCTAATAGCACAAAGTAGTCCTATGGACATCCATAGGACGTCCTCTTCGGACATTACGGACATCCATGGGACGTCCATTTCTGGTACAATGGACGTCCTATGGACATCCGAGGGACGTACAAATGTCACAACTTTGAACAGAATTCGGACGTCCATCGCGGACGTCCAATGGATATCCCGTTGGGACCATCATTAGCAATCTCAACGGTACAAAAATTTACCACGACGTTGGCTATCCTATCTATTAGAATTTTAATGTCTTAGAACCCAATGTCTTACACTCAGACGCAGATATTATTTTTTCTGTGTTGTTCTCATTTTAATCCATACTTACTAGAAAGTTTTTACACTTGGCCCGGATTCGAACTCGCGAGTACGTGGGGACACCGCATTACAGAGTCTTCGGTGCAACCGTCCTAGCTACCGAGACCATACGATATATCTACTTGTAGGAACATATTCATTATATTGTTAACTGATTTATGGAATAGTAGTCGATTAATACAGAAATGCCATATAATAAAAACTGAAGTCTTGAAACTCAAATATAGATTATTTTATAATAGTAATTACTCAAGTATTAAGTCTTCGTTCATCATAACGTTATACATAATATAATATTCATAAGATATTCATATACTACAAAGCAGAAAAATGGGGTTTAGTGAAAAATAATATTAAATTTCGGTGTTCATTGATATACATGTATGTTTTATTTGGTCCATATTACGGACACCTAGTGAATATCCGGTATGGACATTCAAAAGATGTCCCTACCGGATATCCACTAGGTGTCCGTGATGGACGTTATACGGACCATGTAACATATACATGTTATTTGGTCCATATTACGTCCCTTACGGACTCCTAGTGAATATCCGGTATGGACATTCAAAAGATGTCCCTACCGGATATCCAATAGGTGTCCGTCATGGACGTTATACGGACCATGTAATATATACATGTTATTTAGTCCATATTAGGTCCATTACGGACTCCTAGTGAATATCCGGTATGGACATTCAAAAGATGTCCCTACCGGATATCCACTAGGTGTCCGTGATGGACGTTATACGGACCATGTAATATATATATGTATATAAGTTATATGGTCCGTACTATGTTCATCTCGGACAACTAATGGATATCCAGTAAGGACATATATTTGACATTGCATGTATTAAGTCGGTCAGGGACCATTTTGGGACTACATGATACGGACATGTGTCATATGGTCCGTATTATGTCCATCACAGGCATCCAATGGATATCCGATACGGACATTGTACATAAATTGGACTAACAATGGATATCCATCTTGGACGTCCTAAAACTGTCCGGAAACGGACGTCCAAAGGACATACAAATCAAGTACATGGACGTTCCGACGTTAAATGGACATGAATTGGACGTCCCAAGGACGTTGTGTGCTATTAGGGATAGAATCATCAACTGTTAGGTTTGGTTGAATCAACAAAGTAAGTATTATACACTCCATATCCAAAGACAGTAGTAGGACACCCTGATTTTTATGCAAAGGGGTCATTTTAGGGGGGTCTAACCCCTTGCTCATTTTTGACCCAAAAAATCGAGATTTTCGATATTTAGTTTTTGAGCTGGAATGGAAGCCTTATCAATGCTGATTACGAAACCGGAAATCCCAATTGGATCAGACGAATATACAAGAGATATTGCAGATTGAAATTTTCAACTGTTGAAAAATGACATTTCCAAAATGAAAATCTGATCGGTGAGAGATAGGCTTTCCAGAATGCTCGCAATGGATTCAGCTTATTTGAAAACCTATATTTTCATGATAAACTTTCAAATATCTGACTTTGTTTAAAAAAAAATCTCGAATTTATTTTTTTTTCAATTTTTCATTTTCCAGTTCACTTTGGAGTGCTCTCTAGAGTGCGATTCTCTATTGAATCATCAACTGTTAGGTTCGGTTGAATCGAAAAAGTGAGTTTCATACACTCCATATCCTAAGACAGTAGTAGGACACCCTGATTTTTATGCAAAGGGGTCATTTTAGGGGGGTCTAACCCCCCTCTCGCAATGGCTCCGCCACGTACGAATAACGGTGTGGAAATTTATTGCAAGAAATGTGTAAAAGAAGTGAAAACTTACATAACGTGCTTTAGATGCAGTAGTTCATATCATTTTAGTTGTGTACTGAAAGTTTGTGGTATTTTTGTGGACCAAAAAGGAAGATTGCTCTGCTGCGATGATATAACCTCAAAACTGAAACAAGCAGAGTTGGAAGTTGAGAAGCTGAGAAAACGTCTTAGTGGTCTGAATGAACTGTGTTTCGAAAATTCCGTTTCCCAACTCCATAGTTTGACTGTGGAGGATGAAATGTTTGGAGCAGATAACGCCCATGAAGTCCCAAAGAATGGCGATACTGTTGAAGAAAAGAATGTAGATCTGGAGGTGGAATACTTGAACAGGATCATTGGGGGTAAAGACAGGTTGATTGATGAACTTGATGATAAAATAAAAATATTGAAAAATTATATTAGTATCTTGGAGAAATTCGGAGACGGTACATCAGCATCAAAGAAGCCATCTGTCGGTTTTTCAACTGGCTCCTTGCAACCAGTGAAGAAATCATTATTGCCGACATCTGAAAACACAAATTCTGCGGAAAAGGAAAATGAACGTCCGGTGAAAATGGTGAATCCGAAGTCTACTGTTGGCGAGGATAATTGTGAAGTCTTCGTCTCATCTTTGGAAGTTAGTACTAACAAGGATGAAACAAACATGGAGTTTGGTAGCTCAAATGAATCAATGTCAACAACCGATAGAAATTTGTACATCAAACAAACGTCAGAGAAACAAAATCATCATTTTCTTTGCCGAATTGACCACTGAAATCTCAATTCCTATCTGAACTATCGAACTGAAATTCAACATGTGCATCTCAAATCAAAAACTGTGTACAGTTTTGGGATTTGGGTCGAATTGATCCAATAGTTCTTTAGGAATTGAAATGATATTTTGTCGAATCGACTTCTGAAATCTCCATTCCTATTAGAACTATCGATCTGAAATTCAACATGTGCATCTCATTTCGAAAACTATGTGCAGTTCCAAGATTTGGTTCGAATTGAACCAACAGTTTTCGAGGAATTGATATCACACTTTGCCGAATAGACCACTGAAATCTCAATTCCTATCTGCACTATCGAATTGAAATTCAACATGTGCATCTCAATTCGAAAACTATGTGAAGTTTCAAGATTTGGTTCGAATTGATCCAACAGTTTTCGAGGAATTGATATCACACTTTGCCGAATTGACCACTGATATCTCAATTCCTATCTGCACTATCGAACTGAAATTCAACATGTGCAACTCTATTCGAAAACTATGTGCAGTTTCAAGATTTGGTTCGAATCGATCCAACAGTTTTCGAGGAATTGATATCACACTTTGCCGAATTGACCACTGAAATCTCAATTCCTATCTGAACTATCGAACTGAAATTCAACATGTGCATCTCAAATCAAAAACTGTGTACAGTTTCGGGATTTGGGTCGAATTGATCCAATATTTCTTTAGGAATTGAAATGATATTTTGTCGAATCGACTTCTGAAATCTCCATTCCTATTAGAACTATCGATCTGAAATTCAACATGTGCATCTCATTTCGAAAACTATGTGCAGTTTCAAGATTTGGTTCGAATTGAACCAACAGTTTTCGAGGAACTGATATCACACTTTGCCGAATTGACCACTGAAATCTCAATTCCTATCAGAACTATCGAACTGAAATTCAACATGTGCATCTCAAATCAAAAAATGTGTACAGTTTCGGGATTTGGGTCGAATTGATCCAATAGTTCTTTAGGAATTGAAATGATATTTTGTCGAATCGACTTCTGAAATCTCCATTCCTATTAGAACTATCGATCTGAAATTCAACATGTGCATCTCAATCCGAAAACAATGTAAAGTTTCAAGATTTGGTTCGAATTGATCCAACAGTTTTCGAGGAATTGATATCACACTTTGCCGAATAGACCACTGAAATCTCAATTCCTATCTGCACTATCGAATTGAAATTCAACATGTGCATCTCAATTCGAAAACTATGTGAAGTTTCAAGATTTGCTTCGAATCAATCACATGTTGAATTTCAGTTCGATAGTGCTGATAGGAATTGAGATTTCAGTGGTCAATTCGGCGAAGTGTGATATCAATTCCTCGAAAACTGTTGGATCAATTCGAACCAAATCTTGAAACTGCACATAATTTTCGAATTGAGATGCACATGTTGAATTTCAGATCGATAGTTCTAATAGGAATGGAGATTTCAGTACTCGATTCGACAAAATATCATTTCAATTCCTAAAGAACTATTGGATCAATTCGACCCAAATCCCGAAACTGTACACAGTTTTTGATTTGAGATGCACATGTTGAATTTCAGTTCGATAGTTCAGATAGGAATTGAGATTTCAGTGGTCAATTCGGCAAAGTGTGATATCAATTCCTCGAAAACTGTTGGATCGATTCGAACCAAATCTTGAAACTGCACATAGTTTTCGAATAGAGATGCACATGTTGAATTTCAGTTCGATAGTGCAGATAGGAATTGAGATATCAGTGGTCAATTCGGCAAAGTGTGATATCAATTCCTCGAAAACTGTTGGATCGATTCGAACCAAATCTTGAAACTTCACATAGTTTTCGAATTGAGATGCACATGTTGAATTTCAATTCGATAGTGCAGATAGGAATTGAGATTTCAGTGGTCTATTCGGCAAAGTGTGATATAAATTCCTCGAAAACTGTTGGTTCAATTCGAACCAAATCTTGAAACTGCACATAGTTTTCGAAATGAGATGCACATGTTGAATTTCAGATCGATAGTTCTAATAGGAATGGAGATTTCAGAAGTCGATTCGACAAAATATCATTTCAATTCCTAAAGAACTATTGGATCAATTCGACCCAAATCCCAAAACTGTACACAGTTTTTGATTTGAGATGCACATGTTGAATTTCAGTTCGATAGTTCAGATAGGAATTGAGATTTCAGTGGTCAATTCGGCAAAGTGTCATATCAATTCCTCGAAAACTGTTGGATCAATTCGAACCAAATCTTGAAACTGCACATAGTTTTCGAAATGAGATGCACATGTTGAATTTCAGATCGATAGTTCTAATAGGAATGGAGATTTCAGAAGTCGATTCGACAAAATATCATTTCGATTCCTAAGGAACTTTTGGATCAATTCGACCCAAATCCCGAAACTGTACACAGTTTTTGATTTGAGATGCACATGTTGAATTTCAGTTCGATAGTTCAGATAGGAATTGAGATTTCAGTGGTCTATTCGGCAAAGTGTGATATCAATTCCTCAAAAACTGTTGAACCAATTCGACCCAAATCTTGAAACTGCTCATAGTTTTCGAATTGGGATGCACATGTTGAATTTCAGTTCGATAGTTCAGATAGGAATTGAGATTTCAGTGGTCAATTCGGCAAAGTGTGATATCAATTCCTCGAAAACTGTTGGATCAATTCGAACCATCTTGAAACTTTACACTGTTTCCGGATTGAGATGCACATGTTGAATTTCAGTTCGATAGTTCTGATAGGAATGAAGATTTCAGTAGTCGATTCGGCAAAATATCATTTCAATTCCTAAGGAACTATTGGATCGATTCGAACCAAATCTTGAAACTGCACATAGTTTTCGAATTGAGATGCACATGTTGAATTTCAGTTCGATAGTTCAGATAGGAATTGAGATTTCAGTGGTCAATTCGGCAAAGTGTGATATCAATTCCACGAAAACTGTTGGATCGATTCGAACCAAATCTTGAAACTGCATTTAGTTTTCGAATTGAGATGCACATGTTGAATTTCAGTTCGATAGTGCAGATAGGAATTGAGATTTCAGTGGTCTATTCGGCAAAGTGTGATATCAATTCCTCGAAAACTGTTGGTTCAATTCGAACCAAATCTTGAAACTGCACATAGTTTTCGAAATGAGATGCACATGTTGAATTTCAGATCGATAGTTCTAATAGGAATGGAGATTTCAGAAGTCGATTCGACAAAATATCATTTCAATTCCTAAGGAACTTTTGGATCAATTCGACCCAAATCCCGAAACTGTACACAGTTTTTGATTTGAGATGCACATGTTGAATTTAGGTCGATAGTTCAGATAGGAATTGTGATTTCAGTGGTCAATTCGGCAAAGTGTCATATCAATTCCTCGAAAACTGTTGGATCAATTCGAACCAAAACTTGAAACTTTACATTGTTTTTGGATTAAGATGCACATGTTGAATTTCAGTTCGATAGTTCTGGTAGGAATGAAGATTTCAGTAGTCGATTCGGCAAAATATCATTTCAATTCCTAAGGAACTATTGGATCGATTCGAACCAAATCTTGAAACTGCACATAGTTTTCGAATTGAGATGCACATGTTGAATTTCAGTTCGATAGTTCAGATAGGAATTGAGATTTCAGTGGTCAATTCGTCAAAGTGTGATATCAATTCCTCGAAAACTGTTGGATCAATTCGAACCAAATCTTGAAACTGCACATAGTTTTCGAATTGAGATGCGCAGGTTGAATTTCAGTTCGATAGTGCAGATAGGAATTGAGATTTCAGTGGTCAATTCGGCAAAGTGTGACATCAATTCCTCAAAAACTGTTGAACCAATTCGACCCAAATCTTGAAACTGCACATAGTTTTCGAATTGACATGCACATGTTGAATTTCAGATCGATAGTTCTGATAGGAATGAAGATTTCAGTAGTCGATTCGGCAAAATATCATTTCAATTCCTAAGGAACTATTGGATCGATTCGAACCAAATCTTGAAACTGCACATAGTTTTCGAATTGAGATGCACATGTTGAATTTCAGTTCGATAGTTCAGATAGGAATTGAGATATCAGTGGTCAATTCGGCAAAGTGTGATATCAATTCCTCGAAAACTGTTGGATCAATTCGAACCAAATCTTGAAACTGCACATAGTTTTCGAATTGAGATGCACATGTTGAATTTCATTTCGATAGTGCAGATAGGAATTGAGATTTCAGTGGTCTATTCGGCAAAGTTTGATATCAATTCCTCAAAAACTGTTGAACCAATTCGACCCAAATCTTGAAACTGCACATAGTTTTCGAATTGAGATGTACATGTTGAATTTCAGATAGATAGTTCTGATAGGAATTGTGATTTCAGTGGTCAATTCGGCAAAGTGTCATATCAATTCCTCGAAAACTGTTGGATCAATTCGAACCAAAACTTGAATCTTTACATTGTTTTTGGATTAAGATGCACATGTTGGATTTCAGATCGATAGTTCTAATAGGAGTGGAGATTTCAGAAGTCGATTCGACAAAATATCATTTCAATTCCTAAGGAACTATTGGATCAATTCGACCCAAATCCCGAAACTGTACACAGTTTTTGATTTGCGATTCACATGTTGAATTTTAGTTCGATAGTTCAGATAGGAATTGTGATTTCAATGGTCAATTCGGCGAAGTGTCATATCAATTCCTCGAAAACTGTTGGATCAATTCGAACCAAATCTTGAAACTTTACATTGTTTTCGGATTGAGATGCACATGTTGAATTTCAGTTCGATAGTTATGATAGGAATGAAGATTTCAGTAGTCGATTCGGCAAAATATCATTTCAATTCCTAAGGAACTATTGGATCGATTCGAACCAAATCTTGAAACTGCACATAGTTTTCGAATTGAGATGCACATGTTGAATTTCAGTTCGATAGTTCAGATAGGAATTGAGATTTCAGTGGTCAATTCGGCAAAGTGTGATATCAATTCCTCGAAAACTGTTGGATCAATTCGAACCAAATCTTGAAACTGCACATAGTTTTCGAATTGAGGTGCACATGTTGAATTTCAGTTCGATAGTGCAGATAGGAATTGAGATTTCAGTGGTCTATTCGGCAAAGTGTGATATCAAATCCTCAAAAACTGTTGGATCAATTCGAACCAAATCTTGAAACTTTACATTGTTTTCGGATTGAGATGCACATGTTGAATTTCAGTTCGATAGTTCTGATAGGAATGAAGATCTCAGTAGTCGATTCGGCAAAATATCATTTCAATTTCTAAGGAACTATTGGATCGATTCAAACCAAATCTTGAAACTGCACATAGTTTTCGAATTGAGATTCACATGTTGAATTTCAGATCGATAGTTCTAATAGGAATGGAGATTTCAGAAGTCGATTCCTAAAGAACTATTGGATCAATTCGACCCAAATCCCGAAACTGTACACAGTTTTTGATTTGAGATGCACATGTTGAATTTAGGTCGATAGTTCAGATAGGAATTGTGATTTCAGTGGTCAATTCGGCAAAGTGTCATATCAATTCCTCGAAAACTGTTGGATCAATTCGAACCAAAACTTGAAACTTTACATTGTTTTTGGATTAAGATGCACATGTTGAATTTCAGATCGATAGTTCTAATAGGAATGGAGATTTCAGAAGTCGATTCGACAAAATATCATTTCAATTCCTAAAGAACTATTGGATCAATTCGACCCAAATCCCGAAACTGTACACAGTTTTTGATTTGAGATGCACATGTTGAATTTCAGTTCGATAGTTCAGATAGGAATTGAGATTTCAGTGGTCAATTCGGCAAAGTGTGATATCAATTCCTCGAAAACTGTTGGATCGATTCAAACCAAATCTTGAAACTGCACATAGTTTTCGAATTGATGTGCACATGTTGAATTTCAGTTCGATAGTGCAGATAGGAATTGAGATATCAGTGGTCAATTCGGCAAAGTGTGATATCAATTCCTCGAAAACTGTTGGATCGATTCAAACCAAATCTTGAAACTGCACATAGTTTTCGAATTGAGATGCACATGTTGAATTTCAGTTCGATAGTGCAGATAGGAATTGAGATATCAGTGGTCAATTCGGCAAAGTGTGATATCAATTCCTCGAAAACTGTTGGATCGATTCGAACCAAATCTTGAAACTTCACATAGTTTTCGAATTGAGATGCACATGTTGAATTTCAATTCGATAGTGCAGATAGGAATTGAGATTTCAGTGGTCTATTCGGCAAAGTGTGATATCAATTCCTCGAAAACTGTTGGTTCAATTCGAACCAAATCTTGAAACTGCACATAGTTTTCGAATTGAGATGCACATGTTGAATTTCAATTCGATAGTGCAGATAGGAATTGAGATTTCAGTGGTCGATTCGGCAAAGTGTTATATCAATTCCTCGAAAACTGTTGGTTCAATTCGAACCAAATTTTGAAACTGCACATAGTTTTCGAAATGAGATGCACATGTTGAATTTCAGATCGATAGTTCTAATAGGAATGGAGATTTCAGAAGTCGATTCGACAAAATATCATTTCAATTCCTAAAGAACTATTGGATCAATTCGACCCAAATCCCGAAACTGTACACAGTTTTTGATTTGAGATGCACATGTTGAATTTCAGTTCGATAGTTCAGATAGGAATTGAGATTTCAGTGGTCAATTCGGCAAAGTGTGATATCAATTCCTCGAAAACTGTTGGATCGATTCGAACCAAATCTTGAAACTGCACATAGTTTTCGAATAGAGATGCACATGTTGAATTTCAGTTCGATAGTGCAGATAGGAATTGAGATATCAGTGGTCAATTCGGCAAAGTGTGATATCAATTCCTCGAAAACTGTTGGATCGATTCGAACCAAATCTTGAAACTTCACATAGTTTTCGAATTGAGATGCACATGTTGAATTTCAATTCGATAGTGCAGATAGGAATTGAGATTTCAGTGGTCTATTCGGCAAAGTGTGATATCAATTCCTCGAAAACTGTTGGTTCAATTCGAACCAAATCTTGGAACTGCACATAGTTTTCGAAATGAGATGCACATGTTGAATTTCAGATCGATAGTTCTAATAGGAATGGAGATTTCAGAAGTCGATTCGACAAAATATCATTTCAATTCCTAAAGAACTATTGGATCAATTCGACCCAAATCCAAAAACTGTGTACAGTTTTTGATTTGAGATGCACATGTTGAATTTCAGTTCGATAGTTCAGATAGGAATTGAGATTTCAGTGGTCAATTCGGCAAAGTGTGATATCAATTCCTCGAAAACTGTTGGATCGATTCGAACCAAATCTTGAAACTGCACATAGTTTTCGAAATGAGATGCACATGTTGAATTTCAGATCGATAGTTCTAATAGGAATGGAGATTTCAGAAGTCGATTCGACAAAATATCATTTCGATTCCTAAGGAACTTTTGGATCAATTCGACCCAAATCCCGAAACTGTACACAGTTTTTGATTTGAGATGCACATGTTGAATTTTAGTTCGATAGTTCAGATAGGAATTGAGATTTCAGTGGTCTATTCGGCAAAGTGTGATATCAATTCCTCAAAAACTGTTGAACCAATTCGACCCAAATCTTGAAACTGCTCATAGTTTTCGAATTGGGATGCACATGTTGAATTTCAGTTCGATAGTTCAGATAGGAATTGAGATTTCAGTGGTCGATTCGGCAAAGTGTGATATCAATTCCTCGAAAACTGTTGGATCAATTCGAACCATCTTGAAACTTTACACTGTTTCCGGATTGAGATGCAAATGTTGAATTTCAGTTCGATAGTTCTGATAGGAATTGAGATTTCAGTGGTCAATTCGGCAAAGTGTGATATCAATTCCTCGAAAACTGTTGGATCGATTCGAACCAAATCTTGAAACTGCACATAGTTTTCGAATTGAGATGCACATGTTGAATTTCAGTTCGATAGTGCAGATAGGAATTGAGATATCAGTGGTCAATTCGGCAAAGTGTGATATCAATTCCTCGAAAACTGTTGGATCGATTCGAACCAAATCTTGAAACTTCACATAGTTTTCGAATTGAGATGCACATGTTGAATTTCAATTCGATAGTGCAGATAGGAATTGAGATTTCAGTGGTCTATTCGGCAAAGTGTGATATCAATTCCTCGAAAACTGTTGGATCAATTCGAACCAAATCTTGAAACTTTACATTGTTTTCGGATTGAGATGCACATGTTGAATTTCAGATCGATAGTTCTAATAGGAATGGAGATTTCAGAAGTCGATTCGACAAAATATCATTTCAATTCCTAAAGAACTATTGGATCAATTCGACCCAAATCCCGAAACTGTACACATTTTTTGATTTGAGATGCACATGTTGAATTTCAGTTCGATAGTTCTGATAGGAATTGAGATTTCAGTGGTCAATTCGGCAAAGTGTGATATCAGTTCCTCGAAAACTGTTGGTTCAATTCGAACCAAATCTTGAAACTGCACATAGTTTTCGAAATGAGATGCACATGTTGAATTTCAGATCGATAGTTCTAATAGGAATGGAGATTTCAGAAGTCGATTCGACAAAATATCATTTCAATTCCTAAAGAAATATTGGATCAATTCGACCCAAATCCCGAAACTGTACACAGTTTTTGATTTGAGATGCACATGTTGAATTTCAGTTCGATAGTTCAGATAGGAATTGAGATTTCAGTGGTCAATTCGGCAAAGTGTGATATCAATTCCTCGAAAACTGTTGGATCGATTCGAACCAAATCTTGAAACTGCACATAGTTTTCGAATAGAGTTGCACATGTTGAATTTCAGTTCGATAGTGCAGATAGGAATTGAGATATCAGTGGTCAATTCGGCAAAGTGTGATATCAATTCCTCGAAAACTGTTGGATCAATTCGAACCAAATCTTGAAACTTCACATAGTTTTCGAATTGAGATGCACATGTTGAATTTCAATTCGATAGTGCAGATAGGAATTGAGATTTCAGTGGTCTATTCGGCAAAGTGTGATATCAATTCCTCGAAAACTGTTGGTTCAATTCGAACCAAATCTTGGAACTGCACATAGTTTTCGAAATGAGATGCACATGTTGAATTTCAGATCGATAGTTCTAATAGGAATGGAGATTTCAGAAGTCGATTCGACAAAATATCATTTCAATTCCTAAAGAACTATTGGATCAATTCGACCCAAATCCCAAAACTGTACACAGTTTTTGATTTGAGATGCACATGTTGAATTTCAGTTCGATAGTTCAGATAGGAATTGAGATTTCAGTGGTCAATTCGGCAAAGTGTGATATCAATTCCTCGAAAACTGTTGGATCGATTCGAACCAAATCTTGAAACTGCACATAGTTTTCGAAATGAGATGCACATGTTGAATTTCAGATCGATAGTTCTAATAGGAATGGAGATTTCAGAAGTCGATTCGACTGATTACGAAACCGGAAATCCTAATTGGATCAAACGAATATAACAAGAGATATTGCAGATTGAAATTTTCAACTTTTGAAAAATGACATTTCCAAAATGAAAATATGAACGGTGAGAGATAGGCTTTTGAGAATGCTCGCAATGGATTCAGCTTATTTGAAAACCTATACTTTCATATCAAACTTTCAAATATCTGACTTCGTTTGAAAAGAAATCGAATTTATTGTTTTTCCATTTTTCATTTTCCAGATCACTTTGAACTGCTCTCTGGAGTGCAATTCTCTATTGAATAATCAACTGTTAGGTTTGGTTGAATCAAAAAAGTAAGTACTATACACTCCATATCCTAAGACAGTAGTAGGACACCCTGATTTTTATGCAGAGGTGCAAATAGGTCATTTTATGGGGGTCTAAGCCCTTGCTCCTTTTTGACCCAAAAAATCGAGATTTTCGATATTTAGTTGTTGAGCTGGAACGGGAGCCTGATCAATGCTGATTACGAAACCGGAAATCCCAATTGGATCAGACGAATATAACAAGAGATATTGCAGATTGAAATTTGCAACTTTTGAAAAATGCCATTTTCAAGATGAAAATCTGAACGGAGAGAGATAGGCTTTCAGGAATACTTGCTATAGATTCAGCATATTCGAAAACCTATATTTTCATGATGAACTTTCAAATATCCGACGTGTTTTAAAGAAAAATCGAATTTATCGTTTTTTCATTTTTCATTTTCCAGTTCACTTTGAACTGCTCTCTGGAGTGCAATTCTCTATTGAATCATCAAATGTTTAGTTTGGTGGAATCAACAAAGTAAGTATTATACACTCCATATCCTAGGACAGTAGTAGGACACCCTGATTTTTATGCAGAGGAGCAAATAGGTCATTTTAGGGGGGTCTAAGCCCTTGCTCATTTTTGACCCAAAAAATCGAGATTTTCGATATTTAGTTTTCGAGCTGGAATGGAAGCCTTATCAATGCTGATTACGAAACCGGAAATCCTAATTGGATCAAACGAATATAACAAGAGATATTGCAGATTGAAATTTTCAACTTTTGAAAAATGACATTTCCAAAATGAAAATATGAACGGTGAGAGATAGGCTTTTGAGAATGCTCGCAATAGATTCAGCGTATTTGAAAACCTTCATTTTCATACCAAGCCTTCAAATATCTGACTTTGTAAAAAAAAAAAACCGAATTTATTGTTTTTCCATTTTTCATTTTCCAGATCACTTTGAACTGCTCTCTGGAGTGCAATTCTCTATTTAATCATCGACTGTTAGGTTCGGTTGAATCAAAAAAGTGAGTTTTATACACTCCATATCCTAAGACAGTAGTAGGACACCCTGATTTTTATGCAAAGGAGCAAATAGGTCATTTTATGGGGGTCTAAGCCCTTGCTCCTTTTTGACCAAAAATATCGAGATTTTCGATATTTAGTTGTTGAGCTGGAACGGGAGCCTGATCAATGCTGATTACGAAACCGGAAATCCCAATTGGATCAGACGAATATAACAAGAGATATTGCAGATTGAAATTTGCAACTTTTGAAAAATGCCATTTTCAAGATGAAAATCTGAACGGAGAGAGATAGGCTTTCAGGAATACTTGCTATAGATTCAGCATATTCGAAAACCTATATTTTCATGATGAATTTTCAAATATCCGACGTTTTTTAAAGAAAAATCGAATTTATCGTTTTTTCATTTTTCATTTTTCAGTTCACTTTGAACTGCTCTCTGGAGTGCAATTCTCTATTGAATCATCAACTGTTTAGTTTGGTGGAATCAACAAAGTAAGTATTATACACTCCATATCCTAAGACAGTAGTTGAACTTCCTGATTTTCAGGCAGAAGAGCAAATAGGTCATTTTAGGGGGCTCTAACCCCTCGCTCATTTTTGACCCAAAAAATCGAGATTTTCGATATTTAGTTTTTGAGCTGGAATGGAAGCCTGATCAATGCTGATTACGAAACCGGAAATCCCAATTGGATCAGACGAATATAACAAGAGATATTGCAGATTGAAATTTGCAACTTTTGAAAAATGACTTTTCCAAAATGAAAATCTGAACGGTGGGAGATAGGCTTCCGGGAATGCTCGCAATAGATTCAGCGTATTTGAAAACCTTCATTTTCATACCAAGCCATCAAATATCTCACTTTGTTTAAAAAAAAATCGAATTTATTTTTTTTCCGTTTTTCATTTTCCAGTCCACTTTGAACTGCTCTCTGGAGTGCAATTCTCTATTGAATAATCAACTGTTAGGTTTGGTTGAATCAAAAAAGTAAGTACTATACACTCCATATCCTAAGACAGTAGTAGGACACCCTGATTTGTATGCAGAGGAGCAAATAGGTCATTTTAGGGGGGTCTAAGCCCTTGCTCATTTTTGACCCGAAAAATCGAGATTTTCGATATTTAGTTTTCGAGCTGGAATGGAAGCCTGATCAATGCTGATTACGAAACCGGAAATCCCAATTGGATCAGACGAATATAACAAGAGATATTGCAGATTGAAATTTGCAACTTTTGAAAAATGACTTTTCCAAAATGAAAATCTGAACGGTGGGAGATAGGCTTCCGGGAATGCTCGCAATAGATTCAGCGTATTTGAAAACCTTCATTTTCATACCAAGCCATCAAATATCTCACTTTGTTTCAAAAAAAATCGAATTTATTTTTTTTCCGTTTTTCACTTTCCAGTCCACTTTGAACTGCTCTCTGGAGTGCAATTCTCTATTGAATAATCAACTGTTAGGTTTGGTTGAATCAAAAAAGTAAGTACTATACACTCCATATCCTAAGACAGTAGTAGGACACCCTGATTTTTATGCAGAGGAGCAAATAGGTCATTTTAGGGGGGTCTAAGCCCTTGCTCATTTTTGACCCAAAAAATCGAGATTTTCGATATTTAGTTTTCGAGCTGGAATGGAAGCCTTATCAATGCTGATTACGAAACCGGAAATCCTAATTGGATCAAACGAATATAACAAGAAATATTGCAGATTGAAATTTTCAACTTTTGAAAAATGACATTTCCAAAATGAAAATATGAACGGTGAGAGATTGGCTTTTGAGAATGCTCGCAATGGATTCAGCTTATTTGAAAACCTATACTTTCATATCAAACTTTCAAATATCTGACTTCGTTTGAAAAAAAAATAGAATTTATTGTTTTTCCATTTTTCATTTTCCAGATCACTTTGAACTGCTCTCTGGAGTGCAATTCTCTATTGAATCATCACCTGTTGGGTTTGATGGAATCAAAAAAGTAAGTATTATACACTCCATATCCTAAGACAGTAGTTGAACTTCCTGATTTTCAGGCAGAAGAGCAAATAGGTCATTTTAGGGGGTCTAACCCCTTGCTCATTTTTGACCCAAAAAAATCGAGATTTTCGATTTTTAGTTTTTGCGCTGGAACGGAAGCCTCATCAACGCTGATTACGAAACCGGAAATCCCAATTAGATCAGACGAATATAACGAGAGATATTGCAGATTGAAATTTGCAACTTTTGAAAAATGCCATTTTCAAGATGAAAATCGGAACGGAGAGAGATAGGCTTTCAGGAATACTTGCTATAGATTCAGCATATTCGGAAACCTATATTTTCATGATGAACTTTCAAATATCCGACGTTGTTCGAAGAAAAATCGAATTTATTGTTTTTCCATTTTTCATTTTCCAGTTCAATTTGAACTGCTCTCTGGAGTGCAATTCTCTATTGAATCATCAACTGTTTAGTTTGGTGGAATCAACAAAGTAAGTATTATACACTCCATATCCTAAGACAGTAGTTGAACTTCCTGATTTTCAGGCAGAAGAGCAAATAGGTCATTTTAGGGGGCTCTAACCCCTCGCTCATTTTTGACCCAAAAAATCGAGATTTTCGATATTTAGTTTTTGAGCTGGAATGGAAGCCTGATCAATGCTGATTACGAAACCGGAAATCCAAATTGGATCAGACGAATATAACAAGAGATATTGCAGATTGAAATTTGCAACTTTTGAAAAATGACTTTTCCAAAATGAAAATCTGAACGGTGGGAGATAGGCTTCCGGGAATGCTCGCAATAGATTCAGCGTATTTGAAAACCTTCATTTTCATACCAAGCCATCAAATATCTCACTTTGTTTAAAAAAAAATCGAATTTATTTTTTTTCCGTTTTTCATTTTCCAGTCCACTTTGAACTGCTCTCTGGAGTGCAATTCTCTATTGAATAATCAACTGTTAGGTTTGGTTGAATCAAAAAAGTAAGTACTATACACTCCATATCCTAAGACAGTAGTAGGACACCCTGATTTGTATGCAGAGGAGCAAATAGGTCATTTTAGGGGGGTCTAAGCCCTTGCTCATTTTTGACCCGAAAAATCGAGATTTTCGATATTTAGTTTTCGAGCTGGAATGGAAGCCTGATCAATGCTGATTACGAAACCGGAAATCCCAATTGGATCAGACGAATATAACAAGAGATATTGCAGATTGAAATTTGCAACTTTTGAAAAATGACTTTTCCAAAATGAAAATCTGAACGGTGGGAGATAGGCTTCCGGGAATGCTCGCAATAGATTCAGCGTATTTGAAAACCTTCATTTTCATACCAAGCCATCAAATATCTCACTTTGTTTCAAAAAAAATCGAATTTATTGTTTTTTCATTTTTCATTTTCCAGTTCAATTTGAACTGCTCTCTGGAGTGCAATTCTCTATTGAATCATCAACTATTTAGTTTGGTGGAATCAACAAAGTAAGTATTATACACTCCATATCATAAGACAGTAGTTGAACTTCCTGATTTTCAGGCAGAAGAGCAAATAGGTCATTTTAGGGGGCTCTAACCCCTCGCTCATTTTTGACCCAAAAAATCGAGATTTTCGATATTTAGTTTTTGAGCTGGAATGGAAGCCTGATCAATGCTGATTACGAAACCGGAAATCCTAATTGGATCAAACGAATATAACAAGAAATATTGCAGATTGAAATTTTCAACTTTTGAAAAATGACATTTCCAAAATGAAAATATGAACGGTGAGAGATTGGCTTTTGAGAATGCTCGCAATGGATTCAGCTTATTTGAAAACCTATACTTTCATATCAAACTTTCAAATATCTGACTTCGTTTGAAAAAAAAATCGAATTTATTGTTTTTCCATTTTTCATTTTCCAGATCACTTTGAACTGCTCTCTGGAGTGCAATTCTCTATTGAATCATCAACTGTTAGGTTCGGTTGAATCAAAAAAGTGAGTTTTATACACTCCATATCCTAAGACAATAGTAGGACACCCTGATTTTTATGCAGAGGAGCAAATAGGTCATTTTATGGGGGTCTAAGCCCTTGCTCCATTTTGACCCAAAAAATCGAGATTTTCGATATTTAGTTGTTGAGCTGGAACGGAAGCCTGATCAATGCTGATTACGAAACCGGAAATCCCAATTGGATCAGACGAATATAACAAGAGATATTGCAGATTGAAATTTGCAACTTTTGCAAAATGACATTTTCAAGATGAAAATCTGAACGGAGAGAGATAGGCTTTCAGGAGTACTTGTTATAGATTCAGCATATTCGAAAACCTATATTTTCATCATGAACTTTCAAATATCGGACGTTGTTTGAAGAAAAATCGAATATTGTTTTTCCATTTTTCATTTTCCAGTTCAATTTGAACTGCTCTCTGGAGTGCAATTCTCTATTGAATCATCAACTGTTTAGTTTGGTGGAATCAACAAAGTAAGTATTATACACTCCATATCCTAAGACAGTAATTGAACTTCCTGATTTTCAGGCAGAAGAGCAAATAGGTCATTTTAGGGGGTCTAACCCCTTGCTCATTTTTGAACCAAAAAATCGAGATTTTCGATTTTTAGTTTTTGCGCTGGAATGGAAGCCTCATCAACGCTGATTACGAAACCGGAAATCCCAATTGGATCAGACAAATATAACAAGAGATATCGCGGATTGAAAAATAGGTCATTTTAGGGGGTCTAACCACTTGCTCATTTTTGAACCAAAAAATCGAGATTTTCGATTTTTAGTTTTTGCGCTGGAATGGAAGCCTCATCAACGCTGATTACGAAACCGGAAATTTGCTACTTTTGAAAAATGACATTTCCAAAATGAAAATCTGAACGGTGGGAGATAGGCTTTCGGGAATGCTCGCAATAGATTCAGCGTATTTGAAAACCTTCATTTTCATATCAAACCTTCAAATATCTGACTTCGTAAAAAAAAAATCGAATTTATTGTTTTTCCATTTTCAATTTTCCAGTTCACTTTGAAGTGCTCTCCGGAGTGCAATTCTCTATAGAATCATCAACTGTTTGGTTTGGTTGAGTCAACAAAGTAAGTATTATACACTCCATATCCTAAGACAGTAGTAGGACACCCTGATTTTTATGCAAAGAAGCAAATAGGTCATTTTAGGGGGGTCTAACCCCTCTCTCATTTTTGACCCAAAAAATCGAGATTTTCTATTTTTAGTTTTTGCGCTGGAATGGAAGCCTAATCAACGCTGATTACGAAACCGGAAATCCCAATTGGATCAGACGGATGTAACAAGAGATATTGCAGATTGAAATTTGCAACTTTTGAAAAATGACATTTCCAAAATGAAAATCTGAACGGTGGGAGATAGGCTTTCGGAAAAGCTCGCAATAAATTCAGCGTAATTGAAAACCTTTATTTTCATACCAAGCCTTCAAATATCTGACTTTGTTAAAAAAAAAAAATCGAATTTATTGTTTTTCCATTTTTCATTTTCCAGTTCATTTTGAACTGCTCTCTGGAGTGCAATTCTCTATTGAATCATCAACTGTTAGGTTTGGTTGAATCAACAAAGTAAGTATTATACACTCCATATCCCAAGACAGTAGTAGGACACCCTGATTTTTATGCAAAGGAGCAAATAGGTCATTTTAGGGGGGTCTAACCCCTTGCTGATTTTTGACCCAAAAAATCGAGATTTTCGACATTTAGGTCTTGAGTTGGAATGGAAGCCTTATCAATGCTGATTACGAAACCGGAAATCCCAATTGGATCAGACAAATATAACAAGAGATATCGCAGATTGAAATTTGCAACTTTTGAAAAATGCCATATTCAAGATGAAAATCTGAACGGAGAGAGATAGGCTTTCAGGAATACTTGCTATAGATTCAGCATATTCGAAAACCTATATTTTCATGATGAACTTTCAAATATCCGACGTGTTTTAAAGAAAAATCGAATTTATCGTTTTTTCATTTTTCATTTTCCAGTTCACTTTGAACTGCTCTCTGGAGTGCAATTCTCTATTGAATCATCAAATGTTTAGTTTGGTGGAATCAACAAAGTAAGTATTATACACTCCATATCCTAGGACAGTAGTAGGACACCCTGATTTTTATGCAGAGGAGCAAATAGGTCATTTTAGGGGGGTCTAAGCCCTTGCTCATTTTTGACCCAAAAAATCGAGATTTTCGATATTTAGTTTTCGAGCTGGAATGGAAGCCTTATCAATGCTGATTACGAAACCGGAAATCCTAATTGGATCAAACGAATATAACAAGAGATATTGCAGATTGAAATTTTCAACTTTTGAAAAATGACATTTCCAAAATGAAAATATGAACGGTGAGAGATAGGCTTTTGAGAATGCTCGCAATAGATTCAGCGTATTTGAAAACCTTCATTTTCATACCAAGCCTTCAAATATCTGACTTTGTAAAAAAAAAAAACCGAATTTATTGTTTTTCCATTTTTCATTTTCCAGATCACTTTGAACTGCTCTCTGGAGTGCAATTCTCTATTGAATCATCACCTGTTGGGTTTGATGGAATCAAAAAAGTAAGTATTATACACTCCATATCCTAAGACAGTAGTTGAACTTCCTGATTTTCAGGCAGAAGAGCAAATAGGTCATTTTAGGGGGTCTAACCCCTTGCTCATTTTTGACCCAAAAAATCGAGATTTTCGATTTTTAGTTTTTGCGATGGAACGGAAGCCTCATCAACGCTGATTACGAAACCGGAAATCCCAATTAGATCAGACGAATATAACGAGAGATATTGCAGATTGAAATTTGCAACTTTTGAAAAATGCCATTTTCAAGATGAAAATCTGAACGGAGAGAGATAGGCTTTCAGGAATACTTGCTATAGATTCAGCATATTCGGAAACCTATATTTTCATGATGAACTTTCAAATATCCGACGTTGTTCGAAGAAAAATCGAATTTATTGTTTTTCCATTTTTCATTTTCCAGTTCAATTTGAACTGCTCTCTGGAGTGCAATTCTCTATTGAATCATCAACTGTTTAGTTTGGTGGAATCAACAAAGTAAGTATTATACACTCCATATCCTAAGACAGTAGTTGAACTTCCTGATTTTCAGGCAGAAGAGCAAATAGGTCATTTTAGGGGGCTCTAACCCCTCGCTCATTTTTGACCCAAAAAATCGAGATTTTCGATATTTAGTTTTTGAGCTGGAATGGAAGCCTGATCAATGCTGATTACGAAACCGGAAATCCAAATTGGATCAGACGAATATAACAAGAGATATTGCAGATTGAAATTTGCAACTTTTGAAAAATGACTTTTCCAAAATGAAAATCTGAACGGTGGGAGATAGGCTTCCGGGAATGCTCGCAATAGATTCAGCGTATTTGAAAACCTTCATTTTCATACCAAGCCATCAAATATCTCACTTTGTTTAAAAAAAAAATCGAATTTATTTTTTGATTATTTATTGAATCATCAACTGTTAGGTTTGGTTGAATCAACAAAGTAAGTATTATACACTCCATATCCTAAGACAGTAGACACCCTGATTTTTATGCAAAGGAGCAAATAGGTCATTTTAGGGGGGTCTAACCCCTTGCTGATTTTTGACCCAAAAAATCGAGATTTTCGACATTCGGAAATCCAAATTGGATCAGACGAATATAACAAGAGATATTGCAGATTGAAATTTGCAACTCTTGCAAAATGACATTTTCAAGATGAAAATCTGACCGGAGAGAGATGACCACTGAAATCTCAATTCCTATCTGAACTATCGAACTGAAATTCAACATGTGCATCTCAATTCAAAAACTTCGTGAATTTTCAAGATTTGGTTCGAATTGATCCAACGGTTTTCGAAGAATTGATATCACACTTTGCCGAATAGACCACTGAAATCTCAATTCCTGTCTGCACTATCGAACTGAAATTCAACATGTTCATCTCAATCCGAAAACTACGTGCAGTTTCAAGAATTGGTTCGAATTGATCCAATAGTTCCTTAGGAATTGAAACGATATTATGTCGAATCGACTACTGAAATCTTCATTCCTATTAGAACTATCGATCTGAAATTCAACATGTGCATCTCAATTCGAAAACTATGTGCAGTTCAAGATTTGGTTCGAATTGATCCAACAGTTTTCGAGGAATTGATAGCACACTTTGACGAATTGACCACTGAAATCTCAATTCCTACCAGAACTATCGAACTGAAATTCAACATGTGCATCTTAATCCAAAAACAATGTCAAGTTTCAAGTTTTGGTTCGAATTGATCCAACAGTTTTCGAGGAATTGATATGACACTTTGCCGAATTGACCACTGAAATCACAATTCCTATCTGAACTATCGAACTAAAATTGAACATGTGCATCTCAAATCAAAAACTGTGTACAGTTTCGGGATTTGGGTCGAATTGATCCAAAAGTTCCTTAGGAATTGAAATGATATTTTGTCGAATCGACTTCTGAAATCTCCATTCCTATTAGAACTATCGATCTGAAATTCAACATGTGCATCTCATTTCGAAAACTATGTGCAGTTTCAAGATTTGGTTCGAATTGAACCAACAGTTTTCGAGGAATTGATATCACACTTTGCCGAATTGACCACTGAAATCTCAATTCCTATCTGAACTATCGAACTGAAATTCAACATGTGCATCCCAATTCGAAAACTATGTGCAGTTTCAAGATTTGGTTCGAATTGATCCAACAGTTTTCTAGGAATTGATATCACACTTTGCCGAATAGACCACTGAAATCTCAATTCCTATCTGCACTATCGAACTGAAATTCAACATGTGCATCTCAATTCGAAAACTATGTGCAGTTTCAAGATTTGGTTCGAATTGAACCAACAGTTTTCTAGGAATTGATATCACACTTTGCCGAATTGACCACTGAAATCTTCATTCCTATCAGAACTATCGAACTGAAATTCAACATGTGCATCTCAATTCGAAAACTATGAGCAGTTTCAAGATCTGGGTCGAATTGGTTCAACAGTTTTTGAGGAATTGATATCACACTTTGCCGAATAGACCACTGAAATCTCAATTCCTATCTGAACTATCGAACTAAAATTCAACATGTGCATCTCAAATCAAAAACTGTGTACAGTTTCGGGATTTGGGTCGAATTGATCCAAAAGTTCCTTAGGAATTGAAATGATATTTTGTCGAATCGACTTCTGAAATCTCCATTCCTATTAGAACTATCGATCTGAAATTCAACATGTGCATCTCATTTCGAAAACTATGTGCAGTTTCAAGATTTGGTTCGAATCGATCCAACAGTTTTCGAGGAATTGATATCACACTTCGCCGAATTGACCACTGAAATCTCAATTCCTATCTGAACTATCGAACTGAAATTCAACATGTGCATCCCAATTCGAAAACTATGAGCAGTTTCAAGATTTGGGTCGAATTGGTTCAACAGTTTTTGAGGAATTGATATCACACTTTGCCGAATAGACCACTGAAATCTCAATTCCTATCTGAACTATCGAACTAAAATTCAACATGTGCATCTCAAATCAAAAACTGTGTACAGTTTCGGGATTTGGGTCGAATTGATCCAAAAGTTCCTTAGGAATTGAAATGATATTTTGTCGAATCGACTTCTGAAATCTCCATTCCTATTAGAACTATCGATCTGAAATTCAACATGTGCATCTCATTTCGAAAACTATGTGCAGTTTCAAGATTTGGTTCGAAACGATCCAACAGTTTTCGAGGAATTGATATCACACTTTGCCGAATTGACCACTGAAATCTCAATTCCTATCTGAACTATCGAACTGAAATTCAACATGTGCATCTCAAATCAAAAACTGTGTACAGTTTCGGGATTTGGGTCGAATTGATCCAATAGTTCTTTAGGAATTGAAATGATATTTTGTCGAATCGACTTCTGAAATCTCCATTCCTATTAGAACTATCGATCTGAAATTCAACATGTGCATCTCATTTCGAAAACTATGTGCAGTTTCAAGATTTGGTTCGAATCGATCCAACAGTTTTCGAGGAATTGATATCACACTTTGCCGAATTGACCACTGAAATCTCAATTCCTATCTGCACTATCGAATTGAAATTCAACATGTGCATCTCAATTCGAAAACTATGTGAAGTTTCAAGATTTGGTTCGAATCGATCCAACAGTTTTCGAGGAATTGATATCACACTTTGCCGAATTGACCACTGAAATCTCAATTCCTATCAGAACTATCGAACTGAAATTCAACATGTGCATCTCAAATCAAAAACTGTGTACAGTTTCGGGATTTGGGTCGAATTGATCCAATAGTTCTTTAGGAATTGAAATGATATTTTGTCGAATCGACTTCTGAAATCTCCATTCCTATTAGAACTATCGATCTGAAATTCAACATGTGCATCTCAATCCGAAAACAATGTAAAGTTTCAAGATTTGGTTCGAATTGATCCAACAGTTTTCGAGGAGTTGATATCACACTTTGCCGAATTGACCACTGAAATCTCAATTCCTATCAGAACTATCGAACTGAAATTCAACATGTGCATCTCAAATCAAAAACTGTGTACAGTTTCGGGATTTGGGTCGAATTGATCCAATAGTTCTTTAGGAATTGAAATGATATTTTGTCGAATCGACTTCTGAAATCTCCATTCCTATTAGAACTATCGATCTGAAATTCAACATGTGCATCTCATTTCGAAAACTATGTGCAGTTTCAAGATTTGGTTCGAATTGAACCAACAGTTTTCGAGGAATTGATATAACACTTTGCCGAATCGACCACTGAAATCTCAATTCCTATCTGCACTATCGAATTGAAATTCAACATGTGCATCTCAATTCGAAAACTTTGTGAAGTTTCAAGATTTGGTTCGAATCGATTTAACAGTTTTCGAGGAATTGATATCACACTTTGCCGAATTGACCACTGAAATCTCAATTCCTATCTGAACTATCGAACTGAAATTCAACATGTGCATCTCAATTCGAAAACTATGTGCAGTTTCAAGATTTGTTTCGAATCGATCCAATAGTTCCTTAGGAATTGAAATGATATTTTGCCGAATCGACTACTGAAATCTTCATTCCTATCAGAACTATCGATCTGAAATTCAACATGTACATCTCAATTCGAAAACTATGTGCAGTTTCAAGATTTGGGTCGAAATGGTTCAACAGTTTTTGAGGAATTGATATCACACTTTCAGCATGTATGGGAATGATACACTGGATAGGAATGCTGTAGCACTGGTGGAGGTTCTTGAGTCTTATGGCCTAAAACAGACTATTTTTGAGCCCACAAGAATGGATAAATGTATAGATAATATATTTGTAAGGAACACAGAATTGTGCAGTTTTTTCCCCAAAATTCTGAGAGTGAATTTTTCGGACCATGATGCACAGCGCATTAGTATCCCAATGCATTCAGCACCCACCACTTCCATCACTAATAGCAGGTGCAGACCATTGACACAGGTAGGCTATTGTAGGATGCATAACTTGTTGAGTGAACAAGATTGGACTTTTATGGATGATATGTCTTTGTCACCAGGAGATTGTTTTGAAAGTTTTCATAGGTGTTTCATAGAAATATACCAAGAATCTTTCCCAGAGGTTGTTATAAAAGCTAGAACTTGCGACTCGGGAGTAAAATGGTTCTCTGCTGAATTGCGTGAGATGAGGGAGAAGGTGAGACTTTACAATGATCTGTATAATCATTTCAAAAATTATGACATGAAAGTATTGAGGAACAGAGCACGTGGCGAGTACAGGGCAGCACTGCGCAGAGCACGTAGGACAGCTAATGACAATTTCATCTTGAATTCCAGTAACCCTAGCAAGAATATGTGGAAAATAATAAATAGTAAGAGGCGGTCAGAGGTGGTTTCGTCTATACCCTTGAGCTCACAGGAGTTGAACTCCTACTTTGTTTCATTGCCACATGAACTGGTGAATAATTTGCCGAATATTGATATTTCAGGGCCTGGGATATCCGTGGAAGCAAATTATCGGCGTGCAGGTGATTTTCAATTTCATGAAGTATCATTTAACAATACAAGGGATATAATAAATTCGCTGAAGGGGAGTAAATCCAGGGACTACTACGGTCTGTCAATAACACTTTTGAAAAGAAATATAAATCATATAGTGGGGCCTCTCACTAAGATAATAAACCGCTGCATTAAGGAGGGGGTTTTCCCAGATTGTCTGAAGGTGGCGAAGGTAATCCCAATACACAAAAAGGGAGATAAGAATGATAAAAAAAAACTATAGACCGATTTCCTTACTCCCTATATTCTCAAAGGTCTTCGAGAGGATCATCTGCGTGCAGATAATGAACTATTTTGAGAAAGAAAATTTGTTTCACAGGAACCAATACGGATATAGAAGAGGGTCAAGTACATGTGATGCTGTAATGCGGTTTGTTGAGTACACGCTGGATTGTTTTGAGAGGGGTTCGCTTTCACTATCAATATTTTTAGACCTGAGCCGAGCTTTCGACTGCGTACCGCCGCAGGCTCTTGTTGACAAGCTTTCGAAATACGGTTTTGACGAGGTTGGTCTCGGACTCATTCGGTCCTATTTCTTCAACAGAACACAGAGGGTTTTCTGCAACAATACTTGGTCCACAGAGGGTCAATTAAGTCTTGGGGTGCCACAGGGTTCTATATTAGGACCCCTACTATTCATAATCTTTATGAACGATTTTTCTTTTTTCATGGCGGCCTACGAACATCTCTTATGGGCGGATGACTCGGGAATAACTGTGGAGCATAAGGAGATGCGAGGAGCTGAGCAGCTGGCGTGTGCAGCAGAATTAAGGGCTAAGGAGTGGTTCGCACTGAACAAGCTTGTTTGTAATGAAGAGAAGACTGACACCATGTTGTTCAACTTAAGAGGACTTAAAGATCATAATGCCAATGAGTCGATAAAGTTTCTGGGAGTTCATCTGGACTCTGGTCTCACATGGATTCCTCATGGCAATGAAACAGCGTCAAAGGTGACCAAGAATATCTTTCTACTACGTAACTTAGCTAACATTGTATCCAAGAAGGTTGTTAAGGTTGCCTATCACAGCCTCATCGAATCACACCTGCGATATTGTGTACTCATCTGGGGTAACTGTTCCAGTAGGGAGAAAATTTTCAGACTGCAGAGAAGAGCGGTTAGAATAGTGGCTGGTCTGGGATATAGGGATGATTGCTTGAGCGCTTTCAAAGAACTAAAGATTCTCACTTTTCCATCTATATACATTCATGAATGCCTTGTCTATGCATATAATAATATCAGGGATCTCCCCAAATATGGGGACACCCATGATTATCACACACGATACAGAAATAATATAAAATCCAAGTATATGCGACTTGAAAAATCGAAGAATGGTCCCAATTTCATCTCTCATAAACTTTTCAGTAAGTTACCTGTGGAGGTTAAGAGGCTCAATCCTAAAGAATTCAACAAAAGAATCAATGAAATATTGACGACAAATGCATTTTGGAGTGTGCAGGAGTTCTTGTCCAGTGACCTGACATCTTTTGAAATAAATTATTGAATATTTACTATATTCCTTATTTTTGATTGGAATGGTATATTGTGTCCTCCCAAATTTGTAGTGTCCAGGTGTTTTTTTATTCTTGTTAAATGTTTTTTATATAATTTTTGACTGTGATATGAGATGGTTAAATCATCCTATTCCTATTTTGAAATATGACTTGTGCAATACAGTGTATTTTGTAAAGTAGCACCAATAAATTATCTTATCTTATCTTATCTTATCTTGCTCATTTTTGACCCAAAAAATCGAGATTTTCGATATTTAGTTTTTGAGCTGGAATGGAAGCCTTATCAATGCTGATTACGAAACCGGAAATCCCAATTGGATCAGACGAATATACAAGAGATATTGCAGATTGAAATTTTCAACTGTTGAAAAATGACATTTCCAAAATGAAAATCTGATCGGTGAGAGATAGGCTTTCCAGAATGCTCGCAATGGATTCAGCTTATTTGAAGACCTAAATTTTCATGATAAACTTTCAAATATCTGACTTTGTTTAAAAAAAAATTCGAATTTATTGATTTTCGATTTTCAATTTTCCAGTTCACTTTGAACTGCTCTCTGGAGTGCAATTCTCTATAGAATCATCAACTGTTAGGTTTGTTTGAATCAAAAAAGTAAATACCATACACTGCATATCCTAAGACAGTAGTAGGACACCCTGATTTTTATGCAGAGGAGCAAATAGGTCATTTTAGGGGGGTCTCCCTTGCTCATTTTTGACCCAAAAAATCGAGATTTTCGATATTTAGTTTTTGAGCTGGAATGGAAGGCTAATCAATGCTGATTACGAAACCGGAAATCCCAATTGGATCAGATGAATATAACAAGAGATATTGCAGATTGAAATTTGCAACTTTTGAAAAATGACATTTTCGAAATGAAAATCTGAACGGTGGGAGATAGGCTTTCGGGAATGCTCGCAAAAGATTCAGCGTATTCGAAAACCTTCATTTTCATACCAAACCTGCAAATATCTGACTTCGTTTAAGAAAAAATCGAATTTATTGATTTTCGATTTTCAATTTTCCAGTTCACTTTGAACTGCTCTCTGGAGTGCAATTCTCTATTGAATCATCACCTGTTGGGTTTGGTTGAATCAAAAAAGTAAGTATTATACACTCCATATCCTAAAACAGTAGTAGGACACCCTGATTTGTATGCAGAGGAGCAAATAGGTCATTTTAGGGGGGTCTAAGCCCTTGCTCATTTTTGACCCAGAAAATCGAGATTTTCGATATTTAGTTGTTGAGCTGGAATCAAAGCCTGATCAATGCTGATAACGAAACCGGAAATCCCAATTGGATCAGACGAATATAACAAGAGATATTGCAGATTGAAATTTGCAACTTTTGAAAAATGCCATTTTCAAGATGAAAATCTGAACGGAGAGGGATAGGCTTTCAGGAATACTTGCTATAGATTCAGCATATTCGGAAACCTATATTTTCATGATGAACTTTCAAATGTCCGACGTTGTTCAAAAAATAATCGAATTTATTGTTTTTCCATTTTTCATTTTCCAGTTCAATTTGAACTGCTCTCTGGAGTGCAATTCTCTATTGAATCATCAACTGTTTAGTTTGATGGAATCAACAAAGTAAGTATTATACACTCCATATCCTAAGACAGTAGTTGAACTTACTGATTTTCAGGCAGAAAAGCAAATAGGTCATTTAAGGGGGGTCTAACCCCTTGCTCATTTTTGACCCAAAAAAATCGAGATTTTCGCTTTTTAGTTTTTGCGCTGGAACGGAAGCCTCATCAACGCTGATTACGATACCGGAAATCCCAATTGGATCAGATGAATATAACAAGAGATATTGCAGATTGAAATTTGCAACTTTTGAAAAATGACATTTCCAAAATGAAAATCTGATCGGTGGGATAAAGGCTTTCGGGAATGCTCGCAATAGATTCGGCGTATTTGAAAACATTTATTTTCATACCAAACCTTCAAATATCTGGCTTCGTTTAAAAAAAAAATCGAATTTATTGTTTTTCCATTTTCAATTTTCCAGTTCACTTTGAACTGCTCTCTGGAGTGCAATTCTCTATCCCTAATAGCACAAAGTAGTCCTATGGACATCCATAGGACGTCCTCTTCGGACATTACGGACATCCATGGGACGTCCATTTCTGGTACAATGGACGTCCTATGGACATCCGAGGGACGTACAAATGTCACAACTTTGAACAGAATTCGGACGTCCATCGCGGACGTCCAATGGATATCCCGTTGGGACCATCATTAGCAATCTCAACGGTACAAAAATTTACCACGACGTTGGCTATCCTATCTATTAGAATTTTAATGTCTTAGAACCCAATGTCTTACACTCAGACGCAGATATTATTTTTTCTGTGTTGTTCTCATTTTAATCCATACTTACTAGAAAGTTTTTACACTTGGCCCGGATTCGAACTCGCGAGTACGTGGGGACACCGCATTACAGAGTCTTCGGTGCAACCGTCCTAGCTACCGAGACCATACGATATATCTACTTGTAGGAACATATTCATTATATTGTTAACTGATTTATGGAATAGTAGTCGATTAATACAGAAATGCCATATAATAAAAACTGAAGTCTTGAAACTCAAATATAGATTATTTTATAATAGTAATTACTCAAGTATTAAGTCTTCGTTCATCATAACGTTATACATAATATAATATTCATAAGATATTCATATACTACAAAGCAGAAAAATGGGGTTTAGTGAAAAATAATATTAAATTTCGGTGTTCATTGATATACATGTATGTTTTATTTGGTCCATATTACGGACACCTAGTGAATATCCGGTATGGACATTCAAAAGATGTCCCTACCGGATATCCACTAGGTGTCCGTGATGGACGTTATACGGACCATGTAACATATACATGTTATTTGGTCCATATTACGTCCCTTACGGACTCCTAGTGAATATCCGGTATGGACATTCAAAAGATGTCCCTACCGGATATCCAATAGGTGTCCGTCATGGACGTTATACGGACCATGTAATATATACATGTTATTTAGTCCATATTAGGTCCATTACGGACTCCTAGTGAATATCCGGTATGGACATTCAAAAGATGTCCCTACCGGATATCCACTAGGTGTCCGTGATGGACGTTATACGGACCATGTAATATATATATGTATATAAGTTATATGGTCCGTACTATGTTCATCTCGGACAACTAATGGATATCCAGTAAGGACATATATTTGACATTGCATGTATTAAGTCGGTCAGGGACCATTTTGGGACTACATGATACGGACATGTGTCATATGGTCCGTATTATGTCCATCACAGGCATCCAATGGATATCCGATACGGACATTGTACATAAATTGGACTAACAATGGATATCCATCTTGGACGTCCTAAAACTGTCCGGAAACGGACGTCCAAAGGACATACAAATCAAGTACATGGACGTTCCGACGTTAAATGGACATGAATTGGACGTCCCAAGGACGTTGTGTGCTATTAGGGATAGAATCATCAACTGTTAGGTTTGGTTGAATCAACAAAGTAAGTATTATACACTCCATATCCAAAGACAGTAGTAGGACACCCTGATTTTTATGCAAACGGGTCATTTTAGGGGGGTCTAACCCCTTGCTCATTTTTGACCCAAAAAATCGAGATTTTCGATATTTAGTTTTTGAGCTGGAATGGAAGCCTTATCAATGCTGATTACGAAACCGGAAATCCCAATTGGATCAGACGAATATACAAGAGATATTGCAGATTGAAATTTTCAACTGTTGAAAAATGACATTTCCAAAATGAAAATCTGATCGGTGAGAGATAGGCTTTCCAGAATGCTCGCAATGGATTCAGCTTATTTGAAAACCTATATTTTCATGATAAACTTTCAAATATCTGACTTTGTTTAAAAAAAAATCTCGAATTTATTTTTTTTTCAATTTTTCATTTTCCAGTTCACTTTGGAGTGCTCTCTAGAGTGCGATTCTCTATTGAATCATCAACTGTTAGGTTCGGTTGAATCGAAAAAGTGAGTTTCATACACTCCATATCCTAAGACAGTAGTAGGACACCCTGATTTTTATGCAAAGGGGTCATTTTAGGGGGGTCTAACCCCCCTCTCGCAATGGCTCCGCCACGTACGAATAACGGTGTGGAAATTTATTGCAAGAAATGTGTAAAAGAAGTGAAAACTTACATAACGTGCTTTAGATGCAGTAGTTCATATCATTTTAGTTGTGTACTGAAAGTTTGTGGTATTTTTGTGGACCAAAAAGGAAGATTGCTCTGCTGCGATGATATAACCTCAAAACTGAAACAAGCAGAGTTGGAAGTTGAGAAGCTGAGAAAACGTCTTAGTGGTCTGAATGAACTGTGTTTCGAAAATTCCGTTTCCCAACTCCATAGTTTGACTGTGGAGGATGAAATGTTTGGAGCAGATAACGCCCATGAAGTCCCAAAGAATGGCGATACTGTTGAAGAAAAGAATGTAGATCTGGAGGTGGAATACTTGAACAGGATCATTGGGGGTAAAGACAGGTTGATTGATGAACTTGATGATAAAATAAAAATATTGAAAAATTATATTAGTATCTTGGAGAAATTCGGAGACGGTACATCAGCATCAAAGAAGCCATCTGTCGGTTTTTCAAATGGCTCCTTGCAACCAGTGAAGAAATCATTATTGCCGACATCTGAAAACACAAATTCTGCGGAAAAGGAAAATGAACGTCCGGTGAAAATGGTGAATCCGAAGTCTACTGTTGGCGAGGATAATTGTGAAGTCTTCGTCTCATCTTTGGAAGTTAGTACTAACAAGGATGAAACAAACATGGAGTTTGGTAGCTCAAATGAATCAATGTCAACAACCGATAGAAATTTGTACATCAAACAAACGTCAGAGAAACAAAATCATCATTTTCTTTGCCGAATTGACCACTGAAATCTCAATTCCTATCTGAACTATCGAACTGAAATTCAACATGTGCATCTCAAATCAAAAACTGTGTACAGTTTTGGGATTTGGGTCGAATTGATCCAATAGTTCTTTAGGAATTGAAATGATATTTTGTCGAATCGACTTCTGAAATCTCCATTCCTATTAGAACTATCGATCTGAAATTCAACATGTGCATCTCATTTCGAAAACTATGTGCAGTTCCAAGATTTGGTTCGAATTGAACCAACAGTTTTCGAGGAATTGATATCACACTTTGCCGAATAGACCACTGAAATCTCAATTCCTATCTGCACTATCGAATTGAAATTCAACATGTGCATCTCAATTCGAAAACTATGTGAAGTTTCAAGATTTGGTTCGAATTGATCCAACAGTTTTCGAGGAATTGATATCACACTTTGCCGAATTGACCACTGATATCTCAATTCCTATCTGCACTATCGAACTGAAATTCAACATGTGCAACTCTATTCGAAAACTATGTGCAGTTTCAAGATTTGGTTCGAATCGATCCAACAGTTTTCGAGGAATTGATATCACACTTTGCCGAATTGACCACTGAAATCTCAATTCCTATCTGAACTATCGAACTGAAATTCAACATGTGCATCTCAAATCAAAAACTGTGTACAGTTTCGGGATTTGGGTCGAATTGATCCAATATTTCTTTAGGAATTGAAATGATATTTTGTCGAATCGACTTCTGAAATCTCCATTCCTATTAGAACTATCGATCTGAAATTCAACATGTGCATCTCATTTCGAAAACTATGTGCAGTTTCAAGATTTGGTTCGAATTGAACCAACAGTTTTCGAGGAACTGATATCACACTTTGCCGAATTGACCACTGAAATCTCAATTCCTATCAGAACTATCGAACTGAAATTCAACATGTGCATCTCAAATCAAAAAATGTGTACAGTTTCGGGATTTGGGTCGAATTGATCCAATAGTTCTTTAGGAATTGAAATGATATTTTGTCGAATCGACTTCTGAAATCTCCATTCCTATTAGAACTATCGATCTGAAATTCAACATGTGCATCTCAATCCGAAAACAATGTAAAGTTTCAAGATTTGGTTCGAATTGATCCAACAGTTTTCGAGGAATTGATATCACACTTTGCCGAATAGACCACTGAAATCTCAATTCCTATCTGCACTATCGAATTGAAATTCAACATGTGCATCTCAATTCGAAAACTATGTGAAGTTTCAAGATTTGCTTCGAATCAATCACATGTTGAATTTCAGTTCGATAGTGCAGATAGGAATTGAGATTTCAGTGGTCAATTCGGCGAAGTGTGATATCAATTCCTCGAAAACTGTTGGATCAATTCGAACCAAATCTTGAAACTGCACATAATTTTCGAATTGAGATGCACATGTTGAATTTCAGATCGATAGTTCTAATAGGAATGGAGATTTCAGTACTCGATTCGACAAAATATCATTTCAATTCCTAAAGAACTATTGGATCAATTCGACCCAAATCCCGAAACTGTACACAGTTTTTGATTTGAGATGCACATGTTGAATTTCAGTTCGATAGTTCAGATAGGAATTGAGATTTCAGTGGTCAATTCGGCAAAGTGTGATATCAATTCCTCGAAAACTGTTGGATCGATTCGAACCAAATCTTGAAACTGCACATAGTTTTCGAATAGAGATGCACATGTTGAATTTCAGTTCGATAGTGCAGATAGGAATTGAGATATCAGTGGTCAATTCGGCAAAGTGTGATATCAATTCCTCGAAAACTGTTGGATCGATTCGAACCAAATCTTGAAACTTCACATAGTTTTCGAATTGAGATGCACATGTTGAATTTCAATTCGATAGTGCAGATAGGAATTGAGATTTCAGTGGTCTATTCGGCAAAGTGTGATATAAATTCCTCGAAAACTGTTGGTTCAATTCGAACCAAATCTTGAAACTGCACATAGTTTTCGAAATGAGATGCACATGTTGAATTTCAGATCGATAGTTCTAATAGGAATGGAGATTTCAGAAGTCGATTCGACAAAATATCATTTCAATTCCTAAAGAACTATTGGATCAATTCGACCCAAATCCCAAAACTGTACACAGTTTTTGATTTGAGATGCACATGTTGAATTTCAGTTCGATAGTTCAGATAGGAATTGAGATTTCAGTGGTCAATTCGGCAAAGTGTCATATCAATTCCTCGAAAACTGTTGGATCAATTCGAACCAAATCTTGAAACTGCACATAGTTTTCGAAATGAGATGCACATGTTGAATTTCAGATCGATAGTTCTAATAGGAATGGAGATTTCAGAAGTCGATTCGACAAAATATCATTTCGATTCCTAAGGAACTTTTGGATCAATTCGACCCAAATCCCGAAACTGTACACAGTTTTTGATTTGAGATGCACATGTTGAATTTCAGTTCGATAGTTCAGATAGGAATTGAGATTTCAGTGGTCTATTCGGCAAAGTGTGATATCAATTCCTCAAAAACTGTTGAACCAATTCGACCCAAATCTTGAAACTGCTCATAGTTTTCGAATTGGGATGCACATGTTGAATTTCAGTTCGATAGTTCAGATAGGAATTGAGATTTCAGTGGTCAATTCGGCAAAGTGTGATATCAATTCCTCGAAAACTGTTGGATCAATTCGAACCATCTTGAAACTTTACACTGTTTCCGGATTGAGATGCACATGTTGAATTTCAGTTCGATAGTTCTGATAGGAATGAAGATTTCAGTAGTCGATTCGGCAAAATATCATTTCAATTCCTAAGGAACTATTGGATCGATTCGAACCAAATCTTGAAACTGCACATAGTTTTCGAATTGAGATGCACATGTTGAATTTCAGTTCGATAGTTCAGATAGGAATTGAGATTTCAGTGGTCAATTCGGCAAAGTGTGATATCAATTCCACGAAAACTGTTGGATCGATTCGAACCAAATCTTGAAACTGCATTTAGTTTTCGAATTGAGATGCACATGTTGAATTTCAGTTCGATAGTGCAGATAGGAATTGAGATTTCAGTGGTCTATTCGGCAAAGTGTGATATCAATTCCTCGAAAACTGTTGGTTCAATTCGAACAAAATCTTGAAACTGCACATAGTTTTCGAAATGAGATGCACATGTTGAATTTCAGATCGATAGTTCTAATAGGAATGGAGATTTCAGAAGTCGATTCGACAAAATATCATTTCAATTCCTAAGGAACTTTTGGATCAATTCGACCCAAATCCCGAAACTGTACACAGTTTTTGATTTGAGATGCACATGTTGAATTTAGGTCGATAGTTCAGATAGGAATTGTGATTTCAGTGGTCAATTCGGCAAAGTGTCATATCAATTCCTCGAAAACTGTTGGATCAATTCGAACCAAAACTTGAAACTTTACATTGTTTTTGGATTAAGATGCACATGTTGAATTTCAGTTCGATAGTTCTGGTAGGAATGAAGATTTCAGTAGTCGATTCGGCAAAATATCATTTCAATTCCTAAGGAACTATTGGATCGATTCGAACCAAATCTTGAAACTGCACATAGTTTTCGAATTGAGATGCACATGTTGAATTTCAGTTCGATAGTTCAGATAGGAATTGAGATTTCAGTGGTCAATTCGTCAAAGTGTGATATCAATTCCTCGAAAACTGTTGGATCAATTCGAACCAAATCTTGAAACTGCACATAGTTTTCGAATTGAGATGCGCAGGTTGAATTTCAGTTCGATAGTGCAGATAGGAATTGAGATTTCACTGGTCAATTCGGCAAAGTGTGACATCAATTCCTCAAAAACTGTTGAACCAATTCGACCCAAATCTTGAAACTGCACATAGTTTTCGAATTGACATGCACATGTTGAATTTCAGATCGATAGTTCTGATAGGAATGAAGATTTCAGTAGTCGATTCGGCAAAATATCATTTCAATTCCTAAGGAACTATTGGATCGATTCGAACCAAATCTTGAAACTGCACATAGTTTTCGAATTGAGATGCACATGTTGAATTTCAGTTCGATAGTTCAGATAGGAATTGAGATATCAGTGGTCAATTCGGCAAAGTGTGATATCAATTCCTCGAAAACTGTTGGATCAATTCGAACCAAATCTTGAAACTGCACATAGTTTTCGAAATGAGATGCACATGTTGAATTTCAGATCGATAGTTCTAATAGGAATGGAGATTTCAGAAGTCGATTCGACAAAATATCATTTCGATTCCTAAGGAACTTTTGGATCAATTCGACCCAAATCCCGAAACTGTACACAGTTTTTGATTCGAGATGCACATGTTGAATTTCAGTTCGATAGTTCAGATAGTTCGATATTTAGTTTTTGAGCTGGAATGGAAGCCTGATCAATGCTGATTACGAAACTGGAAATCCCAATTGGATCAGACGAATATAACAAGAGATATTGCAGATTGAAATTTGCAACTTTTGAAAAATGACTTTTCCAAAATGAAAATCTGAACGGTGGGAGATAGGCTTTCGGAAATGCTCGCAATAAATTCAGCGTAATTGAAAACCTTTATTTTCATACCAAGCCTTCAAATATCCGACTTTGTTAAAAAAAAAATCGAATTTATTGTTTTTCCATTTCTCATTTTCCAGTTCATTTTGAACTGCTCTCTGGAGTGCAATTCTCTATTGAATCATCAACTGTTAGGTTTGGTTGAATCAACAAAGTAAGTATTATACACTCCATATCCTAAGACAGTAGACACCCTGATTTTTATGCAAAGGAGCAAATAGGTCATTTTAGGGGGGTCTAACCCCTTGCTGATTTTTGACCCAAAAAATCGAGATTTTCGACATTCGGAAATCCAAATTGGATCAGACGAATATAACAAGAGATATTGCAGATTGAAATTTGCAACTCTTGCAAAATGACATTTTCAAGATGAAAATCTGACCGGAGAGAGATAGGCTTTCAGGAGTACTTGTTATAGATTCAGCATATTCGAAAACCTATATTTTCATGATGAACTTTCAAATATCGGACGTTGTTTGAAGAAAAATCGAATATTGTTTTTCCATTTTTCATTTTCCAGTTCAATTTGAACTGCTCTCTGGAGTGCAATTCTCTATTGAATCATCAACTGTTTAGTTTGGTGGAATCAACAAAGTAAGTATTATACACTCCATATCCTAAGACAGTAGTTGAACTTCCTGATTTTCAGGCAGAAGAGCAAATAGGTCATTTTAGGGGGGTCTAACCCCTTGCTCATTTTTGACCCAAAAAATCGAGACTTTCGATTTTTAGTTTTTGCGTTGGAACGGAAGCCTCATCAACGCTGATTACGAAACCGGAAATCCCAATTGGATCAGACGAATATAACAAGAGATATTGCAGATTGAAATTTGCAACTTTTGAAAAATGCCATTTTCAAGTTGAAAATCTGAACGGAGATAGATAGGCTTTCAGGAATACTTGCTATAGATTCAGCATATTCGGAAACCTATATTTTCATGATGAACTTTCAAATATCCGACGTTGTTCAAAGAAAAATCGAATTTATTGTTTTTCCATTTTTCATTTTCCAGTTCAATTTGAACTGCTCTCTGGAGTGCAATTCTCTATTGAATCATCAACTGTTTAGTTTGGTGGAATCAACAAAGTAAGTATTATACACTCCATATCCTAAGACAGTAGTTGAACTTCCTGATTTTCAGGCAGAAAAGCAAATAGGTCATTTTAGGGGGGTCTAACCCCTTGCTCATTTTTGACCCAAAAAATCGAGATTTTCGATTTTTAGTTTTTGCGCTGGAACGGAAGCCTCATCAACGCTGATTACGAAACCGGAAATCCCAATTGGATCAGACGAATAGAACAAGAGATATTGCAGATTGAAATTTGCAACTTTTGAAAAATGACATTTCCAAAATGGAAATCTGATCGGTGGGATAAAGGCTTTCGGGAATGCTCGCAATAGATTCGGCGTATTTGAAAACCTTTATTTTCATACCAAACCTTCAAATATCTGGCTTCGTTTAAAAAAAAAATCGAATTTATTGTTTTTCCATTTTCAATTTTCCAGTTCACTTTGAACTGCTCTCTGGAGTGCAATTCTCTATAGAATCATCAACTGTTAGGTTTGGTTGAATCAACAAAGTAAGTATTATACACTCCATATCCAAAGACAGTAGTAGGACACCCTGATTTTTATGCAAAGGGGTCATTTAGGGGGGTCTAACCCCTTGCTCATTTTTGACCCCAAAAAATCGATATTTTCGATATTTAGTTTTTGAGCTGGAATGGAAGCCTTATCAATGCTGATTACGAAACCGGAAATCCCAATTGGATCAGACGAATATACAAGAGATATTGCAGATTGAAATTTTCAACTGTTGAAAAATGACATTTCCAAAATGAAAATCTGATCGGTGAGAGATAGGCTTTCCAGAATGCTCGCAATGGATTCAGCTTATTTGAAAACCTATATTTTCATGATAAACTTTCAAATATCTGACTTTGTTTAAAAAAAATCGAATTTATTTTTTTCAATTTTCCATTTTCCAGTTCACTGTGGAGTGCTCTCTAGAGTGCAATTCTCTATTGAATCATCAACTATTAGGTTCGGTTGAATCGAAAAAGTGAGTTTCATACACTCCATATCCTAAGACAGTAGTACAGTCGACTACTGAAATCTCCATTCCTATTAGAACTATCGATCTGAAATTCAACATGTTCATCTCCATTCGAAAATTATGTGGAGTTTCAAGATTTGGTTCGAATTGATCCAACAGTTTTCGAGGAATTGATATCACACTTCGCCGAATTGACCACTGAAATCTCAATTCCTATCTGAACTATCGAACTGAAATTCAACATGAGCATCTCAATTCGAAAACTGTGTGAAATTTCAAGATTTGGTTCGAATTGAGCCAACAGTTTTCGAGGAATTGATATCACACTTTGCCGAATTGACCACTGAAATCTCAATTCCTATCTGCACTATCGAACTGAAATTGAACATGTGCATCTCAATTCGAAAACTATGTGAAGTTTCAAGATTTGTTTCGAATTGATCCAACAGTTTTCGGAGGAATTGATATCACACTTTGTTGAATTGACCACTGAAATCTCAATTCCTATCTGAACCGTCGAACTGAAATTCAACATGTGCATCTCGATTCGAAAACCATGCAGTTTCAAGATTTGGTTCGAATTGATCCAATAGTTCCTTAGGAATTGAAATAATATTTTGTCGAATCGACTACTGAAATCTCCATTCCTATCAGAACAATCAATCTGAAATTCAAAATGTGCATCTCAATTCGAAAACTATGTGCAGTTTCAAGATTTGGGTCGAATTGGTCCAACAGTTTTTGAGGAATTGATATCACACTTTGCCGAATAGACCACTGAGATCTCAATTCCTATCTGAACTATCGAACTGAAATTCGACATATGCATCTCAATTCGAAAACTATGCGCAGTTTCAAGATTTGGTTCGAATTGATCCAATAGTTCCTTAGGAATTGAAATAATATTTTGTCGAATCGACTACTGAAATTTCCATTCCTATCAGAACTATCGATCTGAAATTCAACATGTGCATCTCAATTCGAAAACTATGTGCAGTTCCAAGATTTGTTTCGAATTGCTCCAACAGTTTTCGAGAAATTGATATCACATTTTGTTGAATTGACCACTGAAATCTCAATTCCTATCTGAACTGTCGAACTGAAATTCAACATGTGCATCTCAATTCGAAAACCATGTGCAGTTTCAAGATTTGGTTCGAATTGATCCAATAGTTCCTTAGGAATTGAAATATTATTTTGTCGAATCGACTACTGAAATCTCCATTCCTATCAGAACTATCGATCTGAAATTCAACATGTGCATCTACATTCGAAAACTATGTGTAGTTTCAAGATTTGGGTCGAATTGGTCCAACAGTTTTTGAGGAATTGATATCACACTTTGCCGAATAGACCACTGAGATCTCAATTCCTATTTGAACTATTGAACTGAAATTCAACATGTGCATCTCAATTCGAAAACTATGTGCAGTTTCAAGATTTGGTTCGAATTGATCCAACAGTTTTCGAGGAATTGATATCACACTTCGCCGAATTGACCACTGAAATCTCAATTCCTATCTGAACTATCGAACTGAAATTCAACATGTGCATCTCAATTAGGAAACTATGTGCAGTTTCAAGATTTGGTTCGAATTGATCCAACAGTTTTCGAGGAATGGATATCACACTTTGCAGAATTGACCACTGAAATATCAATTTCTATCTGAACTATCGAACTGAAATTCAACATGGGCATCTTCCTAAAGAACTATTGGATCAATTCGACCCAAATCTCGAAACTGTACACAGTTTTCGAATTGAGATGCTCATGTTGAATTTCAGTTCGATAGTTCAGATAGGAATTGAGATTTCAGTGGTCAATTCGGCGAAGTGTGATATCAATTTCTCGAAAACTTTTGTATCAATTCGAACCAAATCTGGAAACTGCACATAGTTTTCGGATTGAGATGCACATGTTGAATTTGAATTTCAGTTCGATAGTTCAGATAGGAATCGAGATTTCAGTGGTCTATTCGGCAAAGTGTGATATCAATTCCTCAAAAACTGTTGGACCAATTCGACCCAAATCTTGAAACAGCACATAGTTTTCGAATTGAGATGCACATGTTGAATTTCAGATCGATAGTTCGGATAGGAATGGAGATTTCAGTACTCGATTCGACAAAATATCATTTCAATTCCTGAGGAACTATTGGATCGATTCGAACCAAATCTTGAAACTGCACATAGTTTTCGAATTGAGATACACATGTTGAATTTCAGTGCGATAGTTCGTATGGGAATTGAGATATCACACTTTGCCGAATAGACCACTGAAATCTCAATTCCTATCTGCACTATCGAACTGAAATTCAACATGTGCATCTCAATCCGAAAACTACGTGCAGTTTCAAGATTTGGTTCGAATTGATCCAATAGGTCCTTAGGAATTGAAATGATATTTTGTCGAATCGACTACTGAAATCTTCATTCCTATTAGAACTATCGATCTGAAATTCAACATGTGCAGAACCTATGAGAATGTGCCGAACCTAAGAGTTGATGATTCGATAGAGAATTGCACTCTAGAGAGCACTCCAAAGTGAACTGGAAAATGAAAAATTGAAAAACAATAAATTCGATTTTTTTTTAAACAAAGTCAGATATTTGAAAGTTTATCATGAAAATATAGGTTTTCAAATAAGCTGAATCCATTGCGAGCATTCTGGAAAGCCTATATCCCACCGATCAGATTTTCATTTTGGAAATGTCATTTTTCAAAAGTTGCAAATTTCAATCTGCGATATCTCTTGTTATATTCGTCTGATCCAATTGGGATTTCCGGTTTCGTAATCAGCGTTGATGAGGCTTCCGTTTCAGCGCGAAAACTAAAAATCGAAAATCTCGATTTTTTGGGTCAAAAATGAGCAAGGGGTTAGACCCCCCTAAAATGACCTATTTGCTTTTCTGCCTGAAAATCAGGAAGTTCAACTACTGTCTTAGGATATGGAGTGTATGATACTTACTTTGTTGATTCCACCAAACCAAACAGTTCAATAGAGAATTGCACTCCAGAGAGCAGTTCAAATTGAACTGGAAAATGAAAAATGGAAAAACAATAAATTCGATTTTTCTTTGAACAACGTCGGATATTTGAAAGTTCATCATGAAAATATAGGTTTCCGAATATGCTGAATCTATAGCAAGTATTCCTGAAAGCCTATCTCTCTCCGTTCAGATTTTCATCTTGAAAATGGCATTTTTCAAAAGTTGCAAATTTCAATCTGCAATATCTCTTGTTATATTCGTCTGATCCAATTGGGATTTCCGGTTTCGTAATCAGCGTTGATGAGGCTTCCGTTCAAGCGCAAAAACTAAAAATCGAAAATCTCGATTTTTTGGGTCAAAAATGAGCAAGGGGTTAGACCCCCCTAAAATGACCTATTTGCTCTTCTGCCTGAAAATCAGGAAGTTCAACTACTGTCTTAGGATATGGAGTGTATAATACTTACTTTGTTGATTCCACCAAACTAAACAGTTGATGATTCAATAGAGAATTGCACTCCAGAGAGCAGTTCAAATTGAACTGGAAAATGAAAAATGGAAAAACAATAAATTCGATTTTTTTTTTTAACAAGGTCGGATATTTGAAATTTCATCATGAAAATATAGGTTTCCGAATATGCTGAATCTATAGCAAGTATTCCTGAAAGCCTATCTCTCTCCGTTCAGATTTTCATCTTGAAAATGGCATTTTTCAAAAGTTGCAAATTTCAATCTGCAAAATCTCTTGTTATATTCGTCTGATCCAATTGGGATTTCCGGTTTCGTTATCAGCATTGATCAGGCTTTGATTCCAGCTCAACAACTAAATATCGAAAATCTCGATTTTTTGGGTCAAAAATGAGCAAGGGCTTAGACCCCCCTAAAATGACCTATTTGCTCCTCTGCATACAAATCAGGGTGTCCTACTACTGTTTTAGGAGATGGAGTGTATAATACTTACTTTTTTGATTCCATCAAACCCAACAGGTGATGATTCAATAGAGAATTGCACTCCAGAGAGCAGTTCAAAGTGAACTGGAAAATGAAAAATGGAAAAACAATAAATTCGAGTTTTTTTTTCAAACGAAGTCAGATATTTGAGAGTTTGATATGAAAATATAGGTTTTCAAATGAGCTGAATCCATTGCGAGCATTCTCAAAAGCCTATCTCTCACCGTTCAGATTTTCATCTTGAAAATGGCATTTTTCAAAAGTTGCAAATTTCAATCTGCAAAATCTCTTGTTATATTCGTCTGATCCAATTGGGATTTCCGGTTTCGTTATCAGCATTGATTAGGCTTCCATTCCAGCTCAAAAACTAAATATCGAAAATCTCGATTTTTTGGGTCAAAAATGAGCAAGGGAGACCCCCCTAAAATGACCTATTTGCTCCTCTGCATAAAAATCAGGGTGTCCTACTACTGTCTTAGGATATGGAGTGTATGGTACTTACTTTTTTGATTCAACTAAACCTAAAAGTTGATGATTCTATAGAGAATTGCACTCCAGAGAGCAGTTCAAAGTGAACTGGAAAATTGAAAAGCGAAAATCAATAAATTCGATTTTTTTTTACGAAGTCAGATATTTGAAGGTTTGATATGAAAATAAAGGTTCTCAAATACGCTGAATCTATTGCAAGCATTCCCGAAAGCCTATCTCCCACCGTTCAGATTTTCATTTTGGAAATGTCATTTTCCAAAGGTTGCAAATTTCAATCTGCAATATCTCTTGTTATATTCGTCTGATCCAATTGGGATTTCCGGTTTCGTAATCAGCCTTGATGAGGCTTCCATTTCAGCGCAAAAACTAAAAATCGAAAATGTCGATTTTTTGGTTCAAAAATGAGCAAGGGGTTAGACCCCCTAAAATGACCTATTTGCTCTTCTGCCTGAAAATCAGGAAGTTCAACTACTGTCTTAGGATATGGAGTGTATAATACTTACTTTGTTGATTCCACCAAACTAAACAGTTGATGATTCAATAGAGAATTGCACTCCAGAGAGCAGTTCAAATTGAACTGGAAAATGAAAAATGGAAAAACAATATTCGATTTTTCTTCAAACAACTTCCGATATTTGAAAGTTCATCATGAAAATATAGGTTTTCGAATATGCTGAATCTATAACAAGTAGGGGAGAGTGGGGTTATTGGGAACGGCGGGTAATTGGGAACAGCTAGTTAAAAAATACTTCCTCATGTGCGACACTGTCTTCAACATTTTCAACGGATGCATCTGGCCATTCTCAGGGCTTACTCAAAAGTTGCGTCGATAAGTTGCATATTTCTTGTCACGGTGAGTCAAAGAATGGATTTCGCATTTCTACTTTAATTTTTTCGTTTGTTATAATACTTGTAACTATCTCATTTTGAAGTTTAGAGGTGCCATATTTTGTTGATTCCATACTGGTACTATGTTTTTCCAAAACCTTCGTGATTTGAAGTTGAAAAACAATGGGTAAGTGAATGCCAGCCATTTTTTATTCTTTTGATAACTTGGGGTAATTAGGAACGATGTCAGGTGGGCAATTGGGAACGTACCTTATATCCCTTGCGTTCCCAATTACTTCTGTGCTGCTCTGGTTGATTGTTAAAAAAATATTTTAACGTTGAAATGTTTTGTACCTAGATGCCAAGAAATTATACAAAAAAGACCGAAACGAAATATGAAATTGAATATCCCTGCTGTGTGTTGGAAGATTTAAGAAACGAAAAGCTTACATTAGGCTAAGCTGGAAATACATACTCTGTTCGGAAAATTGAAACAAAATGAATTCAAGATATTATCGAGTTCACTAATAAAAAATCAACACGAAGAAAAGCAAAGAAAGCAAATACCTACAGAGAAATGTTAACAAGGAAAAAAATATACATAAAGAACCTAAAACCAACATGAAGAGGGTACAAAAAGGCACGCCAAAAGCAAAGGACTGAGAAATTCAACCCAGGTTACACAGCAAAGAAGAATTTTTCTGCATAATTTGCTATGTAAGGTATGAAGCCCTACCAATGGATGATTGTATCATGTGAGATACCTGTAAACTCTGGGCACATGGAAAAATGTACTGCAAGAGAAACAAGACGTGGATACTTGTGTGATATGTGCCATTTCTAATTATTTTTATTTGCTTCGGGACGGTTCACAATTACCCCATAGGGTGTCGGGTAAATAGAAACGATAGTATTTTTTGATTTCGTTGATATTTTTAAGGAAACGTTGATTTTTTATAATTTTTTGTTTCCGATTAGTACATAAATGAGCAAAGTTCATTTTTCAATGGAAGTTTAATATTTTTAGTGATTTTTTGTATAATTTTTCAGCATTTGAAATTAAGTGTTCCCAATTCCCCCACTTTCCCCTACTCCTGAAAGCCTATCTCTCTCCGTTCAGATTTTCATCTTGAAAATGTCATTTTGCAAAAGTTGCAAATTTCAATCTGCAATATCTCTTGTTATATTCGTCTGATCCAATTGGGATTTCCGGTTTCGTAATCAGCATTGATAAGGCTCCCGTGCCAGCTCAACAACTTAATATCGAAAATCTCGATTTTTTGGGTCAAAAAGGAGCAAGGGCTTAGACCCCCATAAAATGACCTATTTGCTCCTTTGCATAAAAATCAGGGTGTCCTACTACTGTCTTAGGATATGGAGTGTATAAAACTCACTTTTTTGATTCAACCGAACCTAACAGTCGATGATTCAATAGAGAATTGCACTCCAGAGAGCAGTTCAAAGTGATCTGGAAAATGAAAAATGGAAAAACAATAAATTCGGTTTTTTTTTTAAACAAAGTCAGATATTTGAAGGCTTGGTATGAAAATGAAGGTTTTCAAATACGCTGAATCTATTGCGAGCATTCTCAAAAGCCTATCTCTCACCTTTCATATTTTCATTTTGGAAATGTCATTTTTCAAAAGTTGAAAATTTCAATCTGCAATATCTCTTGTTATATTCGTTTGATCCAATTAGGATTTCCGGTTTCGTAATCAGCATTGATAAGGCTTCCATTCCAGCTCGAAAACTAAATATCGAAAATCTCGATTTTTTGGGTCAAAAATGAGCAAGGGCTTAGACCCCCCTAAAATGACCTATTTGCTCCTCTGCATAAAAATCAGGGTGTCCTACTACTGTCCTAGGATATGGAGTGTATAATACTTACTTTGTTGATTCCACCAAACTAAACATTTGAGGATTCAATAGAGAATTGCACTCCAGAGAGCAGTTCAAAGTGAACTGAAAAATGAAAAATGAAAAAACGATAAATTCGATTTTTCTTTAAAAAACGTCGGATATTTGAAAGTTCATCATGAAAATATAGGTTTTCGAATATGCTGAATCTATAGCAAGTATTCCTGAAAGCCTATCTCTCTCCGTTCAGATTTTCATCTTGAAAATGGCATTTTTCAAAAGTTGCAAATTTCAATCTGCAATATCTCTTGTTATATTCGTCTGATCCAATTGGGATTTCCGGTTTCGTAATCAGCATTGATCAGGCTCCCGTTCCAGCTCAACAACTAAATATCGAAAATCCCGATTTTTTGGGTCAAAAAGGAGCAAGGGCTTAGACCCCCATAAAATGACCTATTTGCTCCTTTGCATAAAAATCAGGGTGTCCTACTACTGTCTTAGGATATGGAGTGTATAAAACTCACTTTTTTGATTCAACCGAACCTAACAGTCGATGATTAAATAGAGAATTGCACTCTAGAGAGCAGTTCAAAGTGATCTGGAAAATGAAAAATGGAAAAACAATAAATTCGGTTTTTTTTTTTTACAAAGTCAGATATTTGAAGGCTTGGTATGAAAATGAAGGTTTTCAAATACGCTGAATCTATTGCGAGCATTCTCAAAAGCCTATCTCTCACCGTTCATATTTTCATTTTGGAAATGTCATTTTTCAAAAGTTGAAAATTTCAATCTGCAATATCTCTTGTTATATTCGTTTGATCCAATTAGGATTTCCGGTTTCGTAATCAGCATTGATAAGGCTTCCATTCCAGCTCGAAAACTAAATATCGAAAATCTCGATTTTTTGGGTCAAAAATGAGCAAGGGCTTAGACCCCCCTAAAATGACCTATTTGCTCCTCTGCATAAAAATCAGGGTGTCCTACTACTGTCCTAGGATATGGAGTGTATAATACTTACTTTGTTGATTCCACCAAACTAAACATTTGATGATTCAATAGAGAATTGCACTCCAGAGAGCAGTTCAAAGTGAACTGGAAAATGAAAAATGAAAAAACGATAAATTCGATTTTTCTTTAAAAAAACGTCGGATATTTGAAAGTTCATCATGAAAATATAGGTTTTCGAATATGCTGAATCTATAGCAAGTATTCCTGAAAGCCTATCTCTCTCCGTTCAGATTTTCATCTTGAAAATGGCATTTTTCAAAAGTTGCAAATTTCAATCTGCAATATCTCTTGTTATATTCGTCTGATCCAATTGGGATTTCCGGTTTCGTAATCAGCATTGATCAGGCTCCCGTTCCAGCTCAACAACTAAATATCGAAAATCTCGATTTTTTGGGTCAAAAAGGAGCAAGGGCTTAGACCCCTATAAAATGACCTATTTGCACCTCTGCATACAAATCAGGGTGTCCTACTACTGTCTTAGGATATGGAGTGTATAGTACTTACTTTTTTGATTCAACCAAACCTAACATATGATTATTCAATAGAGAATTGCACTCCAGAGAGCAGTTCAAAGTGATCTGGAAAATGAAAAATGGAAAAACAATAAATTCGATTTCTTTTCAAACGAAGTCAGATATTTGAAAGTTTGATATGAAAGTATAGGTTTTCAAATAAGCTGAATCCATTGCGAGCATTCTCAAAAGCCTATCTCTCACCGTTCATATTTTCATTTTGGAAATGTCATTTTTCAAAAGTTGAAAATTTCAATCTGCAATATCTCTTGTTATATTCGTTTGATCCAATTAGGATTTCCGGTTTCGTAATCAGCATTGATAAGGCTTCCATTCCAGCTCGAAAACTAAATATCGAAAATCTCGATTTTTTGGGTCAAAAATGAGCAAGGGCTTAGACCCCCCTTAAATGACCTATTTGCTCCTCTGCATAAAAATCAGGGTGTCCTACTACTGTCTTAGGATATGGAGTGTATAGTACTTACTTTTTTGATTCAACCAAACCTAACAGTTGATTATTCAATAGAGAATTGCACTCCAGAGAGCAGTTCAAAGTGGACTGGAAAATGAAAAACGGAAAAAAAATAAATTCGATTTTTTTTTTAACAAAGTGAGATATTTGAAGGCTTGGTATGAAAATGAAGGTTTTCAAATACGCTGAATCTATTGCGAGCATTCCCGGAAGCCTATCTCCCACCGTTCAGATTTTCATTTTGGAAAAGTCATTTTTCAAAAGTTGCAAATTTCAATCTGCAATATCTCTTGTTATATTCGTCTGATCCAATTGGGATTTCCGGTTTCGTAATCAGCATTGATCAGGCTTCCATTCCAGCTCAAAAACTTAATATCGAAAATCTCGATTTTTTGGGTCAAAAATGAGCAAGGGCTTAGACCCCCCTAAAATGACCTATTTGCTCCTCTGCATACAAATCAGGGTGTCCTACTACTGTTTTAGGATATGGAGTGTATAAAACTTACTTTTTTGATTCAACTAAACCTAACAGTTGATGATTCTATAGAGAATTGCACTCCAGAGAGCAGTCCAAAGTGAACTGGAAAATTGAAAATCGAAAATCAATAAATTCGATTTTTTCTTAAACGAAGTCAGATATTTGCAGGTTTGGTATGAAAATAAAGGTTTTCGAATACGCTGAATCTTTTGCGAGCATTCCCGAAAGCCTATCTCCCACCGTTCAGATTTTCATTTTGAAAATGTCATTTTTCAAAAGTTGCAAATTTCAATCTGCAATATCTCTTGTTATATTCGTCTGATCCAATTGGGATTTCCGGTTTCGTAATCAGCATTGATTAGCCTTCCATTCCAGCTCAAAAACCAAATATCGAAAATCTCGATTTTTTGGGTCAAAAATGAGCAAGATAAGATAAGATAAGATAAGATAATTTATTGGTGCTACTTTACAAAATACACTGTATTGCACAAGTCATATTTCAAAATAGGAATAGGATGATTTAACCATCTCATATCACAGTCAAAAATTATATAAAAAACATTTAACAAGAATAAAAAAACACCTGGACACTACAAATTTGGGAGGACACAATATACCATTCCAATCAAAAATAAGGAATATAGTAAATATTCAATAATTTATTTCAAAAGATGTCAGGTCACTGGACAAGAACTCCTGCACACTCCAAAATGCATTTGTCGTCAATATTTCATTGATTCTTTTGTTGAATTCTTTAGGATTGAGCCTCTTAACCTCCACAGGTAACTTACTGAAAAGTTTATGAGAGATGAAATTGGGACCATTCTTCGATTTTTCAAGTCGCATATACTTGGATTCTATATTATTTCTGTATCGTGTGTGATAATCATGGGTGTCCCCATATTTGGGGAGATCCCTGATATTATTATATGCATAGACAAGGCATTCATGAATGTATATAGATGGAAAAGTGAGAATCTTTAGTTCTTTGAAAGCGCTCAAGCAATCATCCCTATATCCCAGACCAGCCACTATTCTAACCGCTCTTCTCTGCAGTCTGAAAATTTTCTCCCTACTGGAACAGTTACCCCAGATGAGTACACAATATCGCAGGTGTGATTCGATGAGGCTGTGATAGGCAACCTTAACAACCTTCTTGGATACAATGTTAGCTAAGTTACGTAGTAGAAAGATATTCTTGGTCACCTTTGACGCTGTTTCATTGCCATGAGGAATCCATGTGAGACCAGAGTCCAGATGAACTCCCAGAAACTTTATCGACTCATTGGCATTATGATCTTTAAGTCCTCTTAAGTTGAACAACATGGTGTCGGTCTTCTCTTCATTACAAACAAGCTTGTTCAGTGCGAACCACTCCTTATCCCTTAATTCTGCTGCACACGCCAGCTGCTCAGCTCCTCGCATCTCCTTATGCTCCACAGTTATTCCCGAGTCATCCGCCCATAAGAGATGTTCGTAGGCCGCCATGAAAAAAGAAAAATCGTTCATAAAGATTATGAATAGTAGGGGTCCTAATATAGAACCCTGTGGCACCCCAAGACTTAATTGACCCTCTGTGGACCAAGTATTGTTGCAGAAAACCCTCTGTGTTCTGTTGAAGAAATAGGACCGAATGAGTCCGAGACCAACCTCGTCAAAACCGTATTTCGAAAGCTTGTCAACAAGAGCCTGCGGCGGTACGCAGTCGAAAGCTCGGCTCAGGTCTAAAAATATTGATAGTGAAAGCGAACCCCTCTCAAAACAATCCAGCGTGTACTCAACAAACCGCATTACAGCATCACATGTACTTGACCCTCTTCTATATCCGTATTGGTTCCTGTGAAACAAATTTTCTTTCTCAAAATAGTTCATTATCTGCACGCAGATGATCCTCTCGAAGACCTTTGAGAATATAGGGAGTAAGGAAATCGGTCTATAGTTTTTTTTATCACTCTTATCTCCCTTTTTGTGTATTGGGATTACCTTCGCCACCTTCAGACAATCTGGGAAAACCCCCTCCTTAATGCAGCGGTTTATTATCTTAGTGAGAGGCCCCACTATATGATTTATATTTCTTTTCAAAAGTGTTATTGACAGACCGTAGTAGTCCCTGGATTCACTCCCCTTCAGCGAATTTATTATATCCCTTGTATTGTTAAATGATACTTCATGAAATTGAAAATCACCTGCACGCCGATAATTTGCTTCCACGGATATCCCAGGCCCTGAAATATCAATATTCGGCAAATTATTCACCAGTTCATGTGGCAATGAAACAAAGTAGGAGTTCAACTCCTGTGAGCTCAAGGGTATAGACGAAACCACCTCTGACCGCCTCTTACTATTTATTATTTTCCACATATTCTTGCTAGGGTTACTGGAATTCAAGATGAAATTGTCATTAGCTGTCCTACGTGCTCTGCGCAGTGCTGCCCTGTACTCGCCACGTGCTCTGTTCCTCAATACTTTCATGTCATAATTTTTGAAATGATTATACAGATCATTGTAAAGTCTCACCTTCTCCCTCATCTCACGCAATTCAGCAGAGAACCATTTTACTCCCGAGTCGCAAGTTCTAGCTTTTATAACAACCTCTGGGAAAGATTCTTGGTATATTTCTATGAAACACCTATGAAAACTTTCAAAACAATCTCCTGGTGACAAAGACATATCATCTATAAAAGTCCAATCTTGTTCACTCAACAAGTTATGCATCCTACAATAGCCTACCTGTGTCAATGGTCTGCACCTGCTATTAGTGATGGAAGTGGTGGGTGCTGAATGCATTGGGATACTAATGCGCTGTGCATCATGGTCCGAAAAATTCACTCTCAGAATTTTGGGGAAAAAACTGCACAATTCTGCGTTCCTTACAAATATATTATCTATAATTTATCCATTCTTGTGGGCTCAAAAATAGTCTGTTTTAGGCCATAAGACTCAAGAACCTCCACCAGTGCTACAGCATTCCTATTCAGTGTATCATTCCCATACATGCTGAAAAACACATTAAAATCACCTGCAATAGCAAGATCATCATGAATATCCACCAAGTTCAAAACATTTTCAAGTATTTCCAAAAAATTCCCGAAATCACCATTAGTTGAGCGATAAATTGATATTAGGGTTAATTTCTGTGTTTTTATTGCAGCTATTTCACAGTCAAATTCCACTGACAAACTCACAATATTCCCCAGTACTTCGTAGTCATGGTTTCTACTCAAAATCATGGAACCACCACGCGATTTTTTCGTTCTGGAGAAAATGGAAGCTACGTGCCATCCACCTGAGGAGCAAGAGTCAGCTATCTCCGGCGAGAACCAATGCTCCGTCACACAGATAGCATCATGCATTTTGTTTTCCATGAGAAACAAGTCCCATTCATTCACCTTGTGGGAAGTCAATCCCTGAATATTCAAATGTATCACTCGGAAGGTGCATTTATTATCTCCAGCTTTGTTGTCGTTCATGTGCGGCCCTTTTGTACAACTTTCCTGTGGAAAAACATCGACACATATGCATCTTTCGGCCAGAGATCACATGATTTCGCTCTTTCCAGATTTTCTTCATTAATAGAGACTTTGTAGGAACGATAACACTCAGGATGTTTGGAATTCAATTCGGTGCATACAGCCTCCGTAAAATTCTGTTTCACCATGTTAGTGAATTCAGATGATGTTGTTTGTGTATTAATTCTTGAAACGAACAGGGATATAGTCTTAGGTATAGCTTTTATGGAGCTATCAGTCGCTTTCCCCATGATTGACCATTTATTATTATATTTCCCCTTTTGTTTGACTGGCCTGACAGATGCCTTGTTTGTTTTGAGTTGTGGATTCCTATCTGCGACATTCTCTGACGTTTGTTTGATGTACAAATTTCTATCGGTTGTTGACATTGATTCATTTGAGCTACCAAACTCCATGTTTGTTTCATCCTTGTTAGTACTAACTTCCAAAGATGAGACGAAGACTTCACAATTATCCTCGCCAACAGTAGACTTCGGATTCACCATTTTCACCGGACGTTCATTTTCCTTTTCCGCAGAATTTGTGTTTTCAGATGTCGGCAATAATGATTTCTTCACTGGTTGCAAGGAGCCAGTTGAAAAACCGACAGATGGCTTCTTTGATGCTGATGTACCGTCTCCGAATTTCTCCAAGATACTAATATAATTTTTCAATATTTTTATTTTATCATCAAGTTCATCAATCAACCTGTCTTTACCCCCAATGATCCTGTTCAAGTATTCCACCTCCAGATCTACATTCTTTTCTTCAACAGTATCGCCATTCTTTGGGACTTCATGGGCGTTATCTGCTCCAAACATTTCATCCTCCACAGTCAAACTATGGAGTTGGGAAACGGAATTTTCGAAACACAGTTCATTCAGACCACTAAGACGTTTTCTCAGCTTCTCAACTTCCAACTCTGCTTGTTTCAGTTTTGAGGTTATATCATCGCAGCAGAGCAATCTTCCTTTTTGGTCCACAAAAATACCACAAACTTTCAGTACACAACTAAAATGATATGAACTACTGCATCTAAAGCACGTTATGTAAGTTTTCACTTCTTTTACACATTTCTTGCAATAAATTTCCACACCGTTATTCGTACGTGGCGGAGCCATTGCGAGAGGGGGGTTAGACCCCCCTAAAATGACCCCTTTGCATAAAAATCAGGGTGTCCTACTACTGTCTTAGGATATGGAGTGTATGAAACTCACTTTTTCGATTCAACCGAACCTAACAGTTGATGATTCAATAGAGAATTGCACTCTAGAGAGCACTCCAAAGTGAACTGGAAAATGAAAAATTGAAAAAAAAAATAAATTCGAGATTTTTTTTTAAACAAAGTCAGATATTTGAAAGTTTATCATGAAAATATAGGTTTTCAAATAAGCTGAATCCATTGCGAGCATTCTGGAAAGCCTATCTCTCACCGATCAGATTTTCATTTTGGAAATGTCATTTTTCAACAGTTGAAAATTTCAATCTGCAATATCTCTTGTATATTCGTCTGATCCAATTGGGATTTCCGGTTTCGTAATCAGCATTGATAAGGCTTCCATTCCAGCTCAAAAACTAAATATCGAAAATCTCGATTTTTTGGGTCAAAAATGAGCAAGGGGTTAGACCCCCCTAAAATGACCCCTTTGCATAAAAATCAGGGTGTCCTACTACTGTCTTTGGATATGGAGTGTATAATACTTACTTTGTTGATTCAACCAAACCTAACAGTTGATGATTCTATATAGAGAATTGCACTCCAGAGAGCAGTTCAAAGTGAACTGGAAAATTGAAAATGGAAAAACAATAAATTCGATTTTTTTTTTAAACGAAGCCAGATATTTGAAGGTTTGGTATGAAAATAAAGGTTTTCAAATACGCCGAATCTATTGCGAGCATTCCCGAAAGCCTTTATCCCACCGATCAGATTTTCATTTTGGAAATGTCATTTTTCAAAAGTTGCAAATTTCAATCTGCAATATCTCTTGTTATATTCATCTGATCCAATTGGGATTTCCGGTTTCGTAATCAGCGTTGATGAGGCTTCCGTTCCAGCGCAAAAACTAAAAATCGAAAATCTCGATTTTTTTGGGTCAAAAATGAGCAAGGGGTTAGACCCCCCTAAAATGACCTATTTGCTTTTCTGCCTGAAAATCAGTAAGTTCAACTACTGTCTTAGGATATGGAGTGTATAATACTTACTTTGTTGATTCCACCAAACTAAACAGTTGATGATTCAATAGAGAATTGCACTCCAGAGAGCAGTTCAAATTGAACTGGAAAATGAAAAATGGAAAAACAATAAATTCGATTTTTCTTTGAACAACGTCGGATATTTGAAAGTTCATCATGAAAATATAGGTTTCCGAATATGCTGAATCTATAGCAAGTATTCCTGAAAGCCTATCTCTCTCCGTTCAGATTTTCATCTTGAAAATGGCATTTTTCAAAAGTTGCAAATTTCAATCTGCAATATCTCTTGTTATATTCGTCTGATCCAATTGGGATTTCCGGTTTCGTAATCAGCGTTTATGAGGCTTCCGTTCCAGCGCAAAAACTAAAAATCGAAAATCTCGATTTTTTGGGTCAAAAATGAGCAAGGGGTTAGACCCCCCTAAAATGACCTATTTGCTCTTCTGCCTGAAAATCAGGAAGTTCAACTACTGTCTTAGGATATGGAGTGTATAATACTTACTTTGTTGATTCCATCAAACTAAACAGTTGATGATTCAATAGAGAATTGCACTCCAGAGAGCAGTTTGTGATGTACCCAACTAGGGTAGGTTCGGCTAATCGTCTATGCGGTGGAGGGATGACGAATAATGTTCGGCAGACTCATCAAAGGTGTTTATTTCTTAAGACATGTTGATCGGAGCACAGACTATAGAATTGACAACCGTATGATGTAATTCAATTATGAATGAATACACACACTGAATGAATCTTCCTTAGCCAAATGCTATATATTATTTATACATTGTTTACGGGTTGTGTTTATAATACATCATGAATTGATAAATATGAATGACAATGGTTATAAACATACAGATATCGATTACGTGTGATTTCAAGATCAAGTCTATCTATCTGAGGCACGTTCTAATAATGATGTAAGGTTTCACAGGCCTTGCCGTCTCACGTATGAAAATATACAGGTTGTTCATACTGATACATACTACACCTTCCCTCTTTGTGAGAAAAAAAATTTTTCTATACAAAAATGAAAAATTTTTTTTTTTTTTCTTATCCATAACTTAATAACTATATATATATAATACATATCACAGTCTCAATGGGTCTTAAATCTACAAAGTTAAATACGTTAATATCCTAATCTAATTCTTAATTCTAATCACTGATTAGTCATTATTACTAGTTATGAGAAATACGGTTTCACTCTGTTCTTGTGCACTTCTTTGAGTTTGTTGTTGGCCGTTTTCACAATAATGTTCGGGTTTCGCACTTCCACTATTTCGTAGGGACCGTTAAATAAGGGGTCAAGTTTATTGTCAATGTTCTTATTATTCAAGAGCACCTTATCTCCTACTTTATAGTTTATTTCGTTACATTTCCTGTCGAAACTCTCTTTTCTCTTCAATTTTGTCTTTACCAAGTTTTCTCTAGCATCTTTCCATGCCGTTTGCAACCTATATTTTAGTTCAAGAGGATAGTTGTCAAAATTGTAGATTGGATCTACTTGGTTTTTTAAATTTTGTGGCAATCTACTAGGTTTTCCGAAAACTAATTCGTACGGAGTATAGCGAGTTGAAGAGTTAACGGTATTGTTATATGAAAAGCACCAATACGGAACCCAATTACTCCAGTTGTTACTTTCCTTAGCTGCGTGCATACGAAGGAAAGCTCCTAAGTGTTTATGCGAATTTTCAAGCGCACCTAGTGTTTCGTGGTGATAAGCTGTTGAATTGAATTGCTTAATTTTGAGCAAATCACACGATTCGCTGAATATTCTTGATAAGAATTCAGTGCCTTGGTCTGTAACAACTTCAGAAGGTATACCATATCTTAAAACAAAGTTTTGAATAAAAGATTTCGAAACTGTTTCTGCTTCTTTGTTTGGTAGTGGGTAACACTTTACAAATTTGGTTAAGTCGCATTGAATTGTGAGTATATATTTGTTATTTTCGATATCTATAGGTAATGGACCTACGAGATCTAGAAAAATTTTCTGAAAGGCAGACGAAGCTGTGGTAGTGATTGTCAAAGGTTCTTTTCTAGGTAAAGAATGTTTATGACGTTGACAATCATCACACTTCTTTACAAATTTTTCAACATCAGATCTTAAGCCATTCCAGAAATACTCTCTTTTGATATTGTTGAACATGCGTTCGATACCTGCATGTCCACCGGTTGGAAGCATGTGAAAATCGTTCAGAATTATTTGCCTTAATTCTCTGTCTTCGATTCGCGTTACATCTCTTATTATATTAATCTTTAAGGATGTTCCTAGAATTTCATTCTTATAATTTGTCAACATATTCAAAAATTTTATATTACTAGCTAGCTTTATGAGGTACAATTCTAATATATTATTTTCTGCGCATAATTTTTCCAGTTTCCTCAACGATGTACCTAAGTCGTACGCTGATCGGATATCCTGGTTAATGAAAATAATTTGTGAATTCACATTATATATTAAATTCTCATTGTAATCCTCTAAATGTTGATTTTTCAAATTATTAAATTCTTTTTCTGAAATTGGTCTTAACTCAACACTTTTTGCTGGACGTTTTGAAACTTCGACAACAACAGGGTGATCAATCCTTTTGCCATCGGAGGCATTCGTCTCATGTTGTTTAGAACCTACTTCATTTTTAGTTCGAGATCTCGTCATGACGCATATATTTCCAACTATACCGTTCGTCATTTCATTGAGTTCTGCTGAATCTATTTTAATACGCGATAAGGCATCTGCTGTTACATTTTCTGAACCTTTTACATAATGAACCGTGAAGTCATATTCTTCTAAAATCAAACGGAATTTGGTTAATCGACTAGATGGATTGGTCATACTGAACAAATAAATCAGTGGTCGGTGATCTGTTAAGATTTTAAATTTCCGTCCATACAAATAAGGTCTGAAATGTTTGACTGACCAAACTATTGCTAAGAGCTCTTTTTCAATTGTACAATAGTTCTTTTCTGCTGGATTCAAACTTCGTGAAGCAAAGGCTATTGGATGGTCATTAGAATTTGATAAAACTGAACCTAATGCAAATCCACTAGCATCCGTTCTTAGAATGAACTCGTTATTCTCTGAAAAATCTGGATATTGTAGAATAGGTGCTGTCCGAAGGACTTGCCTTAAGGTTTGAAATGATTTTTCGCAATCTTCCGTCCATTGAAAAATTTTTCCTTTGCGTGATAAGTTGTTCAAAGGTTGAGCGATTGCTGCAAAATTTTGAATGAATTTCCTGTAATAATTAGCCAATGCAACAAAACGTTTTACTTCCTCAGAGCTTGTAGGTACAGGATATCGTGAAATAGCATCGATTTTTTCTGGATCTGGCGAAATGCCCTTATCCGAAATGATATGACCTAGATACAACATTTCCTTCTTCAAGAATTCACATTTACTAGGATTCAATTTCAAATTAACCTCCCTCAGTCGTTGTAATACTTTCACTAAATTTTGATTATGGTTTTGCAACGAATGTCCAAAGATTATTAAATCATCCAAATAAATAAAACATGAATCGTAATTTAAACCTGACATAGCTATTGTCATAAGTCTTGAAAATGAGCTAGGGCTTGTTTTTAAACCCATTCCTAGTCTTTTCATTTGATATTGACCTCTTTCAGTTGTGAACGCAGTGTAGGGTCGGCTTTGGGGATGTAGTTCCAGCTGGTAATATCCTTGCGCTAAATCTAGATGAGAAAAGTAAGTTGCTCCTGACAAGGAATCTAGTATTTCAGTAATGTTTGGTAATGGAAATTTATCACCTTTAATTTGCTTGTTCAGTAATCTATAATCTAATACTACTCGAAATTTCTTAACTCCATTGTGATCTGGTTTCTTTGGTACAATTAGTAACGGTGAGGACCATTCAGATCTGGCTTCCTCTATAATCCCGTCTCGAAGCATTTTGTCTACTTGTTTATGAATTTCATTTTTCTGCGAATGCGGTAATCTATACGGTTTTACATAAACTGGTTGAGCATCTGGTTTGAGTAAAATTTTTTGTTGGTATAAATTGGTAACAGTTAAAGGATCACCGTCTACATGAAAAATATCTGCATACTTGGCACAAATTTTTTGTACGGAAGCTATTTCTTCCTTGTTCAATGATTTCATATTGATTGAATCTAATATTTCATCTACTCTTTGTACGGATATTTCATTTCTACCATAATTTATAACATCGAAATTTGAAAGACTCTCCAGTTTTGGAATAAAATTTTTCAACTTTATTTCTCTATCGTTCACATTTAACAATCTAATTGGAACTCTTTTATCTTCCGGTTTTGCGATCATTCCTGCGATGATAACGCCTTCGCATATTTGTTCGTTTAGAATGACACATTCTTCTGTTTCCTCAGTATGACAATAATGAATTATTTCGCATCTAGGTGGTATAATAGTATAATGTTCAACTTTGGATTTCAACGGTACCTTAATTTCTCCATTATTATTCTTTAGTTTCAAAATGAAATTTTCGTAATCAATTACTGCTTTGTGTTTTTTGAAAAAATCTGATCCTAGTACACCTTGTATACTCGAGTCAAAGGACTTTATAACTGAAAAATTGTGGGTGAATTTTGCATATTTGAAAATAATTGAAATGTTTGCGGAGCCCATGGAAGATGTGCATCCGGCTATACCTTTGATCTTTATTTTTTCTTTAGTATCTAAATATTCTCCTTTCGCTAAAAATTCTGAAAATATACAGGTAATGCTTGCACCTGTGTCAATTAAAAAATTCAATTCATTCTTGCCATATTTCACTGAAACATAATTCAAAGCATTCAAATTGTAACTAACATGACTGTTGGTCACGAAAAAACTTATCTGCTTCGGTATTTTGCTCTGTACAAGAGTTTGTGCCATTATCGGCAAAATATGCTCTTTGCTGTTTCGAGTACCCTTTGTTATTGTTTTTCGAATGATTGGTGAACTTGCGACCGCGACCTTGTCCGTAATTATTTTTCGCTGAATTGAAATTATGCTTGTTGGTATTCTCTTTGCGGTCACGACCTCGATGTGAATGGTCAAAATTTCCTTTTCGATTAAAATCATTACGATTTCGATTGAAATTTTTCATATGGAAAACTTTCTGGCTAGATGCTTGAGATGAAATTTTTACAAGTTCCTCTTCCTTAGCTGATGCTACAGCATCTTTGAGGTTGTCAAAATTTCTTGCCTTTATGATAGTTCTGATTTCCGTATTTCGTAATCCGTTGGAGAATGCGCCTAGAGCAATTTTTTCATTCACTTTGGCTAAAACAGTTAATGCTTCTGGTGCATTATCTGCTTGAGCGATCGTTAAATCGAGAGACAACTGTTCAACTAGTTTAGCGAAATCTTCTATTGTCTTATTCTCTTGTTTCAGATTGTGGAGTTGAGTTGATAAAGCTGTTGGTGACTTTTTTGTTATGAGGGTTTTTTTCATATCTATTACCAAATCTTCAACTTTCTGATACTCTTTCCGTAACCTCAATTTAGCATTTGCAGTCAATTTGATTTTTAGCACATAATTGATCAGAGACTTTTTACCTTGATCATCGAGCATATCGGTATATAACTCTATGGCATCAATTAATTGTAATACGGACTCTTCTTCATTAGTAATAGCTGGCAATAAAGAGGATGCTGTCCTCAAGTCAAATTTTTCCGTCATTGTTGATTTTTCTGAGTTCTGTTTATCTTCAATTAATTTAGACCTTTCTTGAAGCAATTTTCTAGATTCTGACAGTGACTTTTCTATGATTGCTTGGTGAGGATTCAATGCTATGAGAAAATTTGGTTCCGACTTGACAGTTTTATTTAACTTGTTAAATTTATATTCTAACTGCACTAGTTCATTGAGAAATTTATCGACTCTGTCGGCCCGTTCCCTACGTTCTCGCGGCTCCTTTCTGATATTTTCGAGGAATTTTTGAGACACCCCACTTAACTCGGCAAATAGTTCATCAAATTCCATGGACAATTAGACATAACAAGGAAAAATTTCTTACGGTATATTTCTCCTTTACACTAATTCCTGGTGGCTTCTCCTATTGCGACCCCATCGGACTATATCCGGAACATCACATTCCCTTCGAATTTCTTCGTTTCTCCTTCTGTCTCGTAATGTGAGGCCTAGGACGTTTCTGAGCACTTTCATCTCGGCAGTTCGTAGTGCGTTCTTCATTAATTTAGCGTCGGCTCTCGTTTCAATCCCATCTTGGCTTGGTTACGAATACTCAGGCAAAACCATATGGACCTCTAACCGCATACGACTGGCAGGATCGCCATGTGATGTACCCAACTAGGGTAGGTTCGGCTAATCGTCTATGCGGTGGAGGGATGACGAATAATGTTCGGCAGACTCATCAAAGGTGTTTATTTCTTAAGACATGTTGATCGGAGCACAGACTATAGAATTGACAACCGTATGATGTAATTCAATTATGAATGAATACACACACTGAATGAATCTTCCTTAGCCAAATGCTATATATTATTTATACATTGTTTACGGGTTGTGTTTATAATACATCATGAATTGATAAATATGAATGACAATGGTTATAAACATACAGATATCGATTACGTGTGATTTCAAGATCAAGTCTATCTATCTGAGGCACGTTCTAATAATGATGTAAGGTTTCACAGGCCTTGCCGTCTCACGTATGAAAATATACAGGTTGTTCATACTGATACATACTACAAGTTCAAATTGAACTGGAAAATGAAAAATGGAAAAACAATAAATTCGATTATTTTTTGAACAACGTCGGACATTTGAAAGTTCATCATGAAAATATAGGTTTCCGAATATGCTGAATCTATAGCAAGTATTCCTGAAAGCCTATCCCTCTCCGTTCAGATTTTCATCTTGAAAATGGCATTTTTCAAAAGTTGCAAATTTCAATCTGCAATATCTCTTGTTATATTCGTCTGATCCAATTGGGATTTCCGGTTTCGTTATCAGCATTGATCAGGCTTTGATTCCAGCTCAACAACTAAATATCGAAAATCTCGATTTTCTGGGTCAAAAATGAGCAAGGGCTTAGACCCCCCTGAAATGACCTATTTGCTCCTCTGCATACAAATCAGGGTGTCCTACTACTGTTTTAGGATATGGAGTGTATAATACTTACTTTTTTGATTCAACCAAACCCAACAGGTGATGATTCAATAGAGAATTGCACTACAGAGAGCAGTTCAAAGTGAACTGGAAAATTGAAAATCGAAAATCAATAAATTCGATTTTTTCTTAAACGAAGTCAGTTATTTGCAGGTTTGGTATGAAAATGAAGGTTTTCGAATACGCTGAATCTTTTGCGAGCATTCCCGAAAGCCTATCTCCCACCGTTCAGATTTTCATTTTGAAAATGTCATTTTTCAAAAGTTGCAAATATCAATCTGCAATATCTCTTGTTATATTCATCTGATCCAATTGGGATTTCCGGTTTCGTAATCAGCATTGATTAGCCTTCCATTCCAGCTCAAAAACTAAATATCGAAAATCTCGATTTTTTGGGTCAAAAATGAGCAAGGGAGACCCCCCTAAAATGACCTATTTGCTCCTCTGCATAAAAATCAGGGTGTCCTACTACTGTCTTAGGATATGCAGTGTATGGTACTTACTTTTTTGATTCAACCAAACCTAACAGTTGATGATTCTATAGAGAATTGCACTCCAGAGAGCAGTTCAAAGTGAACTGGAAAATTGAAAATCGAAAATCAATAAATTCGATTTTTTTTTTAAACAAAGTCAGATATTTGAAAGTTTATCATGAAAATTTAGGTCTTCAAATAAGCTGAATCCATTGCGAGCATTCTGGAAAGCCTATCTCTCACCGATCAGATTTTCATTTTGGAAATGTCATTTTTCAACAGTTGAAAATTTCAATCTGCAATATCTCTTGTATATTCGTCTGATCCAATTGGGATTTCCGGTTTCGTAATCAGCATTGATAAGGCTTCCATTCCAGCTCAAAAACTAAATATCGAAAATCTCGATTTTTTGGGTCAAAAATGAGCAAGATAAGATAAGATAAGATAAGATAATTTATTGGTGCTACTTTACAAAATACACTGTATTGCACAAGTCATATTTCAAAATAGGAATAGGATGATTTAACCATCTCATATCACAGTCAAAAATTATATAAAAAACATTTAACAAGAATAAAAAAACACCTGGACACTACAAATTTGGGAGGACACAATATACCATTCCAATCAAAAATAAGGAATATAGTAAATATTCAATAATTTATTTCAAAAGATGTCAGGTCACTGGACAAGAACTCCTGCACACTCCAAAATGCATTTGTCGTCAATATTTCATTGATTCTTTTGTTGAATTCTTTAGGATTGAGCCTCTTAACCTCCACAGGTAACTTACTGAAAAGTTTATGAGAGATGAAATTGGGACCATTCTTCGATTTTTCAAGTCGCATATACTTGGATTCTATATTATTTCTGTATCGTGTGTGATAATCATGGGTGTCCCCATATTTGGGGAGATCCCTGATATTATTATATGCATAGACAAGGCATTCATGAATGTATATAGATGGAAAAGTGAGAATCTTTAGTTCTTTGAAAGCGCTCAAGCAATCATCCCTATATCCCAGACCAGCCACTATTCTAACCGCTCTTCTCTGCAGTCTGAAAATTTTCTCCCTACTGGAACAGTTACCCCAGATGAGTACACAATATCGCAGGTGTGATTCGATGAGGCTGTGATAGGCAACCTTAACAACCTTCTTGGATACAATGTTAGCTAAGTTACGTAGTAGAAAGATATTCTTGGTCACCTTTGACGCTGTTTCATTGCCATGAGGAATCCATGTGAGACCAGAGTCCAGATGAACTCCCAGAAACTTTATCGACTCATTGGCATTATGATCTTTAAGTCCTCTTAAGTTGAACAACATGGTGTCGGTCTTCTCTTCATTACAAACAAGCTTGTTCAGTGCGAACCACTCCTTATCCCTTAATTCTGCTGCACACGCCAGCTGCTCAGCTCCTCGCATCTCCTTATGCTCCACAGTTATTCCCGAGTCATCCGCCCATAAGAGATGTTCGTAGGCCGCCATGAAAAAAGAAAAATCGTTCATAAAGATTATGAATAGTAGGGGTCCTAATATAGAACCCTGTGGCACCCCAAGACTTAATTGACCCTCTGTGGACCAAGTATTGTTGCAGAAAACCCTCTGTGTTCTGTTGAAGAAATAGGACCGAATGAGTCCGAGACCAACCTCGTCAAAACCGTATTTCGAAAGCTTGTCAACAAGAGCCTGCGGCGGTACGCAGTCGAAAGCTCGGCTCAGGTCTAAAAATATTGATAGTGAAAGCGAACCCCTCTCAAAACAATCCAGCGTGTACTCAACAAACCGCATTACAGCATCACATGTACTTGACCCTCTTCTATATCCGTATTGGTTCCTGTGAAACAAATTTTCTTTCTCAAAATAGTTCATTATCTGCACGCAGATGATCCTCTCGAAGACCTTTGAGAATATAGGGAGTAAGGAAATCGGTCTATAGTTTTTTTTATCATTCTTATCTCCCTTTTTGTGTATTGGGATTACCTTCGCCACCTTCAGACAATCTGGGAAAACCCCCTCCTTAATGCAGCGGTTTATTATCTTAGTGAGAGGCCCCACTATATGATTTATATTTCTTTTCAAAAGTGTTATTGACAGACCGTAGTAGTCCCTGGATTTACTCCCCTTCAGCGAATTTATTATATCCCTTGTATTGTTAAATGATACTTCATGAAATTGAAAATCACCTGCACGCCGATAATTTGCTTCCACGGATATCCCAGGCCCTGAAATATCAATATTCGGCAAATTATTCACCAGTTCATGTGGCAATGAAACAAAGTAGGAGTTCAACTCCTGTGAGCTCAAGGGTATAGACGAAACCACCTCTGACCGCCTCTTACTATTTATTATTTTCCACATATTCTTGCTAGGGTTACTGGAAGCTTGCTAAGCTTGCTAAGGAACTATTGAATCAATTCGAACCAAATCTTGAAACTGCACATAGTTTTCGGATTGAGATGCACATGTTGAATTTCAGTTCGATAGTTCAGATAGGAATTGAGATTTCAGTGGTCAATTCGGCAAAGTGTGATATCAATTCCTCGAAAACTGTTGGATCAATTCCAACCAAATCTTGAAATTTTACACAGTTTTCGAATTGAGATGCACATGTTGAATTTCAGTTCGATAGTTCAGATAGGAATTGAGATTTCAGTGGTCGAATCGACAAAATATCATTTCAATTCCTAAGGAACTATTGGATCAATTCGACTCAAATCCCGAAACTGTACACAGTTCTTGATTTGAGATGTACATGTTGAATTTTAGTTCAATAGTTCAGATAGGAATTGTGATTTCAGTGGTCAATTCGGCAAAGTGTCATATCAAATCCTCGAAAACTGTTGGATCAATTCGAACCAAATCTTGAAACTTTACATTGTTTTCGGATTGAGATGCACATGTTGAATTTCAGTTCGACAGTTCTGATAGGAATGAAGATTTCAGTAGTCGATTCGGCAAAATATCATTTCAATTCCTGAGGTACTATTGGATCGATTCGAACCAAATCTTGAAACTGCACATAGTTTTCGAATTGAGATGCACATGTTGAATTTCAGTTCGATAGTTCAGATAGGAATTGAGATTTCAGTGGTCAATTCGGCAAAGTGTCATATCAATTCCTCGAAAACTGTTGGAGCAATTCGAACCAAATCTTGAAACTTTACATTGTTTTCGGATTGAGATGCACATGTTGAATTTCAGTTCGATAGTTCTGATAGGAATGAAGATTTCAGTAGTCGATTCGGCAAAATATCATTTCAATTCCTAAGGTACTATTGGATCGATTTGAACCAAATCTTGAAACTGCACATAGTTTTCGAATTGAGATGCACATGTTGAATTTCAGTTCGATAGTTCTAATAGGAATGGAGATTTCAGTAGTCGATTCGACAAAATATCATATCAATTCCTGAGGAAATATTAAATCAATTCGAACCAAATCTTGAAACTGCACATAGTTTTCGGATTGAGATGCACATGTTGAATTTCAGTTCGATAGTTCAGATAGGAATTGAGATTTCAGTGATCAATTCGGCAAAGTGTGATATCAATTCCTTGAAAACTGTTGGATCAATTCGAACCAAATCTTGAAACTGCACATAGTTTTCGAAATGAGATGCATATGTTGAATTTCAGTTCGATAGTTCAGATAGGAATTGAGATTTCAGTGGTCTATTCGGCAAAGTATGATATCAATTCCTCAAAAGCTGTTGGATCAATTCGAACCAAATCTTGAAACTGCACATAATTTTCGAATTGAGATGCACATGTTGAATTTCAGATCGATAGTTCAGATAGGAATGGAGTTTTGATTCGGCAAAGTATGATATCAATTCCTAAAAACTGTTGAATCAATTCGAACCAAATCTTGAAACTGCACATAGTTTTCGAATTGAGATGCACATGTTGAATTTAAGTTCGATAGTTCTGATAGGTATCGAGATTTCAGTGGACGATTCAACATAGTATCATTTGAATTCCTAAGGAACTATTTGATCAATTCGACTCAAATCCCGAAACTGTACACAGTTTTTGATTTGAGATGCACATGTTGAATTTTAGTTCAATAGTTCAGATAGGAATTGTGATTTCAGTGGTCAATTCGGCAAAGTGTCATATCAAATCCTCGAAAACTGTTGGATCTATTCGAACCAAATCTTGAAACTTTACATTGTTTTCGGATTGAGATGCACTTGTTGAATTTCAGTTCGATAGTTCTGATAGGAATGAAGATTTCAGTAGTCGATTCGGCAAAATATCATTTCAATTCCTAAGGTACTATTGGATCGATTCGAACCAAATCTTGAAACTGCACATAGTTTTCGAAATGAGATGCATATGTTGAATTTCAGTTCGATAGTTCAGATAGGAATTGAGATTTCAGTGGTCTATTCGGCAAAGTATGATATCAATTCCTCAAAAGCTGTTGGATCAATTCGAACCAAATCTTGAAACTGCACATAATTTTCGAATTGAGATGCACATGTTGAATTTCAGATCGATAGTTCAGATAGGAATGGAGTTTTGATTCGGCAAAGTATGATATCAATTCCTAAAAACTGTTGAATCAATACGACCCAAACCTCGAAACTGTACACAGTTTTCGAATTGAGATGCACATGTTGAATTTCAGTTCGATAGTTCAGATAGGAATTGAGATTTCAGTGGTCGAATCGACAAAATATAATTTCAATTCCTAAGGAACTATTTGATCAATTCGACTCAAATCCCGAAACTGTACACAGTTTTTGATTTGAGATGCACATGTTGAATTTAAGTTCAATAGTTCAGATAGGAATTGTGATTTCAGTGGTCAATTCGGCAAAGTGTCATATCAAATCCTCGAAAACTGTTGGATCTATTCGAACCAAATCTTGAAACTTTACATTGTTTTCGGATTGAGATGCACTTGTTGAATTTCAGTTCGATAGTTCTGATAGGAATGAAGATTTCAGTAGTCGATTCGGCAAAATATCATTTCAATTCCTAAGGTACTATTGGATCGATTCGAACCAAATCTTGAAACTGCACATAGTTTTCAAATTGAGATGCACATGTTGAATTTCATTTCGATAGTTCAGATAGGAATTGAGATTTCAGTGGTCAATTCGGCAAAGTGTGATATCAATTCCTCAAAAACTGTTGGATCAATTCGAACCAAATCTTGAAACTGCACATAGTTTTCCGGATTGAGATGCACATGTCGAATTTCAGTTCGATAGTTCAGATAGGAATTGAGATTTCAGTGGTCTATTCGGCAAAGTGTGATATCAATTCCTCAAAAACTGTTCGATCAATTCGAACCAAATCTTGAAACTGCACATAGTTTTCGGATTGAGATGCACATGTTGAATTTCAGTTCGATAGTTCAGATAGGAATTGAGATTTCAGTGGCCTATTCGGCAAAGTATGATATCAATTCCTCAAAAGCTGTTGGATCAATTCGAACCAAATCTTGAAACTGCACATAATTTTCGAATTGAGATGCACATGTTGAATTTCAGATCGATAGTTCTAATAGGAATGGAGATTTCAGTAGTCGATTCGACAAAATATCATTTCAGTTCCTAAGGAACTATTGAATCAATTCGAACCAAATTTTGAAACTGCACATAGTTTTCGGATTGAGATACACATGTTGAATTTCAGTTCGATAGTTCAGATAGGAATTGAGATTTCAGTGGTCAATTCGGCAATGTGTGATATCAATTCATCGAAAACTGTTGGATCAATTCGAACCAAATCTTGAAACTGCACATAGTTTTCGAATTGAGATGCACATGTTGAATTTCAGTTCGATAGTGCAGATAGGAATTGAGATTTCAGTGGTCTATTCGGCAAAGTGTGATATCAATTCCACGAAAACTGTTGGATCAATTCGAACCAAATCTTGAAACTGTACACAGTTGTTGATTTGAGATGCACATGTTGAATTTCAGTTCGATAGTTCAGATAGGAATTGAGATTTCAGTGGTCAATTCGGCAAAGTGTGATATCAATTCCTCGAAAGCTGTTGGATCGATTCGAACCAAATCTTGAAACTGCACATAGTTTTCGAATTGAGATGCACATGTTGAATTTCAGTTCGATAGTGCAGATAGGAATTGAGATATCAGTGGTCAATTCGGCAAAGTGTGATATCAATTCCTCGAAAACTGTTGGATCAATTCGAACCAAATCTTGAAACTGCACATAGTTTTCGAATTGAGATGCACATGTTGAATTTCAGTTCGATAGTTCAGATAGGAATTGAGATTTCAGTGGTCAATTCGGCAAAGTGTGATATCAATTCGAAAACTGTGTAAAATTTCAAGATTTGGTTCGAATTGATCCAACAGTTTTTGAGGAATTGATATCACACTTTGCCGAATTGACCAATGATATCCCAATTCCTATCTAAACTATCGAACTGAAATTCAACATGTGCATCTCAATTCGAAAACTGTGTACAGTTTCGAGATTTGGGTCGAATTGATCCAACAGTTCCTTGGGAATTTAAATGATATTTTGTCGAATCGACCACTAAAATCTCAATTCCTATCGAAACTATCGAACTGAAATTCAACATGTGCATCTCAATCCGAAAACTATGTGCAGTTTCAAGATTTGGTTCGAATTGATCCAACAGTTTTCGAGGAATTGATATCACACTTTGCCGAATTGACCACTGAAATCTCAATTCCTATTAGAACTATCGATCTGAAATTCAACATGTGCATCTCATTTCGAAAACTATGTACAGTTTCGAGATTTGGGTCGAATTGATCCAACAGTTCCTTGGGAATTTAAATGATATTTTGTCGAATCGACCACTAAAATCTCAATTCCTATCAGAACTATCGAACTGAAATTCAACATGTGCATCTCAATCCGAAAACTATGTGCAGTTTCAAGATTTGGTTCGAATTGATCCAACAGTTTTCGAGGAATTGATATCACACTTTGCCGAATTGACCACTGAAATCTCAATTCCTATCTGAACTATCGAACTGAAATTCAACATATGCATCTCATTTCGAAAACTATGTGCAGTTTCAAGATTTGGTTCGAATTGATCGAACAGTTTTCAAGGAATTGATATCACACTTTGCCGAATTGACCACTGAAATCTCAATTCCTATCTGAACTATCGAACTGAAATTCAACATGTGCATCTCAATCCGAAAACTATGTGTAGTTTCAAGATTTGTGTCGAATTGATCCAATAGTTCCTTAGGAATTGAAATGATATTTTGTCTAATCGACTACTGAAATCTCCATTCCTATCAGAACTACCGATCTGAAATTCAACATGTGCATCTCAATTCGAAAACTATGTGCAGTTTCAAGATTTGGGTCGAATTGGTCCAACAGTTTTTGAGGAATTGATATCACACTTTGCCGAATAGACCACTAAAATCTCAATTCCTATCAGAACTGTCGAACTGAAATTCAACATATGCATCTCATTCCGAAAACTATGTGCAGTTTCAAGATTTGGTTCGAATTGATCCAACAGTTTTCAAGGAATTGATATCACACTTTGCCAAATTGATCACTGAAATCTCAATTCCTATCTGAACTATCGAACCGAAATTCAACATGTGCATCTCAATCCGAAAACTATGTGCAGTTTCAAGATTTGTTTCGAATTGATCCAATAGTTCCTTAGGAATTGAAATGATATTTTGACGAATCGAGTACTGAAATCTCCATTCCTATCAGAACTATCGAACCGAAATTCAACCTATGCATCTCATTTCAAAAACTTTGTGCAGTTTCAAGATTTGGTTCGAATTGAATCAACAGTTTTCGAGGAATTGATATCACACTTTGCCGAATTGACCACTGAAATCTCAATTCCTATCTAAACTATAAACTGAAATTCAACATCTGCATCTCAATACGAAAACTGTGTGAAATTTCAAGATTTGGTTCAAATTGAACCAACAGTTTTCGTCGAATTGATCCTAAGGAATTGAAATTATATTTTGTCGAATCTCAATTCCTATCTGAACTATCGAACTGAAATTCAACATGTCCATCTCAATTCGAAAACTGTGTACAGTTTTCAGATTTGGGTCGAATTGATCCAACAATTCCTTGGGAATTGAAATGATATTTTGTCGAATCTACCACTGAAATCTGAATTCCTATCAGAACTATCGAACTGAAATTCAACATGTGCATCTCAATCCGAAAACTATGTGCAGTTTCAAGATTTGGTTCGAATTGATCCAACAGTTTTCGAGGAATTGATATCACACTTTGCTGAATTGACCACTGAAATCTCAATTCCTATCTGAACTATCGAACTGAAATTCAACATGTGCATCTCAATTCGAAAACTGTGTGGAGTTTCAAGATTTGGTTCGAATTGATCTAACAGTTTTCGAGAAATTGATATCACACTTTGCCGAATCGACTACTGAAATCTCCATTCCTATTAGAACTATCGATCTGAAATTCAACATGTGCATCTCCATTCGAAAATTATGTCGAGTTTCAAGATTTGGTTCGAATTGATCCAACAGTTTTCGAGGAATTGATATCACACTTCGCCGAATTGACCACTGAAATCTCAATTCCTATCTGAACTATCGAACTGAAATTCAACATGAGCATCTCAATTCGAAAACTGTGTGAAATTTCAAGATTTGGTTCGAATTGAACCAACAGTTTTCGAGGAATTGATATCACACTTTGCCGAATTGACCACTGAAATCTCAATTCCTATCTGCACTATCGAACTGAAATTCAACATGTGCATCTCAATTCGAAAACTATGTGAAGTTTCAAGATTTGTTTCGAATTGATCCAACAGTTTTCGGAGGAATTGATATCACACTTTGTTGAATTGACCACTGAAATCTCAATTCCTATCTGAATTGTCGAACTGAAATTCAACATGTGCATCTCGATTCGAAAACCATGCAGTTTCAAGATTTGGTTCGAATTGATCCAATAGTTCCTTAGGAATTGAAATAATATTTTGTCGAATCGACTACTGAAATCTCCATTCCTATCAGAACTATCAATCTGAAATTCAACATGTGCATCTCAATTCGAAAACTATGTGCAGTTTCAAGATTTGGGTCGAATTGGTCCAACAGTTTTTGAGGAATTGATATCACACTTTGCCGAATAGACCACTGAGATCTCAATTCCTATCTGAACTATCGAACTGAAATTCGACATATGCATCTCAATTCGAAAACTATGCGCAGTTTCAAGATTTGGTTCGAATTGATCCAATAGTTCCTTAGGAATTGAAATAATATTTTGTCGAATCGACTACTGAAATTTCCATTCCTATCAGAACTATCGATCTGAAATTCAACATGTGCATCTCAATTCGAAAACTATGTGCAGTTCCAAGATTTGTTTCGAATTGCTCCAACAGTTTTCGAGAAATTGATATCACATTTTGTTGAATTGACCACTGAAATCTCAATTCCTATCTGAACTGTCGAACTGAAATTCAACATGTGCATCTCAATTCGAAAACCATGTGCAGTTTCAAGATTTGGTTCGAATTGATCCAATAGTTCCTTAGGAATTGAAATAATATTTTGTCGAATCGACTACTGAAATCTCCATTCCTATCAGAACTATCGATCTGAAATTCAACATGTGCATCTACATTCGAAAACCATGTGCAGTTTCAAGATTTGGTTCGAATTGATCCAACAGTTTTCGAGGAATTGATATCACACTTCGCCAAATTGACCACTGAAATCTCAATTCCTATCTGAACTATCGAACTGAAATTCAACATGTGCATCTCAATTCGGAAACTATGTGCAGTTTCAAGATTTGGTTCGAATTGATCCAACAGTTTTCGAGGAATGGATATCACACTTTGCAGAATTGACCACTGAAATATCAATTTCTATCTGAACTATCGAACTGAAATTCAACATGGGCATCTTCCTAAAGAACTATTGGATCAATTCGACCCAAATCTCGAAACTGTACACAGTTTTCGAATTGAGATGCACATGTTCAATTTCAGTTCGATAGTGCAGATAGGAATTGATATTTCAGTGGTCGATTCGACAAAATATCATTTCAATTCCCAGGGAACTGTTGGATCAATTCGACCCAAATCTTGAAACTGCGCATAGTTTTCGAATTGAGATGCACATGTCGAATTTCAGTTCGATAGTTCAGATAGGAATTGAGATCTCAGTGGTCTATTCGGCAAAGTGTGATATCAATTCCTCAAAAACTGTTGGTGCAATTCGACCCAAATCTTGAAACTGCACATAGTTTTCGAATTGAGATGCACATGTTGAATTTCAGATTGATAGTTCTGATAGGAATGGAGATTTCAGTAGTCGATTCGACAAAATATTATTTCAATTCCTAAGGAACTATTGGATCAATTCGAACCAAATCTTGAAACTGCACATGGTTTTCGAATTGAGATGCACATGTTGAATTTCAGTTCGACAGTTCAGATAGGAATTGAGATTTCAGTGGTCAATTCAACAAAGTGTGATATCAATTCCTCGAAAACTGTTGGATCAATTCGAAACAAATCTTGAAACTTCACATAGTTTTCGAATTGAGATGCACATGTTCAATTTCAGTTCGATAGTGCAGATAGGAATTGAGATTTCAGTGGTCAATTCGGCAAAGTGTGATATCAATTCCTCGAAAACTGTTGGTTCAATTCGAACCAAATCTTGAAATTTCACACAGTTTTCGAATTGAAATGCTCATGTTGAATTTCAGTTCGATAGTTCAGATAGGAATTGAGTTTTCTGTGGTCAATTCGGCGAAGTGTGATATCAATTCCTCGAAAACTGTTGGATCAATTCGAACCAAATCTTGAAACTCCACATAATTTTCGAATTGAGATGCACATGTTGAATTTCAGATCGATAGTTCTGATAGGAATGAAGATTTCAGTAGTCGATTCGGCAAAATATCATTTCAATTCCTAAGGTACTATTGGATCGATTCGAACCAAATCTTGAAACTGCACATAGTTTTCAAATTGAGATGCACATGTTGAATTTCATTTCGATAGTTCAGATAGGAATTGAGATTTCAGTGGTCAATTCGGCAAAGTGTGATATCAATTCCTCAAAAACTGTTGGATCAATTCGAACCAAATCTTGAAACTGCACATAGTTTTCCGGATTGAGATGCACATGTCGAATTTCAGTTCGATAGTTCAGATAGGAATTGAGATTTCAGTGGTCTATTCGGCAAAGTGTGATATCAATTCCTCAAAAACTGTTCGATCAATTCGAACCAAATCTTGAAACTGCACATAGTTTTCGGATTGAGATGCACATGTTGAATTTCAGTTCGATAGTTCAGATAGGAATTGAGATTTCAGTGGCCTATTCGGCAAAGTATGATATCAATTCCTCAAAAGCTGTTGGATCAATTCGAACCAAATCTTGAAACTGCACATAATTTTCGAATTGAGATGCACATGTTGAATTTCAGATCGATAGTTCTAATAGGAATGGAGATTTCAGTAGTCGATTCGACAAAATATCATTTCAGTTCCTAAGGAACTATTGAATCAATTCGAACCAAATTTTGAAACTGCACATAGTTTTCGGATTGAGATACACATGTTGAATTTCAGTTCGATAGTTCAGATAGGAATTGAGATTTCAGTGGTCAATTCGGCAATGTGTGATATCAATTCATCGAAAACTGTTGGATCAATTCGAATCAAATCTTGAAACTGCACATAGTTCTCGAATTGAGATGCACATGTTGAATTTCAGTTCGATAGTGCAGATAGGAATTGAGATTTCAGTGGTCTATTCGGCAAAGTGTGATATCAATTCCACGAAAACTGTTGGATCAATTCGAACCAAATCTTGAAACTGTACACAGTTGTTGATTTGAGATGCACATGTTGAATTTCAGTTCGATAGTTCAGATAGGAATTGAGATTTCAGTGGTCAATTCGGCAAAGTGTGATATCAATTCCTCGAAAGCTGTTGGATCGATTCGAACCAAATCTTGAAACTGCACATAGTTTTCGAATTGAGATGCACATGTTGAATTTCAGTTCGATAGTGCAGATAGGAATTGAGATATCAGTGGTCAATTCGGCAAAGTGTGATATCAATTCCTCGAAAACTGTTGGATCAATTCGAACCAAATCTTGAAACTGCACATAGTTTTCGAATTGAGATGCACATGTTGAATTTCAGTTCGATAGTTCAGATAGGAATTGAGATTTCAGTGGTCAATTCGGCAAAGTGTGATATCAATTCGAAAACTATGTGCAGTTTCAAGATTTGGTTCGAATTGATCCAACAGTTTTCGAGGAATTGATATCACACTTTGCCGAATTGACCAATGATATCCCAATTCCTATCTAAACTATCGAACTGAAATTCAACATGTGCATCTCAATTCGAAAACTGTGTACAGTTTCGAGATTTGGGTCGAATTGATCCAACAGTTCCTTGGGAATTTAAATGATATTTTGTCGAATCGACCACTAAAATCTCAATTCCTATCGAAACTATCGAACTGAAATTCAACATGTGCATCTCAATCCGAAAACTATGTGCAGTTTCAAGATTTGGTTCGAATTGATCCAACAGTTTTCGAGGAATTGATATCACACTTTGCCGAATTGACCACTGAAATCTCAATTCCTATTAGAACTATCGATCTGAAATTCAACATGTGCATCTCATTTCGAAAACTATGTACAGTTTCGAGATTTGGGTCGAAATGATCCAACAGTTCCTTGGGAATTTAAATGATATTTTGTCGAATCGACCACTAAAATCTCAATTCCTATCAGAACTATCGAACTGAAATTCAACATGTGCATCTCAATCCGAAAACTATGTGCAGTTTCAAGATTTGGTTCGAATTGATCCAACAGTTTTCGAGGAATTGATATCACACTTTGCCGAATTGACCACTGAAATCTCAATTCCTATCTGAACTATCGAACTGAAATTCAACATATGCATCTCATTTCGAAAACTATGTACAGTTTCAAGATTTGGTTCGAATTGATCGAACAGTTTTCAAGGAATTGATATCACACTTTGCCGAATTTACCACTGAAATCTCAATTCCTATCTGAACTATCGAACTGAAATTCAACATGTGCATCTCAATCCGAAAACTATGTGTAGTTTCAAGATTTGTGTCGAATTGATCCAATAGTTCCTTAGGAATTGAAATGATATTTTGTCTAATCGACTACTGAAATCTCCATTCCTATCAGAACTACCGATCTGAAATTCAACATGTGCATCTCAATTCGAAAACTATGTGCAGTTTCAAGATTTGGGTCGAATTGGTCCAACAGTTTTTGAGGAATTGATATCACACTTTGCCGAATAGACCACTAAAATCTCAATTCCTATCAGAACTGTCGAACTGAAATTCAACATATGCATCTCATTCCGAAAACTATGTGCAGTTTCAAGATTTGGTTCGAATTGATCCAACAGTTTTCAAGGAATTGATATCACACTTTGCCAAATTGACCACTGAAATCTCAATTCCTATCTGAACTATCGAACCGAAATTCAACATGTGCATCTCAATCCGAAAACTATGTGCAGTTTCAAGATTTGTTTCGAATTGATCCAATAGTTCCTTAGGAATTGAAATGATATTTTGACGAATCGAGTACTGAAATCTCCATTCCTATCAGAACTATCGAACTGAAATTCAACCTATGCATCTCATTTCAAAAACTTTGTGCAGTTTCAAGATTTGGTTCGAATTGAATCAACAGTTTTCGAGGAATTGATATCACACTTTGCCGAATTGACCACTGAAATCTCAATTCCTATCTAAACTATAAACTGAAATTCAACATCTGCATCTCAATACGAAAACTGTGTGAAATTTCAAGATTTGGTTCAAATTGAACCAACAGTTTTCGTCGAATTGATCCTAAGGAATTGAAATTATATTTTGTCGAATCTCAATTCCTATCTGAACTATCGAACTGAAATTCAACATGTCCATCTCAATTCGAAAACTGTGTACAGTTTTCAGATTTGGGTCGAATTGATCCAACAATTCCTTGGGAATTGAAATGATATTTTGTCGAATCTACCACTGAAATCTGAATTCCTATCAGAACTATCGAACTGAAATTCAACATGTGCATCTCAATCCGAAAACTATGTGCAGTTTCAAGATTTGGTTCGAATTGATCCAACAGTTTTCGAGGAATTGATATCACACTTTGCTGAATTGACCACTGAAATCTCAATTCCTATCTGAACTATCGAACTGAAATTCAACATGTGCATCTCAATTCGAAAACTGTGTGGAGTTTCAAGATTTGGTTCGAATTGATCTAACAGTTTTCGAGAAATTGATATCACACTTTGCCGAATCGACTACTGAAATCTCCATTCCTATTAGAACTATCGATCTGAAATTCAACATGTGCATCTCCATTCGAAAATTATGTGGAGTTTCAAGATTTGGTTCGAATTGATCCAACAGTTTTCGAGGAATTGATATCACACTTCGCCGAATTGACCACTGAAATCTCAATTCCTATCTGAACTATCGAACTGAAATTCAACATGAGCATCTCAATTCGAAAACTGTGTGAAATTTCAAGATTTGGTTCGAATTGAACCAACAGTTTTCGAGGAATTGATATCACACTTTGCCGAATTGACCACTGAAATCTCAATTCCTATCTGCACTATCGAACTGAAATTGAACATGTGCATCTCAATTCGAAAACTATGTGAAGTTTCAAGATTTGTTTCGAATTGATCCAACAGTTTTCGGAGGAATTGATATCACACTTTGTTGAATTGACCACTGAAATCTCAATTCCTATCTGAATTGTCGAACTGAAATTCAACATGTGCATCTCGATTCGAAAACCATGCAGTTTCAAGATTTGGTTCGAATTGATCCAATAGTTCCTTAGGAATTGAAATAATATTTTGTCGAATCGACTACTGAAATCTCCATTCCTATCAGAACTATCAATCTGAAATTCAACATGTGCATCTCAATTCGAAAACTATGTGCAGTTTCAAGATTTGGGTCGAATTGGTCCAACAGTTTTTGAGGAATTGATATCACACTTTGCCGAATAGACCACTGAGATCTCAATTCCTATCTGAACTATCGAACTGAAATTCGACATATGCATCTCAATTCGAAAACTATGCGCAGCTTCAAGATTTGGTTCGAATTGATCCAATAGTTCCTTAGGAATTGAAATAATATTTTGTCGAATCGACTACTGAAATTTCCATTCCTATCAGAACTATCGATCTGAAATTCAACATGTGCATCTCAATTCGAAAACTATGTGCAGTTCCAAGATTTGTTTCGAATTGCTCCAACAGTTTTCGAGAAATTGATATCACATTTTGTTGAATTGACCACTGAAATCTCAATTCCTATCTGAACTGTCGAACTGAAATTCAACATGTGCATCTCAATTCGAAAACCATGTGCAGTTTCAAGATTTGGTTCGAATTGATCCAATAGTTCCTTAGGAATTGAAATAATATTTTGTCGAATCGACTACTGAAATCTCCATTCCTATCAGAACTATCGATCTGAAATTCAACATGTGCATCTACATTCGAAAACCATGTGCAGTTTCAAGATTTGGTTCGAATTGATCCAACAGTTTTCGAGGAATTGATATCACACTTCGCCAAATTGACCACTGAAATCTCAATTCCTATCTGAACTATCGAACTGAAATTCAACATGTGCATCTCAATTCGGAAACTATGTGCAGTTTCAAGATTTGGTTCGAATTGATCCAACAGTTTTCGAGGAATGGATATCACACTTTGCAGAATTGACCACTGAAATATCAATTTCTATCTGAACTATCGAACTGAAATTCAACATGGGCATCTTCCTAAAGAACTATTGGATCAATTCGACCCAAATCTCGAAACTGTACACAGTTTTCGAATTGAGATGCACATGTTCAATTTCAGTTCGATAGTGCAGATAGGAATTGATATTTCAGTGGTCGATTCGACAAAATATCATTTCAATTCCCAGGGAACTGTTGGATCAATTCGACCCAAATCTTGAAACTGCGCATAGTTTTCGAATTGAGATGCACATGTCGAATTTCAGTTCGATAGTTCAGATAGGAATTGAGATCTCAGTGGTCTATTCGGCAAAGTGTGATATCAATTCCTCAAAAACTGTTGGTGCAATTCGACCCAAATCTTGAAACTGCACATAGTTTTCGAATTGAGATGCACATGTTGAATTTCAGATTGATAGTTCTGATAGGAATGGAGATTTCAGTAGTCGATTCGACAAAATATTATTTCAATTCCTAAGGAACTATTGGATCAATTCGAACCAAATCTTGAAACTGCACATGGTTTTCGAATTGAGATGCACATGTTGAATTTCAGTTCGACAGTTCAGATAGGAATTGAGATTTCAGTGGTCAATTCAACAAAGTGTGATATCAATTCCTCGAAAACTGTTGGATCAATTCGAAACAAATCTTGAAACTTCACATAGTTTTCGAATTGAGATGCACATGTTCAATTTCAGTTCGATAGTGCAGATAGGAATTGAGATTTCAGTGGTCAATTCGGCAAAGTGTGATATCAATTCCTCGAAAACTGTTGGTTCAATTCGAACCAAATCTTGAAATTTCACACAGTTTTCGAATTGAGATGCTCATGTTGAATTTCAGTTCGATAGTTCAGATAGGAATTGAGTTTTCTGTGGTCAATTCGGCGAAGTGTGATATCAATTCCTCGAAAACTGTTGGATCAATTCGAACCAAATCTTGAAACTCCACATAATTTTCGAATTGAGATGCACATGTTGAATTTCAGATCGATAGTTCTAATAGGAATGGAGATTTCAGAAGTCGATTCGGCAAAGTGTGATATCAATTCCTCAAAAACTGTTGGACCAATTCGACCCAAATCTTGAAACTGCACATAGTTTTCGAATTGAGATGCACATGTTGAATTTCAGATCGATAGTTCTGATAGGAATGGAGATTTCAGTAGTCGATTCGACAAAACATCATTTCAATTCCTTAGGAACTATTGGATCGATTCGAACCAAATCTTGAAACTGCACATAGTTTTCGAATTGAGATGCACATGTTGAATTTCAGTTCGATAGTTCAGATAGGAATTGAGATTTCAGTGGTCAATTCGGCAAAGTGTGATATCAATTCCTCGAAAACTGTTGGATCAATTCGAACCAAATCTTGAAACTGCACATAGTTTTCGAATTGAGATGCACATGTTGAATTTCAGATCGATAGTTCTAATAGGAATGAAGATTTCAGTAGTCGATTCGACAAAATATCATTTCAATTCCTAAGGAACTATTGGATCAATTCGAACCAAATCTTGAAACTGCACGTAGTTTTCGGATTGAGATGCACATGTTGAATTTCAGTTCGATCTGATCCAATTGGGATTTCCGGTTTCGTTATCAGCATTGATTAGGCTTCCATTCCAGCTCAAAAACTAAATATCGAAAATCTCAATTTTTTGGGTCAAAAATGAGCAAGGGAGACCCCCCTAAAATGACCTATTTGCTCCTCTGCATAAAAATCAGGGTGTCCTACTACTGTCTTAGGATATGGAGTGTATGGTACTTACTTTTTTGATTCAACTAAACCTAAAAGTTGATGATTCTATAGAGAATTGCACTCCAGAGAGCAGTTCAAAGTGAACTGGAAAATTGAAAAGCGAAAATCAATAAATTCGATTTTTTTTTACGAAGTCAGATATTTGAAGGTTTGATATGAAAATAAAGGTTCTCAAATACGCTGAATCTATTGCAAGCATTCCCGAAAGCCTATCTCCCACCGTTCAGATTTTCATTTTGGAAATGTCATTTTCCAAAGGTTGCAAATTTCAATCTGCAATATCTCTTGTTATATTCGTCTGATCCAATTGGGATTTCCGGTTTCGTAATCAGCGTTGATGAGGCTTCCATTTCAGCGCAAAAACTAAAAATCGAAAATGTCGATTTTTTGGTTCAAAAATGAGCAAGGGGTTAGACCCCCTAAAATGACCTATTTGCTCTTCTGCCTGAAAATCAGGAAGTTCAACTACTGTCTTAGGATATGGAGTGTATAATACTTACTTTGTTGATTCCACCAAACTAAACAGTTGATGATTCAATAGAGAATTGCACTCCAGAGAGCAGTTCAAATTGAACTGGAAAATGAAAAATGGAAAAACAATATTCGATTTTTCTTCAAACAACTTCCGATATTTGAAAGTTCATCATGAAAATATAGGTTTTCGAATATGCTGAATCTATAACAAGTACTCCTGAAAGCCTATCTCTCTCCGTTCAGATTTTCATCTTGAAAATGTCATTTTGCAAAAGTTGCAAATTTCAATCTGCAATATCTCTTGTTATATTCGTCTGATCCAATTGGGATTTCCGGTTTCGTAATCAGCATTGATCAGGCTCCCGTGCCAGCTCAACAACTTAATATCGAAAATCTCGATTTTTTGGGTCAAAAAGGAGCAAGGGCTTAGACCCCCATAAAATGACCTATTTGCTCCTTTGCATAAAAATCAGGGTGTCCTACTACTGTCTTAGGATATGGAGTGTATAAAACTCACTTTTTTGATTCAACCGAACCTAACAGTCGATGATTCAATAGAGAATTGCACTCCAGAGAGCAGTTCAAAGTGATCTGGAAAATGAAAAATGGAAAAACAATAAATTCGGTTTTTTTTTTAAACAAAGTCAGATATTTGAAGGCTTGGTATGAAAATGAAGGTTTTCAAATACGCTGAATCTATTGCGAGCATTCTCAAAAGCCTATCTCTCACCTTTCATATTTTCATTTTGGAAATGTCATTTTTCAAAAGTTGAAAATTTCAATCTGCAATATCTCTTGTTATATTCGTTTGATCCAATTAGGATTTCCGGTTTCGTAATCAGCATTGATAAGGCTTCCATTCCAGCTCGAAAACTAAATATCGAAAATCTCGATTTTTTGGGTCAAAAATGAGCAAGGGCTTAGACCAACCTAAAATGACCTATTTGCTCCTCTGCATAAAAATCAGGGTGTCCTACTACTGTCCTAGGATATGGAGTGTATAATACTTACTTTGTTGATTCCACCAAACTAAACATTTGATGATTCAATAGAGAATTGCACTCCAGAGAGCAGTTCAAAGTGAACTGAAAAATGAAAAATGAAAAAACGATAAATTCGATTTTTCTTTAAAAAACGTCGGATATTTGAAAGTTCATCATGAAAATATAGGTTTTCGAATATGCTGAATCTATAGCAAGTATTCCTGAAAGCCTATCTCTCTCCGTTCAGATTTTCATCTTGAAAATGGCATTTTTCAAAAGTTGCAAATTTCAATCTGCAATATCTCTTGTTATATTCGTCTGATCCAATTGGGATTTCCGGTTTCGTAATCAGCATTGATCAGGCTCCCGTTTCAGCTCAACAACTAAATATCGAAAATCTCGATTTTTTGGGTCAAAAAGGAGCAAGGCCTTAGACCCCCATAAAATGACCTATTTGCTCCTTTGCATAAAAATCAGGGTGTCCTACTACTGTCTTAGGATATGGAGTGTATAAAACTCACTTTTTTGATTCAACCGAACCTAACAGTCGATGATTAAATAGAGAATTGCACTCCAGAGAGCAGTTCAAAGTGATCTGGAAAATGAAAAATGGAAAAACAATAAATTCGGTTTTTTTTTTAAACAAAGTCAGATATTTGAAGGCTTGGTATGAAAATGAAGGTTTTCAAATACGCTGAATCTATTGCGAGCATTCTCAAAAGCCTATCTCTCACCGTTCATATTTTCATTTTGGAAATGTCATTTTTCAAAAGTTGAAAATTTCAATCTGCAATATCTCTTGTTATATTCGTTTGATCCAATTAGGATTTCCGGTTTCGTAATCAGCATTGATAAGGCTTCCATTCCAGCTCGAAAACTAAATATCGAAAATCTCGATTTTTTGGGTCAAAAATGAGCAAGGGCTTAGACCCCCCTAAAATGACCTATTTGCTCCTCTGCATAAAAATCAGGGTGTCCTACTACTGTCCTAGGATATGGAGTGTATAATACTTACTTTGTTGATTCCACCAAACTAAACATTTGATGATTCAATAGAGAATTGCACTCCAGAGAGCAGTTCAAAGTGAACTGGAAAATGAAAAATGAAAAAACGATAAATTCGATTTTTCTTTAAAAAACGTCGGATATTTGAAAGTTCATCATGAAAATATAGGTTTTCGAATATGCTGAATCTATAGCAAGTATTCCTGAAAGCCTATCTCTCTCCGTTCAGATTTTCATCTTGAAAATGGCATTTTTCAAAAGTTGCAAATTTCAATCTGCAATATCTCTTGTTATATTCGTCTGATCCAATTGGGATTTCCGGTTTCGTAATCAGCATTGATCAGGCTCCCGTTCCAGCTCAACAACTAAATATCGAAAATCTCGATTTTTTGGGTCAAAAAGGAGCAAGGGCTAAGACCCCCATAAAATGACCTATTTGCTCCTCTGCATAAAAATCAGGGTGTCCTACTACTGTCTTAGGATATGGAGTGTATAGAACTTACTTTTTTGATTCAACCAAACCTAACAGTTGATTATTCAATAGAGAATTGCACTCCAGAGAGCAGTTCAAAGTGATCTGGAAAATGAAAAATGGAAAAACAATAAATTCGATTTCTTTTCAAACGAAGTCAGATATTTGAAAGTTTGATATGAAAGTATAGGTTTTCAAATAAGCTGAATCCATTGCGAGCATTCTCAAAAGCCTATCTCTCACCGTTCATATTTTCATTTTGGAAATGTCATTTTTCAAAAGTTGAAAATTTCAATCTGCAATATCTCTTGTTATATTCGTCTGATCCAATTGGGATTTCCGGTTTCGTAATCAGCATTGATCAGGCTTCCATTCCAGCTCAAAAACTTAATATCGAAAATCTCGATTTTTTGGGTCAAAAATGAGCAAGGGCTTAGACCCCCCTAAAATGACCTATTTGCTCTTCTGCATACAAATCAGGGTGTCCTACTACTGTTTTAGGATATGGAGTGTATAATACTTACTTTTTTGATTCAACTAAACCTAACAGTTGATGATTCTATAGAGAATTGCACTCCAGAGAGCAGTCCAAAGTGAACTGGAAAATTGAAAATCGAAAATCAATAAATTCGATTTTTTCTTAAACGAAGTCAGATATTTGCAGGTTTGGTATGAAAATAAAGGTTTTCGAATACGCTGAATCTTTTGCGAGCATTCCCGAAAGCCTATCTCCCACCGTTCAGATTTTCATTTTGAAAATGTCATTTTTCAAAAGTTGCAAATTTCAATCTGCAATATCTCTTGTTATATTCGTCTGATCCAATTGGGATTTCCGGTTTCGTAATCAGCATTGATTAGCCTTCCATTCCAGCTGAAAAACCAAATATCGAAAATCTCGATTTTTTGGGTCAAAAATGAGCAAGGGAGACCCCCCTAAAATGACCTATTTGCTCCTCTGCATAAAAATCAGGGTGTCCTACTACTGTCTTAGGATATGCAGTGTATGGTACTTACTTTTTTGGTTCAACCAAACCTAACAGTTGATGATTCTATAGAGAATTGCACTCCAGAGAGCAGTTCAAAGTGAACTGTAAAATTGAAAATCGAAAATCAATAAATTCGAATTTTTTTTTAAACAAAGTCAGATATTTGAAAGTTTATCATGAAAATATAGGTCTTCAAATAAGCTGAATCCATTGCGAGCATTCTGGAAAGCCTATCTCTCACCGATCAGATTTTCATTTTGGAAATGTCATTTTTCAACAGTTGAAAATTTCAATCTGCAATATCTCTTGTATATTCGTCTGATCCAATTGGGATTTCCGGTTTCGTAATCAGCATTGATAAGGCTTCCATTCCAGCTCAAAAACTAAATATCGATAATCTCGATTTTTTGGGTCAAAAATGAGCAAGATAAGATAAGATAAGATAAGATAATTTATTGGTGCTACTTTACAAAATACACTGTATTGCACAAGTCATATTTCAAAATAGGAATAGGATGATTTAACCATCTCATATCACAGTCAAAAATTATATAAAAAACATTTAACAAGAATAAAAAAACACCTGGACACTACAAATTTGGGAGGACACAATATACCATTCCAATCAAAAATAAGGAATATAGTAAATATTCAATAATTTATTTCAAAAGATGTCAGGTCACTGGACAAGAACTCCTGCACACTCCAAAATGCATTTGTCGTCAATATTTCATTGATTCTTTTGTTGAATTCTTTAGGATTGAGCCTCTTAACCTCCACAGGTAACTTACTGAAAAGTTTATGAGAGATGAAATTGGGACCATTCTTCGATTTTTCAAGTCGCATATACTTGGATTTTATATTATTTCTGTATCGTGTGTGATAATCATGGGTGTCCCCATATTTGGGGAGATCCCTGATATTATTATATGCATAGACAAGGCATTCATGAATGTATATAGATGGAAAAGTGAGAATCTTTAGTTCTTTGAAAGCGCTCAAGCAATCATCCCTATATCCCAGACCAGCCACTATTCTAACCGCTCTTCTCTGCAGTCTGAAAATTTTCTCCCTACTGGAACAGTTACCCCAGATGAGTACACAATATCGCAGGTGTGATTCGATGAGGCTGTGATAGGCAACCTTAACAACCTTCTTGGATACAATGTTAGCTAAGTTACGTAGTAGAAAGATATTCTTGGTCACCTTTGACGCTGTTTCATTGCCATGAGGAATCCATGTGAGACCAGAGTCCAGATGAACTCCCAGAAACTTTATCGACTCATTGGCATTATGATCTTTAAGTCCTCTTAAGTTGAACAACATGGTGTCAGTCTTCTCTTCATTACAAACAAGCTTGTTCAGTGCGAACCACTCCTTATCCCTTAATTCTGCTGCACACGCCAGCTGCTCAGCTCCTCGCATCTCCTTATGCTCCACAGTTATTCCCGAGTCATCCGCCCATAAGAGATGTTCGTAGGCCGCCATGAAAAAAGAAAAATCGTTCATAAAGATTATGAATAGTAGGGGTCCTAATATAGAACCCTGTGGCACCCCAAGACTTAATTGACCCTCTGTGGACCAAGTATTGTTGCAGAAAACCCTCTGTGTTCTGTTGAAGAAATAGGACCGAATGAGTCCGAGACCAACCTCGTCAAAACCGTATTTCGAAAGCTTGTCAACAAGAGCCTGCGGCGGTACGCAGTCGAAAGCTCGGCTCAGGTCTAAAAATATTGATAGTGAAAGCGAACCCCTCTCAAAACAATCCAGCGTGTACTCAACAAACCGCATTACAGCATCACATGTACTTGACCCTCTTCTATATCCGTATTGGTTCCTGTGAAACAAATTTTCTTTCTCAAAATAGTTCATTATCTGCACGCAGATGATCCTCTCGAAGACCTTTGAGAATATAGGGAGTAAGGAAATCGGTCTATAGTTTTTTTTATCACTCTTATCTCCCTTTTTGTGTATTGGGATTACCTTCGCCACCTTCAGACAATCTGGGAAAACCCCCTCCTTAATGCAGCGGTTTATTATCTTAGTGAGAGGCCCCACTATATGATTTATATTTCTTTTCAAAAGTGTTATTGACAGACCGTAGTAGTCCCTGGATTTACTCCCCTTCAGCGAATTTATTATATCCTTTGTATTGTTAAATGATACTTCATGAAATTGAAAATCACCTGCACGCCGATAATTTGCTTCCACGGATATCCCAGGCCCTGAAATATCAATATTCGGCAAATTATTCACCAGTTCATGTGGCAATGAAACAAAGTAGGAGTTCAACTCCTGTGAGCTCAAGGGTATAGACGAAACCACCTCTGACCGCCTCTTACTATTTATTATTTTCCACATATTCTTGCTAGGGTTACTGGAATTCAAGATGAAATTGTCATTAGCTGTCCTACGTGCTCTGCGCAGTGCTGCCCTGTACTCGCCACGTGCTCTGTTCCTCAATACTTTCATGTCATAATTTTTGAAATGATTATACAGATCATTGTAAAGTCTCACCTTCTCCCTCATCTCACGCAATTCAGCAGAGAACCATTTTACTCCCGAGTCGCAAGTTCTAGCTTTTATAACAACCTCTGGGAAAGATTCTTGGTATATTTCTATGAAACACCTATGAAAACTTTCAAAACAATCTCCTGGTGACAAAGACATATCATCTATAAAAGTCCAATCTTGTTCACTCAACAAGTTATGCATCCTACAATAGCCTACCTGTGTCAATGGTCTGCACCTGCTATTAGTGATGGAAGTGGTGGGTGCTGAATGCATTGGGATACTAATGCGCTGTGCATCATGGTCCGAAAAATTCACTCTCAGAATTTTGGGGAAAAAACTGCACAATTCTGTGTTCCTTACAAATATATTATCTATAATTTATCCATTCTTGTGGGCTCAAAAATAGTCTGTTTTAGGCCATAAGACTCAAGAACCTCCACCAGTGCTACAGCATTCCTATCCAGTGTATCATTCCCATACATGCTGAAAAACACATTAAAATCACCTGCAATAGCAAGATCATCATGAATATCCACCAAGTTCAAAACATTTTCAAGTATTTCCAAAAAATTCCCGAAATCACCATTAGTTGAGCGATAAATTGATATTAGGGTTAATTTCTGTGTTTTTATTGCAGCTATTTCACAGTCAAATTCCACTGACAAACTCACAATATTCCCCAGTACTTCGTAGTCATGGTTTCTACTCAAAATCATGGAACCACCACGCGATTTTTTCGTTCTGGAGAAAATGGAAGCTACGTGCCATCCACCTGAGGAGCAAGAGTCAGCTATCTCCGGCGAGAACCAATGCTCCGTCACACAGATAGCATCATGTATTTTGTTTTCCATGAGAAACAAGTCCCATTCATTCACCTTGTGGGAAGTCAATCCCTGAATATTCAAATGTATCACTCGGAAGGTGCATTTATTATCTCCAGCTTTGTTGTCGTTCATGTGCGGCCCTTTTGTACAACTTTCCTGTGGAAAAACATCGACACATATGCATCTTTCGGCCAGAGATCACATGATTTCGCTCTTTCCAGATTTTCTTCATTAATAGAGACTTTGTAGGAACGATAACACTCAGGATGTTTGGAATTCAATTCGGTGCATACAGCCTCCGTAAAATTCTGTTTCACCATGTTAGTGAATTCAGATGATGTTGTTTGTGTATTAATTCTTGAAACGAACAGGGATATAGTCTTAGGTATAGCTTTTATGGAGCTATCAGTCGCTTTCCCCATGATTGACCATTTATTATCATATTTCCCCTTTTGTTTGACTGGCCTGACAGATGCCTTGTTTGTTTTGAGTTGTGGATTCTTATCTGCGACATTCTCTGACGTTTGTTTGATGTACAAATTTCTATCGGTTGTTGACATTGATTCATTTGAGCTACCAAACTCCATGTTTGTTTCATCCTTGTTAGTACTAACTTCCAAAGATGAGACGAAGACTTCACAATTATCCTCGCCAACAGTAGACTTCGGATTCACCATTTTCACCGGACGTTCATTTTCCTTTTCCGCAGAATTTGTGTTTTCAGATGTCGGCAATAATGATTTCTTCACTGGTTGCAAGGAGCCATTTGAAAAACCGACAGATGGCTTCTTTGATGCTGATGTACCGTCTCCGAATTTCTCCAAGATACTAATATAATTTTTCAATATTTTTATTTTATCATCAAGTTCATCAATCAACCTGTCTTTACCCCCAATGATCCTGTTCAAGTATTCCACCTCCAGATCTACATTCTTTTCTTCAACAGTATCGCCATTCTTTGGGACTTCATGGGCGTTATCTGCTCCAAACATTTCATCCTCCACAGTCAAACTATGGAGTTGGGAAACGGAATTTTCGAAACACAGTTCATTCAGACCACTAAGACGTGTTCTCTGCTTCTCAACTTCCAACTCTGCTTGTTTCAGTTTTGAGGTTATATCATCGCAGCAGAGCAATCTTCCTTTTTGGTCCACAAAAATACCACAAACTTTCAGTACACAACTAAAATGATATGAACTACTGCATCTAAAGCACGTTATGTAAGTTTTCACTTCTTTTACACATTTCTTGCAATAAATTTCCACACCGTTATTCGTACGTGGCGGAGCCATTGCGAGAGGGGGGTTAGACCCCCCTAAAATGACCCCTTTGCATAAAAATCAGGGTGTCCTACTACTGTCTTAGGATATGGAGTGTATGAAACTCACTTTTTCGATTCAACCGAACCTAACAGTTGATGATTCAATAGAGAATTGCACTCTAGAGAGCACTCCAAAGTGAACTGGAAAATGAAAAATTGAAAAAAAAATAAATTCGAGATTTTTTTTTAAACAAAGTCAGATATTTGAAAGTTTATCATGAAAATATAGGTTTTCAAATAAGCTGAATCCATTGCGAGCATTCTGGAAAGCCTATCTCTCACCGATCAGATTTTCATTTTGGAAATGTCATTTTTCAACAGTTGAAAATTTCAATCTGCAATATCTCTTGTATATTCGTCTGATCCAATTGGGATTTCCGGTTTCGTAATCAGCATTGATAAGGCTTCCATTCCAGCTCAAAAACTAAATATCGAAAATCTCGATTTTTTGGGTCAAAAATGAGCAAGGGGTTAGACCCCCCTAAAATGACCCCTTTGCATAAAAATCAGGGTGTCCTACTACTATCTTTGGATATGGAGTGTATAATACTTACTTTGTTGATTCAACCAAACCTAACAGTTGATGATTCTAGAGAATTGCACTCCAGAGAGCAGTTCAAAGTGAACTGGAAAATTGAAAATGGAAAAACAATAAATTCGATTTTTTTTTTAAACGAAGCCAGATATTTGAAGGTTTGGTATGAAAATAAAGGTTTTCAAATACGCCGAATCTATTGCGAGCATTCCCGAAAGCCTTTATCCCACCGATCAGATTTTCATTTTGGAAATGTCATTTTTCAAAAGTTGCAAATTTCAATCTGCAATATCTCTTGTTATATTCATCTGATCCAATTGGGATTTCCGGTTTCGTAATCAGCTTTGATGAGGCTTCCGTTCCAGCGCAAAAACTAAAAATCGAAAATCTCGATTTTTTTGGGTCAAAAATGAGCAAGGGGTTAGACCCCCCTAAAATGACCTATTTGCTTTTCTGCCTGAAAATCAGTAAGTTCAACTACTGTCTTAGGATATGGAGTGTATAATACTTACTTTGTTGATTCCACCAAACTAAACAGTTGATGATTCAATAGAGAATTGCACTCCAGAGAGCAGTTCAAATTGAACTGGAAAATGAAAAATGGATAAACAATAAATTCGATTTTTCTTTGAACAACGTCGGATATTTGAAAGTTCATCATGAAAATATAGGTTTCCGAATATGCTGAATCTATAGCAAGTATTCCTGAAAGCCTATCTCTCTCCGTTCAGATTTTCATCTTGAAAATGGCATTTTTCAAAAGTTGCAAATTTCAATCTGCAATATCTCTTGTTATATTCGTCTGATCCAATTGGGATTTCCGGTTTCGTACTCAGCGTTTATGAGGCTTCCGTTCCAGCGCAAAAACTAAAAATCGAAAATCTCGATTTTTTGGGTCAAAAATGAGCAAGGGGTTAGACCCCCCTAAAATGACCTATTTGCTCTTCTGCCTGAAAATCAGGAAGTTCAACTACTGTCTTAGGATATGGAGTGTATAATACTTACTTTGTTGATTCCATCAAACTAAACAGTTGATGATTCAATAGAGAATTGCACTCCAGAGAGCAGTTCAAATTGAACTGGAAAATGAAAAATGGAAAAACAATAAATTCGATTATTTTTTGAACAACTTCGGATATTTGAAAGTTCATCATGAAAATATAGGTTTCCGAATATGCTGAATCTATAGCAAGTATTCCTGAAAGCCTATCCCTCTCCGTTCAGATTTTCATCTTGAAAATGGCATTTTTCAAAAGTTGCAAATTTCAATCTGCAATATCTCTTGTTATATTCGTCTGATCCAATTGGGATTTCCGGTTTCGTTATCAGCATTGATCAGGCTTTGATTCCAGCTCAACAACTAAATATCGAAAATCTCGATTTTCTGGGTCAAAAATGAGCAAGGGCTTAGACCCCCCTAAAATGACCTATTTGCTCCTCTGCATACAAATCAGGGTGTCCTACTACTGTTTTAGGATATGGAGTGTATAATACTTACTTTTTTGATTCAACCAAACCCAACAGGTGATGATTCAATAGAGAATTGCACTCCAGAGAGCAGTTCAAAGTGAACTGGAAAATTGAAAATCGAAAATCAATAAATTCGATTTTTTCTTAAACGAAGTCAGATATTTGCAGGTTTGGTATGAAAATAAAGGTTTTCGAATACGCTGAATCTTTTGCGAGCATTCCCGAAAGCCTATCTCCCACCGTTCAGATTTTCATTTTGAAAATGTCATTTTTCAAAAGTTGCAAATTCTAACCGCTCTTCTCTGCAGTCTGAAAATTTTCTCCCTACTGGAACAGTTACCCCAGATGAGTACACAATATCGCAGGTGTGATTCGATGAGGCTGTGATAGGCAACCTTAACAACCTTCTTGGATACAATGTTAGCTAAGTTACGTAGTAGAAAGATATTCTTGGTCACCTTTGACGCTGTTTCATTGCCATGAGGAATCCATGTGAGACCAGAGTCCAGATGAACTCCCAGAAACTTTATCGACTCATTGGCATTATGATCTTTAAGTCCTCTTAAGTTGAACAACATGGTGTCAGTCTTCTCTTCATTACAAACAAGCTTGTTCAGTGCGAACCACTCCTTATCCCTAAATTCTGCTGCACACGCCAGCTGCTCAGCTCCTCGCATCTCCTTATGCTCCACAGTTATTCCCGAGTCATCCGCCCATAAGAGATGTTCGTAGGCCGCCATGAAAAAAGAAAAATCGTTCATAAAGATTATGAATAGTAGGGGTCCTAATATAGAACCCTGTGGCACCCCAAGACTTAATTGACCCTCTGTGGACCAAGTATTGTTGCAGAAAACCCTCTGTGTTCTGTTGAAGAAATAGGACCGAATGAGTCCGAGACAAACCTCGTCAAAACCGTATTTCGAAAGCTTGTCAACAAGAGCCTGCGGCGGTACGCAGTCGAAAGCTCGGCTCAGGTCTAAAAATATTGATAGTGAAAGCGAACCCCTCTCAAAACAATCCAGCGTGTACTCAACAAACCGCATTACAGCATCACATGTACTTGACCCTCTTCTATATCCGTATTGGTTCCTGTGAAACAAATTTTCTTTCTCAAAATAGTTCATTATCTGCACGCAGATGATCCTCTCGAAGACCTTTGAGAATATAGGGAGTAAGGAAATCGGTCTATAGTTTTTTTTATCATTCTTATCTCCCTTTTTGTGTATTGGGATTACCTTCGCCACCTTCAGACAATCTGGGAAAACCCCCTCCTTAATGCAGCGGTTTATTATCTTAGTGAGAGGCCCCACTATATGATTTATATTTCTTTTCAAAAGTGTTATTGACAGACCGTAGTAGTCCCTGGATTTACTCCCCTTCAGCGAATTTATTATATCCCTTGTATTGTTAAATGATACTTCATGAAATTGAAAATCACCTGCACGCCGATAATTTGCTTCCACGGATATCCCAGGCCCTGAAATATCAATATTCGGCAAATTATTCACCAGTTCATGTGGCAATGAAACAAAGTAGGAGTTCAACTCCTGTGAGCTCAAGGGTATAGACGAAACCACCTCTGACCGCCTCTTACTATTTATTATTTTCCACATATTCTTGCTAGGGTTACTGGAATTCAAGATGAAATTGTCATTAGCTGTCCTACGTGCTCTGCGCAGTGCTGCCCTGTACTCGCCACGTGCTCTGTTCCTCAATACTTTCATGTCATAATTTTTGAAATGATTATACAGATCATTGTAAAGTCTCACCTTCTCCCTCATCTCACGCAATTCAGCAGAGAACCATTTTACTCCCGAGTCGCAAGTTCTAGCTTTTATAACAACCTCTGGGAAAGATTCTTGGTATATTTCTATGAAACACCTATGAAAACTTTCAAAACAATCTCCTGGTGACAAAGACATATCATCTATAAAAGTCCAATCTTGTTCACTCAACAAGTTATGCATCCTACAATAGCCTACCTGTGTCAATGGTCTGCACCTGCTATTAGTGATGGAAGTGGTGGGTGCTGAATGCATTGGGATACTAATGCGCTGTGCATCATGGTCCGAAAAATTCACTCTCAGAATTTTGGGGAAAAAACTGCACAATTCTGTGTTCCTTACAAATATATTATCTATAATTTATCCATTCTTGTGGGCTCAAAAATAGTCTGTTTTAGGCCATAAGACTCAAGAACCTCCACCAGTGCTACAGCATTCCTATCCAGTGTATCATTCCCATACATGCTGAAAAACACATTAAAATCACCTGCAATAGCAAGATCATCATGAATATCCACCAAGTTCAAAACATTTTCAAGTATTTCCAAAAAATTCCCGAAATCACCATTAGTTGAGCGATAAATTGATATTAGGGTTAATTTCTGTGTTTTTATTGCAGCTATTTCACAGTCAAATTCCACTGACAAACTCACAATATTCCCCAGTACTTCGTAGTCATGGTTTCTACTCAAAATCATGGAACCACCACGCGATTTTTTCGTTCTGGAGAAAATGGAAGCTACGTGCCATCCACCTGAGGAGCAAGAGTCAGCTATCTCCGGCGAGAACCAATGCTCCGTCACACAGATAGCATCATGCATTTTGTTTTCCATGAGAAACAAGTCCCATTCATTCACCTTGTGGGAAGTCAATCCCTGAATATTCAAATGTATCACTCGGAAGGTGCATTTATTATCTCCAGCTTTGTTGTCGTTCATGTGCGGCCCTTTTGTACAACTTTCCTGTGGAAAAACATCGACACATATGCATCTTTCGGCCAGAGATCACATGATTTCGCTCTTTCCAGATTTTCTTCATTAATAGAGACTTTGTAGGAACGATAACACTCAGGATGTTTGGAATTCAATTCGGTGCACACAGCCTCCGTAAAATTCTGTTTCACCATGTTAGTGAATTCAGATGATGTTGTTTGTGTATTAATTCTTGAAACGAACAGGGATATAGTCTTAGGTATAGCTTTTATGGAGCTATCAGTCGCTTTCCCCATGATTGACCATTTATTATTATATTTCCCCTTTTGTTTGACTGGCCTGACAGATGCCTTGTTTGTTTTGAGTTGTGGATTCTTATCTGCGACATTCTCTGACGTTTGTTTGATGTACAAATTTCTATCGGTTGTTGACATTGATTCATTTGAGCTACCAAACTCCATGTTTGTTTCATCCTTGTTAGTACTAACTTCCAAAGATGAGACGAAGACTTCACAATTATCCTCGCCAACAGTAGACTTCGGATTCACCATTTTCACCGGACGTTCATTTTCCTTTTCCGCAGAATTTGTGTTTTCAGATGTCGGCAATAATGATTTCTTCACTGGTTGCAAGGAGCCAGTTGAAAAACCGACAGATGGCTTCTTTGATGCTGATGTACCGTCTCCGAATTTCTCCAAGATACTAATATAATTTTTCAATATTTTTATTTTATCATCAAGTTCATCAATCAACCTGTCTTTACCCCCAATGATCCTGTTCAAGTATTCCACCTCCAGATCTACATTCTTTTCTTCAACAGTATCGCCATTCTTTGGGACTTCATGGGCGTTATCTGCTCCAAACATTTCATCCTCCACAGTCAAACTATGGAGTTGGGAAACGGAATTTTCGAAACACAGTTCATTCAGACCACTAAGACGTTTTCTCAGCTTCTCAACTTCCAACTCTGCTTGTTTCAGTTTTGAGGTTATATCATCGATGCAGAGCAATCTTCCTTTTTGGTCCACAAAAATACCACAAACTTTCAGTACACAACTAAAATGATATGAACTACTGCATCTAAAGCACGTTATGTAAGTTTTCACTTCTTTTACACATTTCTTGCAATAAATTTCCACACCGTTATTCGTACGTGGCGGAGCCATTGCGAGAGGGGGGTTAGACCCCCCTAAAATGACCCCTTTGCATAAAAATCAGGGTGTCCTACTACTGTCTTAGGATATGGAGTGTATGAAACTCACTTTTTCGATTCAACCGAACCTAACAGTTGATGATTCAATAGAGAATCGCACTCTAGAGAGCACTCCAAAGTGAACTGGAAAATGAAAAATTGAAAAAAAATAAATTCGAGATTTTTTTTTAAACAAAGTCAGATATTTGAAAGTTTATCATGAAAATATAGGTTTTCAAATAAGCTGAATCCATTGCGAGCATTCTGGAAAGCCTATCTCTCACCGATCAGATTTTCATTTTGGAAATGTCATTTTTCAACAGTTGAAAATTTCAATCTGCAATATCTCTTGTATATTCGTCTGATCCAATTGGGATTTCCGGTTTCGTAATCAGCATTGATAAGGCTTCCATTCCAGCTCAAAAACTAAATATCGAAAATCTCGATTTTTTGGGTCAAAAATGAGCAAGGGGTTAGACCCCCCTAAAATGACCCGTTTGCATAAAAATCAGGGTGTCCTACTACTGTCTTTGGATATGGAGTGTATAATACTTACTTTGTTGATTCAACCAAACCTAACAGTTGATGATTCTATCCCTAATAGCACACAACGTCCTTGGGACGTCCAATTCATGTCCATTTAACGTCGGAACGTCCATGTACTTGATTTGTATGTCCTTTGGACGTCCGTTTCCGGACAGTTTTAGGACGTCCAAGATGGATATCCATTGTTATTCCAATTTATGTACAATGTCCGTATCGGATATCCATTGGATGCCTGTGATGGACATAATACGGACCATATGACACATGTCCGTATCATGTAGTCCCAAAATGGTCCCTGACCGACTTAATACATGCAATGTCAAATATATGTCCTTACTGGATATCCATTAGTTGTCCGAGATGAACATAGTACGGACCATATAACTTATATACATATATATATTACATGGTCCGTATAACGTCCATCACGGACACCTAGTGGATATCCGGTAGGGACATCTTTTGAATGTCCATACCGGATATTCACTAGGAGTCCGTAATGGACCTAATATGGACTAAATAACATGTATATATTACATGGTCCGTATAACGTCCATGACGGACACCTATTGGATATCCGGTAGGGACATCTTTTGAATGTCCATACCGGATATTCACTAGGAGTCCGTAAGGGACGTAATATGGACCAAATAACATGTATATGTTACATGGTCCGTATAACGTCCATCACGGACACCTAGTGGATATCCGGTAGGGACATCTTTCGAATGTCCATACCGGATATTCACTAGGTGTCCGTAATATGGACCAAATAAAACATACATGTATATCAATGAACACCGAAATTTAATATTATTTTTCACTAAACCCCATTTTTCTGCTTTGTAGTATATGAATATCTTATGAATATTATATTATGTATAACGTTATGATGAACGAAGACTTAATACTTGAGTAATTACTATTATAAAATAATCTATATTTGAGTTTCAAGACTTCAGTTTTTATTATATGGCATTTCTGTATTAATCGACTACTATTCCATAAATCAGTTAACAATATAATGAATATGTTCCTACAAGTAGATATATCGTATGGTCTCGGTAGCTAGGACGGTTGCACCGAAGACTCTGTAATGCGGTGTCCCCACGTACTCGCGAGTTCGAATCCGGGCCAAGTGTAAAAACTTTCTAGTAAGTATGGATTAAAATGAGAACAACACAGAAAAAATAATATCTGCGTCTGAGTGTAAGACATTGGGTTCTAAGACATTAAAATTCTAATAGATAGGATAGCCAACGTCGTGGTGAATTTTTGTACCGTTGAGATTGCTAATGATGGTCCCAACGGGATATCCATAGGACGTCCATTGTACCAGAAATGGACGTCCCATGGATGTCCGAAGAGGACGTCCTATGGATGTCCATAGGACTACTTTGTGCTATTAGGGATAGAGAATTGCACTCCAGAGAGCAGTTCAAAGTGAACTGGAAAATTGAAAATGGAAAAACAATAAATTCGATTTTTTTTTTAAACGAAGCCAGATATTTGAAGGTTTGGTATGAAAATAAAGGTTTTCAAATACGCCGAATCTATTGCGAGCATTCCCGAAAGCCTTTATCCCACCGATCAGATTTTCATTTTGGAAATGTCATTTTTCAAAAGTTGCAAATTTCAATCTGCAATATCTCTTGTTATATTCATCTGATCCAATTGGGATTTCCGGTATCGTAATCAGCGTTGATGAGGCTTCCGTTCCAGCGCAAAAACTAAAAATCGAAAATCTCGATTTTTTTGGGTCAAAAATGAGCAAGGGGTTAGACCCCCCTTAAATGACCTATTTGCTTTTCTGCCTGAAAATCAGTAAGTTCAACTATTGTCTTAGGATATGGAGTGTATAATACTTACTTTGTTGATTCCATCAAACTAAACAGTTGATGATTCAATAGAGAATTGCACTCCAGAGAGCAGTTCAAATTGAACTGGAAAATGAAAAATGGAAAAACAATAAATTCGATTATTTTTTGAACAACGTCGGACATTTGAAAGTTCATCATGAAAATATAGGTTTCCGAATATGCTGAATCTATAGCAAGTATTCCTGAAAGCCTATCCCTCTCCGTTCAGATTTTCATCTTGAAAATGGCATTTTTCAAAAGTTGCAAATTTCAATCTGCAATATCTCTTGTTATATTCGTCTGATCCAATTGGGATTTCCGGTTTCGTTATCAGCATTGATCAGGCTTTGATTCCAGCTCAACAACTAAATATCGAAAATCTCGATTTTCTGGGTCAAAAATGAGCAAGGGCTTAGACCCCCCTAAAATGACCTATTTGCTCCTCTGCATACAAATCAGGGTGTCCTACTACTGTTTTAGGATATGGAGTGTATAATACTTACTTTTTTGATTCAACCAAACCCAACAGGTGATGATTCAATAGAGAATTGCACTCCAGAGAGCAGTTCAAAGTGAACTGGAAAATTGAAAATCGAAAATCAATAAATTCGATTTTTTCTTAAACGAAGTCAGATATTTGCAGGTTTGGTATGAAAATGAAGGTTTTCGAATACGCTGAATCTTTTGCGAGCATTCCCGAAAGCCTATCTCCCACCGTTCAGATTTTCATTTCGAAAATGTCATTTTTCAAAAGTTGCAAATTTCAATCTGCAATATCTCTTGTTATATTCATCTGATCCAATTGGGATTTCCGGTTTCGTAATCAGCATTGATTAGCCTTCCATTCCAGCTCAAAAACTAAATATCGAAAATCTCGATTTTTTGGGTCAAAAATGAGCAAGGGAGACCCCCCTAAAATGACCTATTTGCTCCTCTGCATAAAAATCAGGGTGTCCTACTACTGTCTTAGGATATGCAGTGTATGGTATTTACTTTTTTGATTCAAACAAACCTAACAGTTGATGATTCTATAGAGAATTGCACTCCAGAGAGCAGTTCAAAGTGAACTGGAAAATTGAAAATCGAAAATCAATAAATTCGAATTTTTTTTTAAACAAAGTCAGATATTTGAAAGTTTATCATGAAAATTTAGGTCTTCAAATAAGCTGAATCCATTGCGAGCATTCTGGAAAGCCTATCTCTCACCGATCAGATTTTCATTTTGGAAATGTCATTTTTCAACAGTTGAAAATTTCAATCTGCAATATCTCTTGTATATTCGTCTGATCCAATTGGGATTTCCGGTTTCGTAATCAGCATTGATAAGGCTTCCATTCCAGCTCAAAAACTAAATATCGAAAATCTCGATTTTTGGGGTCAAAAATGAGCAAGATAAGATAAGATAAGATAAGATAATTTATTGGTGCTACTTTACAAAATACACTGTATTGCACAAGTCATATTTCAAAATAGGAATAGGATGATTTAACCATCTCATATCACAGTCAAAAATTATATAAAAAACATTTAACAAGAATAAAAAAACACCTGGACCCTACAAATTTGGGAGGACACAATATACCATTCCAATCAAAAATAAGGAATATAGTAAATATTCAATAATTTATTTCAAAAGATGTCAGGTCACTGGACAAGAACTCCTGCACACTCCAAAATGCATTTGTCGTCAATATTTCATTGATTCTTTTGTTGAATTCTTTAGGATTGAGCCTCTTAACCTCCACAGGTAACTTACTGAAAAGTTTATGAGAGATGAAATTGGGACCATTCTTCGATTTTTCAAGTCGCATATACTTGGATTTTATATTATTTCTGTATCGTGTGTGATAATCATGGGTGTCCCCATATTTGGGGAGATCCCTGATATTATTATATGCATAGACAAGGCATTCATGAATGTATATAGATGGAAAAGTGAGAATCTTTAGTTCTTTGAAAGCGCTCAAGCAATCATCCCTATATCCCAGACCAGCCACTATTCTAACCGCTCTTCTCTGCAGTCTGAAAATTTTCTCCCTACTGGAACAGTTACCCCAGATGAGTACACAATATCGCAGGTGTGATTCGATGAGGCTGTGATAGGCAACCTTAACAACCTTCTTGGATACAATGTTAGCTAAGTTACGTAGTAGAAAGATATTCTTGGTCACCTTTGACGCTGTTTCATTGCCATGAGGAATCCATGTGAGACCAGAGTCCAGATGAACTCCCAGAAACTTTATCGACTCATTGGCATTATGATCTTTAAGTCCTCTTAAGTTGAACAACATGGTGTCAGTCTTCTCTTCATTACAAACAAGCTTGTTCAGTGCGAACCACTCCTTAGCCCTTAATTCTGCTGCACACGCCAGCTGCTCAGCTCCTCGCATCTCCTTATGCTCCACAGTTATTCCCGAGTCATCCGCCCATAAGAGATGTTCGTAGGCCGCCATGAAAAAAGAAAAATCATTCATAAAGATTATGAATAGTAGGGGTCCTAATATAGAACCCTGTGGCACCCCAAGACTTAATTGACCCTCTGTGGACCAAGTATTGTTGCAGAAAACCCTCTGTGTTCTGTTGAAGAAATAGGACCGAATGAGTCCGAGACCAACCTCGTCAAAACCGTATTTCGAAAGCTTGTCAACATGAGCCTGCGGCGGTACGCAGTCGAAAGCTCGGCTCAGGTCTAAAAATATTGATAGTGAAAGCGAACCCCTCTCAAAACAATCCAGCGTGTACTCAACAAACCGCATTACAGCATCACATGTACTTGACCCTCTTCTATATCCGTATTGGTTCCTGTGAAACAAATTTTCTTTCTCAAAATAGTTCATTATCTGCACGCAGATGATCCTCTCGAAGACCTTTGAGAATATAGGGAGTAAGGAAATCGGTCTATAGTTTTTTTTTATCATTCTTATCTCCCTTTTTGTGTATTGGGATTACCTTCGCCACCTTCAGACAATCTGGGAAAACCCCCTCCTTAATGCAGCGGTTTATTATCTTAGTGAGAGGCCCCACTATATGATTTATATTTCTTTTCAAAAGTGTTATTGACAGACCGTAGTAGTCCCTGGATTTACTCCCCTTCAGCGAATTTATTATATCCCTTGTATTGTTAAATGATACTTCATGAAATTGAAAATCACCTGCACGCCGATAATTTGCTTCCACGGATATCCCAGGCCCTGAAATATCAATATTCGGCAAATTATTCACCAGTTCATGTGGCAATGAAACAAAGTAGGAGTTCAACTCCTGTGAGCTCAAGGGTATAGACGAAACCACCTCTGACCGCCTCTTACTATTTATTATTTTCCACATATTCTTGCTAGGGTTACTGGAATTCAAGATGAAATTGTCATTAGCTGTCCTACGTGCTCTGCGCAGTGCTGCCCTGTACTCGCCACGTGCTCTGTTCCTCAATACTTTCATGTCATAATTTCTGAAATGATTATACAGATCATTGTAAAGTCTCACCTTCTCCCTCATCTCACGCAATTCAGCAGAGAACCATTTTACTCCCGAGTCGCAAGTTCTAGCTTTTATAACAACCTCTGGGAAAGATTCTTGGTATATTTCTATGAAACACCTATGAAAACTTTCAAAACAATCTCCTGGTGACAAAGACATATCATCCATAAAAGTCCAATCTTGTTCACTCAACAAGTTATGCATCCTACAATAGCCTACCTGTGTCAATGGTCTGCACCTGCTATTAGTGATGGAAGTGGTGGGTGCTGAATGCATTGGGATACTAATGCGCTGTGCATCATGGTCCGAAAAATTCACTCTCAGAATTTTGGGGAAAAAACTACACAATTCTGTGTTCCTTACAAATATATTATCTATACATTTATCCATTCTTGTGGGCTCAAAAATAGTCTGTTTTAGGCCATAAGACTCAAGAACCTCCACCAGTGCTACAGCATTCCTATCCAGTGTATCATTCCCATACATGCTGAAAGTGTGATATCAATTCCTCAAAAACTGTTGAACCATTTCGACCCAAATCTTGAAACTGCACATAGTCTTCGAATTGAGATGTACATGTTGAATTTCAGATCGATAGTTCTGATAGGAATGAAGATTTCAGTAGTCGATTCGGCAAAATATCATTTCAATTCCTAAGGAACTATTGGATCGATTCGAAACAAATCTTGAAACTGCACATAGTTTTCGAATTGAGATGCACATGTTGAATTTCAGTTCGATAGTTCAGATAGGAATTGAGATTTCAGTGGTCAATTCGGCAAAGTGTGATATCAATTCCTCGAAAACTGTTGGATCGATTCGAACCAAATCTTGAAACTTCACAAAGTTTTCGAATTGAGATGCACATGTTGAATTTCAATTCGATAGTGCAGATAGGAATTGAGATTTCAGTGGTCGATTCGGCAAAGTGTTATATCAATTCCTCGAAAACTGTTGGTTCAATTCGAACCAAATCTTGAAACTGCACATAGTTTTCGAAATGAGATGCACATGTTGAATTTCAGATCGATAGTTCTAATAGGAATGGAGATTTCAGAAGTCGATTCGACAAAATATCATTTCAATTCCTAAAGAACTATTGGATCAATTCGACCCAAATCCCGAAACTGTACACAGTTTTTGATTTGAGATGCACATGTTGAATTTCAGTTCGATAGTTCTGATAGGAATTGAGATTTCAGTGGTCAATTCGGCAAAGTGTGATATCAATTCCTCGAAAACTGTTGGATCAATTCGAACCAAATCTTGAAACTTTACATTGTTTTCGGATTGAGATGCACATGTTGAATTTCAGATCGATAGTTCTAATAGGAATGGAGATTTCAGAAGTCGATTCGACAAAATATCATTTCAATTCCTAAAGAACTATTGGATCAATTCGACCCAAATCCCGAAACTGTACACAGTTTTTGATTTGAGATGGACATTCAAAAGATGTCCCTACCGGATATCCACTAGGTGTCCGTGATGGACGTTATACGGACCATGTAACATATACATGTTATTTGGTCCATATTACGTCCCTTACGGACTCCTAGTGAATATCCGGTATGGACATTCAAAAGATGTCCCTACCGGATATCCAATAGGTGTCCGTCATGGACGTTATACGGACCATGTAATATATACATGTTATTTAGTCCATATTAGGTCCATTACGGACTCCTAGTGAATATCCGGTATGGACATTCAAAAGATGTCCCTACCGGATATCCACTAGGTGTCCGTGATGGACGTTATACGGACCATGTAATATATATATGTATATAAGTTATATGGTCCGTACTATGTTCATCTCGGACAACTAATGGATATCCAGTAAGGACATATATTTGACATTGCATGTATTAAGTCGGTCAGGGACCATTTTGGGACTACATGATACGGACATGTGTCATATGGTCCGTATTATGTCCATCACAGGCATCCAATGGATATCCGATACGGACATTGTACATAAATTGGACTAACAATGGATATCCATCTTGGACGTCCTAAAACTGTCCGGAAACGGACGTCCAAAGGACATACAAATCAAGTACATGGACGTTCCGACGTTAAATGGACATGAATTGGACGTCCCAAGGACGTTGTGTGCTATTAGGGATAGAATCATCAACTGTTAGGTTTGGTTGAATCAACAAAGTAAGTATTATACACTCCATATCCAAAGACAGTAGTAGGACACCCTGATTTTTATGCAAACGGGTCATTTTAGGGGGGTCTAACCCCTTGCTCATTTTTGACCCAAAAAATCGAGATTTTCGATATTTAGTTTTTGAGCTGGAATGGAAGCCTTATCAATGCTGATTACGAAACCGGAAATCCCAATTGGATCAGACGAATATACAAGAGATATTGCAGATTGAAATTTTCAACTGTTGAAAAATGACATTTCCAAAATGAAAATCTGATCGGTGAGAGATAGGCTTTCCAGAATGCTCGCAATGGATTCAGCTTATTTGAAAACCTATATTTTCATGATAAACTTTCAAATATCTGACTTTGTTTAAAAAAAAATCTCGAATTTATTTTTTTTTCAATTTTTCATTTTCCAGTTCACTTTGGAGTGCTCTCTAGAGTGCGATTCTCTATTGAATCATCAACTGTTAGGTTCGGTTGAATCGAAAAAGTGAGTTTCATACACTCCATATCCTAAGACAGTAGTAGGACACCCTGATTTTTATGCAAAGGGGTCATTTTAGGGGGGTCTAACCCCCCTCTCGCAATGGCTCCGCCACGTACGAATAACGGTGTGGAAATTTATTGCAAGAAATGTGTAAAAGAAGTGAAAACTTACATAACGTGCTTTAGATGCAGTAGTTCATATCATTTTAGTTGTGTACTGAAAGTTTGTGGTATTTTTGTGGACCAAAAAGGAAGATTGCTCTGCTGCGATGATATAACCTCAAAACTGAAACAAGCAGAGTTGGAAGTTGAGAAGCTGAGAAAACGTCTTAGTGGTCTGAATGAACTGTGTTTCGAAAATTCCGTTTCCCAACTCCATAGTTTGACTGTGGAGGATGAAATGTTTGGAGCAGATAACGCCCATGAAGTCCCAAAGAATGGCGATACTGTTGAAGAAAAGAATGTAGATCTGGAGGTGGAATACTTGAACAGGATCATTGGGGGTAAAGACAGGTTGATTGATGAACTTGATGATAAAATAAAAATATTGAAAAATTATATTAGTATCTTGGAGAAATTCGGAGACGGTACATCAGCATCAAAGAAGCCATCTGTCGGTTTTTCAACTGGCTCCTTGCAACCAGTGAAGAAATCATTATTGCCGACATCTGAAAACACAAATTCTGCGGAAAAGGAAAATGAACGTCCGGTGAAAATGGTGAATCCGAAGTCTACTGTTGGCGAGGATAATTGTGAAGTCTTCGTCTCATCTTTGGAAGTTAGTACTAACAAGGATGAAACAAACATGGAGTTTGGTAGCTCAAATGAATCAATGTCAACAACCGATAGAAATTTGTACATCAAACAAACGTCAGAGAATGTCGCAGATAAGAATCCACAACTCAAAACAAACAAGGCATCTGTCAGGCCAGTCAAACAAAAGGGGAAATATAATAATAAATGGTCAATCATGGGGAAAGCGACTGATAGCTCCATAAAAGCTATACCTAAGACTATATCCCTGTTCGTTTCAAGAATTAATACACAAACAACATCATCTGAATTCACTAACATGGTGAAACAGAATTTTACGGAGGCTGTGTGCACCGAATTGAATTCCAAACATCCTGAGTGTTATCGTTCCTACAAAGTCTCTATTAATGAAGAAAATCTGGAAAGAGCGAAATCATGTGATCTCTGGCCGAAAAATGCATATGTGTCGATGTTTTTCCACAGGAAAGTTGTACAAAAGGGCCGCACATGAACGACAACAAAGCTGGAGATAATAAATGCACCTTCCGAGTGATACATTTGAATATTCAGGGATTGACTTCCCACAAGGTGAATGAATGGGACTTGTTTCTCATGGAAAACAAAATGCATGATGCTATCTGTGTGACGGAGCATTGGTTCTCGCCGGAGATAGCTGACTCTTGCTCCTCAGGTGGATGGCACGTAGCTTCCATTTTCTCCAGAACGAAAAAATCGCGTGGTGGTTCCATGATTTTGAGTAGAAACCATGACTACGAAGTACTGGGGAATATTGTGAGTTTGTCAGTGGAATTTGACTGTGAAATAGCTGCAATAAAAACACAGAAATTAACCCTAATATCAATTTATCGCTCAACTAATGGTGATTTCGGGAATTTTTTGGAAATACTTGAAAATGTTTTGAACTTGGTGGATATTCATGATGATCTTGCTATTGCAGGTGATTTTAATGTGTTTTTCAGCATGTATGGGAATGATACACTGGATAGGAATGCTGTAGCACTGGTGGAGGTTCTTGAGTCTTATGGCCTAAAACAGACTATTTTTGAGCCCACAAGAATGGATAAATTATAGATAATATATTTGTAAGGAACACAGAATTGTGCAGTTTTTTCCCCAAAATTCTGAGAGTGAATTTTTCGGACCATGATGCACAGCGCATTAGTATCCCAATGCATTCAGCACCCACCACTTCCATCACTAATAGCAGGTGCAGACCATTGACACAGGTAGGCTATTGTAGGATGCATAACTTGTTGAGTGAACAAGATTGGACTTTTATAGATGATATGTCTTTGTCACCAGGAGATTGTTTTGAAAGTTTTCATAGGTGTTTCATAGAAATATACCAAGAATCTTTCCCAGAGGTTGTTATAAAAGCTAGAACTTGCGACTCGGGAGTAAAATGGTTCTCTGCTGAATTGCGTGAGATGAGGGAGAAGGTGAGACTTTACAATGATCTGTATAATCATTTCAAAAATTATGACATGAAAGTATTGAGGAACAGAGCACGTGGCGAGTACAGGGCAGCACTGCGCAGAGCACGTAGGACAGCTAATGACAATTTCATCTTGAATTCCAGTAACCCTAGCAAGAATATGTGGAAAATAATAAATAGTAAGAGGCGGTCAGAGGTGGTTTCGTCTATACCCTTGAGCTCACAGGAGTTGAACTCCTACTTTGTTTCATTGCCACATGAACTGGTGAATAATTTGCCGAATATTGATATTTCAGGGCCTGGGATATCCGTGGAAGCAAATTATCGGCGTGCAGGTGATTTTCAATTTCATGAAGTATCATTTAACAATACAAGGGATATAATAAATTCGCTGAAGGGGAGTAAATCCAGGGACTACTACGGTCTGTCAATAACACTTTTGAAAAGAAATATAAATCATATAGTGGGGCCTCTCACTAAGATAATAAACCGCTGCATTAAGGAGGGGGTTTTCCCAGATTGTCTGAAGGTGGCGAAGGTAATCCCAATACACAAAAAGGGAGATAAGAATGATAAAAAAAACTATAGACCGATTTCCTTACTCCCTATATTCTCAAAGGTCTTCGAGAGGATCATCTGCGTGCAGATAATGAACTATTTTGAGAAAGAAAATTTGTTTCACAGGAACCAATACGGATATAGAAGAGGGTCAAGTACATGTGATGCTGTAATGCGGTTTGTTGAGTACACGCTGGATTGTTTTGAGAGGGGTTCGCTTTCACTATCAATATTTTTAGACCTGAGCCGAGCTTTCGACTGCGTACCGCCGCAGGCTCTTGTTGACAAGCTTTCGAAATACGGTTTTGACGAGGTTTGTCTCGGACTCATTCGGTCCTATTTCTTCAACAGAACACAGAGGGTTTTCTGCAACAATACTTGGTCCACAGAGGGTCAATTAAGTCTTGGGGTGCCACAGGGTTCTATATTAGGACCCCTACTATTCATAATCTTTATGAACGATTTTTCTTTTTTCATGGCGGCCTACGAACATCTCTTATGGGCGGATGACTCGGGAATAACTGTGGAGCATAAGGAGATGCGAGGAGCTGAGCAGCTGGCGTGTGCAGCAGAATTTAGGGATAAGGAGTGGTTCGCACTGAACAAGCTTGTTTGTAATGAAGAGAAGACTGACACCATGTTGTTCAACTTAAGAGGACTTAAAGATCATAATGCCAATGAGTCGATAAAGTTTCTGGGAGTTCATCTGGACTCTGGTCTCACATGGATTCCTCATGGCAATGAAACAGCGTCAAAGGTGACCAAGAATATCTTTCTACTACGTAACTTAGCTAACATTGTATCCAAGAAGGTTGTTAAGGTTGCCTATCACAGCCTCATCGAATCACACCTGCGATATTGTGTACTCATCTGGGGTAACTGTTCCAGTAGGGAGAAAATTTTCAGACTGCAGAGAAGAGCGGTTAGAATTTGCAACTTTTGAAAAATGACATTTTCAAAATGAAAATCTGAACGGTGGGAGATAGGCTTTCGGGAATGCTCGCAAAAGATTCAGCGTATTCGAAAACCTTTATTTTCATACCAAACCTGCAAATATCTGACTTCGTTTAAGAAAAAATCGAATTTATTGATTTTCGATTTTCAATTTTCCAGTTCACTTTGAACTGCTCTCTGGAGTGCAATTCTCTATTGAATCATCACCTGTTGGGTTTGGTTGAATCAAAAAAGTAAGTATTATACACTCCATATCCTAAAACAGTAGTAGGACACCCTGATTTGTATGCAGAGGAGCAAATAGGTCATTTTAGGGGGGTCTAAGCCCTTGCTCATTTTTGACCCAGAAAATCGAGATTTTCGATATTTAGTTGTTGAGCTGGAATCAAAGCCTGATCAATGCTGATAACGAAACCGGAAATCCCAATTGGATCAGACGAATATAACAAGAGATATTGCAGATTGAAATTTGCAACTTTTGAAAAATGCCATTTTCAAGATGAAAATCTGAACGGAGAGGGATAGGCTTTCAGGAATACTTGCTATAGATTCAGCATATTCGGAAACCTATATTTTCATGATGAACTTTCAAATATCCGACGTTGTTCAAAAAATAATCGAATTTATTGTTTTTCCATTTTTCATTTTCCAGTTCAATTTGAACTGCTCTCTGGAGTGCAATTCTCTATTGAATCATCAACTGTTTAGTTTGATGGAATCAACAAAGTAAGTATTATACACTCCATATCCTAAGACAGTAGTTGAACTTCCTGATTTTCAGGCAGAAGAGCAAATAGGTCATTTTAGGGGGGTCTAACCCCTTGCTCATTTTTGACCCAAAAAATCGAGATTTTCGATTTTTAGTTTTTGCGCTGGAACGGAAGCCTCATAAACGCTGAGTACGAAACCGGAAATCCCAATTGGATCAGACGAATATAACAAGAGATATTGCAGATTGAAATTTGCAACTTTTGAAAAATGCCATTTTCAAGATGAAAATCTGAACGGAGAGAGATAGGCTTTCAGGAATACTTGCTATAGATTCAGCATATTCGGAAACCTATATTTTCATGATGAACTTTCAAATATCCGACGTTGTTCAAAGAAAAATCGAATTTATTGTTTATCCATTTTTCATTTTCCAGTTCAATTTGAACTGCTCTCTGGAGTGCAATTCTCTATTGAATCATCAACTGTTTAGTTTGGTGGAATCAACAAAGTAAGTATTATACACTCCATATCCTAAGACAGTAGTTGAACTTACTGATTTTCAGGCAGAAAAGCAAATAGGTCATTTTAGGGGGGTCTAACCCCTTGCTCATTTTTGACCCAAAAAAATCGAGATTTTCGATTTTTAGTTTTTGCGCTGGAACGGAAGCCTCATCAACGCTGATTACGAAACCGGAAATCCCAATTGGATCAGATGAATATAACAAGAGATATTGCAGATTGAAATTTGCAACTTTTGAAAAATGACATTTCCAAAATGAAAATCTGATCGGTGGGATAAAGGCTTTCGGGAATGCTCGCAATAGATTCGGCGTATTTGAAAACCTTTATTTTCATACCAAACCTTCAAATATCTGGCTTCGTTTAAAAAAAAAATCGAATTTATTGTTTTTCCATTTTCAATTTTCCAGTTCACTTTGAACTGCTCTCTGGAGTGCAATTCTCTAGAATCATCAACTGTTAGGTTTGGTTGAATCAACAAAGTAAGTATTATACACTCCATATCCAAAGATAGTAGTAGGACACCCTGATTTTTATGCAAAGGGGTCATTTTAGGGGGGTCTAACCCCTTGCTCATTTTTGACCCAAAAAATCGAGATTTTCGATATTTAGTTTTTGAGCTGGAATGGAAGCCTTATCAATGCTGATTACGAAACCGGAAATCCCAATTGGATCAGACGAATATACAAGAGATATTGCAGATTGAAATTTTCAACTGTTGAAAAATGACATTTCCAAAATGAAAATCTGATCGGTGAGAGATAGGCTTTCCAGAATGCTCGCAATGGATTCAGCTTATTTGAAAACCTATATTTTCATGATAAACTTTCAAATATCTGACTTTGTTTAAAAAAAAATCTCGAATTTATTTTTTTTTCAATTTTTCATTTTCCAGTTCACTTTGGAGTGCTCTCTAGAGTGCAATTCTCTATTGAATCATCAACTGTTAGGTTCGGTTGAATCGAAAAAGTGAGTTTCATACACTCCATATCCGAAGACAGTAGTAGGACACCCTGATTTTTATGCAAAGGGGTCATTTTAGGGGGGTCTAACCCACCTCTCGCAATGGCTCCGCCACGTACGAATAACGGTGTGGAAATTTATTGCAAGAAATGTGTAAAAGAAGTGAAAACTTACATAACGTGCTTTAGATGCAGTAGTTCATATCATTTTAGTTGTGTACTGAAAGTTTGTGGTATTTTTGTGGACCAAAAAGGAAGATTGCTCTGCTGCGATGATATAACCTCAAAACTGAAACAAGCAGAGTTGGAAGTTGAGAAGCAGAGAACACGTCTTAGTGGTCTGAATGAACTGTGTTTCGAAAATTCCGTTTCCCAACTCCATAGTTTGACTGTGGAGGATGAAATGTTTGGAGCAGATAACGCCCATGAAGTCCCAAAGAATGGCGATACTGTTGAAGAAAAGAATGTAGATCTGGAGGTGGAATACTTGAACAGGATCATTGGGGGTAAAGACAGGTTGATTGATGAACTTGATGATAAAATAAAAATATTGAAAAATTATATTAGTATCTTGGAGAAATTCGGAGACGGTACATCAGCATCAAAGAAGCCATCTGTCGGTTTTTCAACTGGCTCCTTGCAACCAGTGAAGAAATCATTATTGCCGACATCTGAAAACACAAATTCTGCGGAAAAGGAAAATGAACGTCCGGTGAAAATGGTGAATCCGAAGTCTACTGTTGGCGAGGATAATTGTGAAGTCTTCGTCTCATCTTTGGAAGTTAGTACTAACAAGGATGAAACAAACATGGAGTTTGGTAGCTCAAATGAATCAATGTCAACAACCGATAGAAATTTGTACATCAAACAAACGTCAGAGAATGTCGCAGATAAGAATCCACAACTCAAAACAAACAAGGCATCTGTCAGGCCAGTCAAACAAAAGGGGAAATATGATAATAAATGGTCAATCATGGGGAAAGCGACTGATAGCTCCATAAAAGCTATACCTAAGACTATATCCCTGTTCGTTTCAAGAATTAATACACAAACAACATCATCTGAATTCACTAACATGGTGAAACAGAATTTTACGGAGGCTGTATGCACCGAATTGAATTCCAAACATCCTGAGTGTTATCGTTCCTACAAAGTCTCTATTAATGAAGAAAATCTGGAAAGAGCGAAATCATGTGATCTCTGGCCGAAAGATGCATATGTGTCGATGTTTTTCCACAGGAAAGTTGTACAAAAGGGCCGCACATGAACGACAACAAAGCTGGAGATAATAAATGCACCTTCCGAGTGATACATTTGAATATTCAGGGATTGACTTCCCACAAGGTGAATGAATGGGACTTGTTTCTCATGGAAAACAAAATACATGATGCTATCTGTGTGACGGAGCATTGGTTCTCGCCGGAGATAGCTGACTCTTGCTCCTCAGGTGGATGGCACGTAGCTTCCATTTTCTCCAGAACGAAAAAATCGCGTGGTGGTTCCATGATTTTGAGTAGAAACCATGACTACGAAGTACTGGGGAATATTGTGAGTTTGTCAGTGGAATTTGACTGTGAAATAGCTGCAATAAAAACACAGAAATTAACCCTAATATCAATTTATCGCTCAACTAATGGTGATTTCGGGAATTTTTTGGAAATACTTGAAAATGTTTTGAACTTGGTGGATATTCATGATGATCTTGCTATTGCAGGTGATTTTAATGTGTTTTTCAGCATGTATGGGAATGATACACTGGATAGGAATGCTGTAGCACTGGTGGAGGTTCTTGAGTCTTATGGCCTAAAACAGACTATTTTTGAGCCCACAAGAATGGATAAATTATAGATAATATATTTGTAAGGAACACAGAATTGTGCAGTTTTTTCCCCAAAATTCTGAGAGTGAATTTTTCGGACCATGATGCACAGCGCATTAGTATCCCAATGCATTCAGCACCCACCACTTCCATCACTAATAGCAGGTGCAGACCATTGACACAGGTAGGCTATTGTAGGATGCATAACTTGTTGAGTGAACAAGATTGGACTTTTATAGATGATATGTCTTTGTCACCAGGAGATTGTTTTGAAAGTTTTCATAGGTGTTTCATAGAAATATACCAAGAATCTTTCCCAGAGGTTGTTATAAAAGCTAGAACTTGCGACTCGGGAGTAAAATGGTTCTCTGCTGAATTGCGTGAGATGAGGGAGAAGGTGAGACTTTACAATGATCTGTATAATCATTTCAAAAATTATGACATGAAAGTATTGAGGAACAGAGCACGTGGCGAGTACAGGGCAGCACTGCGCAGAGCACGTAGGACAGCTAATGACAATTTCATCTTGAATTCCAGTAACCCTAGCAAGAATATGTGGAAAATAATAAATAGTAAGAGGCGGTCAGAGGTGGTTTCGTCTATACCCTTGAGCTCACAGGAGTTGAACTCCTACTTTGTTTCATTGCCACATGAACTGGTGAATAATTTGCCGAATATTGATATTTCAGGGCCTGGGATATCCGTGGAAGCAAATTATCGGCGTGCAGGTGATTTTCAATTTCATGAAGTATCATTTAACAATACAAAGGATATAATAAATTCGCTGAAGGGGAGTAAATCCAGGGACTACTACGGTCTGTCAATAACACTTTTGAAAAGAAATATAAATCATATAGTGGGGCCTCTCACTAAGATAATAAACCGCTGCATTAAGGAGGGGGTTTTCCCAGATTGTCTGAAGGTGGCGAAGGTAATCCCAATACACAAAAAGGGAGATAAGAGTGATAAAAAAAACTATAGACCGATTTCCTTACTCCCTATATTCTCAAAGGTCTTCGAGAGGATCATCTGCGTGCAGATAATGAACTATTTTGAGAAAGAAAATTTGTTTCACAGGAACCAATACGGATATAGAAGAGGGTCAAGTACATGTGATGATGTAATGCGGTTTGTTGAGTACACGCTGGATTGTTTTGAGAGGGGTTCGCTTTCACTATCAATATTTTTAGACCTGAGCCGAGCTTTCGACTGCGTACCGCCGCAGGCTCTTGTTGACAAGCTTTCGAAATACGGTTTTGACGAGGTTGGTCTCGGACTCATTCGGTCCTATTTCTTCAACAGAACACAGAGGGTTTTCTGCAACAATACTTGGTCCACAGAGGGTCAATTAAGTCTTGGGGTGCCACAGGGTTCTATATTAGGACCCCTACTATTCATAATCTTTATGAACGATTTTTCTTTTTTCATGGCGGCCTACGAACATCTCTTATGGGCGGATGACTCGGGAATAACTGTGGAGCATAAGGAGATGCGAGGAGCTGAGCAGCTGGCGTGTGCAGCAGAATTAAGGGATAAGGAGTGGTTCGCACTGAACAAGCTTGTTTGTAATGAAGAGAAGACTGACACCATGTTGTTCAACTTAAGAGGACTTAAAGATCATAATGCCAATGAGTCGATAAAGTTTCTGGGAGTTCATCTGGACTCTGGTCTCACATGGATTCCTCATGGCAATGAAACAGCGTCAAAGGTGACCAAGAATATCTTTCTACTACGTAACTTAGCTAACATTGTATCCAAGAAGGTTGTTAAGGTTGCCTATCACAGCCTCATCGAATCACACCTGCGATATTGTGTACTCATCTGGGGTAACTGTTCCAGTAGGGAGAAAATTTTCAGACTGCAGAGAAGAGCGGTTAGAATAGTGGCTGGTCTGGGATATAGGGATGATTGCTTGAGCGCTTTCAAAGAACTAAAGATTCTCACTTTTCCATCTATATACATTCATGAATGCCTTGTCTATGCATATAATAATATCAGGGATCTCCCCAAATATGGGGACACCCATGATTATCACACACGATACAGAAATAATATAAAATCCAAGTATATGCGACTTGAAAAATCGAAGAATGGTCCCAATTTCATCTCTCATAAACTTTTCAGTAAGTTACCTGTGGAGGTTAAGAGGCTCAATCCTAAAGAATTCAACAAAAGAATCAATGAAATATTGACGACAAATGCATTTTGGAGTGTGCAGGAGTTCTTGTCCAGTGACCTGACATCTTTTGAAATAAATTATTGAATATTTACTATATTCCTTATTTTTGATTGGAATGGTATATTGTGTCCTCCCAAATTTGTAGTGTCCAGGTGTTTTTTTATTCTTGTTAAATGTTTTTTATATAATTTTTGACTGTGATATGAGATGGTTAAATCATCCTATTCCTATTTTGAAATATGACTTGTGCAATACAGTGTATTTTGTAAAGTAGCACCAATAAATTATCTTATCTTATCTTATCTTGCTCATTTTTGACCCAAAAAATCGAGATTATCGATATTTAGTTTTTGAGCTGGAATGGAAGCCTTATCAATGCTGATTACGAAACCGGAAATCCCAATTGGATCAGACGAATATAACAAGAGATATTGCAGATTGAAATTTGCAACTTTTGAAAAATGACATTTTCAAAATGAAAATCTGAACGGTGGGAGATAGGCTTTCGGGAATGCTCGCAAAAGATTCAGCGTATTCGAAAACCTTTATTTTCATACCAAACCTGCAAATATCTGACTTCGTTTAAGAAAAAATCGAATTTATTGATTTTCGATTTTCAATTTTCCAGTTCACTTTGGACTGCTCTCTGGAGTGCAATTCTCTATAGAATCATCAACTGTTAGGTTTAGTTGAATCAAAAAAGTAAGTATTATACACTCCATATCCTAAAACAGTAGTAGGACACCCTGATTTGTATGCAGAAGAGCAAATAGGTCATTTTAGGGGGGTCTAAGCCCTTGCTCATTTTTGACCCAAAAAATCGAGATTTTCGATATTAAGTTTTTGAGCTGGAATGGAAGCCTGATCAATGCTGATTACGAAACCGGAAATCCCAATTGGATCAGACGAATATAACAAGAGATATTGCAGATTGAAATTTGCAACTTTTGAAAAATGCCATTTTCAAGATGAAAATCTGAACGGAGAGAGATAGGCTTTCAGGAATACTTGCTATAGATTCAGCATATTCGAAAACCTATATTTTCATGATGAACTTTCAAATATCCGACGTTTTTTAAAGAAAAATCGAATTTATCGTTTTTTCATTTTTCATTTTTCAGTTCACTTTGAACTGCTCTCTGGAGTGCAATTCTCTATTGAATCATCAAATGTTTAGTTTGGTGGAATCAACAAAGTAAGTATTATACACTCCATATCCTAGGACAGTAGTAGGATACCCTGATTTTTATGCAGAGGAGCAAATAGGTCATTTTAGGTGGGTCTAAGCCCTTGCTCATTTTTGACCCAAAAAATCGAGATTTTCGATATTTAGTTTTCGAGCTGGAATGGAAGCCTTATCAATGCTGATTACGAAACCGGAAATCCTAATTGGATCAAACGAATATAACAAGAGATATTGCAGATTGAAATTTTCAACTTTTGAAAAATGACATTTCCAAAATGAAAATATGAAAGGTGAGAGATAGGCTTTTGAGAATGCTCGCAATAGATTCAGCGTATTTGAAAACCTTCATTTTCATACCAAGCCTTCAAATATCTGACTTTGTTTAAAAAAAAAACCGAATTTATTGTTTTTCCATTTTTCATTTTCCAGATCACTTTGAACTGCTCTCTGGAGTGCAATTCTCTATTGAATCATCGACTGTTAGGTTCGGTTGAATCAAAAAAGTGAGTTTTATACACTCCATATCCTAAGACAGTAGTAGGACACCCTGATTTTTATGCAAAGGAGCAAATAGGTCATTTTATGGGGGTCTAAGCCCTTGCTCCTTTTTGACCCAAAAAATCGAGATTTTCGATATTAAGTTGTTGAGCTGGCACGGGAGCCTTATCAATGCTGATTACGAAACCGGAAATCCCAATTGGATCAGACGAATATAACAAGAGATATTGCAGATTGAAATTTGCAACTTTTGCAAAATGACATTTTCAAGATGAAAATCTGAACGGAGAGAGATAGGCTTTCAGGAGTACTTGTTATAGATTCAGCATATTCGAAAACCTATATTTTCATGATGAACTTTCAAATATCGGAAGTTGTTTGAAGAAAAATCGAATATTGTTTTTCCATTTTTCATTTTCCAGTTCAATTTGAACTGCTCTCTGGAGTGCAATTCTCTATTGAATCATCAACTGTTTAGTTTGGTGGAATCAACAAAGTAAGTATTATACACTCCATATCCTAAGACAGTAGTTGAACTTCCTGATTTTCAGGCAGAAGAGCAAATAGGTCATTTTAGGGGGTCTAACCCCTTGCTCATTTTTGAACCAAAAAATCGACATTTTCGATTTTTAGTTTTTGCGCTGAAATGGAAGCCTCATCAACGCTGATTACGAAACCGGAAATCCCAATTGGATCAGACGAATATAACAAGAGATATTGCAGATTGAAATTTGCAACCTTTGGAAAATGACATTTCCAAAATGAAAATCTGAACGGTGGGAGATAGGCTTTCGGGAATGCTTGCAATAGATTCAGCGTATTTGAGAACCTTTATTTTCATATCAAACCTTCAAATATCTGACTTCGTAAAAAAAAATCGAATTTATTGATTTTCGCTTTTCAATTTTCCAGTTCACTTTGAACTGCTCTCTGGAGTGCAATTCTCTATAGAATCATCAACTTTTAGGTTTAGTTGAATCAAAAAAGTAAGTACCATACACTCCATATCCTAAGACAGTAGTAGGACACCCTGATTTTTATGCAGAGGAGCAAATAGGTCATTTTAGGGGGGTCTCCCTTGCTCATTTTTGACCCAAAAAATCGAGATTTTCGATATTTAGTTTTTGAGCTGGAATCTAAGCCTAATCAATGCTGATAACGAAACCGGAAATCCCAATTGGATCAGATCGAACTGAAATTCAACATGTGCATCTCAATCCGAAAACTACGTGCAGTTTCAAGATTTGGTTCGAATTGATCCAATAGTTCCTTAGGAATTGAAATGATATTTTGTCGAATCGACTACTGAAATCTTCATTCCTATTAGAACTATCGATCTGAAATTCAACATGTGCATCTCAATTCGAAAACTATGTGCAGTTTCAAGATTTGGTTCGAATTGATCCAACAGTTTTCGAGGAATTGATATCACACTTTGCCGAATTGACCACTGAAATCTCAATTCCTATCTGAACTATCGAACTGAAATTCAACATGTGCATCTCAATTCGAAAACTATGTGCAGTTTCAAGATTTGGTTCGAATCGATCCAATAGTTCCTAAGGAATTGAAATGATGTTTTGTCGAATCGACTACTGAAATCTCCATTCCTATCAGAACTATCGATCTGAAATTCAACATGTGCATCTCAATTCGAAAACTATGTGCAGTTTCAAGATTTGGGTCGAATTGGTCCAACAGTTTTTGAGGAATTGATATCACACTTTGCCGAATCGACTTCTGAAATCTCCATTCCTATTAGAACTATCGATCTGAAATTCAACATGTGCATCTCAATTCGAAAATTATGTGGAGTTTCAAGATTTGGTTCGAATTGATCCAACAGTTTTCGAGGAATTGATATCACACTTCGCCGAATTGACCACAGAAAACTCAATTCCTATCTGAACTATCGAACTGAAATTCAACATGAGCATCTCAATTCGAAAACTGTGTGAAATTTCAAGATTTGGTTCGAATTGAACCAACAGTTTTCGAGGAATTGATATCACACTTTGCCGAATTGACCACTGAAATCTCAATTCCTATCTGCACTATCGAACTGAAATTGAACATGTGCATCTCAATTCGAAAACTATGTGAAGTTTCAAGATTTGTTTCGAATTGATCCAACAGTTTTCGAGGAATTGATATCACACTTTGTTGAATTGACCACTGAAATCTCAATTCCTATCTGAACTGTCGAACTGAAATTCAACATGTGCATCTCAATTCGAAAACTATGTGCAGTTTCAAGATTTGGTTCGAATTGATCCAATAGTTCCTTAGGAATTGAAATAATATTTTGTCGAATCGACTACTGAAATCTCCATTCCTATCAGAACTATCAATCTGAAATTCAACATGTGCATCTCAATTCGAAAACTATGTGCAGTTTCAAGATTTGGGTCGAATTGCACCAACAGTTTTTGAGGAATTGATATCACACTTTGCCGAATAGACCACTGAGATCTCAATTCCTATCTGAACTATCGAACTGAAATTCAACATGTGCATCTCAATTCGAAAACTATGCGCAGTTTCAAGATTTGGGTCGAATTGATCCAACAGTTCCCTGGGAATTGAAATGATATTTTGTCGAATCGACCACTGAAATATCAATTCCTATCTGCACTATCGAACTGAAATTGAACATGTGCATCTCAATTCGAAAACTGTGTACAGTTTCGAGATTTGGGTCGAATTGATCCAATAGTTCTTTAGGAAGATGCCCATGTTGAATTTCAGTTCGATAGTTCAGATAGAAATTGATATTTCAGTGGTCAATTCTGCAAAGTGTGATATCCATTCCTCGAAAACTGTTGGATCAATTCGAACCAAATCTTGAAACTGCACATAGTTTCCGAATTGAGATGCACATGTTGAATTTCAGTTCGATAGTTCAGATAGGAATTGAGATTTCAGTGGTCAATTTGGCGAAGTGTGATATCAATTCCTCGAAAACTGTTGGATCAATTCGAACCAAATCTTGAAACTGCACATGGTTTTCGAATGTAGATGCACATGTTGAATTTCAGATCGATAGTTCTGATAGGAATGGAGATTTCAGTAGTCGATTCGACAAAATATTATTTCAATTCCTAAGGAACTATTGGATCAATTCGAACCAAATCTTGAAACTGCACATGGTTTTCGAATTGAGATGCACATGTTGAATTTCAGTTCGACAGTTCAGATAGGAATTGAGATTTCAGTGGTCAATTCAACAAAATGTGATATCAATTTCTCGAAAACTGTTGGAGCAATTCGAAACAAATCTTGGAACTGCACATAGTTTTCGAATTGAGATGCACATGTTGAATTTCAGATCGATAGTTCTGATAGGAATGGAAATTTCAGTAGTCGATTCGACAAAATATTATTTCAATTCCTAAGGAACTATTGGATCAATTCGAACCAAATCTTGAAACTGCGCATAGTTTTCGAATTGAGATGCATATGTCGAATTTCAGTTCGATAGTTCAGATAGGAATTGAGATCTCAGTGGTCTATTCGGCAAAGTGTGATATCAATTCCTCAAAAACTGTTGGACCAATTCGACCCAAATCTTGAAACTGCACATAGTTTTCGAATTGAGATGCACATGTTGAATTTCAGATTGATAGTTCTGATAGGAATGGAGATTTCAGTAGTCGATTCGACAAAATATTATTTCAATTCCTAAGGAACTATTGGATCAATTCGAACCAAATCTTGAAACTGCATGGTTTTCGAATCGAGATGCACATGTTGAATTTCAGTTCGACAATTCAGATAGGAATTGAGATTTCAGTGGTCAATTCAACAAAGTGTGATATCAATTCCTCCGAAAACTGTTGGATCAATTCGAAACAAATCTTGAAACTTCACATAGTTTTCGAATTGAGATGCACATGTTCAATTTCAGTTCGATAGTGCAGATAGGAATTGAGATTTCAGTGGTCAATTCGGCAAAGTGTGATATCAATTCCTCGAAAACTGTTGGTTCAATTCGAACCAAATCTTGAAATTTCACACAGTTTTCGAATTGAGATGCTCATGTTGAATTTCAGTTCGATAGTTCAGATAGGAATTGAGATTTCAGTGGTCAATTCGGCGAAGTGTGATATCAATTCCTCGAAAACTGTTGGATCAATTCGAACCAAATCTTGAAACTCCACATAATTTTCGAATGGAGATGCACATGTTGAATTTCAGATCGATAGTTCTAATAGGAATGGAGATTTCAGTAGTCGATTCGGCAAAGTGTGATATCAATTTCTCGAAAACTGTTAGATCAATTCGAACCAAATCTTGAAACTCCACACAGTTTTCGAATTGAGATGCACATGTTGAATTTCAGTTCGATAGTTCAGATAGGAATTGAGATTTCAGTGGTCAATTCAGCAAAGTGTGATATCAATTCCTCGAAAACTGTTGGATCAATTCGAACCAAATCTTGAAACTGCACATAGTTTTCGGATTGAGATGCACATGTTGAATTTCAGTTCGATAGTTCTGATAGGAATTCAGATTTCAGTGGTAGATTCGACAAAATATCATTTCAATTCCCAAGGAATTGTTGGATCAATTCGACCCAAATCTCAAAACTGTACACAGTTTTCGAATTGAGATGGACATGTTGAATTTCAGTTCGATAGTTCAGATAGGAATTGAGATTCGACAAAATATAATTTCAATTCCTTAGGATCAATTCGACGAAAACTGTTGGTTCAATTTGAACCAAATCTTGAAATTTCACACAGTTTTCGTATTGAGATGCAGATGTTGAATTTCAGTTTATAGTTTAGATAGGAATTGAGATTTCAGTGGTCAATTCGGCAAAGTGTGATATCAATTCCTCGAAAACTGTTGATTCAATTCGAACAAAATCTTGAAACTGCACAAAGTTTTTGAAATGAGATGCATAGGTTGAATTTCAGTTCGATAGTTCTGATAGGAATGGAGATTTCAGTACTCGATTCGTCAAAATATCATTTCAATTCCTAAGGAACTATTGGATCAATTCGAAACAAATCTTGAAACTGCACATAGTTTTCGGATTGAGATGCACATGTTGAATTTCGGTTCGATAGTTCAGATAGGAATTGAGATTTCAGTGGTCAATTTGGCAAAGTGTGATATCAATTCCTTGAAAACTGTTGGATCAATTCGAACCAAATCTTGAAACTGCACATAGTTTTCGGAATGAGATGCATATGTTGAATTTCAGTTCGACAGTTCTGATAGGAATTGAGATTTCAGTGGTCTATTCGGCAAAGTGTGATATCAATTCCTCAAAAACTGTTGGACCAATTCGACCCAAATCTTGAAACTGCACATAGTTTTCGAATTGAGATGCACATGTTGAATTTCAGATCGGTAGTTCTGATAGGAATGGAGATTTCAGTAGTCGATTAGACAAAATATCATTTCAATTCCTAAGGAACTATTGGATCAATTCGACACAAATCTTGAAACTACACATAGTTTTCGGATTGAGATGCACATGTTGAATTTCAGTTCGATAGTTCAGATAGGAATTGAGATTTCAGTGGTAAATTCGGCAAAGTGTGATATCAATTCCTTGAAAACTGTTCGATCAATTCGAACCAAATCTTGAAACTGTACATAGTTTTCGAAATGAGATGCATATGTTGAATTTCAGTTCGATAGTTCAGATAGGAATTGAGATTTCAGTGGTCAATTCGGCAAAGTGTGATATCAATTCCTCGAAAACTGTTGGATCAATTCGAACCAAATCTTGAAACTGCACATAGTTTTCGGATTGAGATGCACATGTTGAATTTCAGTTCGATAGTTCTGATAGGAATTGAGATTTTAGTGGTCGATTCGACAAAATATCATTTAAATTCCCAAGGAACTGTTGGATCAATTCGACCCAAATCTCGAAACTGTACATAGTTTTCGAAATGAGATGCACATGTTGAATTTCAGATCGATAGTTCTAATAGGAATTGAGATTTCAGTGGTCAATTCGGCAAAGTGTGATATCAATTCCTCGAAAACTGTTGGATCAATTCGAACCAAATCTTGAAACTGCACATAGTTTTCGGATTGAGATGCACATGTTGAATTTCAGTTCGATAGTTTCGATAGGAATTGAGATTTTAGTGGTCGATTCGACAAAATATCATTTAAATTCCCAAGGAACTGTTGGATCAATTCGACCCAAATCTCGAAACTGTACACAGTTTTCGAATTGAGATGCACATGTTGAATTTCAGTTCGATAGTTTAGATAGGAATTGGGATATCATTGGTCAATTCGGCAAAGTGTGATATCAATTCCTCGAAAACTGTTGGATCAATTCGAACCAAATCTTGAAATTTTACACAGTTTTCGAATTGATATCACACTTTGCCGAATTGACCACTGAAATCTCAATTCCTATCAGAACTATCGAACTGAAATTCAACATGTGCATCTCAATTCGAAAACTATGTGCAGTTTCAAGATTTGGTTCGAATTGATCCAACAGTTTTCGAGGAATTGATATCACACTTTGCCGAATTGACCACTGATATCTCAATTCCTATCTGCACTATCGAACTGAAATTCAACATGTGCATCTCAATTCGAAAACTATGTGCAGTTTCAAGATTTGGTTCGAATCGATCCAACAGCTTTCGAGGAATTGATATCACACTTTGCCGAATTGACCACTGAAATCTCAATTCCTATCTGAACTATCGAACTGAAATTCAACATGTGCATCTCAAATCAAAAACTGTGTACAGTTTCAAGATTTGGTTCGAATTGATCCAACAGTTTTCGAGGAATTGACATCACACTTTGCCGAATAGACCACTGAAATCTCAATTCCTATCTGCACTATCGAACTGAAATTCAACATGTGCATCTCAATTCGAAAACTATGTGCAGTTTCAAGATTTGGTTCGAATTGATCCAACAGTTTTCGATGAATTGATATCACACATTGCCGAATTGACCACTGAAATCTCAATTCCTATCTGAACTATCGAACTGAAATTCAACATGTGTATCTCAATCCGAAAACTATGTGCAGTTTCAAAATTTGGTTCGAATTGATTCAATAGTTCCTTAGGAACTGAAATGATATTTTGTCGAATCGACTACTGAAATCTCCATTCCTATTAGAACTATCGATCTGAAATTCAACATGTGCATCTCAATTCGAAAATTATGTGCAGTTTCAAGATTTGGTTCGAATTGATCCAACAGCTTTTGAGGAATTGATATCATACTTTGCCGAATAGGCCACTGAAATCTCAATTCTTATCTGAACTATCGAACTGAAATTCAACATGTGCATCTCAATCCGAAAACTATGTGCAGTTTCAAGATTTGGTTCGAATTGATCGAACAGTTTTTGAGGAATTGATATCACACTTTGCCGAATAGACCACTGAAATCTCAATTCCTATCTGAACTATCGAACTGAAATTCGACATGTGCATCTCAATCCGGAAAACTATGTGCAGTTTCAAGATTTGGTTCGAATTGATCCAACAGTTTTTGAGGAATTGATATCACACTTTGCCGAATTGACCACTGAAATCTCAATTCCTATCTGAACTATCGAAATGAAATTCAACATGTGCATCTCAATTTGAAAACTATGTGCAGTTTCAAGATTTGGTTCGAATCGATCCAATAGTACCTTAGGAATTGAAATGATATTTTGCCGAATCGACTACTGAAATCTTCATTCCTATCAGAACTATCGAACTGAAATTCAACAAGTGCATCTCAATCCGAAAACAATGTAAAGTTTCAAGATTTGGTTCGAATAGATCCAACAGTTTTCGAGGATTTGATATGACACTTTGCCGAATTGACCACTGAAATCACAATTCCTATCTGAACTATTGAACTAAAATTCAACATGTGCATCTCAAATCAAAAACTGTGTACAGTTTCGGGATTTGAGTCGAATTGATCAAATAGTTCCTTAGGAATTGAAATTATATTTTGTCGATTCGACCACTGAAATCTCAATTCCTATCTGAACTATCGAACTGAAATTCAACATGTGCATCTCAATTCGAAAACTGTGTACAGTTTCGAGGTTTGGGTCGTATTGATTCAACAGTTTTTAGGAATTGATATCATACTTTGCCGAATCAAAACTCCATTCCTATCTGAACTATCGATCTGAAATTCAACATGTGCATCTCAATTCGAAAATTATGTGCAGTTTCAAGATTTGGTTCGAATTGATCCAACAGCTTTTGAGGAATTGATATCATACTTTGCCGAATAGACCACTGAAATCTCAATTCCTATCTGAACTATCGAACTGAAATTCAACATATGCATCTCATTTCGAAAACTATGTGCAGTTTCAAGATTTGGTTCGAATCGATCCAATAGTACCTTAGGAATTGAAATGATATTTTGCCGAATCGACTACTGAAATCTTCATTCCTATCAGAACTATCGAACTGAAATTCAACAAGTGCATCTCAATCCGAAAACAATGTAAAGTTTCAAGATTTGGTTCGAATAGATCCAACAGTTTTCGAGGATTTGATATGACACTTTGCCGAATTGACCACTGAAATCACAATTCCTATCTGAACTATTGAACTAAAATTCAACATGTGCATCTCAAATCAAAAACTGTGTACAGTTTCGGGATTTGAGTCGAATTGATCAAATAGTTCCTTAGGAATTCAAATGATACTATGTTGAATCGTCCACTGAAATCTCGATACCTATCAGAACTATCGAACTTAAATTCAACATGTGCATCTCAATTCGAAAACTATGTGCAGTTTCAAGATTTGGTTCGAATTGATTCAACAGTTTTTAGGAATTGATATCATACTTTGCCGAATCAAAACTCCATTCCTATCTGAACTATCGATCTGAAATTCAACATGTGCATCTCAATTCGAAAATTATGTGCAGTTTCAAGATTTGGTTCGAATTGATCCAACAGCTTTTGAGGAATTGATATCATACTTTGCCGAATAGACCACTGAAATCTCAATTCCTATCTGAACTATCGAACTGAAATTCAACATATGCATCTCATTTCGAAAACTATGTGCAGTTTCAAGATTTGGTTCGAATTGATCCAACAGTTTTCAAGGAATTGATATCACACTTTGCCGAATTGATCACTGAAATCTCAATTCCTATCTGAACTATCGAACTGAAATTCAACATGTGCATCTCAATCCGAAAACTATGTGCAGTTTCAAGATTTGGTTCGAATTGATTTAATATTTCCTCAGGAATTGATATGATATTTTGTCGAATCGACTACTGAAATCTCCATTCCTATTAGAACTATCGAACTGAAATTCAACATGTGCATCTCAATTCGAAAACTATGTGCAGTTTCAAGATTTGGTTCAAATCGATCCAATAGTACCTTAGGAATTGAAATGATATTTTGCCGAATCGACTACTGAAATCTTCATTCCTATCAGAACTATCGAACTGAAATTCAACATGTGCATCTCAATCCGAAAACAATGTAAAGTTTCAAGATTTGGTTCGAATTGCTCCAACAGTTTTCGAGGAATTGATATGACACTTTGCCGAATTGACCACTGAAATCACAATTCCTATCTGAACTATCGAACTGAAATTCAACATGTGCATCTCAATTCGAAAACTATGTGCAGTTTCAAGATTTGGTTCGAATCGATCCAATAGTACCTCAGGAATTGAAATGATATTTTGCCGAATCGACTACTGAAATCTTCATTCCTATCAGAACTGTCGAACTGAAATTCAACATGTGCATCTCAATCCGAAAACAATGTAAAGTTTCAAGATTTGGTTCGAATTGATCCAACAGTTTTCGAGGATTTGATATGACACTTTGCCGAATTGACCACTGAAATCACAATTCCTATCTGAACTATTGAACTAAAATTCAACATGTACATCTCAAATCAAGAACTGTGTACAGTTTCGGGATTTGAGTCGAATTGATCCAATAGTTCCTTAGGAATTGAAATGATATTTTGTCGATTCGACCACTGAAATCTCAATTCCTATCTGAACTATCGAACTGAAATTCAACATGTGCATCTCAATTCGAAAACTGTGTAAAATTTCAAGATTTGGTTGGAATTGATCCAACAGTTTTCGAGGAATTGATATCACACTTTGCCGAATTGACCACTGAAATCTCAATTCCTATCTGAACTATCGAACTGAAATTCAACATGTGCATCTCAATCCGAAAACTATGTGCAGTTTCAAGATTTGGTTCGAATTGATTCAATAGTTCCTTAGCAAGCTTAGCAAGCTTCCAGTAACCCTAGCAAGAATATGTGGAAAATAATAAATAGTAAGAGGCGGTCAGAGGTGGTTTCGTCTATACCCTTGAGCTCACAGGAGTTGAACTCCTACTTTGTTTCATTGCCACATGAACTGGTGAATAATTTGCCGAATATTGATATTTCAGGGCCTGGGATATCCGTGGAAGCAAATTATCGGCGTGCAGGTGATTTTCAATTTCATGAAGTATCATTTAACAATACAAGGGATATAATAAATTCGCTGAAGGGGAGTAAATCCAGGGACTACTACGGTCTGTCAATAACACTTTTGAAAAGAAATATAAATCATATAGTGGGGCCTCTCACTAAGATAATAAACCGCTGCATTAAGGAGGGGGTTTTCCCAGATTGTCTGAAGGTGGCGAAGGTAATCCCAATACACAAAAAGGGAGATAAGAATGATAAAAAAAACTATAGACCGATTTCCTTACTCCCTATATTCTCAAAGGTCTTCGAGAGGATCATCTGCGTGCAGATAATGAACTATTTTGAGAAAGAAAATTTGTTTCACAGGAACCAATACGGATATAGAAGAGGGTCAAGTACATGTGATGCTGTAATGCGGTTTGTTGAGTACACGCTGGATTGTTTTGAGAGGGGTTCGCTTTCACTATCAATATTTTTAGACCTGAGCCGAGCTTTCGACTGCGTACCGCCGCAGGCTCTTGTTGACAAGCTTTCGAAATACGGTTTTGACGAGGTTGGTCTCGGACTCATTCGGTCCTATTTCTTCAACAGAACACAGAGGGTTTTCTGCAACAATACTTGGTCCACAGAGGGTCAATTAAGTCTTGGGGTGCCACAGGGTTCTATATTAGGACCCCTACTATTCATAATCTTTATGAACGATTTTTCTTTTTTCATGGCGGCCTACGAACATCTCTTATGAGCGGATGACTCGGGAATAACTGTGGAGCATAAGGAGATGCGAGGAGCTGAGCAGCTGGCGTGTGCAGCAGAATTAAGGGATAAGGAGTGGTTCGCACTGAACAAGCTTGTTTGTAATGAAGAGAAGACTGACACCATGTTGTTCAACTTAAGAGGACTTAAAGATCATAATGCCAATGAGTCGATAAAGTTTCTGGGAGTTCATCTGGACTCTGGTCTCACATGGATTCCTCATGGCAATGAAACAGCGTCAAAGGTGACCATGAATATCTTTCTACTACGTAACTTAGCTAACATTGTATCCAAGAAGGTTGTTAAGGTTGCCTATCACAGCCTCATCGAATCACACCTGCGATATTGTGTACTCATCTGGGGTAACTGTTCCAGTAGGGAGAAAATTTTCAGACTGCAGAGAAGAGCGGTTAGAATAGTGGCTGGTCTGGGATATAGGGATGATTGCTTGAGCGCTTTCAAAGAACTAAAGATTCTCACTTTTCCATCTATATACATTCATGAATGCCTTGTCTATGCATATAATAATATCAGGGATCTCCCCAAATATGGGGACACCCATGATTATCACACACGATACAGAAATAATATAGAATCCAAGTATATGCGACTTGAAAAATCGAAGAATGGTCCCAATTTCATCTCTCATAAACTTTTCAGTAAGTTACCTGTGGAGGTTAAGAGGCTCAATCCTAAAGAATTCAACAAAAGAATCAATGAAATATTGACGACAAATGCATTTTGGAGTGTGCAGGAGTTCTTGTCCAGTGACCTGACATCTTTTGAAATAAATTATTGAATATTTACTATATTCCTTATTTTTGATTGGAATGGTATATTGTGTCCTCCCAAATTTGTAGTGTCCAGGTGTTTTTTTATTCTTGTTAAATGTTTTTTATATAATTTTTGACTGTGATATGAGATGGTTAAATCATCCTATTCCTATTTTGAAATATGACTTGTGCAATACAGTGTATTTTGTAAAGTAGCACCAATAAATTATCTTATCTTATCTTATCTTATCTTGCTCATTTTTGACCCAAAAAATCGAGATTTTCGATATTTAGTTTTTGAGCTGGAATGGAAGCCTTATCAATGCTGATTACGAAACCGGAAATCCCAATTGGATCAGACGAATATACAAGAGATATTGCAGATTGAAATTTTCAACTGTTGAAAAATGACATTTCCAAAATGAAAATCTGATCGGTGAGAGATAGGCTTTCCAGAATGCTCGCAATGGATTCAGCTTATTTGAAGACCTAAATTTTCATGATAAACTTTCAAATATCTGACTTTGTTTAAAAAAAAATTCGAATTTATTGATTTTCGATTTTCAATTTTCCAGTTCACTTTGAACTGCTCTCTGGAGTGCAATTCTCTATAGAATCATCAACTGTTAGGTTTGGTTGAATCAAAAAAGTAAGTACCATACACTGCATATCCTAAGACAGTAGTAGGACACCCTGATTTTTATGCAGAGGAGCAAATAGGTCATTTTAGGGGGGTCTCCCTTGCTCATTTTTGACCCAAAAAATCGAGATTTTCGATATTTAGTTTTTGAGCTGGAATGGAAGGCTAATCAATGCTGATTACGAAACCGGAAATCCCAATTGGATCAGATGAATATAACAAGAGATATTGCAGATTGATATTTGCAACTTTTGAAAAATGACATTTTCAAAATGAAAATCTGAACGGTGGGAGATAGGCTTTCGGGAATGCTCGCAAAAGATTCAGCGTATTCGAAAACCTTCATTTTCATACCAAACCTGCAAATAACTGACTTCGTTTAAGAAAAAATCGAATTTATTGATTTTCGATTTTCAATTTTCCAGTTCACTTTGAACTGCTCTCTGGAGTGCAATTCTCTATTGAATCATCACCTGTTGGGTTTGGTTGAATCAAAAAAGTAAGTATTATACACTCCATATCCTAAAACAGTAGTAGGACACCCTGATTTGTATGCAGAGGAGCAAATAGGTCATTTTAGGGGGGTCTAAGCCCTTGCTCATTTTTGACCCAGAAAATCGAGATTTTCGATATTTAGTTGTTGAGCTGGAATCAAAGCCTGATCAATGCTGATAACGAAACCGGAAATCCCAATTGGATCAGACGAATATAACAAGAGATATTGCAGATTGAAATTTGCAACTTTTGAAAAATGCCATTTTCAAGATGAAAATCTGAACGGAGAGGGATAGGCTTTCAGGAATACTTGCTATAGATTCAGCATATTCGGAAACCTATATTTTCATGATGAACTTTCAAATGTCCGACGTTGTTCAAAAAATAATCGAATTTATTGTTTTTCCATTTTTCATTTTCCAGTTCAATTTGAACTGCTCTCTGGAGTGCAATTCTCTATTGAATCATCAACTGTTTAGTTTGATGGAATCAACAAAGTAAGTATTATACACTCCATATCCTAAGACAGTAGTTGAACTTCCTGATTTTCAGGCAGAAGAGCAAATAGGTCATTTTAGGGGGGTCTAACCCCTTGCTCATTTTTGACCCAAAAAATCGAGATTTTCGATTTTTAGTTTTTGCGCTGGAACGGAAGCCTCATAAACGCTGATTACGAAACCGGAAATCCCAATTGGATCAGACGAATATAACAAGAGATATTGCAGATTGAAATTTGCAACTTTTGAAAAATGCCATTTTCAAGATGAAAATCTGAACGGAGAGAGATAGGCTTTCAGGAATACTTGCTATAGATTCAGCATATTCGGAAACCTATATTTTCATGATGAACTTTCAAATATCCGACGTTGTTCAAAGAAAAATCGAATTTATTGTTTTTCCATTTTTCATTTTCCAGTTCAATTTGAACTGCTCTCTGGAGTGCAATTCTCTATTGAATCATCAACTGTTTAGTTTGGTGGAATCAACAAAGTAAGTATTATACACTCCATATCCTAAGACAGTAGTTGAACTTACTGATTTTCAGGCAGAAAAGCAAATAGGTCATTTTAGGGGGGTCTAACCCCTTGCTCATTTTTGACCCAAAAAAATCGAGATTTTCGATTTTTAGTTTTTGCGCTGGAACGGAAGCCTCATCAACGCTGATTACGAAACCGGAAATCCCAATTGGATCAGATGAATATAACAAGAGATATTGCAGATTGAAATTTGCAACTTTTGAAAAATGACATTTCCAAAATGAAAATCTGATCGGTGGGATAAAGGCTTTCGGGAATGCTCGCAATAGATTCGGCGTATTTGAAAACCTTTATTTTCATACCAAACCTTCAAATATCTGGCTTCGTTTAAAAAAAAAATCGAATTTATTGTTTTTCCATTTTCAATTTTCCAGTTCACTTTGAACTGCTCTCTGGAGTGCAATTCTCTATATAGAATCATCAACTGTTAGGTTTGGTTGAATCAACAAAGTAAGTATTATACACTCCATATCCAAAGACAGTAGTAGGACACCCTGATTTTTATGCAAAGGGGTCATTTTAGGGGGGTCTAACCCCTTGCTCATTTTTGACCCAAAAAATCGAGATTTTCGATATTTAGTTTTTGAGCTGGAATGGAAGCCTTATCAATGCTGATTACGAAACCGGAAATCCCAATTGGATCAGACGAATATACAAGAGATATTGCAGATTGAAATTTTCAACTGTTGAAAAATGACATTTCCAAAATGAAAATCTGATCGGTGAGAGATAGGCTTTCCAGAATGCTCGCAATGGATTCAGCTTATTTGAAAACTTATATTTTCATGATAAACTTTCAAATATCTGACTTTGTTTAAAAAAAAATCTCGAATTTATTTTTTTTTTCAATTTTTCATTTTCCAGTTCACTTTGGAGTGCTCTCTAGAGTGCTATTCTCTATTGAATCATCAACTGTTAGGTTCGGTTGAATCGAAAAAGTGAGTTTCATACACTCCATATCCTAAGACAGTAGTAGGACACCCTGATTTTTATGCAAAGGGGTCATTTTAGGGGGGTCTAACCCCCCTCTCGCAATGGCTCCGCCACGTACGAATAACGGTGTGGAAATTTATTGCAAGAAATGTGTAAAAGAAGTGAAAACTTACATAACGTGCTTTAGATGCAGTAGTTCATATCATTTTAGTTGTGTACTGAAAGTTTGTGGTATTTTTGTGGACCAAAAAGGAAGATTGCTCTGCTGCGATGATATAACCTCAAAACTGAAACAAGCAGAGTTGGAAGTTGAGAAGCTGAGAAAACGTCTTAGTGGTCTGAATGAACTGTGTTTCGAAAATTCCGTTTCCCAACTCCATAGTTTGACTGTGGAGGATGAAATGTTTGGAGCAGATAACGCCCATGAAGTCCCAAAGAATGGCGATACTGTTGAAGAAAAGAATGTAGATCTGGAGGTGGAATACTTGAACAGGATCATTGGGGGTAAAGACAGGTTGATTGATGAACTTGATGATAAAATAAAAATATTGAAAAATTATATTAGTATCTTGGAGAAATTCGGAGACGGTACATCAGCATCAAAGAAGCCATCTGTCGGTTTTTCAACTGGCTCCTTGCAACCAGTGAAGAAATCATTATTGCCGACATCTGAAAACACAAATTCTGCGGAAAAGGAAAATGAACGTCCGGTGAAAATGGTGAATCCGAAGTCTACTGTTGGCGAGGATAATTGTGAAGTCTTCGTCTCATCTTTGGAAGTTAGTACTAACAAGGATGAAACAAACATGGAGTTTGGTAGCTCAAATGAATCAATGTCAACAACCGATAGAAATTTGTACATCAAACAAACGTCAGAGAATGTCGCAGATAAGAATCCACAACTCAAAACAAACAAGGCATCTGTCAGGCCAGTCAAACAAAAGGGGAAATATAATAATAAATGGTCAATCATGGGGAAAGCGACTGATAGCTCCATAAAAGCTATACCTAAGACTATATCCCTGTTCGTTTCAAGAATTAATACACAAACAACATCATCTGAATTCACTAACATGGTGAAACAGAATTTTACGGAGGCTGTATGCACCGAATTGAATTCCAAACATCCTGAGTGTTATCGTTCCTACAAAGTCTCTATTAATGAAGAAAATCTGGAAAGAGCGAAATCATGTGATCTCTGGCCGAAAGATGCATATGTGTCGATGTTTTTCCACAGGAAAGTTGTACAAAAGGGCCGCACATGAACGACAACAAAGCTGGAGATAATAAATGCACCTTCCGAGTGATACATTTGAATATTCAGGGATTGACTTCCCACAAGGTGAATGAATGGGACTTGTTTCTCATGGAAAACAAAATGCATGATGCTATCTGTGTGACGGAGCATTGGTTCTCGCCGGAGATAGCTGACTCTTGCTCCTCAGGTGGATGGCACGTAGCTTCCATTTTCTCCAGAACGAAAAAATCGCGTGGTGGTTCCATGATTTTGAGTAGAAACCATGACTACGAAGTACTGGGGAATATTGTGAGTTTGTCAGTGGAATTTGACTGTGAAATAGCTGCAATAAAAACACAGAAATTAACCCTAATATCAATTTATCGCTCAACTAATGGTGATTTCGGGAATTTTTTGGAAATACTTGAAAATGTTTTGAACTTGGTGGATATTCATGATGATCTTGCTATTGCAGGTGATTTTAATGTGTTTTTCAGCATGTATGGGAATGATACACTGAATAGGAATGCTGTAGCACTGGTGGAGGTTCTTGAGTCTTATGGCCTAAAACAGACTATTTTTGAGCCCACAAGAATGGATAAATTATAGATAATATATTTGTAAGGAACACAGAATTGTGCAGTTTTTTCCCCAAAATTCTGAGAGTGAATTTTTCGGACCATGATGCACAGCGCATTAGTATCCCAATGCATTCAGCACCCACCACTTCCATCACTAATAGCAGGTGCAGACCATTGACACAGGTAGGCTATTGTAGGATGCATAACTTGTTGAGTGAACAAGATTGGACTTTTATAGATGATATGTCTTTGTCACCAGGAGATTGTTTTGAAAGTTTTCATAGGTGTTTCATAGAAATATACCAAGAATCTTTCCCAGAGGTTGTTATAAAAGCTAGAACTTGCGACTCGGGAGTAAAATGGTTCTCTGCTGAATTGCGTGAGATGAGGGAGAAGGTGAGACTTTACAATGATCTGTATAATCATTTCAAAAATTATGACATGAAAGTATTGAGGAACAGAGCACGTGGCGAGTACAGGGCAGCACTGCGCAGAGCACGTAGGACAGCTAATGACAATTTCATCTTGAATTCCAGTAACCCTAGCAAGAATATGTGGAAAATAATAAATAGTAAGAGGCGGTCAGAGGTGGTTTCGTCTATACCCTTGAGCTCACAGGAGTTGAACTCCTACTTTGTTTCATTGCCACATGAACTGGTGAATAATTTGCCGAATATTGATATTTCAGGGCCTGGGATATCCGTGGAAGCAAATTATCGGCGTGCAGGTGATTTTCAATTTCATGAAGTATCATTTAACAATACAAGGGATATAATAAATTCGCTGAAGGGGAGTGAATCCAGGGACTACTACGGTCTGTCAATAACACTTTTGAAAAGAAATATAAATCATATAGTGGGGCCTCTCACTAAGATAATAAACCGCTGCATTAAGGAGGGGGTTTTCCCAGATTGTCTGAAGGTGGCGAAGGTAATCCCAATACACAAAAAGGGAGATAAGAATGATAAAAAAAACTATAGACCGATTTCCTTACTCCCTATATTCTCAAAGGTCTTCGAGAGGATCATCTGCGTGCAGATAATGAACTATTTTGAGAAAGAAAATTTGTTTCACAGGAACCAATACGGATATAGAAGAGGGTCAAGTACATGTGATGCTGTAATGCGGTTTGTTGAGTACACGCTGGATTGTTTTGAGAGGGGTTCGCTTTCACTATCAATATTTTTAGACCTGAGCCGAGCTTTCGACTGCGTACCGCCGCAGGCTCTTGTTGACAAGCTTTCGAAATACGGTTTTGACGAGGTTGGTCTCGGACTCATTCGGTCCTATTTCTTCAACAGAACACAGAGGGTTTTCTGCAACAATACTTGGTCCACAGAGGGTCAATTAAGTCTTGGGGTGCCACAGGGTTCTATATTAGGACCCCTACTATTCATAATCTTTATGAACGATTTTTCTTTTTTCATGGCGGCCTACGAACATCTCTTATGGGCGGATGACTCGGGAATAACTGTGGAGCATAAGGAGATGCGAGGAGCTGAGCAGCTGGCGTGTGCAGCAGAATTAAGGGATAAGGAGTGGTTCGCACTGAACAAGCTTGTTTGTAATGAAGTGAAGACTGACACCATGTTGTTCAACTTAAGAGGACTTAAAGATCATAATGCCAATGAGTCGATAAAGTTTCTGGGAGTTCATCTGGACTCTGGTCTCACATGGATTCCTCATGGCAATGAAACAGCGTCAAAGGTGACCAAGAATATCTTTCTACTACGTAACTTAGCTAACATTGTATCCAAGAAGGTTGTTAAGGTTGCCTATCACAGCCTCATCGAATCACACCTGCGATATTGTGTACTCATCTGGGGTAACTGTTCCAGTAGGGAGAAAATTTTCAGACTTCAGAGAAGAGCGGTTAGAATAGTGGCTGGTCTGGGATATAGGGATGATTGCTTGAGCGCTTTCAAAGAACTAAAGATTCTCACTTTTCCATCTATATACATTCATGAATGCCTTGTCTATGCATATAATAATATCAGGGATCTCCCCAAATATGGGGACACCCATGATTATCACACACGATACAGAAATAATATAGAATCCAAGTATATGCGACTTGAAAAATCGAAGAATGGTCCCAATTTCATCTCTCATAAACTTTTCAGTAAGTTACCTGTGGAGGTTAAGAGGCTCAATCCTAAAGAATTCAACAAAAGAATCAATGAAATATTGACGACAAATGCATTTTGGAGTGTGCAGGAGTTCTTGTCCAGTGACCTGACATCTTTTGAAATAAATTATTGAATATTTACTATATTCCGTATTTTTGATTGGAATGGTATATTGTGTCCTCCCAAATTTGTAGTGTCCAGGTGTTTTTTTATTCTTGTTAAATGTTTTTTATATAATTTTTGACTGTGATATGAGATGGTTAAATCATCCTATTCCTATTTTGAAATATGACTTGTGCAATACAGTGTATTTTGTAAAGTAGCACCAATAAATTATCTTATCTTATCTTATCTTATCTTGCTCATTTTTGACCCAAAAAATCGAGATTTTCGATATTTGGTTTTTGAGCTGGAATGGAAGGCTAATCAATGCTGATTACGAAACCGGAAATCCCAATTGGATCAGACGAATATAACAAGAGATATTGCAGATTGAAATTTGCAACTTTTGAAAAATGACATTTTCAAAATGAAAATCTGAACGGTGGGAGATAGGCTTTCGGGAATGCTCGCAAAAGATTCAGCGTATTCGAAAACCTTTATTTTCATACCAAACCTGCAAATATCTGACTTCGTTTAAGAAAAAATCGAATTTATTGATTTTCGATTTTCAATTTTCCAGTTCACTTTGGACTGCTCTCTGGAGTGCAATTCTCTATAGAATCATCAACTGTTAGGTTTAGTTGAATCAAAAAAGTAAGTATTATACACTCCATATCCTAAAACAGTAGTAGGACACCCTGATTTGTATGCAGAGGAGCAAATAGGTCATTTTAGGGGGGTCTAAGCCCTTGCTCATTTTTGACCCAAAAAATCGAGATTTTCGATATTAAGTTTTTGAGCTGGAATGGAAGCCTGATCAATGCTGATTACGAAACCGGAAATCCCAATTGGATCAGACGAATATAACAAGAGATATTGCAGATTGAAATTTGCAACTTTTGAAAAATGACTTTTCCAAAATGAAAATCTGAACGGTGGGAGATAGGCTTCCGGGAATGCTCGCAATAGATTCAGCGTATTTGAAAACCTTCATTTTCATACCAAGCCTTCAATTATCTCACTTTGTTAAAAAAAAAAATCGAATTTATTTTTTTTCCGTTTTTCATTTTCCAGTCCACTTTGAACTGCTCTCTGGAGTGCAATTCTCTATTGAATAATCAACTGTTAGGTTTGGTTGAATCAAAAAAGTAAGTACTATACACTCCATATCCTAAGACAGTAGTAGGACACCCTGATTTTTATGCAGAGGAGCAAATAGGTCATTTAAGGGGGGTCTAAGCCCTTGCTCATTTTTGACCCAAAAAATCGAGATTTTCGATATTTAGTTTTTGAGCTGGAATGGAAGCCTTATCAATGCTGATTACGAAACCGGAAATCCTAATTGGATCAAACGAATATAACAAGAGATATTGCAGATTGAAATTTTCAACTTTTGAAAAATGACATTTCCAAAATGAAAATATGAACGGTGAGAGATAGGCTTTTGAGAATGCTCGCAATGGATTCAGCTTATTTGAAAACCTATACTTTCATATCAAACTTTCAAATATCTGACTTCGTTTGAAAAGAAATCGAATTTATTGTTTTTCCATTTTTCATTTTCCAGATCACTTTGAACTGCTCTCTGGAGTGCAATTCTCTATTGAATAATCAACTGTTAGGTTTGGTTGAATCAAAAAAGTAAGTACTATACACTCCATATCCTAAGACAGTAGTAGGACACCCTGATTTTTATGCAGAGGTGCAAATAGGTCATTTTATAGGGGTCTAAGCCCTTGCTCCTTTTTGACCCAAAAAATCGAGATTTTCGATATTTAGTTGTTGAGCTGGAACGGGAGCCTGATCAATGCTGATTACGAAACCGGAAATCCCAATTGGATCAGACGAATATAACAAGAGATATTGCAGATTGAAATTTGCAACTTTTGAAAAATGCCATTTTCAAGATGAAAATCTGAACGGAGAGAGATAGGCTTTCAGGAATACTTGCTATAGATTCAGCATATTCGAAAACCTATATTTTCATGATGAACTTTCAAATATCCGACGTTTTTTTAAAGAAAAATCGAATTTATCGTTTTTTCATTTTTCATTTTCCAGTTCACTTTGAACTGCTCTCTGGAGTGCAATTCTCTATTGAATCATCAAATGTTTAGTTTGGTGGAATCAACAAAGTAAGTATTATACACTCCATATCCTAGGACAGTAGTAGGACACCCTGATTTTTATGCAGAGGAGCAAATAGGTCATTTTAGGGGGGTCTAAGCCCTTGCTCATTTTTGACCCAAAAAATCGAGATTTTCGATATTTAGTTTTCGAGCTGGAATGGAAGCCTTATCAATGCTGATTACGAAACCGGAAATCCTAATTGGATCAAACGAATATAACAAGAGATATTGCAGATTGAAATTTTCAACTTTTGAAAAATGACATTTCCAAAATGAAAATATGAACGGTGAGAGATAGGCTTTTGAGAATGCTCGCAATAGATTCAGCGTATTTGAAAACCTTCATTTTCATACCAAGCCTTCAAATATCTGACTTTGTAAAAAAAAAAAACCGAATTTATTGTTTTTCCATTTTTCATTTTCCAGATCACTTTGAACTGCTCTCTGGAGTGCAATTCTCTATTTAATCATCGACTGTTAGGTTCGGTTGAATCAAAAAAGTGAGTTTTATACACTCCATATCCTAAGACAGTAGTAGGACACCCTGATTTTTATGCAAAGGAGCAAATAGGTCATTTTATGGGGGTCTAAGCCCTTGCTCCTTTTTGACCCAAAAAATCGAGATTTTCGATATTTAGTTGTTGAGCTGGAACGGGAGCCTGATCAATGCTGATTACGAAACCGGAAATCCCAATTGGATCAGACGAATATAACAAGAGATATTGCAGATTGAAATTTGCAACTTTTGAAAAATGCCATTTTCAAGATGAAAATCTGAACGGAGAGAGATAGGCTTTCAGGAGTAGGGGAAAGTGGGGGAATTGGGAACACTTAATTTCAAATGCTGAAAAATTATACAAAAAATCACTAAAAATATTAAACTTCCATTGAAAAATGAACTTTGCTCATTTATGTACTAATCGGAAACAAAAAATTATAAAAAATCAACGTTTCCTTAAAAATATCAACGAAATCAAAAAATACTATCGTTTCTATTTACCCGACACCCTATGGGGTAATTGTGAACCGTCCCGAAGCAAATAAAAATAATTAGAAATGGCACATATCACACAAGTATCCACGTCTTGTTTCTCTTGCAGTACATTTTTCCATGTGCCCAGAGTTTACAGGTATCTCACATGATACAATCATCCATTGGTAGGGCTTCATACCTTACATAGCAAATTATGCAGAAAAATTCTTCTTTGCTGTGTAACCTGGGTTGAATTTCTCAGTCCTTTGCTTTTGGCGTGCCTTTTTGTACCCTCTTCATGTTGGTTTTAGGTTCTTTATGTATATTTTTTTCCTTGTTAACATTTCTCTGTAGGTATTTGCTTTCTTTGCTTTTCTTCGTGTTGATTTTTTATTAGTGAACTCGATAATATCTTGAATTCATTTTGTTTCAATTTTCCGAACAGAGTATGTATTTCCAGCTTAGCCTAATGTAAGCTTTTCGTTTCTTAAATCTTCCAACACACAGCAGGGATATTCAATTTCATATTTCGTTTCGGTCTTTTTTGTATAATTTCTTGGCATCTAGGTACAAAACATTTCAACGTTAAAATATTTTTTTAACAATCAACCAGAGCAGCACAGAAGTAATTGGGAACGCAAGGGATATAAGGTACGTTCCCAATTGCCCACCTGACATCGTTCCTAATTACCCCAAGTTATCAAAAGAATAAAAAATGGCTGGCATTCACTTACCCATTGTTTTTCAACTTCAAATCACGAAGGTTTTGGAAAAACATAGTACCAGTATGGAATCAACAAAATATGGCACCTCTAAACTTCAAAATGAGATAGTTACAAGTATTATAACAAACGAAAAAATTAAAGTAGAAATGCGAAATCCATTCTTTGACTCACCGTGACAAGAAATATGCAACTTATCGACGCAACTTTTGAGTAAGCCCTGAGAATGGCCAGATGCATCCGTTGAAAATGTTGAAGACAGTGTCGCACATGAGGAAGTATTTTTTAACTAGCTGTTCCCAATTACCCGCCGTTCCCAATAACCCCACTCTCCCCTACTTGTTATAGATTCAGCATATTCGAAAACCTATATTTTCATGATGAACTTTCAAATATCGGAAGTTGTTTGAAGAAAAATCGAATATTGTTTTTCCATTTTTCATTTTCCAGTTCAATTTGAACTGCTCTCTGGAGTGCAATTCTCTATTGAATCATCAACTGTTTAGTTTGGTGGAATCAACAAAGTAAGTATTATACACTCCATATCCTAAGACAGTAGTTGAACTTCCTGATTTTCAGGCAGAAGAGCAAATAGGTCATTTTAGGGGGTCTAACCCCTTGCTCATTTTTGAACCAAAAAATCGACATTTTCGATTTTTAGTTTTTGCGCTGAAATGGAAGCCTCATCAAGGCTGATTACGAAACCGGAAATCCCAATTGGATCAGACGAATATAACAAGAGATATTGCAGATTGAAATTTGCAACCTTTGGAAAATGACATTTCCAAAATGAAAATCTGAACGGTGGGAGATAGGCTTTCGGGAATGCTTGCAATAGATTCAGCGTATTTGAGAACCTTTATTTTCATATCAAACCTTCAAATATCTGACTTCGTAAAAAAAAAATCGAATTTATTGATTTTCGCTTTTCAATTTTCCAGTTCACTTTGAACTGCTCTCTGGAGTGCAATTCTCTATAGAATCATCAACTTTTAGGTTAAGTTGAATCAAAAAAGTAAGTACCATACACTCCATATCCTAAGACAGTAGTAGGACACCCTGATTTTTATGCAGAGGAGCAAATAGGTCATTTTAGGGGGGTCTCCCTTGCTCATTTTTGACCCAAAAAATCGAGATTTTCGATATTTAGTTTTTGAGCTGGAATGGAAGCCTAATCAATGCTGATAACGAAACCGGAAATCCCAATTGGATCAGACGAATATAACAAGAGATTTTGCAGATTGAAATTTGCAACTTTTGAAAAATGCCATTTTCAAGATGAAAATCTGAACGGTGAGAGATAGGCTTTTGAGAATGCTCGCAATGGATTCAGCTCATTTGAAAACCTATATTTTCATATCAAACTCTCAAATATCTGACTTCGTTTGAAAAAAAAACTCGAATTTATTGTTTTTCCATTTTTCATTTTCCAGTTCACTTTGAACTGCTCTCTGGAGTGCAATTCTCTATTGAATCATCACCTGTTGGGTTTGATGGAATCAAAAAAGTAAGTATTATACACTCCATCTCCTAAAACAGTAGTAGGACACCCTGATTTGTATGCAGAGGAGCAAATAGGTCATTTTAGGGGGGTCTAAGCCCTTGCTCATTTTTGACCCAAAAAATCGAGATTTTCGATATTTAGTTGTTGAGCTGGAATCAAAGCCTGATCAATGCTGATAACGAAACCGGAAATCCCAATTGGATCAGACGAATATAACAAGAGATTTTGCAGATTGAAATTTGCAACTTTTGAAAAATGCCATTTTCAAGATGAAAATCTGAACGGAGAGAGATAGGCTTTCAGGAATACTTGCTATAGATTCAGCATATTCGGAAACCTATATTTTCATGATGAAATTTCAAATATCCGACCTTGTTGAAAAAAAAAATCGAATTTATTGTTTTTCCATTTTTCATTTTCCAGTTCAATTTGAACTGCTCTCTGGAGTGCAATTCTCTATTGAATCATCAACTGTTTAGTTTGGTGGAATCAACAAAGTAAGTATTATACACTCCATATCCTAAGACAGTAGTTGAACTTCCTGATTTTCAGGCAGAAGAGCAAATAGGTCATTTTAGGGGGGTCTAACCCCTTGCTCATTTTTGACCCAAAAAATCGAGATTTTCGATTTTTAGTTTTTGCGCTTGAACGGAAGCCTCATCAACGCTGATTACGAAACCGGAAATCCCAATTAGATCAGACGAATATAACAAGAGATATTGCAGATTGAAATTTGCAACTTTTGAAAAATGCCATTTTCAAGATGAAAATCTGAACGGAGAGAGATAGGCTTTCAGGAATACTTGCTATAGATTCAGCATATTCGGAAACCTATATTTTCATGATGAACTTTCAAATATCCGACGTTGTTCAAAGAAAAATCGAATTTATTGTTTTTCCATTTTTCATTTTCCAGTTCAATTTGAACTGCTCTCTGGAGTGCAATTCTCTATTGAACTGTTTGGTTTGGTGGAATCAACAAAGTAAGTATCATACACTCCATATCCTAAGACAGTAGTTGAACTTCCTGATTTTCAGGCAGAAAAGCAAATAGGTCATTTTAGGGGGGTCTAACCCCTTGCTCATTTTTGACCCAAAAAATCGAGATTTTCGATTTTTAGTTTTCGCGCTGAAACGGAAGCCTCATCAACGCTGATTACGAAACCGGAAATCCCAATTGGATCAGACGAATATAACAAGAGATATCGCAGATTGAAATTTGCAACTTTTGAAAAATGACATTTCCAAAATGAAAATCTGATCGGTGGGATATAGGCTTTCCAGAATGCTCGCAATGGATTCAGCTTATTTGAAAACCTATATTTTCATGATAAACTTTCAAATATCTGACTTTGTTTAAAAAAAAATCGAATTTATTGTTTTTCAATTTTTCATTTTCCAGTTCACTTTGGAGTGCTCTCTAGAGTGCAATTCTCTATTGAATCATCAACTCTTAGGTTCGGCACATTCTCATAGGTTCTGCACATGTTGAATTTCAGATCGATAGTTCTAATAGGAATGAAGATTTCAGTAGTCGATTCGACAAAATATCATTTCAATTCCTAAGGACCTATTGGATCAATTCGAACCAAATCTTGAAACTGCACGTAGTTTTCGGATTGAGATGCACATGTTGAATTTCAGTTCGATAGTGCAGATAGGAATTGAGATTTCAGTGGTCTATTCGGCAAAGTGTGATATCTCAATTCCCATCCGAACTATCGCACTGAAATTCAACATGTGTATCTCAATTCGAAAACTATGTGCAGTTTCAAGATTTGGTTCGAATCGATCCAATAGTTCCTCAGGAATTGAAATGATATTTTGTCGAATCGAGTACTGAAATCTCCATTCCTATCCGAACTATCTATCTGAAATTCAACATGTGCATCTCAATTCGAAAACTATGTGCTGTTTCAAGATTTGGGTCGAATTGGTCCAACAGTTTTTGAGGAATTGATATCACACTTTGCCGAATAGACCACTGAAATCTCGATTCCTATCTGAACTATCGAACTGAAATTCAAATTCAACATGTGCATCTCAATCCGAAAACTATGTGCAGTTTCCAGATTTGGTTCGAATTGATACAAAAGTTTTCGAGAAATTGATATCACACTTCGCCGAATTGACCACTGAAATCTCAATTCCTATCTGAACTATCGAACTGAAATTCAACATGAGCATCTCAATTCGAAAACTGTGTACAGTTTCGAGATTTGGGTCGAATTGATCCAATAGTTCTTTAGGAAGATGCCCATGTTGAATTTCAGTTCGATAGTTCAGATAGAAATTGATATTTCAGTGGTCAATTCTGCAAAGTGTGATATCCATTCCTCGAAAACTGTTGGATCAATTCGAACCAAATCTTGAAACTGCACATAGTTTCCTAATTGAGATGCACATGTTGAATTTCAGTTCGATAGTTCAGATAGGAATTGAGATTTCAGTGGTCAATTCGGCGAAGTGTGATATCAATTCCTCGAAAACTGTTGGATCAATTCGAACCAAATCTTGAAACTGCACATAGTTTTCGAATTGAGATGCACATGTTGAATTTCAGTTCAATAGTTCAAATAGGAATTGAGATCTCAGTGGTCTATTCGGCAAAGTGTGATATCAATTCCTCAAAAACTGTTGGACCAATTCGACCCAAATCTTGAAACTACACATAGTTTTCGAATGTAGATGCACATGTTGAATTTCAGATCGATAGTTCTGATAGGAATGGAGATTTCAGTAGTCGATTCGACAAAATAATATTTCAATTCCTAAGGAACTATTGGATCAATTCGAACCAAATCTTGAAACTGCACATGGTTTTCGAATTGAGATGCACATGTTGAATTTCAGTTCGACAGTTCAGATAGGAATTGAGATTTCAGTGGTCAATTCAACAAAATGTGATATCAATTTCTCGAAAACTGTTGGAGCAATTCGAAACAAATCTTGGAACTGCACATAGTTTTCGAATTGAGATGCACATGTTGAATTTCAGTTCAATAGTTCAGATAGGAATTGAGATCTCAGTGGTCTATTCGGCAAAGTGTGATATCAATTCCTCAAAAACTGTTGGACCAATTCGACCCAAATCTTGAAACTACACATAGTTTTCGAATGTAGATGCACATGTTGAATTTCAGATCGATAGTTCTGATAGGAATGGAGATTTCAGTAGTCGATTCGACAAAATAATATTTCAATTCCTAAGGAACTATTGGAGCAATTCGAAACAAATCTTGGAACTGCACATAGTTTTCGAATTGAGATGCACATGTTGAATTTCAGTTCAATAGTTCAAATAGGAATTGAGATCTCAGTGGTCTATTCGGCAAAGTGTGATATCAATTCCTCAAAAACTGTTGGACCAATTCGACCCAAATCTTGAAACTACACATAGTTTTCGAATGTAGATGCACATGTTGAATTTCAGATCGATAGTTCTGATAGGAATGGAGATTTCAGTAGTCGATTCGACAAAATAATATTTCAATTCCTAAGGAACTATTGGATCAATTCGAACCAAATCTTGAAACTGCACATGGTTTTCGAATTGAGATGCACATGTTGAATTTCAGTTCGACAGTTCAGATAGGAATTGAGATTTCAGTGGTCAATTCAACAAAATGTGATATCAATTTCTCGAAAACTGTTGGAGCAATTCGAAACAAATCTTGGAACTGCACATAGTTTTCGAATTGAGATGCACATGTTGAATTTCAGTTCAATAGTTCAAATAGGAATTGAGATCTCAGTGGTCTATTCGGCAAAGTGTGATATCAATTCCTCAAAAACTGTTGGACCAATTCGACCCAAATCTTGAAACTACACATAGTTTTCGAATGTAGATGCACATGTTGAATTTCAGATCGATAGTTCTGATAGGAATGGAGATTTCAGTAGTCGATTCGACAAAATAATATTTCAATTCCTAAGGAACTATTGGATCAATTCGAACCAAATCTTGAAACTGCACATGGTTTTCGAATTGAGATGCACATGTTGAATTTCAGTTCGACAGTTCAGATAGGAATTGAGATTTCAGTGGTCAATTCAACAAAATGTGATATCAATTTCTCGAAAACTGTTGGAGCAATTCGAAACAAATCTTGGAACTGCACATAGTTTTCGAATTGAGATGCACATGTTGAATTTCAGATCGATAGTTCTGATAGGAATGGAATTTTCAGTAGTCGATTCGACAAAATATTATTTCAATTCCTAAGGAACTATTGGATCAATTCGAACCAAATCTTGAAACTGCGCATAGTTTTCGAATTGAGATGCATATGTCGAATTTCAGTTCGATAGTTCAGATAGGAATTGAGATCTCAGTGGTCTATTCGGCAAAGTGTGATATCAATTCCTCAAAAACTGTTGGACCAATTCGACCCAAATCTTGAAACTGCACATAGTTTTCGAATTGAGATGCACATTTTGAATTTCAGATTGATTGTTCTGATAGGAATGGAGATTTCAGTAGTCGATTCGACAAAATATTATTTCAATTCCTAAGGAACTATTGGATCAATTCGAACCAAATCTTGAAACTGCATGGTTTTCGAATCGAGATGCACATGTTGAATTTCAGTTCGACGGTTCAGATAGGAATTGAGATTTCAGTGGTCAATTCAACAAAGTGTGATATCAATTCCTCCGAAAACTGTTGGATCAATTCGAAACAAATCTTGAAACTTCACATAGTTTTCGAATTGAGATGCACATGTTCAATTTCAGTTCGATAGTGCAGATAGGAATTGAGATTTCAGTGGTCAATTCGGCGAAGTGTGATATCAATTCCTCGAAAACTGTTGGATCAATTCGAACCAAATCTTGAAACTCCACATAATTTTCGAATGGAGATGAACATGTTGAATTTCAGATCGATAGTTCTAATAGGAATGGAGATTTCAGTAGTCGACTGTACTACTGTCTTAGGATATGGAGTGTATGAAACTCACTTTTTCGATTCAACCGAACCTAATAGTTGATGATTCAATAGAGAATTGCACTCTATAGAGCACTCCACAGTGAACTGGAAAATGGAAAATTGAAAAAAATAAATTCGATTTTTTTTAAACAAAGTCAGATATTTGAAAGTTTATCATGAAAATATAGGTTTTCAAATAAGCTGAATCCATTGCGAGCATTCTGGAAAGCCTATCTCTCACCGATCAGATTTTCATTTTGGAAATGTCATTTTTCAACAGTTGAAAATTTCAATCTGCAATATCTCTTGTATATTCGTCTGATCCAATTGGGATTTCCGGTTTCGTAATCAGCATTGATAAGGCTTCCATTCCAGCTCAAAAACTAAATATCGAAAATATCGATTTTTTGGGGTCAAAAATGAGCAAGGGGTTAGACCCCCCTAAATGACCCCTTTGCATAAAAATCAGGGTGTCCTACTACTGTCTTTGGATATGGAGTGTATAATACTTACTTTGTTGATTCAACCAAACCTAACAGTTGATGATTCTATAGAGAATTGCACTCCAGAGAGCAGTTCAAAGTGAACTGGAAAATTGAAAATGGAAAAACAATAAATTCGATTTTTTTTTTAAACGAAGCCAGATATTTGAAGGTTTGGTATGAAAATAAAGGTTTTCAAATACGCCGAATCTATTGCGAGCATTCCCGAAAGCCTTTATCCCACCGATCAGATTTCCATTTTGGAAATGTCATTTTTCAAAAGTTGCAAATTTCAATCTGCAATATCTCTTGTTCTATTCGTCTGATCCAATTGGGATTTCCGGTTTCGTAATCAGCGTTGATGAGGCTTCCGTTCCAGCGCAAAAACTAAAAATCGAAAATCTCGATTTTTTGGGTCAAAAATGAGCAAGGGGTTAGACCCCCCTAAAATGACCTATTTGCTTTTCTGCCTGAAAATCAGGAAGTTCGACTACTGTCTTAGGATATGGAGTGTATAATACTTACTTTGTTGATTCCACCAAACTAAACAGTTGATGATTCAATAGAGAAGTGCACTCCAGAGAGCAGTTCAAATTGAACTGGAAAATGAAAAATGGAAAAACAATAAATTCGATTTTTCTTTGAACAACGTCGGATATTTGAAAGTTCATCATGAAAATATAGGTTTCCGAATATGCTGAATCTATAGCAAGTATTCCTGAAAGCCTATCTATCTCCGTTCAGATTTTCAACTTGAAAATGGCATTTTTCAAAAGTTGCAAATTTCAATCTGCAATATCTCTTGTTATATTCGTCTGATCCAATTGGGATTTCCGGTTTCGTAATCAGCGTTGATGAGGCTTCCGTTCCAGCGCAAAAACTAAAAATCGAAAGTCTCGATTTTTTGGGTCAAAAATGGGCAAGGGGTTAGACCCCCCTAAAATGACCTATTTGCTCTTCTGCCTGAAAATCAGGAAGTTCAACTACTGTCTTAGGATATGGAGTGTATAATACTTACTTTGTTGATTCCACCAAACTAAACAGTTGATGATTCAATAGAGAATTGCACTCCAGAGAGCAGTTCAAATTGAACTGGAAAATGAAAAATGGAAAAACAATATTCGATTTTTCTTCAAACAACGTCCGATATTTGAAAGTTCATCATGAAAATATAGGTTTTCGAATATGCTGAATCTATAACAAGTACTCCTGAAAGCCTATCTCTCTCCGGTCAGATTTTCATCTTGAAAATGTCATTTTGCAAGAGTTGCAAATTTCAATCTGCAATATCTCTTGTTATATTCGTCTGATCCAATTTGGATTTCCGAATGTCGAAAATCTCGATTTTTTGGGTCAAAAATCAGCAAGGGGTTAGACCCCCCTAAAATGACCTATTTGCTCCTTTGCATAAAAATCAGGGTGTCTACTGTCTTAGGATATGGAGTGTATAATACTTACTTTGTTGATTCAACCAAACCTAACAGTTGATGATTCAATAGAGAATTGCACTCCAGAGAGCAGTTCAAAATGAACTGGAAAATGAGAAATGGAAAAACAATAAATTCGATTTTTTTTTTAACAAAGTCGGATATTTGAAGGCTTGGTATGAAAATAAAGGTTTTCAATTACGCTGAATTTATTGCGAGCATTTCCGAAAGCCTATCTCCCACCGTTCAGATTTTCATTTTGGAAAAGTCATTTTTCAAAAGTTGCAAATTTCAATCTGCAATATCTCTTGTTATATTCGTCTGATCCAATTGGGATTTCCAGTTTCGTAATCAGCATTGATCAGGCTTCCATTCCAGCTCAAAAACTAAATATCGAAAATCTCGATTTTTTGGGTCAAAAATGAGCGAAGGGTTAGACCCCCCTAAAATGACCTATTTGCTCTTCTGCCTGAAAATCAGGAAGTTCAACTACTGTCTTAGGATATGGAGTGTATAATACTTACTTTGTTGATTCCACCAAACTAAACAGTTGATGATTCAGTAGAGAATTGCACTCCAGAGAGCAGTTCAAAGTGAACTGGAAAATGAAAAAACGATAAATTCGATTTTTCTTCAAAAAACGTCGGATATTTGAAAGTTCATCATGAAAATATAGGTTTTCGAATATGCTGAATCTATAGCAAGTATTCCTGAAAGCCTATCTCTCTCCGTTCAGATTTTCATCTTGAATATGGCATTTTTCAAAAGTTGCAAATTTCAATCTGCGATATCTCTTGTTATATTTGTCTGATCCAATTGGGATTTCCGGTTTCGTAATCAGCATTGATAAGGCTTCCATTCCAACTCAAGACCTAAATGTCGAAAATCTCGATTTTTTGGGTGAAAAATCAGCAAGGGGTTAGACCCCCCTAAAATGACCTATTTGCTCCTTTGCATAAAAATCAGAGTGTCCTACTACTGTCTTAGGATATGGAGTGTATAATACTTACTTTGTTGATTCAACCAAACCTAACAGTTGATGATTCAATAGAGAATTGCACTCCAGAGAGCAGTTCAAAATGAACTGGAAAATGAAAAATGGAAAAACAATAAATTCGATTTTTTTTTTTAACAAAGTCAGATATTTGAAGGCTTGGTATGAAAATAAAGGTTTTCAATTACGCTGAATTTATTGCGAGCTTTTCCGAAAGCCTATCTCCCACCGTTCAGATTTTCATTTTGGAAATGTCATTTTTCAAAAGTTGCAAATTTCAATCGGCAATATCTCTTGTTACATCCGTCTGATCCAATTGGGATTTCCGGTTTCGTAATCAGCGTTGATGGGGCTTCCATTCCAGCGCAAAAACTAAAAATAGAAAATCTCGATTTTTTGGGTCAAAAATGAGAGAGGGGTTAGACCCCCCTAAAATGACCTATTTGCTTCTTTGCATAAAAATCAGGGTGTCCTACTACTGTCTTAGGATATGGAGTGTATAATACTTACTTTGTTGACTCAACCAAACCAAACAGTTGATGATTCTATAGAGAATTGCACTCCGGAAAGCACTTCAAAGTGAACTGGAAAATTGAAAATGGAAAAACAATAAATTCGATTTTTTTTTTACGAAGTCAGATATTTGAAGGTTTGATATGAAAATGAAGGTTTTCAAATACGCTGAATCTATTGCGAGCATTCCCGAAAGCCTATCTCCCACCGTTCAGATTTTCATTTTGGAAATGTCATTTTTCAAAAGTAGCAAATTTCCGGTTTCGTAATCAGCGTTGATGAGGCTTCCATTCCAGCGCAAAAACTAAAAATCGAAAATCTCGATTTTTTGGTTCAAAAATGAGCAAGTGGTTAGACCCCCTAAAATGACCTATTTTTCAATCTGCGATATCTCTTGTTATATTTGTCTGATCCAATTGGGATTTCCGGTTTCGTAATCAGCGTTGATGAGGCTTCCATTCCAGCGCAAAAACTAAAAATCGAAAATCTCGATTTTTTGGTTCAAAAATGAGCAAGGGGTTAGACCCCCTAAAATGACCTATTTGCTCTTCTGCCTGAAAATCAGGAAGTTCAATTACTGTCTTAGGATATGGAGTGTATAATACTTACTTTGTTGATTCCACCAAACTAAACAGTTGATGATTCAATAGAGAATTGCACTCCAGAGAGCAGTTCAAATTGAACTGGAAAATGAAAAATGGAAAAACAATATTCGATTTTTCTTCAAACAACGTCCGATATTTGAAAGTTCATGATGAAAATATAGGTTTTCGAATATGCTGAATCTATAACAAGTACTCCTGAAAGCCTATCTCTCTCCGTTCAGATTTTCATCTTGAAAATGTCATTTTGCAAAAGTTGCAAATTTCAATCTGCAATATCTCTTGTTATATTCGTCTGATCCAATTGGGATTTCCGGTTTCGTAATCAGCATTGATCAGGCTTCCGTTCCAGCTCAACAACTAAATATCGAAAATCTCGATTTTTTGGGTCAAAATGGAGCAAGGGCTTAGACCCCCATAAAATGACCTATTTGCTCCTCTGCATAAAAATCAGGGTGTCCTACTATTGTCTTAGGATATGGAGTGTATAAAACTCACTTTTTTGATTCAACCGAACCTAACAGTTGATGATTCAATAGAGAATTGCACTCCAGAGAGCAGTTCAAAGTGATCTGGAAAATGAAAAATGGAAAAACAATAAATTCGATTTTTTTTTCAAACGAAGTCAGATATTTGAAAGTTTGATATGAAAGTATAGGTTTTCAAATAAGCTGAATCCATTGCGAGCATTCTCAAAAGCCAATCTCTCACCGTTCATATTTTCATTTTGGAAATGTCATTTTTCAAAAGTTGAAAATTTCAATCTGCAATATTTCTTGTTATATTCGTTTGATCCAATTTGGATTTCCGGTTTCGTAATCAGCATTGATCAGGCTTCCATTCCAGCTCAAAAACTAAATATCGAAAATCTCGATTTTTTGGGTCAAAAATGAGCGAGGGGTTAGAGCCCCCTAAAATGACCTATTTGCTCTTCTGCCTGAAAATCAGGAAGTTCAACTACTGTCTCAGGATATGGAGTGTATAATACTTACTTTGTTGATTCCACCAAACTAAACAGTTGATGATTCAATAGAGAATTGCACTCCAGAGAGCAGTTCAAATTGAACTGGAAAATGAAAAATGGAAAAACAATAAATTCGATTTTTTTTGAAACAAAGTGAGATATTTGATGGCTTGGTATGAAAATGAAGGTTTTCAAATACGCTGAATCTATTGCGAGCATTCCCGGAAGCCTATCTCCCACCGTTCAGATTTTCATTTTGGAAAAGTCATTTTTCAAAAGTTGCAAATTTCAATCTGCAATATCTCTTGTTATATTCGTCTGATCCAATTGGGATTTCCGGTTTCGTAATCAGCATTGATCAGGCTTCCATTCCAGCTCGAAAACTAAATATCGAAAATCTCGATTTTTCGGGTCAAAAATGAGCAAGGGCTTAGACCCCCCTAAAATGACCTATTTGCTCCTCTGCATACAAATCAGGGTGTCCTACTACTGTCTTAGGATATGGAGTGTATAGTACTTACTTTTTTGATTCAACCAAACCTAACAGTTGATTATTCAATAGAGAATTGCACTCCAGAGAGCAGTTCAAAGTGGACTGGAAAATGAAAAACGGAAAAAAAATAAATTCGATTTTTTTTTAAACAAAGTGAGATATTTGATGGCTTGGTATGAAAATGAAGGTTTTCAAATACGCTGAATCTATTGCGAGCATTCCCGGAAGCCTATCTCCCACCGTTCAGATTTTCATTTTGGAAAAGTCATTTTTCAAAAGTTGCAAATTTCAATCTGCAATATCTCTTGTTATATTCGTCTGATCCAATTTGGATTTCCGGTTTCGTAATCAGCATTGATCAGGCTTCCATTCCAACTCAAGACCTAAATGTCGAAAATCTCGATTTTTTGGGTGAAAAATCAGCAAGGGGTTAGACCCCCCTAAAATGACCTATTTGCTCCTTTGCATAAAAATCAGAGTGTCCTACTACTGTCTTAGGATATGGAGTGTATAATACTTACTTTGTTGATTCAACCAAACCTAACAGTTGATGATTCAATAGAGAATTGCACTCCAGAGAGCAGTTCAAAATGAACTGGAAAATGAAAAATGGAAAAACAATAAATTCGATTTTTTTTTTTAACAAAGTCAGATATTTGAAGGCTTGGTATGAAAATAAAGGTTTTCAATTACGCTGAATTTATTGCGAGCTTTTCCGAAAGCCTATCTCCCACCGTTCAGATTTTCATTTTGGAAATGTCATTTTTCAAAAGTTGCAAATTTCAATCGGCAATATCTCTTGTTACATCCGTCTGATCCAATTGGGATTTCCGGTTTCGTAATCAGCGTTGATGGGGCTTCCATTCCAGCGCAAAAACTAAAAATAGAAAATCTCGATTTTTTGGGTCAAAAATGAGAGAGGGGTTAGACCCCCCTAAAATGACCTATTTGCTTCTTTGCATAAAAATCAGGGTGTCCTACTACTGTCTTAGGATATGGAGTGTATAATACTTACTTTGTTGACTCAACCAAACCAAACAGTTGATGATTCTATAGAGAATTGCACTCCGGAAAGCACTTCAAAGTGAACTGGAAAATTGAAAATGGAAAAACAATAAATTCGATTTTTTTTTTACGAAGTCAGATATTTGAAGGTTTGATATGAAAATGAAGGTTTTCAAATACGCTGAATCTATTGCGAGCATTCCCGAAAGCCTATCTCCCACCGTTCAGATTTTCATTTTGGAAATGTCATTTTTCAAAAGTAGCAAATTTCCGGTTTCGTAATCAGCGTTGATGAGGCTTCCATTCCAGCGCAAAAACTAAAAATCGAAAATCTCGATTTTTTGGTTCAAAAATGAGCAAGTGGTTAGACCCCCTAAAATGACCTATTTTTCAATCTGCGATATCTCTTGTTATATTTGTCTGATCCAATTGGGATTTCCGGTTTCGTAATCAGCGTTGATGAGGCTTCCATTCCAGCGCAAAAACTAAAAATCGAAAATCTCGATTTTTTGGTTCAAAAATGAGCAAGGGGTTAGACCCCCTAAAATGACCTATTTGCTCTTCTGCCTGAAAATCAGGAAGTTCAATTACTGTCTTAGGATATGGAGTGTATAATACTTACTTTGTTGATTCCACCAAACTAAACAGTTGATGATTCAATAGAGAATTGCACTCCAGAGAGCAGTTCAAATTGAACTGGAAAATGAAAAATGGAAAAACAATATTCGATTTTTCTTCAAACAACGTCCGATATTTGAAAGTTCATGATGAAAATATAGGTTTTCGAATATGCTGAATCTATAACAAGTACTCCTGAAAGCCTATCTCTCTCCGTTCAGATTTTCATCTTGAAAATGTCATTTTGCAAAAGTTGCAAATTTCAATCTGCAATATCTCTTGTTATATTCGTCTGATCCAATTGGGATTTCCGGTTTCGTAATCAGCATTGATCAGGCTTCCGTTCCAGCTCAACAACTAAATATCGAAAATCTCGATTTTTTGGGTCAAAATGGAGCAAGGGCTTAGACCCCCATAAAATGACCTATTTGCTCCTCTGCATAAAAATCAGGGTGTCCTACTATTGTCTTAGGATATGGAGTGTATAAAACTCACTTTTTTGATTCAACCGAACCTAACAGTTGATGATTCAATAGAGAATTGCACTCCAGAGAGCAGTTCAAAGTGATCTGGAAAATGAAAAATGGAAAAACAATAAATTCGATTTTTTTTTCAAACGAAGTCAGATATTTGAAAGTTTGATATGAAAGTATAGGTTTTCAAATAAGCTGAATCCATTGCGAGCATTCTCAAAAGCCAATCTCTCACCGTTCATATTTTCATTTTGGAAATGTCATTTTTCAAAAGTTGAAAATTTCAATCTGCAATATTTCTTGTTATATTCGTTTGATCCAATTTGGATTTCCGGTTTCGTAATCAGCATTGATCAGGCTTCCATTCCAGCTCAAAAACTAAATATCGAAAATCTCGATTTTTTGGGTCAAAAATGAGCGAGGGGTTAGAGCCCCCTAAAATGACCTATTTGCTCTTCTGCCTGAAAATCAGGAAGTTCAACTACTGTCTCAGGATATGGAGTGTATAATACTTACTTTGTTGATTCCACCAAACTAAACAGTTGATGATTCAATAGAGAATTGCACTCCAGAGAGCAGTTCAAATTGAACTGGAAAATGAAAAATGGAAAAACAATAAATTCGATTTTTTTTGAAACAAAGTGAGATATTTGATGGCTTGGTATGAAAATGAAGGTTTTCAAATACGCTGAATCTATTGCGAGCATTCCCGGAAGCCTATCTCCCACCGTTCAGATTTTCATTTTGGAAAAGTCATTTTTCAAAAGTTGCAAATTTCAATCTGCAATATCTCTTGTTATATTCGTCTGATCCAATTGGGATTTCCGGTTTCGTAATCAGCATTGATCAGGCTTCCATTCCAGCTCGAAAACTAAATATCGAAAATCTCGATTTTTCGGGTCAAAAATGAGCAAGGGCTTAGACCCCCCTAAAATGACCTATTTGCTCCTCTGCATACAAATCAGGGTGTCCTACTACTGTCTTAGGATATGGAGTGTATAGTACTTACTTTTTTGATTCAACCAAACCTAACAGTTGATTATTCAATAGAGAATTGCACTCCAGAGAGCAGTTCAAAGTGGACTGGAAAATGAAAAACGGAAAAAAAATAAATTCGATTTTTTTTTAAACAAAGTGAGATATTTGATGGCTTGGTATGAAAATGAAGGTTTTCAAATACGCTGAATCTATTGCGAGCATTCCCGGAAGCCTATCTCCCACCGTTCAGATTTTCATTTTGGAAAAGTCATTTTTCAAAAGTTGCAAATTTCAATCTGCAATATCTCTTGTTATATTCGTCTGATCCAATTTGGATTTCCGGTTTCGTAATCAGCATTGATCAGGCTTCCATTCCAGCTCAAAAACTAAATATCGAAAATCTCGATTTTTTGGGTCAAAAATGAGCGAGGGGTTAGAGCCCCCTAAAATGACCTATTTGCTCTTCTGCCTGAAAATCAGGAAGTTCAACTACTGTCTCAGGATATGGAGTGTATAATACTTACTTTGTTGATTCCACCAAACTAAACAGTTGATGATTCAATAGAGAATTGCACTCCAGAGAGCAGTTCAAATTGAACTGGAAAATGAAAAATGGAAAAACAATAAATTCGATTTTTTTTGAAACAAAGTGAGATATTTGATGGCTTGGTATGAAAATGAAGGTTTTCAAATACGCTGAATCTATTGCGAGCATTCCCGGAAGCCTATCTCCCACCGTTCAGATTTTCATTTTGGAAAAGTCATTTTTCAAAAGTTGCAAATTTCAATCTGCAATATCTCTTGTTATATTCGTCTGATCCAATTGGTATTTCCGGTTTCGTAATCAGCATTGATCAGGCTTCCATTCCAGCTCGAAAACTAAATATCGAAAATCTCGATTTTTCGGGTCAAAAATGAGCAAGGGCTTAGACCCCCCTAAAATGACCTATTTGCTCCTCTGCATACAAATCAGGGTGTCCTACTACTGTCTTAGGATATGGAGTGTATAGTACTTACTTTTTTGATTCAACCAAACCTAACAGTTGATTATTCAATAGAGAATTGCACTCCAGAGAGCAGTTCAAAGTGGACTGGAAAATGAAAAACGGAAAAAAAATAAATTCGATTTTTTTTTTAAACAAAGTGAGATATTTGATGGCTTGGTATGAAAATGAAGGTTTTCAAATACGCTGAATCTATTGCGAGCATTCCCGGAAGCCTATCTCCCACCGTTCAGATTTTCATTTTGGAAAAGTCATTTTTCAAAAGTTGCAAATTTCAATCTGCAATATCTCTTGTTATATTCGTCTGATCCAATTTGGATTTCCGGTTTCGTAATCAGCATTGATCAGGCTTCCATTCCAGCTCAAAAACTAAATATCGAAAATCTCGATTTTTTGGGTCAAAAATGAGCGAGGGGTTAGAGCCCCCTAAAATGACCTATTTGCTCTTCTGCCTGAAAATCAGGAAGTTCAACTACTGTCTTAGGATATGGAGTGTATAATACTTACTTTGTTGATTCCACCAAACTAAACAGTTGATGATTCATTAGAGAATTGCACTCCAGAGAGCAGTTCAAATTGAACTGGAAAATGAAAAATGGAAAAACAATAAATTCGATTTTTCTTCGAACAACGTCGGATATTTGAAAGTTCATCATGAAAATATAGGTTTCCGAATATGCTGAATCTATAGCAAGTATTCCTGAAAGCCTATCTCTCTCCGTTCAGATTTTCATCTTGAAAATGGCATTTTTCAAAAGTTGCAAATTTCAATCTGCAATATCTCTCGTTATATTCGTCTGATCTAATTGGGATTTCCGGTTTCGTAATCAGCGTTGATGAGGCTTCCGTTCCATCGCAAAAACTAAAAATCGAAAATCTCGATTTTTTGGGTCAAAAATGAGCAAGGGGTTAGACCCCCTAAAATGACCTATTTGCTCTTCTGCCTGAAAATCAGGAAGTTCAACTACTGTCTTAGGATATGGAGTGTATAATACTTACTTTTTTGATTCCATCAAACCCAACAGGTGATGATTCAATAGAGAATTGCACTCCAGAGAGCAGTTCAAAGTGATCTGGAAAATGAAAAATGGAAAAACAATAAATTCGATTTTTTTTTCGAACGAAGTCAGATATTTGAAAGTTTGATATGAAAGTATAGGTTTTCAAATAAGCTGAATCCATTGCGAGCATTCTCAAAAGCCAATCTCTCACCGTTCATATTTTCATTTTGGAAATGTCATTTTTCAAAAGTTGAAAATTTCAATCTGCAATATTTCTTGTTATATTCGTTTGATCCAATTAGGATTTCCGGTTTCGTAATCAGCATTGATAAGGCTTCCATTCCAGCTCGAAAACTAAATATCGAAAATCTCGATTTTTTGGGTCAAAAATGAGCAAGGGCTTAGACCCCCCTAAAATGACCTATTTGCTCTTCTGCCTGAAAATCAGGAAGTTCAACTACTGTCTTAGGATATGGAGTGTATAATACTTACTTTGTTGATTCCACCAAACTAAACAGTTGATGATTCAGTAGAGAATTGCACTCCAGAGAGCAGTTCAAAGTGAACTGGAAAATGAAAAAACGATAAATTCGATTTTTCTTCAAAAAACGTCGGATATTTGAAAGTTCATCATGAAAATATAGGTTTTCGAATATGCTGAATCTATAGCAAGTATTCCTGAAAGCCTATCTCTCTCCGTTCAGATTTTCATCTTGAATATGGCATTTTTCAAAAGTTGCAAATTTCAATCTGCGATATCTCTTGTTATATTTGTCTGATCCAATTGGGATTTCCGGTTTCGTAATCAGCATTGATAAGGCTTCCATTCCAACTCAAGACCTAAATGTCGAAAATCTCGATTTTTTGGGTCAAAAATCAGCAAGGGGTTAGACCCCCCTAAAATGACCTATTTGCTCCTTTGCATAAAAATCAGGGTGTCCTACTACTGTCTTAGGATATGGAGTGTATAATACTTACTTTGTTGATTCAACCAAACCTAACAGTTGATGATTCAATAGAGAATTGCACTCCAGAGAGCAGTTCAAAATGAACTGGAAAATGAAAAATGGAAAAACAATAAATTCGATTTTTTTTTTTTAACAAAGTCAGATATTTGAAGGCTTGGTATGAAAATAAAGGTTTTCAATTACGCTGAATTTATTGCGAGCTTTTCCGAAAGCCTATCTCCCACCGTTCAGATTTTCATTTTGGAAATGTCATTTTTCAAAAGTTGCAAATTTCAATCTGCAATATCTCTTGTTACATCCGTCTGATCCAATTGGGATTTCCGGTTTCGTAATCAGCGTTGATTAGGCTTCCATTCCAGCGCAAAAACTAAAAATAGAAAATCTCGATTTTTTGGGTCAAAAATGAGAGAGGGGTTAGACCCCCCTAAAATGACCTATTTGCTTCTTTGCATAAAAATCAGGGTGTCCTACTACTGTCTTAGGATATGGAGTGTATAATACTTACTTTGTTGACTCAACCAAACCAAACAGTTGATGATTCTATAGAGAATTGCACTCCGGAGAGCACTTCAAAGTGAACTGGAAAATTGAAAATGGAAAAACAATAAATTCGATTTTTTTTTTACGAAGTCAGATATTTGAAGGTTTGATATGAAAATAAAGGTTTTCAAATACGCTGAATCTATTGCGAGCATTCCCGAAAGCCTATCTCCCACCGTTCAGATTTTCATTTTGGAAATGTCATTTTTCAAAAGTAGCAAATTTCCGGTTTCGTAATCAGCGTTGATGAGGCTTCCATTCCAGCGCAAAAACTAAAAATCGAAAATCTCGATTTTTTGGTTCAAAAATGAGCAAGTGGTTAGACCCCCTAAAATGACCTATTTTTCAATCCGCGATATCTCTTGTTATATTTGTCTGATCCAATTGGGATTTCCGGTTTCGTAATCAGCGTTGATGAGGCTTCCATTCCAGCGCAAAAACTAAAAATCGAAAATCTCGATTTTTTGGTTCAAAAATGAGCAAGGGGTTAGACCCCCTAAAATGACCTATTTGCTCTTCTGCCTGAAAATCAGGAAGTTCAATTACTGTCTTAGGATATGGAGTGTATAATACTTACTTTGTTGATTCCACCAAACTAAACAGTTGATGATTCAATAGAGAATTGCACTCCAGAGAGCAGTTCAAATTGAACTGGAAAATGAAAAATGGAAAAACAATATTCGATTTTTCTTCAAACAACGTCCGATATTTGAAAGTTCATGATGAAAATATAGGTTTTCGAATATGCTGAATCTATAACAAGTACTCCTGAAAGCCTATCTCTCTCCGTTCAGATTTTCATCTTGAAAATGTCATTTTGCAAAAGTTGCAAATTTCAATCTGCAATATCTCTTGTTATATTCGTCTGATCCAATTGGGATTTCCGGTTTCGTAATCAGCATTGATCAGGCTTCCGTTCCAGCTCAACAACTAAATATCGAAAATCTCGATTTTTTGGGTCAAAATGGAGCAAGGGCTTAGACCCCCATAAAATGACCTATTTGCTCCTCTGCATAAAAATCAGGGTGTCCTACTATTGTCTTAGGATATGGAGTGTATAAAACTCACTTTTTTGATTCAACCGAACCTAACAGTTGATGATTCAATAGAGAATTGCACTCCAGAGAGCAGTTCAAAGTGATCTGGAAAATGAAAAATGGAAAAACAATAAATTCGATTTTTTTTTCAAACGAAGTCAGATATTTGAAAGTTTGATATGAAAGTATAGGTTTTCAAATAAGCTGAATCCATTGCGAGCATTCTCAAAAGCCAATCTCTCACCGTTCATATTTTCATTTTGGAAATGTCATTTTTCAAAAGTTGAAAATTTCAATCTGCAATATTTCTTGTTATATTCGTTTGATCCAATTAGGATTTCCGGTTTCGTAATCAGCATTGATCAGGCTTCCATTCCAGCTCAAAAACTAAATATCGAAAATCTCGATTTTTTGGGTCAAAAATGAGCGAGGGGTTAGAGCCCCCTAAAATGACCTATTTGCTCTTCTGCCTGAAAATCAGGAAGTTCAACTACTGTCTTATGATATGGAGTGTATAATACTTACTTTGTTGATTCCACCAAACTAAACAGTTGATGATTCAATAGAGAATTGCACTCCAGAGAGCAGTTCAAATTGAACTGGAAAATGAAAAATGAAAAAACAATAAATTCGATTTTTTTTGAAACAAAGAGAGATATTTGATGGCTTGGTATGAAAATGAAGGTTTTCAAATACGCTGAATCTATTGCGAGCATTCCCGGAAGCCTATCTCCCACCGTTCAGATTTTCATTTTGGAAAAGTCATTTTTCAAAAGTTGCAAATTTCAATCTGCAATATCTCTTGTTATATTCGTCTGATCCAATTGGGATTTCCGGTTTCGTAATCAGCATTGATCAGGCTTCCATTCCAGCTCGAAAACTAAATATCGAAAATCTCGATTTTTCGGGTCAAAAATGAGCAAGGGCTTAGACCCCCCTAAAATGACCTATTTGCTCCTCTGCATACAAATCAGGGTGTCCTACTACTGTCTTAGGATATGGAGTGTATAGTACTTACTTTTTTGATTCAACCAAACCTAACAGTTGATTATTCAATAGAGAATTGCACTCCAGAGAGCAGTTCAAAGTGGACTGGAAAATGAAAAACGGAAAAAAAATAAATTCGATTTTTTTTTAAACAAAGTGAGATATTTGATGGCTTGGTATGAAAATGAAGGTTTTCAAATACGCTGAATCTATTGCGAGCATTCCCGGAAGCCTATCTCCCACCGTTCAGATTTTCATTTTGGAAAAGTCATTTTTCAAAAGTTGCAAATTTCAATCTGCAATATCTCTTGTTATATTCGTCTGATCCAATTTGGATTTCCGGTTTCGTAATCAGCATTGATCAGGCTTCCATTCCAGCTCAAAAACTAAATATCGAAAATCTCGATTTTTTGGGTCAAAAATGAGCGAGGGGTTAGAGCCCCCTAAAATGACCTATTTGCTCTTCTGCCTAAAAATCAGGAAGTTCAACTACTGTCTTAGGATATGGAGTGTATAATACTTACTTTGTTGATTCCACCAAACTAAACAGTTGATGATTCAATAGAGAATTGCACTCCAGAGAGCAGTTCAAATTGAACTGGAAAATGAAAAATGGAAAAACAATAAATTCGATTTTTCTTCGAACAACGTCGGATATTTGAAAGTTCATCATGAAAATATAGGTTTCCGAATATGCTGAATCTATAGCAATTATTCCTGAAAGCCTATCTCTCTCCGTTCAGATTTTCATCTTGAAAATGGCATTTTTCAAAAGTTGCAAATTTCAATCTGCAATATCTCTCGTTATATTCGTCTGATCTAATTGGGATTTCCGGTTTCGTAATCAGCGTTGATGAGGCTTCCGGTCCAGCGCAAAAACTAAAAATCGAAAATCTCGATTTTTTTGGGTCAAAAATGAGCAAGGGGTTAGACCCCCTAAAATGACCTATTTGCTCTTCTGCCTGAAAATCAGGAAGTTCAACTACTGTCTTAGGATATGGAGTGTATAATACTTACTTTTTTGATTCCATCAAACCCAACAGGTGATGATTCAATAGAGAATTGCACTCCAGAGAGCAGTTCAAAGTGATCTGGAAAATGAAAAATGGAAAAACAATAAATTCTATTTTTTTTTCAAACGAAGTCAGATATTTGAAAGTTTGATATGAAAGTATAGGTTTTCAAATAAGCTGAATCCATTGCGAGCATTCTCAAAAGCCAATCTCTCACCGTTCATATTTTCATTTTGGAAATGTCATTTTTCAAAAGTTGAAAATTTCAATCTGCAATATTTCTTGTTATATTCGTTTGATCCAATTAGGATTTCCGGTTTCGTAATCAGCATTGATAAGGCTTCCATTCCAGCTCGAAAACTAAATATCGAAAATCTCGATTTTTTGGGTCAAAAATGAGCAAGGGCTTAGACCCCCCTAAAATGACCTATTTGCTCCTCTGCATAAAAATCAGGGTGTCCTACTACTGTCTTAGGATATGGAGTGTATAGTACTTACTTTTTTGATTCAACCAAACCTAACAGTTGATTATTCAATAGAGAATTGCACTCCAGAGAGCAGTTCAAAGTGGACTGGAAAGTGAAAAACGGAAAAAAAATAAATTCGATTTTTTTTGAAACAAAGTGAGATATTTGATGGCTTGGTATGAAAATGAAGGTTTTCAAATACGCTGAATCTATTGCGAGCATTCCCGGAAGCCTATCTCCCACCGTTCAGATTTTCATTTTGGAAAAGTCATTTTTCAAAAGTTGCAAATTTCAATCTGCAATATCTCTTGTTATATTCGTCTGATCCAATTGGGATTTCCGGTTTCGTAATCAGCATTGATCAGGCTTCCATTCCAGCTCGAAAACTAAATATCGAAAATCTCGATTTTTCGGGTCAAAAATGAGCAAGGGCTTAGACCCCCCTAAAATGACCTATTTGCTCCTCTGCATACAAATCAGGGTGTCCTACTACTGTCTTAGGATATGGAGTGTATAGTACTTACTTTTTTGATTCAACCAAACCTAACAGTTGATTATTCAATAGAGAATTGCACTCCAGAGAGCAGTTCAAAGTGGACTGGAAAATGAAAAACGGAAAAAAAATAAATTCGATTTTTTTTTAAACAAAGTGAGATATTTGATGGCTTGGTATGAAAATGAAGGTTTTTAAATACGCTGAATCTATTGCGAGCATTCCCGGAAGCCTATCTCCCACCGTTCAGATTTTCATTTTGGAAAAGTCATTTTTCAAAAGTTGCAAATTTCAATCTGCAATATCTCTTGTTATATTCGTCTGATCCAATTGGGATTTCCGGTTTCGTAATCAGCATTGATCAGGCTTCCATTCCAGCTCAAAAACTAAATATCGAAAATCTCGATTTTTTGGGTCAAAAATGAGCGAGGGGTTAGAGCCCCCTAAAATGACCTATTTGCTCTTCTGCCTGAAAATCAGGAAGTTCAACTACTGTCTTAGGATATGGAGTGTATAATACTTACTTTGTTGATTCCACCAAACTAAACAGTTGATGATTCAATAGAGAATTGCACTCCAGAGAGCAGTTCAAAGTGAACTGAAAAATGAAAAATGAAAAAACGATAAATTCGATTTTTCTTTAAAAAACGTCGGATATTTGAAAATTCATCATGAAAATATAGGTTTTCGAATATGCTGAATCTATAGCAAGTATTCCTGAAAGCCTATCTCTCTCCGTTCAGATTTTCATCTTGAAAATGGCATTTTTCAAAAGTTGCAAATTTCAATCTGCAATATCTCTTGTTATATTCGTCTGATCCAATTGGGATTTCCGGTTTCGTAATCAGCATTGATCAGGCTCCCGTTCCAGCTCAACAACTAAATATCGAAAATCTCGATTTTTTGGGTCAAAAAGGAGCAAGGGCTTAGACCCCCATAAAATGACCTATTTGCTCCTTTGCATAAAAATCAGGGTGTCCTACTACTGTCTTAGGATATGGAGTGTATAAAACTCACTTTTTTGATTCAACCGAACCTAACAGTCGATGATTAAATAGAGAATTGCACTCCAGAGAGCAGTTCAAAGTGATCTGGAAAATGAAAAATGGAAAAACAATAAATTCGGTTTTTTTTTTTTACAAAGTCAGATATTTGAAGGCTTGGTATGAAAATGGAGGTTTTCAAATACGCTGAATCTATTGCGAGCATTCTCAAAAGCCTATCTCTCACCGTTCATATTTTCATTTTGGAAATGTCATTTTTCAAAAGTTGAAAATTTCAATCTGCAATATCTCTTGTTATATTCGTTTGATCCAATTAGGATTTCCGGTTTCGTAATCAGCATTGATAAGGCTTCCATTCCAGCTCGAAAACTAAATATCGAAAATCTCGATTTTTTGGGTCAAAAATGAGCAAGGGCTTAGACCCCCCTAAAATGACCTATTTGCTCCTCTGCATAAAAATCAGGGTGTCCTACTACTGTCCTAGGATATGGAGTGTATAATACTTACTTTGTTGATTCCATCAAACTAAACATTTGATGATTCAATAGAGAATTGCACTCCAGAGAGCAGTTCAAAGTGAACTGGAAAATGAAAAATGAAAAAACGATAAATTCGATTTTTCTTTAAAACACGTCGGATATTTGAAAGTTCATCATGAAAATATAGGTTTTCGAATATGCTGAATCTATAGCAAGTATTCCTGAAAGCCTATCTCTCTCCGTTCAGATTTTCATCTTGAAAATGGCATTTTTCAAAAGTTGCAAATTTCAATCTGCAATATCTCTTGTTATATTCGTCTGATCCAATTGGGATTTCCGGTTTCGTAATCAGCATTGATCAGGCTCCCGTTCCAGCTCAACAACTAAATATCGAAAATCTCGATTTTTTGGGTCAAAAAGGAGCAAGGGCTTAGACCCCCATAAAATGACCTATTTGCACCTCTGCATAAAAATCAGGGTGTCCTACTACTGTCTTAGGATATGGAGTGTATAGTACTTACTTTTTTGATTCAACCAAACCTAACAGTTGATTATTCAATAGAGAATTGCACTCCAGAGAGCAGTTCAAAGTGATCTGGAAAATGAAAAATGGAAAAACAATAAATTCGATTTCTTTTCAAACGAAGTCAGATATTTGAAAGTTTGATATGAAAGTATAGGTTTTCAAATAAGCTGAATCCATTGCGAGCATTCTCAAAAGCCTATCTCTCACCGTTCATATTTTCATTTTGGAAATGTCATTTTTCAAAAGTTGAAAATTTCAATCTGCAATATCTCTTGTTATATTCGTTTGATCCAATTAGGATTTCCGGTTTCGTAATCAGTCGAATCGACTTCTGAAATCTCCATTCCTATTAGAACTATCGATCTGAAATTCAACATGTGCATCTCATTTCGAAAACTATGTGCAGTTTCAAGATTTGGTTCGAATCGATCCAACAGTTTTCGAGGAATTGATATCACACTTTGCCGAATTGACCACTGAAATCTCAATTCCTATCTGAACTATCGAACTGAAATTCAACATGTGCATCTCAAATCAAAAACTGTGTACAGTTTTGGGATTTGGGTCGAATTGATCCAATAGTTCTTTAGGAATTGAAATGATATTTTGTCGAATCGACTTCTGAAATCTCCATTCCTATTAGAACTATCGATCTGAAATTCAACATGTGCATCTCATTTCGAAAACTATGAGCAGTTCCAAGATTTGGTTCGAATTGAACCAACAGTTTTCGAGGAATTGATATCACACTTTGCCGAATAGACCACTGAAATCTCAATTCCTATCTGCACTATCGAATTGAAATTCAACATGTGCATCTCAATTCGAAAACTATGTGAAGTTTCAAGATTTGGTTCGAATTGATCCAACAGTTTTCGAGGAATTGATATCACACTTTGCCGAATTGACCACTGATATCTCAATTCCTATCTGCACTATCGAACTGAAATTCAACATGTGCAACTCTATTCGAAAACTATGTGCAGTTTCAAGATTTGGTTCGAATCGATCCAACAGTTTTCGAGGAATTGATATCACACTTTGCCGAATTGACCACTGAAATCTCAATTCCTATCTGAACTATCGAACTGAAATTCAACATGTGCATCTCAAATCAAAAACTGTGTACAGTTTCGGGATTTGGGTCGAATTGATCCAATATTTCTTTAGGAATTGAAATGATATTTTGTCGAATCGACTTCTGAAATCTCCATTCCTATTAGAACTATCGATCTGAAATTCAACATGTGCATCTCATTTCGAAAACTATGTGCAGTTTCAAGATTTGGTTCGAATTGAACCAACAGTTTTCGAGGAATTGATATCACACTTTGCCGAATTGACCACTGAAATCTCAATTCCTATCAGAACTATCGAACTGAAATTCAACATGTGCATCTCAAATCAAAAAATGTGTACAGTTTCGGGATTTGGGTCGAATTGATCCAATAGTTCTTTAGGAATTGAAATGATATTTTGTCGAATCGACTTCTGAAATCTCCATTCCTATTAGAACTATCGATCTGAAATTCAACATGTGCATCTCAATCCGAAAACAATGTAAAGTTTCAAGATTTGGTTCGAATTGATCCAACAGTTTTCGAGGAATTGATATCACACTTTGCCGAATAGACCACTGAAATCTCAATTCCTATCTGCACTATCGAATTGAAATTCAACATGTGCATCTCAATTCGAAAACTATGTGAAGTTTCAAGATTTGGTTCGAATCGATCCAACAGTTTTCGAGGAATTGATATCACACTTTGCCGAATTGACCACTGATATCTCAATTCCTATCTGCACTATCGTACTGAAATTCAACATGTGCATCTCAATTCGAAAACTATGTGCAGTTTCAAGATTTGGTTCGAATCGATCCAACAGTTTTCGAGGAATTGATATCACACTTTGCCGAATTGACCACTGAAATCTCAATTCCTATCAGAACTATCGAACTGAAATTCAACATGTGCATCTCAATCCGGAAACAGTGTAAAGTTTCAAGATGGTTCGAATTGATCCAACAGTTTTCGAGGAATTGATATCACACTTTGCCGAATCGACCACTGAAATCTCAATTCCTATCTGAACTATCGAACTGAAATTCAACATGTGCATCCCAATTCGAAAACTATGAGCAGTTTCAAGATTTGGGTCGAATTGGTTCAACAGTTTTTGAGGAATTGATATCACACTTTGCCGAATAGACCACTGAAATCTCAATTCCTATCTGAACTATCGAACTAAAATTCAACATGTGCATCTCAAATCAAAAACTGTGTACAGTTTCGGGATTTGGGTCGAATTGATCCAAAAGTTCCTTAGGAATCGAAATGATATTTTGTCGAATCGACTTCTGAAATCTCCATTCCTATTAGAACTATCGATCTGAAATTCAACATGTGCATCTCATTTCGAAAACTATGTGCAGTTTCAAGATTTGGTTCGAATCGATCCAACAGTTTTCGAGGAATTGATATCACACTTTGCCGAATTGACCACTGAAATCTCAATTCCTATCTGAACTATCGAACTGAAATTCAACATGTGCATCTCAAATCAAAAACTGTGTACAGTTTTGGGAATTGGGTCGAATTGATCCAATAGTTCTTTAGGAATTGAAATGATATTTTGTCGAATCGACTTCTGAAATCTCCATTCCTATTAGAACTATCGATCTGAAATTCAACATGTGCATCTCATTTCGAAAACTATGTGCAGTTCCAAGATTTGGTTCGAATTGAACCAACAGTTTTCGAGGAATGGATATCACACTTTGCCGAATAGACCACTGAAATCTCAATTCCTATCTGCACTATCGAATTGAAATTCAACATGTGCATCTCAATTCGAAAACTATGTGAAGTTTCAAGATTTGGTTCGAATCGATCCAACAGTTTTCGAGGAATTGATATCACACTTTGCCGAATTGACCACTGATATCTCAATTCCTATCTGCACTATCGAACTGAAATTCAACATGTGCATCTCTATTCGAAAACTATGTGCAGTTTCAAGATTTGGTTCGAATCGATCCAACAGTTTTCGAGGAATTGATATCACACTTTGCCGAATTGACCACTGAAATCTCAATTCCTATCTGAACTATCGAACTGAAATTCAACATGTGCATCTCAAATCAAAAACTGTGTACAGTTTCGGGATTTGGGTCGAATTGATCCAATAGTTCTTTAGGAATTGAAATGATATTTTGTCGAATCGACTTCTGAAATCTCCATTCCTATTAGAACTATCGATCTGAAATTCAACATGTGCATCTCATTTCGAAAACTATGTGCAGTTTCAAAATTTGGTTCGAATTGAACCAACAGTTTTCGAGGAATTGATATAACACTTTGCCGAATCGACCACTGAAATCTCAATTCCTATCTACACTATCGAATTGAAATTCAACATGTGCATCTCAATTCGAAAACTATGTGCAGTTTCAAGATTTGGTTCGAATTGAACCAACAGTTTTCGAGGAATTGATATCACACTTTGCCGAATAGACCACTGAAATCTCAATTCCTATCTGCACTATCGAATTGAAATTCAACATGTGCATCTCAATTCGAAAACTATGTGAAGTTTCAAGATTTGGTTCGAATCGATCCAACAGTTTTCGAGGAATTGATATCACACTTTGCCGAATTGACCACTGATATCTCAATTCCTATCTGCACTATCGAACTGAAATTCAACATGTGCATCTCAATTCGAAAACTATGTGCAGTTTCAAGATTTGGTTTGAATCGATCCAACAGTTTTCGAGGAATTGATATCACACTTTGCCGAATTGACCACTGATATCTCAATTCCTATCTGCACAATCGAACTGAAATTCAACATGTGCACATCAATTCGAAAACTATGTGCAGTTTCAAGATTTGGTTTGAATCGATCCAACAGTTTTCGAGGAATTGATATCACACTTTGCCGAATTGACCACTGAAATCTCAATTCCTATCTGAACTATCGAACTGAAATTCAACATGTGCATCTCAAATCAAAAACTGTGTACAGTTTCGGGATTTGGGTCGAATTGATCCAATAGTTCTTTAGGAATTGAAATGATATTTTGTCGAATCGACTTCTGAAATCTCCATTCCTATTAGAACTATCGATCTGAAATTCAACATGTGCATCTTAATCCAAAAACAATGTAAAGTTTCAAGTTTTGGTTCGAATTGATCCAACAGTTTTCGAGGAATTGATATGACACTTTGCCGAATTGACCACTGAAATCACAATTCCTATCTGAACTATCGACCTAAATTCAACATGTGCATCTCAAATCAAAAACTGTGTACAGTTTCGGGATTTGGGTCGAATTGATCCAATAGTTCTTTAGGAATCGACTTCTGAAATCTCCATTCCTATTAGAACTATCGATCTGAAATTCAACATGTGAATCTCAATTCGAAAACTATGTGCAGTTTCAAGATTTGGTTTGAATCGATCCAATAGTTCCTTAGAAATTGAAATGATATTTTGCCGAATCGACTACTGAGATCTTCATTCCTATCAGAACTATCGAACTGAAATTCAACATGTGCATCTCAATCCGAAAACAATGTAAAGTTTCAAGATTTGGTTCGAATTGATCCAACAGTTTTTGAGGATTTGATATCACACTTTGCCGAATAGACCACTGAAATCTCAATTCCTATCTGCACTATCGAACTGAAATTCAACATGTGCACCTCAATTCGAAAACTATGTGCAGTTTCAAGATTTGGTTCGAATTGATCCAACAGTTTTCGAGGAATTGATATCACACTTTGCCGAATTGACCACTGAAATCTCAATTCCTATCTGAACTATCGAACTGAAATTCAACATGTGCATCTCAATTCGAAAACTATGTGCAGTTTCAAGATTTGGTTCGAATCGATCCAATAGTTCCTTAGGAATTGTGAACTGTGTACAGTTTCGGGATTTGGGTCGAATTGATCCAATAGTTCCTTAGGAATTGAAATGATATTTTGTCGAATCGACTTCTGAAATCTCCACTCCTATTAGAACTATCGATCTGAAATCCAACATGTGCATCTTAATCCAAAAACAATGTAAAGATTCAAGTTTTGGTTCGAATTGATCCAACAGTTTTCGAGGAATTGATATGACACTTTGCCGAATTGACCACTGAAATCACAATTCCTATCAGAACTATCTATCTGAAATTCAACATGTACATCTCAATTCGAAAACTATGTGCAGTTTCAAGATTTGGGTCGAATTGGTTCAACAGTTTTTGAGGAATTGATATCAAACTTTGCCGAATAGACCACTGAAATCTCAATTCCTATCTGCACTATCGAAATGAAATTCAACATGTGCATCTCAATTCGAAAACTATGTGCAGTTTCAAGATTTGGTTCGAATTGATCCAACAGTTTTCGAGGAATTGATATCACACTTTGCCGAATTGACCACTGATATCTCAATTCCTATCTGAACTATCGAACTGAAATTCAACATGAGCATCTCAATTCGAAAACTATGTGCAGTTTCAAGATTTGGTTCGAATCGATCCAATAGTTCCTTAGGAATTGAAATGATATTTTGCCGAATCGACTACTGAAATCTTCATTCCTATCAGAACTATCGATCTGAAATTCAACATGTGCATGTCAATTCGAAAACTATGTGCAGTTTCAAGATTTGGGTCGAATTGGTTCAACAGTTTTTGAGGAATTGATGTCACACTTTGCCGAATTGACCACTGAAATCTCAATTCCTATCTGCACTATCGAACTGAAATTCAACCTGCGCATCTCAATTCGAAAACTATGTGCAGTTTCAAGATTTGGTTCGAATTGATCCAACAGTTTTCGAGGAATTGATATCACACTTTGACGAATTGACCACTGAAATCTCAATTCCTATCTGAACTATCGAACTGAAATTCAACATGTGCATCTCAATTCGAAAACTACGTGCAGTTTCAAGATTTGGTTCAAATCGATCCAATAGTTCCTTAGGAATTGAAATGATATTTTGCCGAATCGACTACTGAAATCTTCATTCCTACCAGAACTATCGAACTGAAATTCAACATGTGCATCTTAATCCAAAAACAATGTAAAGTTTCAAGTTTTGGTTCGAATTGATCCAACAGTTTTCGAGGAATTGATATGACACTTTGCCGAATTGACCACTGAAATCACAATTCCTATCTGAACTATCGACCTAAATTCAACATGTGCATCTCAAATCAAAAACTGTGTACAGTTTCGGGATTTGGGTCGAATTGATCCAAAAGTTCCTTAGGAATTGAAATGATATTTTGTCGAATCGACTTCTGAAATCTCCATTCCTATTAGAACTATCGATCTGAAATTCAACATGTGCATCTCATTTCGAAAACTATGTGCAGTTTCAAGATTTGGTTCGAATTGAACCAACAGTTTTCGAGGAATTGATATCACACTTTGCCGAATAGACCACTGAAATCTCAATTCCTATCTGCACTATCGAACTGAAATTCAACATGTGCATCTCAATTCGAAAACTAAATGCAGTTTCAAGATTTGGTTCGAATCGATCCAACAGTTTTCGTGGAATTGATATCACACTTTGCCGAATTGACCACTGAAATCTCAATTCCTATCTGAACTATCGAACTGAAATTCAACATGTGCATCTCAATTCGAAAACTATGTGCAGTTTCAAGATTTGGTTCGAATCGATCCAATAGTTCCTTAGGAATTGAAATGATATTTTGCCGAATCGACTACTGAAATCTTCATTCCTATCAGAACTATCGAACTGAAATTCAACATGTGCATCTCAATCCGGAAACAGTGTAAAGTTTCAAGATGGTTCGAATTGATCCAACAGTTTTCGAGGAATTGATATCACACTTTGCCGAATTGACCACTGAAATCTCAATTCCTATCTGAACTATCGAACTGAAATTCAACATGTGCATCCCAATTCGAAAACTATGAGCAGTTTCAAGATTTGGGTCGAATTGGTCCAACAGTTTTTGAGGAATTGATATCACACTTTGCCGAATAGACCACTGAAATCTCAATTCCTATCTGAACTATCGAACTAAAATTCAACATGTGCATCTCAAATCAAAAACTGTGTACAGTTTCGGGATTTGGGTCGAATTGATCCAAAAGTTCCTTAGGAATCGAAATGATATTTTGTCGAATCGACTTCTGAAATCTCCATTCCTATTAGAACTATCGATCTGAAATTCAACATGTGCATCTCATTTCGAAAACTATGTGCAGTTTCAAGATTTGGTTCGAATCGATCCAACAGTTTTCGAGGAATTGATATCACACTTTGCCGAATTGACCACTGAAATCTCAATTCCTATCTGAACTATCGAACTGAAATTCAACATGTGCATCTCAAATCAAAAACTGTGTACAGTTTTGGGATTTGGGTCGAATTGATCCAATAGTTCTTTAGGAATTGAAATGATATTTTGTCGAATCGACTTCTGAAATCTCCATTCCTATTAGAACTATCGATCTGAAATTCAACATGTGCATCTCATTTCGAAAACTATGTGCAGTTTCAAGATTTGGTTCGAATTGAACCAACAGTTTTCGAGGAATTTATATCACACTTTGCCGAATAGACCACTGAAATCTCAATTCCTATCTGCACTATCGAATTGAAATTCAACATGTGCATCTCAATTCGAAAACTATGTGAAGTTTCAAGATTTGGTTCGAATCGATCCAACAGTTTTCGAGGAATTGATATCACACTTTGCCGAATTGACCACTGATATCTCAATTCCTATCTGCACTATCGAACTGAAATTCAACATGTGCATCTCTATTCGAAAACTATGTGCAGTTTCAAGATTTGGTTCGAATCGATCCAACAGTTTTCGAGGAATTGATATCACACTTTGCCGAATTGACCACTGAAATCTCAATTCCTATCTGAACTATCGAACTGAAATTCAACATGTGCATCTCAAATCAAAAACTGTGTACAGTTTCGGGATTTGGGTCGAATTGATCCAATAGTTCTTTAGGAATTGAAATGATATTTTGTCGAATCGAGTACTGAAATCTCCATTCCTATTAGAACTATCGATCTGAAATTCAACATGTGCATCTCAATTCGAAAATTATGTGCAGTTTCAAGATTTGGTTCGAATTGATCCAACAGTTTTCGAGGAATTGATATCACACTTCGCCGAATTGACCACTGAAATCTCAATTCCTATCTGCACTATCGAACTGAAATTCAACATGTGCATCTCAATTCGAAAACTATGTGCAGTTTCAAGATTTGGTTCGAATCGATCCAACAGTTTTCGTGGAATTGATATCACACTTTGCCGAATTGACCACTGAAATCTCAATTCCTATCTGAACTATCGAACTGAAATTCAACATGTGCATCTCAATTCGAAAACTATGTGCAGTTTCAAGATTTGGTTCGAATCGATCCAATAGTTCCTTAGGAATTGAAATGATATTTTGCCGAATCGACTACTGAAATCTTCATTCCTATCAGAACTATCGAACTGAAATTCAACATGTGCATCTCAATCCGGAAACAGTGTAAAGTTTCAAGATGGTTCGAATTGATCCAACAGTTTTCGAGGAATTGATATCACACTTTGCCGAATTGACCACTGAAATCTCAATTCCTATCTGAACTATCGAACTGAAATTCAACATGTGCATCCCAATTCGAAAACTATGAGCAGTTTCAAGATTTGGGTCGAATTGGTTCAACAGTTTTTGAGGAATTGATATCACACTTTGCCGAATAGACCACTGAAATCTCAATTCCTATCTGAACTATCGAACTAAAATTCAACATGTGCATCTCAAATCAAAAACTGTGTACAGTTTCGGGATTTGGGTCGAATTGATCCAAAAGTTCCTTAGGAATCGAAATGATATTTTGTCGAATCGACTTCTGAAATCTCCATTCCTATTAGAACTATCGATCTGAAATTCAACATGTGCATCTCATTTCGAAAACTATGTGCAGTTTCAAGATTTGGTTCGAATCGATCCAACTGTTTTCGAGGAATTGATATCACACTTTGCCGAATTGACCACTGAAATCTCAATTCCTATATGAACTATCGAACTGAAATTCAACATGTGCATCTCAAATCAAAAACTGTGTACAGTTTTGGGATTTGGGTCGAATTGATCCAATAGTTCTTTAGGAATTGAAATGATATTTTGTCGAATCGACTTCTGAAATCTCCATTCCTATTAGAACTATCGATCTGAAATTCAACATGTGCATCTCATTTCGAAAACTATGTGCAGTTCCAAGATTTGGTTCGAATTGAACCAACAGTTTTCGAGGAATTGATATCACACTTTGCCGAATTGACCACTGATATCTCAATTCCTATCTGCACTATCGAATTGAAATTCAACATGTGCATCTCAAATCAAAAACTGTGTACAGTTTTGGGATTTGGGTCGAATTGATCCAATAGTTCTTTAGGAATTGAAATGATATTTTGTCGAATCGACTTCTGAAATCTCCATTCCTATTAGAACTATCGATCTGAAATTCAACATGTGCATCTCATTTCGAAAACTATGTGCAGTTCCAAGATTTGGTTCGAATTGAACCAACAGTTTTCGAGGAATTGATATCACACTTTGCCGAATAGACCACTGAAATCTCAATTCCTATCTGCACTATCGAATTGAAATTCAACATGTGCATCTCAATTCGAAAACTATGTGAAGTTTCAAGATTTGGTTCGAATCGATCCAACAGTTTTCGAGGAATTGATATCACACTTTGCCGAATTGACCACTGATATCTCAATTCCTATCTGCACTATCGATATGAAATTCAACATGTGCATCTCAATCCGAAAACAATGTAAAGTTTCAAGATTTGGTTCGAATTGATCCAACAGTTTTCGAGGAATTGATATCACACTTTGCCGAATTGACCACTGAAATCTCAATTCCTATCAGAACTATCGAACTGAAATTCAACATGTGCATCTCAAATCAAAAACTGTGTACAGTTTCGGGATTTGGGTCGAATTGATCCAATAGTTCTTTAGGAATTGAAATGATATTTTGTCGAATCGACTTCTGAAATCTCCATTCCTATTAGAACTATCGATCTGAAATTCAACATGTGCATCTCATTTCGAAAACTATGTGCAGTTTCAAGATTTGGTTCGAATTGAACCAACAGTTTTCGAGGAATTGATATAACACTTTGCCGAATCGACCACTAAAATCTCAATTCCTATCTGCACTATCGAATTGAAATTCAACATGTGCATCTCAATTCGAAAACTATGTGAAGTTTCAAGATTTGGTTCGAATCGATCCAACAGTTTTCGAGGAATTGATATCACACTTTGCCGAATTGACCACTGATATCTCAATTCCTATCTGCACTATCGAACTGAAATTCAACATGTGCATCTCAATTCGAAAACTATGTGCAGTTTCAAGATTTGGTTCGAATCGATTCAACAGTTTTCGAGGAATTGATATCACACTTTGCCGAATTGACCACTGATATCTCAATTCCTATCTGCACTATCGAACTGAAATTCAACATGTGCATCTCAATTCGAAAACTATGTGCAGTTTCAAGATTTGGTTCGAATCGATCCAACAGTTTTCGAGGAATTGATATCACACTTTGCCGAATTGACCACTGAAATCTCAATTCCTATCTGAACTATCGAACTGAAATTCAACATGTGCATCTCAAATCAAAAACTATGTGCAGTTTCAACATTTGGTTCGAATTGATCCAACAGTTCTTTAGGAATCGACTTCTGAAATCTCCATTCCTATTAGAACTATCGATCTGAAATTCAACATGTGAATCTCAATTCGAAAACTATGTGCAGTTTCAAGATTTGGTTTGAATCGATCCAATAGTTCCTTAGGAATTGAAATGATATTTTGCCGAATCGACTACTGAGATCTTCATTCATATCAGAACTATCGAACTGAAATTCAACATGTGCATCTCAATCCGAAAACAATGTAAAGTTTCAAGATTTGGTTCGAATTGATCCAACAGTTTTCGAGGAATTGATATCACACTTTGCCGAATTGACCACTGAAATCTCAATTCCTATCAGAACTATCGAACTGAAATTCAACATGTGCATCTCAAATCAAAAACTGTGTACAGTTTCGGGATTTGGGTCGAATTGATCCAATAGTTCTTTAGGAATTGAAATGATATTTTGTCGAATCGACTTCTGAAATCTCCATTCCTATTAGAACTATCGATCTGAAATTCAACATGTGCATCTCATTTCGAAAACTATGTGCAGTTTCAAGATTTGGTTCGAATTGAACCAACAGTTTTCGAGGAATTGATATAACACTTTGCCGAATCGACCACTGAAATCTCAATTCCTATCTGCACTATCGAATTGAAATTCAACATGTGCATCTCAATTCGAAAACTATGTGAAGTTTCAAGATTTGGTTCGAATCGATCCAACAGTTTTCGAGGAATTGATATCACACTTTGCCGAATTGACCACTGAAATCTCAATTCCTATCTGAACTATCGAACTGAAATTCAACATGTTCATCTCAATTCGAAAACTATGTGCAGTTTCAAGATTTGGTTCGAATCGATCCAATAGTTCCTTAGGAATTGAAATGATATTTTTCCGAATCGACTACTGAAATCTTCATTCCTATCAGAACTATCGATCTGAAATTCAACATGTGCATCTCAATTCGAAAACTATGTGCAGTTTCAAGATTTGGGTCGAATTGGTTCAACAGTTTTTGAGGAATTGATGTCACACTTTGCCGAATAGACCACTGAAATCTCAATTCCTATCTGCACTATCGAACTGAAATTCAACATGTGCATCTCAATTCGAAAACTATGTGCAGTGTCAAGATTTGGTTCGAATTGATCCAACAGTTTTCGAGGAATTGATAGCACACTTTGACGAATTGACCACTGAAATCTCAATTCCTATCTGAACTATCGAACTGAAATTCAACATGTGCATCTCAATTCGAAAACTATGTGCAGTTTCAAGATTTGGTTCGAATCGATCCAATAGTTCCTTAGGAATTGAAATGATATTTTGCCGAATCGACTACTGAAATCTTCATTCCTACCAGAACTATCGAACTGAAATTCAACATGTGCATCTTAATCCAAAAACAATGTAAAGTTTCAAGTTTTGGTTCGAATTGATCCAACAGTTTTCGAGGAATTGATATGACACTTTGCCGAATTGACCACTGAAATCACAATTCCTATCTGAACTATCGAACTAAAATTCAACATGTGCATCTCAAATCAAAAACTGTGTACAGTTTCGGGAATTGGGTCGAATTGATCCAAAAGTTCCTTAGGAATTGAAATGATATTTTGTCGAATCGACTTCTGAAATCTCCATTCCTATTAGAACTATCGATCTGAAATTCAACATGTGCATCCCAATTCGGAAACTATGTGCAGTTTCAAGATTTGGGTCGAATTGGTTCAACAGTTTTTGAGGAATTGATATCACACTTTGCCGAATAGACCACTGAAATCTCAATTCCTATCTGCACTATCGAACTGAAATTCAACATGTGCATCTCAATTCGAAAACTATGTGCAGTTTCAAGATTTGGTTCGAATTGATCCAACAGTTTTCTAGGAATTGATATCACACTTTGCCGAATTGACCACTGAAATCTCAATTCCTATCTGAACTATCGAACTGAAATTCAACATGTGCATCTCAATTCGAAAACTATGTGCAGTTTCAAGATTTGGTTTGAATCGATCCAATAGTTCCTTAGGAATTGAAATGATATTTTGCCGAATCGACTACTGAGATCTTCATTCCTATCAGAACTATCGAACTGAAATTCAACATGTGCATCTCAATCCGAAAACAATGTAAAGTTTCAAGATTTGGTTCGAATTGATCCAACAGTTTTCCAGGAATTGATATCACACTTTGCCGAATTGACCACTGAAATCTCAATTCCTATCAGAACTATCGAACTGAAATTCAACATGTGCATCTCAAATCAAAAACTGTGTACAGTTTCGGGATTTGGGTCGACTTGATCCAATAGTTCTTCAGGAATTGAAATGATATTTTGTCGAATCGACTTCTGAAATCTCCATTCCTATTAGAACTATCGATCTGAAATTCAATATGTGCATCTCAATCCGAAAACAATGTAAAGTTTCAAAATTTGGTTCGAATTGATCCAACAGTTTTCGAGGAATTGATATCACACTTTGCCGAATTGACCAATGAAATCTCAATTCCTATCAGAACTATCGAACTGAAATTCAACATGTGCATCTCAAATCAAAAACTGTGTACAGTTTCGGGATTTGGGTCGAATTGATCCAATAGTTCTTTAGGAATTGAAATGATATTTTGTCGAATCGACTTCTGAAATCTCCATTCCTATTAGAACTATCGATCTGAAATTCAACATGTGCATCTCATTTCGAAAACTATGTGCAGTTTCAAGATTTGGTCAGAATTGAACCAACAGTTTTCGAGGAATTGATATAACACTTTGCCGAATCGACCACTGAAATCTCAATTCCTATCTGCACTATCGAATTGAAATTCAACATGTGCATCTCAATTCGAAAACTATGTGAAGTTTCAAGATTTGGTTCGAATCGATCAAACAGTTTTCGAGGAATTGATATCACACTTTGCCGAATTGACCACTGAAATCTCAATTCCTATCAGAACTATCGATCTGAAATTCAACATGTACATCTCAATTCGAAAACTATGTGCAGTTTCAAGATTTGGGTCGAATTGGTTCAACAGTTTTTGAGGAATTGATATCACACTTTGCCGAATAGACCACTGAAATCTCAATTCCTATCTGCACTATCGAAATGAAATTCAACATGTGCATCTCAATTCGAAAACTATGTGCAGTTTCAAGATTTGGTTGGAATTGATCCAACAGTTTTCGAGGAATTGATATCACACTTTGCCGAATTGACCACTGATATCTCAATTCCTATCTGAACTATCGAACTGAAATTCAACATGTTCATCTCAATTCGAAAACTATGTGCAGTTTCAAGATTTGGTTCGAATCGATCCAATAGTTCCTTAGGAATTGAAATGATATTTTTCCGAATCGACTACTGAAATCTTCATTCCTATCAGAACAATCGATCTGAAATTCAACATGTGCATCTCAATTCGAAAACTATGTGCAGTTTCAAGATTTGGGTCGAATTGGTTCAACAGTTTTTGAGGATTTGATGTCACACTTTGCCGAATAGACCACTGAAATCTCAATTCCTATCTGCACTATCGAACTGAAATTCAACATGTGCATCTCAATTCGAAAACTATGTGCAGTGTCAAGATTTGGTTCGAATTGATCCAACAGTTTTCGAGGAATTGATAGCACACTTTGACGAATTGACCACTGAAATCTCAATTCCTATCTGAACTATCGAACTGAAATTCAACATGTGCATCTCAATTCGAAAACTATGTGCAGTTTCAAGATTTGGTTCGAATCGATCCAATAGTTCCTTAGGAATTGAAATGATATTTTGCCGAATCGATTACTGAAATCTTCATTCCTACCAGAACTATCGAACTGAAATTCAACATGTGCATCTTAATCCAAAAACAATCTAAAGTTTCAAGTTTTGGTTCGAATTGATCCAACAGTTTTCGAGGAATTGATATGACACTTTGCCGAATTGACCACTGAAATCACAATTCCTATCTGAACTATCGAACTAAAATTCAACATGTGCATCTCAAATCAAAAACTGTGTACAGTTTCGGGAATTGGGTCGAATTGATCCAAAAGTTCCTTAGGAATTGAAATGATATTTTGTCGAATCGACTTCTGAAATCTCCATTCCTATTAGAACTATCGATCTGAAATTCAACATGTGCATCTCATTTCGAAAACTATGTGCAGTTTCAAGATTTGGTTCGAATTGAACCAACAGTTTTCGAGGAATTGATATCACACTTTGCCGAATTGACCACTGGAATCTCAATTCCTATCTGAGCTATCGAACTGAAATTCAACATGTACATCTCAATCCGAAAACTATGTGCAGTTTCAAGATTTGGTTCGAATTGATCCAACAGTTTTCGAGGAATTGATATCACACTTTGCCGAATTGACCACTGAAATCTCAATTCCTATCTGAGCTATCGAACTGAAATTCAACATGTGCATCTCAATCCGAAAACTATGTGCAGTTTCAAGATTTGTTTCGAATTGATCCAATAGTTCCTTAGGAATTGAAATGATATTTTGCCGAATTGACCACTGAAATCTCAATTCCTATCTGAACTATCGAACTGAAATTCAACATGTGCATCTCAATTCGAAAACTATGTGCAGTTTCAAGATTTGGTTCGAATCGATCCAATAGTTCCTTAGGAATTGAAATGATATTTTGCCGAATCGACTACTGAAATCTTCATTCCTACCAGAACTATCGAACTGAAATTCAACATGTGCATCTTAATCCAAAAACAATGTAAAGTTTCAAGTTTTGGTTCGAATTGATCCAACAGTTTTCGAGGAATTGATATGACACTTTGCCGAATTGACCACTGAAATCACAATTCCTATCTGAACTATCGAACTAAAATTCAACATGTGCATCTCAAATCAAAAACTGTGTACAGTTTCGGGAATTGGGTCGAATTGATCCAAAAGTTCCTTAGGAATTGAAATGATATTTTGTCGAATCGACTTCTGAAATCTCCATTCCTATTAGAACTATCGATCTGAAATTCAACATGTGCATCCCAATTCGGAAACTATGTGCAGTTTCAAGATTTGGGTCGAATTGGTTCAACAGTTTTTGAGGAATTGATATCACACTTTGCCGAATAGACCACTGAAATCTCAATTCCTATCTGCACTATCGAACTGAAATTCAACATGTGCATCTCAATTCGAAAACTATGTGCAGTTTCAAGATTTGGTTCGAATTGATCCAACAGTTTTCTAGGAATTGATATCACACTTTGCCGAATTGACCACTGAAATCTCAATTCCTATCTGAACTATCGAACTGAAATTCAACATGTGCATCTCAATTCGAAAACTATGTGCAGTTTCAAGATTTGGTTTGAATCGATCCAATAGTTCCTTAGGAATTGAAATGATATTTTGCCGAATCGACTACTGAGATCTTCATTCCTATCAGAACTATCGAACTGAAATTCAACATGTGCATCTCAATCCGAAAACAATGTAAAGTTTCAAGATTTGGTTCGAATTGATCCAACAGTTTTCCAGGAATTGATATCACACTTTGCCGAATTGACCACTGAAATCTCAATTCCTATCAGAACTATCGAACTGAAATTCAACATGTGCATCTCAAATCAAAAACTGTGTACAGTTTCGGGATTTGGGTCGACTTGATCCAATAGTTCTTCAGGAATTGAAATGATATTTTGTCGAATCGACTTCTGAAATCCCCATTCCTATTAGAACTATCGATCTGAAATTCAATATGTGCATCTCAATCCGAAAACAATGTAAAGTTTCAAAATTTGGTTCGAATTGATCCAACAGTTTTCGAGGAATTGATATCACACTTTGCCGAATTGACCAATGAAATCTCAATTCCTATCAGAACTATCGAACTGAAATTCAACATGTGCATCTCAAATCAAAAACTGTGTACAGTTTCGGGATTTGGGTCGAATTGATCCAATAGTTCTTTAGGAATTGAAATGATATTTTGTCGAATCGACTTCTGAAATCTCCATTCCTATTAGAACTATCGATCTGAAATTCAACATGTGCATCTCATTTCGAAAACTATGTGCAGTTTCAAGATTTGGTCAGAATTGAACCAACAGTTTTCGAGGAATTGATATAACACTTTGCCGAATCGACCACTGAAATCTCAATTCCTATCAGAACTATCGAATTGAAATTCAACATGTGCATCTCAATTCGAAAACTATGTGAAGTTTCAAGATTTGGTTCGAATCGATCAAACAGTTTTCGAGGAATTGATATCACACTTTGCCGAATTGACCACTGAAATCTCAATTCCTATCAGAACTATCGATCTGAAATTCAACATGTACATCTCAATTCGAAAACTATGTGCAGTTTCAAGATTTGGGTCGAATTGGTTCAACAGTTTTTGAGGAATTGATATCACACTTTGCCGAATAGACCACTGAAATCTCAATTCCTATCTGCACTATCGAAATGAAATTCAACATGTGCATCTCAATTCGAAAACTATGTGCAGTTTCAAGATTTGGTTCGAATTGATCCAACAGTTTTCGAGGAATTGATATCACACTTTGCCGAATTGACCACTGATATCTCAATTCCTATCTGAACTATCGAACTGAAATTCAACATGTTCATCTCAATTCGAAAACTATGTGCAGTTTCAAGATTTGGTTCGAATCGATCCAATAGTTCCTTAGGAATTGAAATGATATTTTTCCGAATCGACTACTGAAATCTTCATTCCTATCAGAACAATCGATCTGAAATTCAACATGTGCATCTCAATTCGAAAACTATGTGCAGTTTCAAGATTTGGGTCGAATTGGTTCAACAGTTTTTGAGGAATTGATGTCACACTTTGCCGAATAGACCACTGAAATCTCAATTCCTATCTGCACTATCGAACTGAAATTCAACATGTGCATCTCAATTCGAAAACTATGTGCAGTGTCAAGATTTGGTTCGAATTGATCCAACAGTTTTCGAGGAATTGATAGCACACTTTGACGAATTGACCACTGAAATCTCAATTCCTATCTGAACTATCGAACTGAAATTCAACATGTGCATCTCAATTCGAAAACTATGTGCAGTTTCAAGATTTGGTTCGAATCGATCCAATAGTTCCTTAGGAATTGAAATGATATTTTGCCGAATCGATTACTGAAATCTTCATTCCTACCAGAACTATCGAACTGAAATTCAACATGTGCATCTTAATCCAAAAACAATCTAAAGTTTCAAGTTTTGGTTCGAATTGATCCAACAGTTTTCGAGGAATTGATATGACACTTTGCCGAATTGACCACTGAAATCACAATTCCTATCTGAACTATCGAACTAATATTCAACATGTGCATCTCAAATCAAAAACTGTGTACAGTTTCGGGAATTGGGTCGAATTGATCCAAAAGTTCCTTAGGAATTGAAATGATATTTTGTCGAATCGACTTCTGAAATCTCCATTCCTATTAGAACTATCGATCTGAAATTCAACATGTGCATCTCATTTCGAAAACTATGTGCAGTTTCAAGATTTGGTTCGAATTGAACCAACAGTTTTCGAGGAATTGATATCACACTTTGCCGAATTGACCACTGGAATCTCAATTCCTATCTGAACTATCGAACTGAAATTCAACATGTGCATCCCAATTCGAAAACTATGTGCAGTTTCAAGATTTGGGTCGAATTGGTTCAACAGTTTTTGAGGAATTGATATCACACTTTGCCGAATAGACCACTGAAATCTCAATTCCTATCTGCACTATCGAACTGAAATTCAACATGTGCATCTCAATTCGAAAACTATGTGCAGTTTCAAGATTTGGTTGGAATTGATCCAACAGTTTTCTAGGAATTGATATCACACTTTGCCGAATTGACCACTGAAATCTCAATTCCTATCTGAACTATCGAACTGAAATTCAACATGTGCATCTCAATTCGAAAACTATGTGCAGTTTCAAGATTTGGTTTGAGTCGATCCAATAGTTCCTTAGGAATTGAAATGATATTTTGCCGAATCGACTACTGAGATCTTCATTCCTATCAGAACTATCGAACTGAAATTCAACATGTGCATCTCAATCCGAAAACAATGTAAAGTTTCAAGATTTGGTTCGAATTGATCCAATAGTTCTTTAGGAATTGAAATGATATTCTGTCGAATCGACTTCTGAAATCTCCATTCCTATTAGAACTATCGATCTGAAATTCAACATGTGCATCTTAATCCAAAAACAATGTAAAGTTTCAAGTTTTGGTTCGAATTGATCCAACAGTTTTCGAGGAATTGATATGACACTTTGCCGAATTGACCACTGAAATCACAATTCCTATCTGAACTATCGAACTAAAATTCAACATGTGCATCTCAAATCAAAAACTGTGTACAGTTTCGGGAATTGGGTCGAATTGATCCAAAAGTTCCTTAGGAATTGAAATGATATTTTGTCGAATCGACTTCTGAAATCTCCATTCCTATTAGAACTATCGATCTGAAATTCAACATGTGCATCTCATTTCGAAAACTATGTGCAGTTTCAAGATTTGGTTCGAATTGAACCAACAGTTTTCGAGGAATTGATATCACACTTTGCCGAATTGACCACTGGAATCTCAATTCCTATCTGATCTATCGAACTGAATTTCAACATGTGCATCCCAATTCGAAAACTATGTGCAGTTTCAAGATTTGGTTTGAATCGATCCAATAGTTCCTTAGGAATTGAAATGATATTTTGCCGAATCGACTACTGAGATCTTCATTCCTATCAGAACTATCGAACTGAAATTCAACATGTGCATCTCAATCCGAAAACAATGTAAAGTTTCAAGATTTGGTTCGAATTGATCCAACAGTTTTCGAGGAATTGATATCACACTTTGCCGAATTGACCACTGAAATCTCAATTCCTATCAGAACTATCGAACTGAAATTCAACATGTGCATCTCAAATCAAAAACTGTGTACAGTTTCGGGATTTGGGTCGACTTGATCCAATAGTTCTTTAGGAATTGAAATGATATTTTGTCGAATCGACTTCTGAAATCTCCATTCCTATTAGAACTATCGATCTGAAATTCAACATGTGCATCTCATTTCGAAAACTATGTGCAGTTTCAAGATTTGGTCAGAATTGAACCAACAGTTTTCGAGGAATTGATATAACACTTTGCCGAATCGACCACTGAAATCTCAATTCCTATGTGCACTATCGAATTGAAATTCAACATGTGCATCTCAATTCGAAAACTATGTGAAGTTTCAAGATTTGGTTCGAATCGATCCAACAGTTTTCGAGGAATTGATATCACACTTTGCCGAATTGACCACTGAAATCTCAATTCCTATCAGAACTATCGATCTGAAATTCAACATGTACATCTCAATTCGAAAACTATGTGCAGTTTCAAGATTTGGGTCGAATTGGTTCAACAGTTTTTGAGGAATTGATATCACACTTTGCCGAATAGACCACTGAAATCTCAATTCCTATCTGCACTATCGAAATGAAATTCAACATGTGCATCTCAATTCGAAAACTATGTGCAGTTTCAAGATTTGGTTCGAATTGATCCAACAGTTTTCGAGGAATTGATATCACACTTTGCCGAATTGACCACTGATATCTCAATTCCTATCTGAACTATCGAACTGAAATTCAACATGTTCATCTCAATTCGAAAACTATGTGCAGTTTCAAGATTTGGTTCGAATCGATCCAATAGTTCCTTAGGAATTGAAATGATATTTTTCCGAATCGACTACTGAAATCTTCATTCCTATCAGAACTATCGATCTGAAATTCAACATGTGCATCTCAATTCGAAAACAATGTGCAGTTTCAAGATTTGGGTCGAATTGGTTCAACAGTTTTTGAGGAATTGATGTCACACTTTGCCGAATAGACCACTGAAATCTCAATTCCTATCTGCACTATCGAACTGAAATTCAACATGTGCATCTCAATTCGAAAACTATGTGCAGTGTCAAGATTTGGTTCGAATTGATCCATCAGTTTTCGAGGAATTGATAGCACACTTTGACGAATTGACCACTGAAATCTCAATTCCTATCTGAACTATCGAACTGAAATTCAACATGTGCATCTCAATTCGAAAACTATGTGCAGTTTCAAGATTTGGGTCGAATTGGTTCAACAATTTTGGAGAAATTGATATCACACTTTGCCGAATAGACCACTGAAATCTCAATTCCTACCAGAACTATCGAACTGAAATTCAACATGTGCATCTTAATCCAAAAACAATGTAAAGTTTCAAGTTTTGGTTCGAATTGATCCAACAGTTTTCGAGGAATTGATATGACACTTTGCCGAATTGACCACTGAAATCACAATTCCTATCTGAACTATCGAACTAAAATTCAACATGTGCATCTCAAATCAAAAACTGTGTACAGTTTCGGGAATTGGGTCGAATTGATCCAAAAGTTCCTTAGGAATTGAAATGATATTTTGTCGAATCGACTTCTGAAATCTCCATTCCTATTAGAACTATCGATCTGAAATTCAACATGTGCATCTCATTTCGAAAACTATGTGCAGTTTCAAGATTTGGTTCGAATTGAACCAACAGTTTTCGAGGAATTGATATCACACTTTGCCGAATTGACCACTGGAATCTCAATTCCTATCTGAACTATCGAACTGAATTTCAACATGTGCATCCCAATTCGAAAACTATGTGCAGTTTCAAGATTTGGGTCGAATTGGTTCAACAGTTTTTGAGGAATTGATATCACACTTTGCCGAATAGACCACTGAAATCTCAATTCCTATCTGCACTATCGAACTGAAATTCAACATGTGCATCTCAATTCGAAAACTATGTGCAGTTTCAAGATTTGGTTCGAATTGATCCAACAGTTTTCTAGGAATTGATATCACACTTTGCCGAATTGACCACTGAAATCTCAATTCCTATCTGCACTATCGAACTGAAATTCAACATGTGCATCTCAATTCGAAAACTATGTGCAGTTTCAAGATTTGGTTTGAATCGATCCAATAGTTCCTTAGGAATTGAAATGATATTTTGCCGAATCGACTACTGAGATCTTCATTCCTATCAGAACTATCGAACTGAAATTCAACATGTGCATCTCAATCCGAAAACAATGTAAAGTTTCAAGATTTGGTTCGAATTGAACCAACAGTTTTCGAGGAATTGATATCACACTTTGCCGAATTGACCACTGGAATCTCAATTCCTATCTGAACTATCGAACTGAATTTCAACATGTGCATCCCAATTCGAAAACTATGTGCAGTTTCAAGATTTGGGTCGAATTGGTTCTACAGTTTTTGAGGAATTGATATCACACTTTGCCGAATAGACCACTGAAATCTCAATTCCTATCTGCACTATCGAACTGAAATTCAACATGTGCATCTCATTTCGAAAACTATGTGCAGTTTCAAGATTTGGTCAGAATTGAACCAACAGTTTTCGAGGAATTGATATAACACTTTGCCGAATCGACCACTGAAATCTCAATTCCTATGTGCACTATCGAATTGAAATTCAACATGTGCATCTCAATTCGAAAACTATGTGAAGTTTCAAGATTTGGTTCGAATCGATCCAACAGTTTTCGAGGAATTGATATCACACTTTGCCGAATTGACCACTGAAATCTCAATTCCTATCAGAACTATCGATCTGAAATTCAACATGTACATCTCAATTCGAAAACTATGTGCAGTTTCAAGATTTGGGTCGAATTGGTTCAACAGTTTTTGAGGAATTGATATCACACTTTGCCGAATAGACCACTGAAATCTCAATTCCTATCTGCACTATCGAAATGAAATTCAACATGTGCATCTCAATTCGAAAACTATGTGCAGTTTCAAGATTTGGTTCGAATTGATCCAACAGTTTTCGAGGAATTGATATCACACTTTGCCGAATTGACCACTGATATCTCAATTCCTATCTGAACTATCGAACTGAAATTCAACATGTTCATCTCAATTCGAAAACTATGTGCAGTTTCAAGATTTGGTTCGAATCGATCCAATAGTTCCTTAGGAATTGAAATGATATTTTTCCGAATCGACTACTGAAATCTTCATTCCTATCAGAACTATCGATCTGAAATTCAACATGTGCATCTCAATTCGAAAACTATGTGCAGTTTCAAGATTTGGGTCGAATTGGTTCAACAGTTTTTGAGGAATTGATGTCACACTTTGCCGAATAGACCACTGAAATCTCAATTCCAATCTGCACTATCGAACTGAAATTCAACATGTGCATCTCAATTCGAAAACTATGTGCAGTGTCAAGATTTGGTTCGAATTGATCCATCAGTTTTCGAGGAATTGATAGCACACTTTGACGAATTGACCACTGAAATCTCAATTCCTATCTGAACTATCGAACTGAAATTCAACATGTGCATCTCAATTCGAAAACTATGTGCAGTTTCAAGATTTGGGTCGAATTGGTTCAACAATTTTGGAGAAATTGATATCACACTTTGCCGAATAGACCACTGAAATCTCAATTCCTACCAGAACTATCGAACTGAAATTCAACATGTGCATCTTAATCCAAAAACAATGTAAAGTTTCAAGTTTTGGTTCGAATTGATCCAACAGTTTTCGAGGAATTGATATGACACTTTGCCGAATTGACCACTGAAATCACAATTCCTATCTGAACTATCGAACTAAAATTCAACATGTGCATCTCAAATCAAAAACTGTGTACAGTTTCGGGAATTGGGTCGAATTGATCCAAAAGTTCCTTAGGAATTGAAATGATATTTTGTCGAATCGACTTCTGAAATCTCCATTCCTATTAGAACTATCGATCTGAAATTCAACATGTGCATCTCATTTCGAAAACTATGTGCAGTTTCAAGATTTGGTTCGAATTGAACCAACAGTTTTCGAGGAATTGATATCACACTTTGCCGAATTGACCACTGGAATCTCAATTCCTATCTGAACTATCGAACTGAAATTCAACATGTGCATCCCAATTCGAAAACTATGTGCAGTTTCAAGATTTGGGTCGAATTGGTTCCACAGTTTTTGAGGAATTGATATCACACTTTGCCGAATAGACCACTGAAATCTCAATTCCTATCTGCACTATCGAACTGAAATTCAACATGTGCATCTCAATTCGAAAACTATGTGCAGTTTCAATATTTGGTTTGAGTCGATCCAATAGTTCCTTAGGAATTGAAATGATATTTTGCCGAATCGACTACTGAGATCTTCATTCCTATCAGAACTATCGAACTGAAATTCAACATGTGCATCTCAATCCGAAAACAATGTAAAGTTTCAAGATTTGGTTCGAATTGATCCAATAGTTCTTTAGGAATTGAAATGATATTCTGTCGAATCGACTTCTGAAATCTCCATTCCTATTAGAACTATCGATCTGAAATTCAACATGTGCATCTCAATCCGAAAACAAAGTAAAGTTTCAAGATTTGGTTCGAATTGATCCAACAGTTTTCGAGGAATTGATATCACACTTTGCCGAATTGACCAACGAAATCTCAATTCCTATCAGAACTATCGAACTGAAATTCAACATGTGCGTCTCAAATCAAAAACTGTGTACAGTTTCGGGATTTGGGTCGAATTGATCCAATAGTTCTTTAGGAATTGAAATGATATTTTGTCGAATCGACTTCTGAAATCTCCATTCCTATTAGAACTATCGATCTGAAATTCAACATGTGCATCTCATTTCGAAAACTATGTGCAGTTTCAAGATTTGGTTCGAATTGAACCAACAGTTTTCGAGGAATTGATATCACACTTTGCCGAATAGACCACTGAAATCTCAATTCCTATCTGCACTATCGAATTGAAATTCAACATGTGCATCTCATTTCGAAAACTATGTGTAGTTTCAAGATTTGGTTCGAATTGAACCAACAGTTTTCGAGGAATTGATATCACACTTTGCCGAATAGACCACTGAAATCTCAATTCCTATCTGCACTATCGAACTGAAATTCAACATGTACATCTCAATTCGAAAACTATGTGCAATTTCAAGATTTGGTTCGAATCGATCCAACAGTTTCCGAGGAATGGATATCACACTTTGCCGAATTGACCACTGAAATCTCAATTCCTATCTGAACTATCGAACTGAAATTCAACATGTGCATCTCAATTCGAAAACTATGTGCAGTTTCAAGATTTGGGTCGAATTGGTTCAACAGTTTTTGAGGAATTGATATCACACTTTGCCGAATAGACCACTGAAATCTCAATTCCTATCTGCACTATCGAACTGAAATTCAACATGTGCATCTCAATTCGAAAACTATGTGCAGTTTCAAGATTTGGTTCGAATTGATCCAACAGTTTTCGAGGAATTGATATCACACTTTGCCGAATTGACCACTGAAATCTCAATTCCTATCTTAACTATCGAACTGAAATTCAACATGTGCATCTCAATTCGAAAACTATGTGCAGTTTCAAGATTTGGTTAGAATCGATCCAATAGTTCCTTAGGAATTGAAATGATATTTTGCCGAATCGACTACTGAAATCTTCATTCCTATCAGAACTATCGAACTGAAATTCAACATGTGCATCTCGATCCGAAAACAATGTAAAGTTTCAAGATTTGGTTCGAATTGATCCAACAGTTTTCGAGGAATTGATATCACACTTTGCCGAATTGACCACTGAAATCTCAATTCCTATCAGAACTATCGAACTGAAATTCAACATGTGCATCTCAAATCAAAAACTGTGTACAGTTTCGGGATTTGGGTCCAATTGATCCAATAGTTCCTTAGGAATTGAAATGATATTTTGTCGAATCGACTTCTGAAATCTCCATTCCTATTAGAACTATCGATCTGAAATTCAACATGTGCATCTCATTTCGAAAACTATGTGCATTTTCAAGACTTGGTTCGAATTGAACCAACAGTTTTCGAGCAATTGATATCACACTTTGCCGAATAGACCACTGAAATCTCAATTCCTATCTGCACTATCGAACTGAAATTCAACATGTGCATCTCAATTCGAAAACTATGTGCAGTTTCAAGATTTGGTTCGAATCGATCCAACAGTTTTCGAGGAATTGATATCACACTTTGCCGAATTGACCACTGAAATCTCAATTCCTATCTGAACTATCGAACTGAAATTCAACATGTGCATCTCAATTCGAAAACTATGTGCAGTTTCAAGATTTGGGTCGAATTGGTTCAACAGTTTTTGAGGAATTGTGACTTTGCCGAATAGACCACTGAAATCTCAATTCCTATCTGCACTATCGAACTGAAATTCAACATGTGCACCTCAATTCGAAAACTATGTGCAGTTTCAATATTTGGTTCGAATTGATCCAACAGTTTTCGAGGAATTGATATCACACTTTGCCGAATAGACCACTGAAATCTCAATTCCTATCAGAACTATCGATCTGAAATTCAACATGTACATCTCAATTCGAAAACTATGTGCAGTTTCAAGATTTGGTTCGAATTGATCCAACAGTTTTCTAGGAATTGATATCACACTTTGCCGAATTGACCACTGAAATCTCAATTCCTATCTGAACTATCGAATTGAAATTCAACATGTGCATCTCAATTCGAAAACTATGTGAAGTTTCAAGATTTGGTTCGAATCGATCCAACAGTTTTCGAGGAATTGATATCACACTTTGCCGAATTGACCACTGAAATCTCAATTCCTATCAGAACTATCGATCTGGAATTCAACATGTACATCTCAATTCGAAAACTATGTGCAGTTTCAAGATTTGGGTCGAATTGGTTCAACAGTTTTTGAGGAATTGATATCACACTTTGCCGAATAGACCACTGAAATCTCAATTCCTATCTGCACTATCGAAATGAAATTCAACATGTGCATCTCAATTCGAAAACTATGTGCAGTTTCAAGATTTGGTTCGAATTGATCCAACAGTTTTCGAGGAATTGATATCACACTTTGCCGAATTGACCACTGATATCTCAATTCCTATCTGAACTATCGAACTGAAATTCAACATGTTCATCTCAATTCGAAAACTATGTGCAGTTTCAAGATTTGGTTCGAATCGATCCAATAGTTCCTTAGGAATTGAAATGATATTTTTCCGAATCGACTACTGAAATCTTCATTCCTATCAGAACTATCGATCTGAAATTCAACATGTGCATCTCAATTCGAAAACTATGTGCAGTTTCAAGATTTGGGTCGAATTGGTTCAACAGTTTTTGAGGAATTGATGTCACACTTTGCCGAATAGACCACTGAAATCTCAATTCCAATCTGCACTATCGAACTGAAATTCAACATGTGCATCTCAATTCGAAAACTATGTGCAGTGTCAAGATTTGGTTCGAATTGATCCATCAGTTTTCGAGGAATTGATAGCACACTTTGACGAATTGACCACTGAAATCTCAATTCCTATCTGAACTATCGAACTGAAATTCAACATGTGCATCTCAATTCGAAAACTATGTGCAGTTTCAAGATTTGGGTCGAATTGGTTCAACAATTTTGGAGAAATTGATATCACACTTTGCCGAATAGACCACTGAAATCTCAATTCCTACCAGAACTATCGAACTGAAATTCAACATGTGCATCTTAATCCAAAAACAATGTAAAGTTTCAAGTTTTGGTTCGAATTGATCCAACAGTTTTCGAGGAATTGATATGACACTTTGCCGAATTGACCACTGAAATCACAATTCCTATCTGAACTATCGAACTAAAATTCAACATGTGCATCTCAAATCAAAAACTGTGTACAGTTTCGGGAATTGGGTCGAATTGATCCAAAAGTTCCTTAGGAATTGAAATGATATTTTGTCGAATCGACTTCTGAAATCTCCATTCCTATTAGAACTATCGATCTGAAATTCAACATGTGCATCTCATTTCGAAAACTATGTGCAGTTTCAAGATTTGGTTCGAATTGAACCAACAGTTTTCGAGGAATTGATATCACACTTTGCCGAATTGACCACTGGAATCTCAATTCCTATCTGAACTATCGAACTGAAATTCAACATGTGCATCCCAATTCGAAAACTATGTGCAGTTTCAAGATTTGGGTCGAATTGGTTCAACAGTTTTTGAGGAATTGATATCACACTTTGCCGAATAGACCACTGAAATCTCAATTCCTATCTGCACTATCGAACTGAAATTCAACATGTGCATCTCAATTCGAAAACTATGTGCAGTTTCAATATTTGGTTTGAGTCGATCCAATAGTTCCTTAGGAATTGAAATGATATTTTGCCGAATCGACTACTGAGATCTTCATTCCTATCAGAACTATCGAACTGAAATTCAACATGTGCATCTCAATCCGAAAACAATGTAAAGTTTCAAGATTTGGTTCGAATTGATCCAATAGTTCTTTAGGAATTGAAATGATATTCTGTCGAATCGACTTCTGAAATCTCCATTCCTATTAGAACTATCGATCTGAAATTCAACATGTGCATCTCAATCCGAAAACAAAGTAAAGTTTCAAGATTTGGTTCGAATTGATCCAACAGTTTTCGAGGAATTGATATCACACTTTGCCGAATTGACCAACGAAATCTCAATTCCTATCAGAACTATCGAACTGAAATTCAACATGTGCGTCTCAAATCAAAAACTGTGTACAGTTTCGGGATTTGGGTCGAATTGATCCAATAGTTCTTTAGGAATTGAAATGATATTTTGTCGAATCGACTTCTGAAATCTCCATTCCTATTAGAACTATCGATCTGAAATTCAACATGTGCATCTCATTTCGAAAACTATGTGCAGTTTCAAGATTTGGTTCGAATTGAACCAACAGTTTTCGAGGAATTGATATCACACTTTGCCGAATAGACCACTGAAATCTCAATTCCTATCTGCACTATCGAATTGAAATTCAACATGTGCATCTCATTTCGAAAACTATGTGTAGTTTCAAGATTTGGTTCGAATTGAACCAACAGTTTTCGAGGAATTGATATCACACTTTGCCGAATAGACCACTGAAATCTCAATTCCTATCTGCACTATCGAACTGAAATTCAACATGTACATCTCAATTCGAAAACTATGTGCAATTTCAAGATTTGGTTCGAATCGATCCAACAGTTTCCGAGGAATGGATATCACACTTTGCCGAATTGACCACTGAAATCTCAATTCCTATCTGAACTATCGAACTGAAATTCAACATGTGCATCTCAATTCGAAAACTATGTGCAGTTTCAAGATTTGGGTCGAATTGGTTCAACAGTTTTTGAGGAATTGATATCACACTTTGCCGAATAGACCACTGAAATCTCAATTCCTATCTGCACTATCGAACTGAAATTCAACATGTGCATCTCAATTCGAAAACTATGTGCAGTTTCAAGATTTGGTTCGAATTGATCCAACAGTTTTCGAGGAATTGATATCACACTTTGCCGAATTGACCACTGAAATCTCAATTCCTATCTGAACTATCGAACTGAAATTCAACATGTGCATCTCAATTCGAAAACTATGTGCAGTTTCAAGATTTGGTTAGAATCGATCCAATAGTTCCTTAGGAATTGAAATGATATTTTGCCGAATCGACTACTGAAATCTTCATTCCTATCAGAACTATCGAACTGAAATTCAACATGTGCATCTCGATCCGAAAACAATGTAAAGTTTCAAGATTTGGTTCGAATTGATCCAACAGTTTTCGAGGAATTGATATCACACTTTGCCGAATTGACCACTGAAATCTCAATTCCTATCAGAACTATCGAACTGAAATTCAACATGTGCATCTCAAATCAAAAACTGTGTACAGTTTCGGGATTTGAGTCCAATTGATCCAATAGTTCCTTAGGAATTGAAATGATATTTTGTCGAATCGACTTCTGAAATCTCCATTCCTATTAGAACTATCGATCTGAAATTCAACATGTGCATCTCATTTCGAAAACTATGTGCATTTTCAAGACTTGGTTCGAATTGAACCAACAGTTTTCGAGCAATTGATATCACACTTTGCCGAATAGACCACTGAAATCTCAATTCCTATCTGCACTATCGAACTGAAATTCAACATGTGCATCTCAATTCGAAAACTATGTGCAGTTTCAAGATTTGGTTCGAATCGATCCAAAAGTTTTCGAGGAATTGATATCACACTTTGCCGAATTGACCACTGAAATCTCAATTCCTATCTGAACTATCGAACTGAAATTCAACATGTGCATCTCAATTCGAAAACTATGTGCAGTTTCAAGATTTGGGTCGAATTGGTTCAACAGTTTTTGAGGAATTGTGACTTTGCCGAATAGACCACTGAAATCTCAATTCCTATCTGCACTATCGAACTGAAATTCAACATGTGCACCTCAATTCGAAAACTATGTGCAGTTTCAAGATTTGGTTCGAATTGATCCAACAGTTTTCGAGGAATTGATATCACACTTTGCCGAATAGACCACTGAAATCTCAATTCCTATCTGCACTATCGAACTGAAATTCAACAAGTGCATCTCAATTCGAAAACTATGTGCAGTTTCAAGATTTGGTTCGAATTGATCCAACAGTTTTCTAGGAATTGATATCACACTTTGCCGAATAGACCACTGAAATCTCAATTCCTATTTGCACTATCGAACTGAAATTCAACATGTGCATCTCAATTCGAAAACTATGTGCAGTTTCAAGATTTGGTTCGAATTGATCCAACAGTTTTCTAGGAATTGATATCACACTTTGCCGAATTGACCACTGAAATCTCAATTCCTATCTGAACTATCGAACTGAAATTCAACATGTGCATCTCAATTCGAAAACTATGTGCAGTTTCAAGATTTGGTTTGAATCGATCCAATAGTTCCTTAGGAATTGAAATGATATTTTGCCGAATCGACTACTGAGATCTTCATTCCTATCAGAACTATCGAACTGAAATTCAACATGTGCATCTCAATCCGAAAACAATGTAAAGTTTCAAGATTTGGTTCGAATTGATCCAACAGTTTTCGAGGAATTGATATCACACTTTGCCGAATTGACCACTGAAATCACAATTCCTATCTGAACTATCGAACTAAAATTCAACATGTGCATCTCGAATCAAAAACTGTGTACAGTTTCGGGAATTGGGTCGAATTGATCCAAAAGTTCCTTAGGAATTGAAATGATATTTTGTCGAATCGACTTCTGAAATCTCCATTCCTATTAGAACTATCGATCTGAAATTCAACATGTGCATCTCATTTCGAAAACTATGTGCAGTTTCAAGATTTGGTTCGAATTGAACCAACAGTTTTCGAGGAATTGATATCACACTTTGCCGAATTGACCACTGGAATCTCAATTCCTATCTGAACTATCGAACTGAAATTCAACATGTGCATCCCAATTCGAAAACTATGTGCAGTTTCAAGATTTGGGTCGAATTGGTTCAACAGTTTTTGAGGAATTGATATCACACTTTGCCGAATAGACCACTGAAATCTCAATTCCTATCTGCACTATCGAACTGAAATTCAACATGTGCATCTCAATTCGAAAACTATGTGCAGTTTCAAGATTTGGTTCGAATTGATCCAACAGTTTTCGAGGAATTGATATCACACTTTGCCGAATTGACCACTGAAATCTCAATTCCTATCTGAACTATCGAACTGAAATTCAACATGTGCATCTCAATTCGAAAACTATGTGCAGTTTCAAGATTTGGTTTGAATCGATCCAATAGTTCCTTAGGAATTGAAATGATATTTTGCCGAATCGACTACTGAGATCTTCATTCCTATCAGAACTATCGAACTGAAATTCAACATGTGCATCTCAATCCGAAAACAATGTAAAGTTTCAAGATTTGGTTCGAATTGATCCAACAGTTTTCGAGGAATTGATATCACACTTTGCCGAATTGACCACTGAAATCTCAATTCCTATCAGAACTATCGAACTGAAATTCAACATGTGCATCTCAATCCGAAAACAATGTAAAGTTTCAAGATTTGGTTCGAATTGATCCAACAGTTTTCGAGGAATTGATATCACACTTTGCCGAATTGACCACTGAAATCTCAATTCCTATCAGAACTATCGAACTGAAACTCAACATGTGCATCTCAAATCAAAAACTGTGTACAGTTTCGAGATTTGGGTCGAATTGATCCAATAGTTCTTTAGGAATTGAAATGATATTTTGTCGAATCGACTTCTGAAATCTCCATTCCTATTAGAACTATCGAACTGAAATTCAACATGTGCATCTCAATTCGAAAACTATGTGCAGTTTCAAGATTTGGTTCGAATCGATCCAACAGTTTTCGAGGAATTGATATCACACTTTGCCGAATTGACCACTGAAATCTCAATTCCTATCTGCACTATCGAACTGAAATTCAACATGTGCATCTCAATTCGAGAACTATGTGCAGTTTCAAGATTTGGTTCGAATTGATCCAACAGTTTTCTAGGAATTGATATCACACTTTGCCGAATAGACCAATGAAATCTCAATTCCTATCTGCACTATCGAACTGAAATTCAACATGTGCATCTCAATTCGAAAACTATGTGCAGTTTCAAGATTTGGTTCGAATTGATCCAATAGTTTTCTAGGAATTGATATCACACTTTGCCGAATTGACCACTGAAATCTCAATTCCTATCTGAACTATGGAACTGAAATTCAACATGTGCATCTCAATTCGAAAACTATGTGCAGTTTCAAGATTTGGTTCGAATCGATCCAATAGTTCCTTAGGAATTGAAATGATATTTTGCCGAATCGACTACTGAAATCTTCATTCCTATCAGAACTATCGAACTGAAATTCAACATGTGCATCTCAATCCGAAAACAATGTAAAGTTTCAAGATTTGGTTCGAATTGATCCAACAGTTTTCGAGGAATTGATATCACACTTTGCCGAATTGACCACTGAAATCTCAATTCCTATCTGCACTATCGAACTGAAATTCAACATGTGCATCTCAATTCGAAAACTATGTGCAATTTCAAGATTTGGTTCGAATCGATCCAACAGTTTCCGAGGAATGGATATCACACTTTGCCGAATTGACCACTGAAATCTCAATTCCTATCTGAACTATCGAACTGAAATTCAACATGTGCATCTCAATTCGAAAACTATGTGCAGTTTCAAGATTTGGGTCGAATTGGTTCAACAGTTTTTGAGGAATTGATATCACACTTTGCCGAATAGACCACTGAAATCTCAATTCCTATCTGCACTATCGAACTGAAATTCAACATGTGCATCTCAATTTGAAAACTATGTGCAGTTTCAAGATTTGGTTCGAATTGATCCAACAGTTTTCGAGGAATTGATATCACACTTTGCCGAATTGACCACTGAAATCTCAATTCCTATCTGAACTATCGAACTGAAATTCAACATGTGCATCTCAATTCGAAAACTATGTGCAGTTTCAAGATTTGGTTAGAATCGATCCAATAGTTCCTTAGGAATTGAAATGATATTTTGCCGAATCGACTACTGAAATCTTCATTCCTATCAGAACTATCGAACTGAAATTCAACATGTGCATCTCAATTCGAAAACTATGTGCAGTTTCAAGATTTGGTTCGAATCGATCCAATAGTTCCTTAGGAATTGAAATGATATTTTGCCGAATCGACTACTGAAATCTTCATTCCTATCAGAACTATCGAACTGAAATTCAACATGTGCATCTCAATCCGAAAACTATGTGCAGTTTCAAGATTTGGTTCGAATCGATCCAATAGTTCCTTAGGAATTGAAATGATATTTTGCCGAATCGACTACTGAAATCTTCATTCCTATCAGAACTATCGAACTGAAATTCAACATGTGCATCTCAATCCGAAAACAATGTAAAGTTTCAAGATTTGGTTCGAATTGATCCAACAGTTTTCGAGGAATTGATATCACACTTTGCCGAATTGACCACTGAAATCTCAATTCCTATCTGCACTATCGAACTGAAATTCAACATGTGCATCTCAATTCGAAAACTATGTGCAGTTTCAAGATTTGGTTCGAATCGATCCAATAGTTCCTTAGGAATTGAAATGATATTTTGCCGAATCGACTACTGAAATCTTCATTCCTATCTGCACTATCGAACTGAAATTCAACATGTGCATCTCAATTCGAAAACTATGTGCAGTTTCAAGATTTGGTTCGAATCGATCCAATAGTTCCTTAGGAATTGAAATGATATTTTGCCGAATCGACTACTGAAATCTTCATTCCTATCTGCACTATCGAACTGAAATTCAACATGTGCATCTCAATTCGAGAACTATGTGCAGTTTCAAGATTTGGTTCGAATTGATCCAACAGTTTTCTAGGAATTGATATCACACTTTGCCGAATAGACCAATGAAATCTCAATTCCTATCTGCATTATCGAACTGAAATTCAACATGTGCATCTCAATTCGAAAACTATGTGCAGTTTCAAGATTTGGTTCGAATTGATCCAACAGTTTTCTAGGAATTGATATCACACTTTGCCGAATTGACCACTGAAATCTCAATTCCTATCTGAACTATCGAACTGAAATTCAACATGTGCATCTCAATTCGAAAACTATGTGCAGTTTCAAGATTTGGTTCGAATCGATCCAATAGTTCCTTAGGAATTGAAATGATATTTTGCCGAATCGACTACTGAAATCTTCATTCCTATCAGAACTATCGAACTGAAATTCAACATGTGCATCTCAATCCGAAAACAATGTAAAGTTTCAAGATTTGGTTCGAATTGATCCAACAGTTTTCGAGGAATTGATATCACACTTTGCCGAATTGACCACTGAAATCTCAATTCCTATCTGAACTATCGAACTGAAATTCAACATGTGCATCTCAATTCGAAAACTATGTGCAATTTCAAGATTTGGTTCGAATCGATCCAACAGTTTCCGAGGAATGGATATCACACTTTGCCGAATTGACCACTGAAATCTCAATTCCTATCTGAACTATCGAACTGAAATTCAACATGTGCATCTCAATTCGAAAACTATGTGCAGTTTCAAGATTTGGGTCGAATTGGTTCAACAGTTTTTGAGGAATTGATATCACACTTTGCCGAATAGACCACTGAAATCTCAATTCCTATCTGCACTATCGAACTGAAATTCAACATGTGCATCTCAATTTGAAAACTATGTGCAGTTTCAAGATTTGGTTCGAATTGATCCAACAGTTTTCGAGGAATTGATATCACACTTTGCCGAATTGACCACTGAAATCTCAATTCCTATCTGCATTATCGAACTGAAATTCAACTTGTGCATCTCAATTCGAAAACTATGTGCAGATTCAAGATTTGTTTCGAATCGATCCAATAGTTCCTTAGGAATTGAAATGATATTTTGCCGAATCGACTACTGAAATCTTCATTCCTATCAGAACTATCGAACTGAAATTCAACATGTGCATCTCAATCCGAAAACAATGTAAAGTTTCAAGATTTGGTTCGAATTGATCCAACAGTTTTCGAGGAATTGATATCACACTTTGCCGAATTGACCACTGAAATCTCAATTCCTATCTGCACTATCGAACTGAAATTCAACATGTGCATCTCAATTCGAAAACTATGTGCAGTTTCAAGATTTGGTTCGAATCGATCCAATAGTTCCTTAGGAATTGAAATGATATTTTGCCGAATCGACTACTGAAATCTTCATTCCTATCAGAACTATCGAACTGAAATTCAACATGTGCATCTCAATCCGAAAACAATGTGCAGTTTCAAGATTTGGTTCGAATTGATCCAACAGTTTTCGAGGAATTGATATCACACTTTGCCGAATTGACCACTGAAATCTCAATTCCTATCTGCATTATCGAACTGAAATTCAACATGTGCATCTCAATTCGAAAACTATGTGCAGTTTCAAGATTTGGTTCGAATTGATCCAACAGTTTTCTAGGAATTGATATCACACTTTGCCGAATTGACCACTGAAATCTCAATTCCTATCTGAACTATGGAACTGAAATTCAACATGTGCATCTCAATTCGAAAACTATGTGCAGTTTCAAGATTTGGTTCGAATCGATCCAATAGTTCCTTAGGAATTGAAATGATATTTTGCCGAATCGACTACTGAAATCTTCATTCCTATCAGAACTATCGAACTGAAATTCAACATGTGCATCTCAATCCGAAAACAATGTAAAGTTTCAAGATTTGGTTCGAATTGATCCAACAGTTTTCGAGGAATTGTTATCACACTTTGCCGAATTGACCACTGAAATCTCAATTCCTATCTGCACTATCGAACTGAAATTCAACATGTGCATCTCAATTCGAAAACTATGTGCAATTTCAAGATTTGGTTCGAATCGATCCAACAGTTTCCGAGGAATGGATATCACACTTTGCCGAATTGACCACTGAAATCTCAATTCCTATCTGAACTATCGAACTGAAATTCAACATGTGCATCTCAATTCGAAAACTATGTGCAGTTTCAAGATTTGGGTCGAATTGGTTCAACAGTTTTTGAGGAATTGATATCACACTTTGCCGAATAGACCACTGAAATCTCAATTCCTATCTGCACTATCGAACTGAAATTCAACATGTGCATCTCAATTTGAAAACTATGTGCAGTTTCAAGATTTGGTTCGAATTGATCCAACAGTTTTCGAGGAATTGATATCACACTTTGCCGAATTGACCACTGAAATCTCAATTCCTATCTGAACTATCGAACTGAAATTCAACATGTGCATCTCAATTCGAAAACTATGTGCAGTTTCAAGATTTGGTTAGAATCGATCCAATAGTTCCTTAGGAATTGAAATGATATTTTGCCGAATCGACTACTGAAATCTTCATTCCTATCAGAACTATCGAACTGAAATTCAACATGTGCATCTCAATTCGAAAACTATGTTCAGTCTCAAGATTTGGTTCGAATCGATCCAATAGTTCCTTAGGAATTGAAATGATATTTTGCCGAATCGACTACTGAAATCTTCATTCCTATCAGAACTATCGAACTGAAATTCAACATGTGCATCTCAATCCGAAAACTATGTGCAGTTTCAAGATTTGGTTCGAATCGATCCAATAGTTCCTTAGGAATTGAAATGATATTTTGCCGAATCGACTACTGAAATCTTCATTCCTATCAGAACTATCGAACTGAAATTCAACATGTGCATCTCAATCCGAAAACAATGTAAAGTTTCAAGATTTGGTTCGAATTGATCCAACAGTTTTCGAGGAATTGATATCACACTTTGCCGAATTGACCACTGAAATCTCAATTCCTATCTGCACTATCGAACTGAAATTCAACATGTGCATCTCAATTCGAAAACTATGTGCAGTTTCAAGATTTGGTTCGAATCGATCCAATAGTTCCTTAGGAATTGAAATGATATTTTGCCGAATCGACTACTGAAATCTTCATTCCTATCAGAACTATCGAACTGAAATTCAACATGTGCATCTCAATCCGAAAACAATGTAAAGTTTCAAGATTTGGTTCGAATTGATCCAACAGTTTTCGAGGAATTGATATCACACTTTGCCGAATTGACCACTGAAATCTCAATTCCTATCTGCACTATCGAACTGAAATTCAACATGTGCATCTCAATTCGAAAACTATGTGCAATTTCAAGATTTGGTTCGAATCGATCCAACAGTTTCCGAGGAATGGATATCACACTTTGCCGAATTGACCACTGAAATCTCAATTCCTATCTGAACTATCGAACTGAAATTCAACATGTGCATCTCAATTCGAAAACTATGTGCAGTTTCAAGATTTGGGTCGAATTGGTTCTACAGTTTTTGAGGAATTGATATCACACTTTGCCGAATAGACCACTGAAATCTCAATTCCTATCTGCACTATCGAACTGAAATTCAACATGTGCATCTCAATTTGAAAACTATGTGCAGTTTCAAGATTTGGTTCGAATTGATCCAACAGTTTTCGAGGAATTGATATCACACTTTGCCGAATTGACCACTGAAATCTCAATTCCTATCTGAACTATCGAACTGAAATTCAACATGTGCATCTCAATTCGAAAACTATGTGCAGTTTCAAGATTTGGTTAGAATCGTTCCAATAGTTCCTTAGGAATTGAAATGATATTTTGCCGAATCGACTACTGAAATCTTCATTCCTATCAGAACTATCGAACTGAAATTCAACATGTGCATCTCAATCCGAAAACAATGTAAAGTTTCAAGATTTGGTTCGAATTGATCCAACAGTTTTCGAGGAATTGATATCACACTTTGCCGAATTGACCACTGAAATCTCAATTCCTATCAGAACTATCGAACTGAAATTCAACATGTGCATCTCAAATCAAAAACTGTGTACAGTTTCGGGATTTGGGTCCAATTGATCCAATAGTTCCTTAGGAATTGAAATGATATTTTGTCGAATCGACTTCTGAAATCTCTATTCCTATTAGAACTATCGATCTGAAATTCAACATGTGCATCTCATTTCGAAAACTATGTGCATTTTCAAGATTTGGTTCGAATTGAACCAACAGTTTTCGAGCAATTGATATCACACTTTGCCGAATAGACCACTGAAATCTCAATTCCTATCTGCACTATCGAACTGAAATTCAACATGTGCATCTCAATTCGAAAACTATGTGCAGTTTCAAGATTTGGTTCGAATCGATCCGACAGTTTTCGAGGAATTGATATCACACTTTGCCGAATTGACCACTGAAATCTCAATTCCTATCTGAACTATCGAACTGAAATTCAACATGTGCATCTCAATTCGAAAACTATGTCCAGTTTCAAGATTTGGGTCGAATTGGTTCAACAGTTTTTGAGGAATTGTGACTTTGCCGAATAGACCACTGAAATCTCAATTCCTATCTGCACTATCGAACTGAAATTCAACATGTGCACCTCAATTCGAAAACTATGTGCAGTTTCAAGATTTGGTTCGAATTGATCCAACAGTTTTCGAGGAATTGATATCACACTTTGCCGAATAGACCACTGAAATCTCAATTCCTATCTGCACTATCGAACTGAAATTCAACAAGTGCATCTCAATTCGAAAACTATGTGCAGTTTCAAGATTTGGTTCGAATTGATCCAACAGTTTTCTAGGAATTGATATCACACTTTGCCGAATAGACCACTGAAATCTCAATTCCTATCTGCACTATCGAACTGAAATTCAACATGTGCATCTCAATTCGAAAACTATGTGCAGTTTCAAGATTTGGTTCGAATTGATCCAACAGTTTTCTAGGAATTGATATCACACTTTGCCGAATTGACCACTGAAATCTCAATTCCTATCTGAACTATCGAACTGAAATTCAACATGTGCATCTCAATTCGAAAACTATGTGCAGTTTCAAGATTTGGTTCGAATCGATCCAATAGTTCCTTAGGAATTGAAATGATATTTTGCCGAATCGACTACTGAAATCTTCATTCCTACCAGAACTATCGAACTGAAATTCAACATGTGCATCTTAATCCAAAAACAATGTGAAGTTTCAAGTTTTGGTTCGAATTGATCCAACAGTTTTCGAGGAATTGATATGACACTTTGCCGAATTGACCACTGAAATCACAATTCCTATCTGAACTATCGAACTAAAATTCAACATGTGCATCTCGAATCAAAAACTGTGTACAGTTTCGGGAATTGGGTCGAATTGATCCAAAAGTTCCTTAGGAATTGAAATGATATTTTGTCGAATCGACTTCTGAAATCTCCATTCCTATTAGAACTATCGATCTGAAATTCAACATGTGCATCTCATTTCGAAAACTATGTGCAGTTTCAAGATTTGGTTCGAATTGATCCAACAGTTTTCGAGGAATTGATATCACACTTTGCCGAATTGACCACTGGAATCTCAATTCCTATCTGAACTATCGAACTGAAATTCAACATGTGCATCCCAATTCGAAAACTATGTGCAGTTTCAAGATTTGGGTCGAATTGGTTCAACAGTTTTTGAGGAATTGATATCACACTTTGCCGAATAGACCACTGAAATCTCAATTCCTATCTGCACTATCGAACTGAAATTCAACATGTGCATCTCAATTCGAAAACTATGTGCAGTTTCAAGATTTGGTTCGAATTGATCCAACAGTTTTCTAGGAATTGATATCACACTTTGCCGAATTGACCACTGAAATCTCAATTCCTATCTGAACTATCGAACTGAAATTCAACATGTGCATCTCAATTCGAAAACTATGTGCAGTTTCAAGATTTGGTTTGAATCGATCCAATAGTTCCTTAGGAATTGAAATGATATTTTGCCGAATCGACTACTGAAATCTTCATTCCTATCAGAACTATCGAACTGAAATTCAACATGTGCATCTCAATCCGAAAACAATGTAAAGTTTCAAGATTTGGTTCGAATTGATCCAACAGTTTTCGAGGAATTGATATCACACTTTGCCGAATTGACCACTGAAATCTCAATTCCTATCAGAACTATCGAACTGAAATTCAACATGTGCATCTCAAATCAAAAACTGTGTACAGTTTCGGGATTTGGGTCGAATTGATCCAATAGTTCTTTAGGAATTGAAATGATATTTTGTCGAATCGACTTCTGAAATCTCCATTCCTATTAGAACTATCGATCTGAAATTCAACATGTGCATCTCATTTCGAAAACTATGTGCAGTTTCAAGATTTTGTTCGAATTGAACCAACAGTTTTCGAGGAATTGATATCACACTTTGCCGAATAGACCACTGAAATCTCAATTCCTATCTGCACTATCGAACTGAAATTCAACATGTGCATCTCAATTCGAAAACTATGTGCAGTTTCAAGATTTGGTTCGAATCGATCCAACAGTTTTCGAGGAATTGATATCACACTTTGCCGAATTGACCACTGAAATCTCAATTCCTATCTGCACTATCGAACTGAAATTCAACATGTGCATCTCAATTCGAAAACTATGTGCAGTTTCAAGATTTGGTTCGAATTGATCCAACAGTTTTCTAGGAATTGATATCACACTTTGCCGAATAGACCAATGAAATCTCAATTCCTATCTGCATTATCGAACTGAAATTCAACATGTGCATCTCAATTCGAAAACTATGTGCAGTTTCAAGATTTGGTTCGAATTGATCCAACAGTTTTCTAGGAATTGATATCACACTTTGCCGAATTGACCACTGAAATCTCAATTCCTATCTGAACTATGGAACTGAAATTCAACATGTGCATCTCAATTCGAAAACTATGTGCAGTTTCAAGATTTGGTTCGAATCGATCCAATAGTTCCTTAGGAATTGAAATGATATTTTGCCGAATCGACTACTGAAATCTTCATTCCTATCAGAACTATCGAACTGAAATTCAACATGTGCATCTCAATCCGAAAACAATGTAAAGTTTCAAGATTTGGTTCGAATTGATCCAACAGTTTTCGAGGAATTGATATCACACTTTGCCGAATAGACCACTGAAATCTCAATTCCTATCTGCACTATCGAATTGAAATTCAACATGTATATCTCAATTCGAAAACTATGTGAAGTTTCAAGATTTGGTTCGAATCGATCCAACAGTTTTCGAGGAATTGATATCACACTTTGCCTAATCGACTACTGAAATCTTCATTCCTATCTGCACTATCGAACTGAAATTCAACATGTGCATCTCAATTCGAAAACTATGTGCAATTTCAAGATTTGGTTCGAATCGATCCAACAGTTTCCGAGGAATGGATATCACACTTTGCCGAATTGACCACTGAAATCTCAATTCCTATCTGAACTATCGAACTGAAATTCAACATGTGCATCTCAATTCGAAAACTATGTGCAGTTTCAAGATTTGGGTCGAATTGGTTCTACAGTTTTTGAGGAATTGATATCACACTTTGCCGAATAGACCACTGAAATCTCAATTCCTATCTGCACTATCGAACTGAAATTCAACATGTGCATCTCAATTTGAAAACTATGTGCAGTTTCAAGATTTGGTTCGAATTGATCCAACAGTTTTCGAGGAATTGATATCACACTTTGCCGAATTGACCACTGAAATCTCAATTCCTATCTGAACTATCGAACTGAAATTCAACATGTGCATCTCAATTCGAAAACTATGTGCAGTTTCAAGATTTGGTTAGAATCGTTCCAATAGTTCCTTAGGAATTGAAATGATATTTTGCCGAATCAACTACTGAAATCTTCATTCCTATCAGAACTATCGAACTGAAATTCAACATGTGCATCTCAATCCGAAAACAATGTAAAGTTTCAAGATTTGGTTCGAATTGATCCAACAGTTTTCGAGGAATTGATATCACACTTTGCCGAATTGACCACTGAAATCTCAATTCCTATCAGAACTATCGAACTGAAATTCAACATGTGCATCTCAAATCAAAAACTGTGTACAGTTTCGGGATTTGGGTCCAATTGATCCAATAGTTCCTTAGGAATTGAAATGATATTTTGTCGAATCGACTTCTGAAATCTCTATTCCTATTTGAACTATCGATCTGAAATTCAACATGTGCATCTCATTTCGAAAACTATGTGCATTTTCAAGATTTGGTTCGAATTGAACCAACAGTTTTCGAGCAATTGATATCACACTTTGCCGAATAGACCACTGAAATCTCAATTCCTATCTGCACTATCGAACTGAAATTCAACATGTGCATCTCAATTCGAAAACTATGTGCAGTTTCAAGATTTGGTTCGAATCGATCCAACAGTTTTCGAGGAATTGATATCACACTTTGCCGAATTGACCACTGAAATCTCAATTCCTATCTGAACTATCGAACTGAAATTCAACATGTGCATCTCAATTCGAAAACTATGTGCAGTTTCAAGATTTGGGTCGAATTGGTTCAACAGTTTTTGAGGAATTGTGACTTTGCCGAATAGACCACTGAAATCTCAATTCCTATCTGCACTATCGAACTGAAATTCAACATGTGCACCTCAATTCGAAAACTATGTGCAGTTTCAAGATTTGGTTCGAATTGATCCAACAGTTTTCTAGGAATTGATATCACACTTTGCCGAATAGACCACTGAAATCTCAATTCCTATCTGCACTATCGAACTGAAATTCAACATGTGCATCTCAATTCGAAAACTATGTGCAGTTTCAAGATTTGGTTCGAATTGATCCAACAGTTTTCTAGGAATTGATATCACACTTTGCCGAATTGACCACTGAAATCTCAATTCCTATCTGAACTATCGAACTGAAATTCAACATGTGCATCTCAATTCGAAAACTATGTGCAGTTTCAAGATTTGGTTCGAATCGATCCAATAGTTCCTTAGGAATTGAAATGATATTTTGCCGAATCGACTACTGAAATCTTCATTCCTACCAGAACTATCGAACTGAAATTCAACATGTGCATCTTAATCCAAAAACAATGTGAAGTTTCAAGTTTTGGTTCGAATTGATCCAACAGTTTTCGAGGAATTGATATGACACTTTGCCGAATTGACCACTGAAATCACAATTCCTATCTGAACTATCGAACTAAAATTCAACATGTGCATCTCGAATCAAAAACTGTGTACAGTTTCGGGAATTGGGTCGAATTGATCCAAAAGTTCCTTAGGAATTGAAATGATATTTTGTCGAATCGACTTGTGAAATCTCCATTCCTATTAGAACTATCGATCTGAAATTCAACATGTGCATCTCATTTCGAAAACTATGTGCAGTTTCAAGATTTGGTTCGAATTGAACCAACAGTTTTCGAGGAATTGATATCACACTTTGCCGAATTGACCACTGGAATCTCAATTCCTATCTGAACTATCGAACTGAAATTCAACATGTGCATCCCAATTCGAAAACTATGTGCAGTTTCAAGATTTGGGTCGAATTGGTTCAACAGTTTTTGAGGAATTGATATCACACTTTGCCGAATAGACCACTGAAATCTCAATTCCTATCTGCACTATCGAACTGAAATTCAACATGTGCATCTCAATTCGAAAACTATGTGCAGTTTCAAGATTTGGTTCGAATTGATCCAACAGTTTTCTAGGAATTGATATCACACTTTGCCGAATTGACCACTGAAATCTCAATTCCTATCTGAACTATCGAACTGAAATTCAACATGTGCATCTCAATTCGAAAACTATGTGCAGTTTCAAGATTTGGTTTGAATCGATCCAATAGTTCCTTAGGAATTGAAATGATATTTTGCCGAATAGACCACTGAAATCTCAATTCCTACCAGAACTATCGAACTGAAATTCAACATGTGCATCTTAATCCAAAAACAATGTAAAGTTTCAAGTTTTGGTTCGAATTGATCCAACAGTTTTCGAGGAATTGATATGACACTTTGCCGAATTGACCACTGAAATCACAATTCCTATCTGAACTATCGAACTAAAATTCAACATGTGCATCTCAAATCAAAAACTGTGTACAGTTTCGGGAATTGGGTCGAATTGATCCAAAAGTTCCTTAGGAATTGAAATGATATTTTGTCGAATCGACTTCTGAAATCTCCATTCCTATTAGAACTATCGATCTGAAATTCAACATGTGCATCTCATTTCGAAAACTATGTGCAGTTTCAAGATTTGGTTCGAATTGAACCAACAGTTTTCGAGGAATTGATATCACACTTTGCCGAATTGACCACTGGAATCTCAATTCCTATCTGAACTATCGAACTGAATTTCAACATGTGCATCCCAATTCGAAAACTATGTGCAGTTTCAAGATTTGGGTCGAATTGGTTCAACAGTTTTTGAGGAATTGATATCACACTTTGCCGAATAGACCACTGAAATCTCAATTCCTATCTGCACTATCGAACTGAAATTCAACATGTGCATCTCAATTCGAAAACTATGTGCAGTTTCAAGATTTGGTTCGAATTGATCCAACAGTTTTCTAGGAATTGATATCACACTTTGCCGAATTGACCACTGAAATCTCAATTCCTATCTGAACTATCGAACTGAAATTCAACATGTGCATCTCAATTCGAAAACTATGTGCAGTTTCAAGATTTGGTTTGAATCGATCCAATAGTTCCTTAGGAATTGAAATGATATTTTGCCGAATCGACTACTGAGATCTTCATTCCTATCAGAACTATCGAACTGAAATTCAACATGTGCATCTCAATCCGAAAACAATGTAAAGTTTCAAGATTTGGTTCGAATTGAACCAACAGTTTTCGAGGAATTGATATCACACTTTGCCGAATTGACCACTGGAATCTCAATTCCTATCTGAACTATCGAACTGAATTTCAACATGTGCATCCCAATTCGAAAACTATGTGCAGTTTCAAGATTTGGGTCGAATTGGTTCTACAGTTTTTGAGGAATTGATATCACACTTTGCCGAATAGACCACTGAAATCTCAATTCCTATCTGCACTATCGAACTGAAATTCAACATGTGCATCTCATTTCGAAAACTATGTGCAGTTTCAAGATTTGGTCAGAATTGAACCAACAGTTTTCGAGGAATTGATATAACACTTTGCCGAATCGACCACTGAAATCTCAATTCCTATTTGCACTATCGAATTGAAATTCAACATGTGCATCTCAATTCGAAAACTATGTGAAGTTTCAAGATTTGGTTCGAATCGATCCAACAGTTTTCGAGGAATTGATATCACACTTTGCCGAATTGACCACTGAAATCTCAATTCCTATCAGAACTATCGATCTGAAATTCAACATGTACATCTCAATTCGAAAACTATGTGCAGTTTCAAGATTTGGGTCGAATTGGTTCAACAGTTTTTGAGGAATTGATATCACACTTTGCCGAATAGACCACTGAAATCTCAATTCCTATCTGCACTATCGAAATGAAATTCAACATGTGCATCTCAATTCGAAAACTATGTGCAGTTTCAAGATTTGGTTCGAATTGATCCAACAGTTTTCGAGGAATTGATATCACACTTTGCCGAATTGACCACTGATATCTCAATTCCTATCTGAACTATCGAACTGAAATTCAACATGTTCATCTCAATTCGAAAACTATGTGCAGTTTCAAGATTTGGTTCGAATCGATCCAATAGTTCCTTAGGAATTGAAATGATATTTTTCCGAATCGACTACTGAAATCTTCATTCCTATCAGAACTATCGATCTGAAATTCAACATGTGCATCTCAATTCGAAAACTATGTGCAGTTTCAAGATTTGGGTCGAATTGGTTCAACAGTTTTTGAGGAATTGATGTCACACTTTGCCGAATAGACCACTGAAATCTCAATTCCAATCTGCACTATCGAACTGAAATTCAACATGTGCATCTCAATTCGAAAACTATGTGCAGTGTCAAGATTTGGTTCGAATTGATCCATCAGTTTTCGAGGAATTGATAGCACACTTTGACGAATTGACCACTGAAATCTCAATTCCTATCTGAACTATCGAACTGAAATTCAACATGTGCATCTCAATTCGAAAACTATGTGCAGTTTCAAGATTTGGGTCGAATTGGTTCAACAATTTTGGAGAAATTGATATCACACTTTGCCGAATAGACCACTGAAATCTCAATTCCTACCAGAACTATCGAACTGAAATTCAACATGTGCATCTTAATCCAAAAACAATGTAAAGTTTCAAGTTTTGGTTCGAATTGATCCAACAGTTTTCGAGGAATTGATATGACACTTTGCCGAATTGACCACTGAAATCACAATTCCTATCTGAACTATCGAACTAAAATTCAACATGTGCATCTCAAATCAAAAACTGTGTACAGTTTCGGGAATTGGGTCGAATTGATCCAAAAGTTCCTTAGGAATTGAAATGATATTTTGTCGAATCGACTTCTGAAATCTCCATTCCTATTAGAACTATCGATCTGAAATTCAACATGTGCATCTCATTTCGAAAACTATGTGCAGTTTCAAGATTTGGTTCGAATTGAACCAACAGTTTTCGAGGAATTGATATCACACTTTGCCGAATTGACCACTGGAATCTCAATTCCTATCTGAACTATCGAACTGAAATTCAACATGTGCATCCCAATTCGAAAACTATGTGCAGTTTCAAGATTTGGGTCGAATTGGTTCAACAGTTTTTGAGGAATTGATATCACACTTTGCCGAATTGACCACTGAAATCTCAATTCCTATCTGAACTATCGAACTGAAATTCAACATGTGCATCTCAATTCGAAAACTATGTGCAGTTTCAATATTTGGTTTGAGTCGATCCAATAGTTCCTTAGGAATTGAAATGATATTTTGCCGAATCGACTACTGAGATCTTCATTCCTATCAGAACTATCGAACTGAAATTCAACATGTGCATCTCAATCCGAAAACAATGTAAAGTTTCAAGATTTGGTTCGAATTGATCCAATAGTTCTTTAGGAATTGAAATGATATTCTGTCGAATCGACTTCTGAAATCTCCATTCCTATTAGAACTATCGATCTGAAATTCAACATGTGCATCTCAATCCGAAAACAAAGTAAAGTTTCAAGATTTGGTTCGAATTGATCCAACAGTTTTCGAGGAATTGATATCACACTTTGCCGAATTGACCAACGAAATCTCAATTCCTATCAGAACTATCGAACTGAAATTCAACATGTGCGTCTCAAATCAAAAACTGTGTACAGTTTCGGGATTTGGGTCGAATTGATCCAATAGTTCTTTAGGAATTGAAATGATATTTTGTCGAATCGACTTCTGAAATCTCCATTCCTATTAGAACTATCGATCTGAAATTCAACATGTGCATCTCATTTCGAAAACTATGTGCAGTTTCAAGATTTGGTTCGAATTGAACCAACAGTTTTCGAGGAATTGATATCACACTTTGCCGAATAGACCACTGAAATCTCAATTCCTATCTGCACTATCGAATTGAAATTCAACATGTGCATCTCAATTCGAAAACTATGTGTAGTTTCAAGATTTGGTTCGAATTGAACCAACAGTTTTCGAGGAATTGATATCACACTTTGCCGAATAGACCACTGAAATCTCAATTCCTATCTGCACTATCGAACTGAAATTCAACATGTACATCTCAATTCGAAAACTATGTGCAATTTCAAGATTTGGTTCGAATCGATCCAACAGTTTCCGAGGAATGGATATCACACTTTGCCGAATTGACCACTGAAATCTCAATTCCTATCTGAACTATCGAACTGAAATTCAACATGTGCATCTCAATTCGAAAACTATGTGCAGTTTCAAGATTTGGGTCGAATTGGTTCAACAGTTTTTGAGGAATTGATATCACACTTTGCCGAATAGACCACTGAAATCTCAATTCCTATCTGCACTATCGAACTGAAATTCAACATGTGCATCTCAATTTGAAAACTATGTGCAGTTTCAAGATTTGGTTCGAATTGATCCAACAGTTTTCGAGGAATTGATATCACACTTTGCCGAATTGACCACTGAAATCTCAATTCCTATCTTAACTATCGAACTGAAATTCAACATGTGCATCTCAATTCGAAAACTATGTGCAGTTTCAAGATTTGGTTAGAATCGATCCAATAGTTCCTTAGGAATTGAAATGATATTTTGCCGAATCGACTACTGAAATCTTCATTCCTATCAGAACTATCGAACTGAAATTCAACATGTGCATCTCGATCCGAAAACAATGTAAAGTTTCAAGATTTGGTTCGAATTGATCCAACAGTTTTCGAGGAATTGATATCACACTTTGCCGAATTGACCACTGAAATCTCAATTCCTATCAGAACTATCGAACTGAAATTCAACATGTGCATCTCAAATCAAAAACTGTGTACAGTTTCGGGATTTGGGTCCAATTGATCCAATAGTTCCTTAGGAATTGAAATGATATTTTGTCGAATCGACTTCTGAAATCTCCATTCCTATTAGAACTATCGATCTGAAATTCAACATGTGCATCTCATTTCGAAAACTATGTGCATTTTCAAGACTTGGTTCGAATTGAACCAACAGTTTTCGAGCAATTGATATCACACTTTGCCGAATAGACCACTGAAATCTCAATTCCTATCTGCACTATCGAACTGAAATTCAACATGTGCATCTCAATTCGAAAACTATGTGCAGTTTCAAGATTTGGTTCGAATCGATCCAACAGTTTTCGAGGAATTGATATCACACTTTGCCGAATTGACCACTGAAATCTCAATTCCTATCTGAACTATCGAACTGAAATTCAACATGTGCATCTCAATTCGAAAACTATGTGCAGTTTCAAGATTTGGGTCGAATTGGTTCAACAGTTTTTGAGGAATTGTGACTTTGCCGAATAGACCACTGAAATCTCAATTCCTATCTGCACTATCGAACTGAAATTCAACATGTGCACCTCAATTCGAAAACTATGTGCAGTTTCAATATTTGGTTCGAATTGATCCAACAGTTTTCGAGGAATTGATATCACACTTTGCCGAATAGACCACTGAAATCTCAATTCCTATCAGAACTATCGATCTGAAATTCAACATGTACATCTCAATTCGAAAACTATGTGCAGTTTCAAGATTTGGTTCGAATTGATCCAACAGTTTTCGAGGAATTGATATCACACTTTGCCGAATTGACCACTGAAATCTCAATTCCTATCTGAACTATCGAATTGAAATTCAACATGTGCATCTCAATTCGAAAACTATGTGAAGTTTCAAGATTTGGTTCGAATCGATCCAACAGTTTTCGAGGAATTGATATCACACTTTGCCGAATTGACCACTGAAATCTCAATTCCTATCAGAACTATCGATCTGGAATTCAACATGTACATCTCAATTCGAAAACTATGTGCAGTTTCAAGATTTGGGTCGAATTGGTTCAACAGTTTTTGAGGAATTGATATCACACTTTGCCGAATAGACCACTGAAATCTCAATTCCTATCTGCACTATCGAAATGAAATTCAACATGTGCATCTCAATTCGAAAACTATGTGCAGTTTCAAGATTTGGTTCGAATTGATCCAACAGTTTTCGAGGAATTGATATCACACTTTGCCGAATTGACCACTGATATCTCAATTCCTATCTGAACTATCGAACTGAAATTCAACATGTTCATCTCAATTCGAAAACTATGTGCAGTTTCAAGATTTGGTTCGAATCGATCCAATAGTTCCTTAGGAATTGAAATGATATTTTTCCGAATCGACTACTGAAATCTTCATTCCTATCAGAACTATCGATCTGAAATTCAACATGTGCATCTCAATTCGAAAACTATGTGCAGTTTCAAGATTTGGGTCGAATTGGTTCAACAGTTTTTGAGGAATTGATGTCACACTTTGCCGAATAGACCACTGAAATCTCAATTCCAATCTGCACTATCGAACTGAAATTCAACATGTGCATCTCAATTCGAAAACTATGTGCAGTGTCAAGATTTGGTTCGAATTGATCCAACAGTTTTCGAGGAATTGATAGCACACTTTGACGACTTGACCACTGAAATCTCAATTCCTATCTGAACTATCGAACTGAAATTCAACATGTGCATCTCAATTCGAAAACTATGTGCAGTTTCAAGATTTGGGTCGAATTGGTTCAACAATTTTGGAGAAATTGATATCACACTTTGCCGAATAGACCACTGAAATCTCAATTCCTACCAGAACTATCGAACTGAAATTCAACATGTGCATCTTAATCCAAAAACAATGTAAAGTTTCAAGTTTTGGTTCGAATTGATCCAACAGTTTTCGAGGAATTGATATGACACTTTGCCGAATTGACCACTGAAATCACAATTCCTATCTGAACTATCGAACTAAAATTCAACATGTGCATCTCAAATCAAAAACTGTGTACAGTTTCGGGAATTGGGTCGAATTGATCCAAAAGTTCCTTAGGAATTGAAATGATATTTTGTCGAATCGACTTCTGAAATCTCCATTCCTATTAGAACTATCGATCTGAAATTCAACATGTGCATCTCATTTCGAAAACTATGTGCAGTTTCAAGATTTGGTTCGAATTGAACCAACAGTTTTCGAGGAATTGATATCACACTTTGCCGAATTGACCACTGGAATCTCAATTCCTATCTGAACTATCGAACTGAAATTCAACATGTGCATCCCAATTCGAAAACTATGTGCAGTTTCAAGATTTGGGTCGAATTGGTTCAACAGTTTTTGAGGAATTGATATCACACTTTGCCGAATAGACCACTGAAATCTCAATTCCTATCTGCACTATCGAACTGAAATTCAACATGTGCATCTCAATTCGAAAACTATGTGCAGTTTCAATATTTGGTTTGAGTCGATCCAATAGTTCCTTAGGAATTGAAATGATATTTTGCCGAATCGACTACTGAGATCTTCATTCCTATCAGAACTATCGAACTGAAATTCAACATGTGCATCTCAATCCGAAAACAATGTAAAGTTTCAAGATTTGGTTCGAATTGATCCAATAGTTCTTTAGGAATTGAAATGATATTCTGTCGAATCGACTTCTGAAATCTCCATTCCTATTAGAACTATCGATCTGAAATTCAACATGTGCATCTCAATCCGAAAACAAAGTAAAGTTTCAAGATTTGGTTCGAATTGATCCAACAGTTTTCGAGGAATTGATATCACACTTTGCCGAATTGACCAACGAAATCTCAATTCCTATCAGAACTATCGACCTGAAATTCAACATGTGCGTCTCAAATCAAAAACTGTGTACAGTTTCGGGATTTGGGTCGAATTGATCCAATAGTTCTTTAGGAATTGAAATGATATTTTGTCGAATCGACTTCTGAAATCTCCATTCCTATTAGAACTATCGATCTGAAATTCAACATGTGCATCTCATTTCGAAAACTATGTGCAGTTTCAAGATTTGGTTCGAATTGAACCAACAGTTTTCGAGGAATTGATATCACACTTTGCCGAATAGACCACTGAAATCTCAATTCCTATCTGCACTATCGAATTGAAATTCAACATGTGCATCTCATTTCGAAAACTATGTGTAGTTTCAAGATTTGGTTCGAATTGAACCAACAGTTTTCGAGGAATTGATATCACACTTTGCCGAATAGACCACTGAAATCTCAATTCCTATCTGCACTATCGAACTGAAATTCAACATGTACATCTCAATTCGAAAACTATGTGCAATTTCAAGATTTGGTTCGAATCGATCCAACAGTTTCCGAGGAATGGATATCACACTTTGCCGAATTGACCACTGAAATCTCAATTCCTATCTGAACTATCGAACTGAAATTCAACATGTGCATCTCAATTCGAAAACTATGTGCAGTTTCAAGATTTGGGTCGAATTGGTTCAACAGTTTTTGAGGAATTGATATCACACTTTGCCGAATAGACCACTGAAATCTCAATTCCTATCTGCACTATCGAACTGAAATTCAACATGTGCATCTCAATTTGAAAACTATGTGCAGTTTCAAGATTTGGTTCGAATTGATCCAACAGTTTTCGAGGAATTGATATCACACTTTGCCGAATTGACCACTGAAATCTCAATTCCTATCTGAACTATCGAACTGAAATTCAACATGTGCATCTCAATTCGAAAACTATGTGCAGTTTCAAGATTTGGTTAGAATCGATCCAATAGTTCCTTAGGAATTGAAATGATATTTTGCCGAATCGACTACTGAAATCTTCATTCCTATCAGAACTATCGAACTGAAATTCAACATGTGCATCTCGATCCGAAAACAATGTAAAGTTTCAAGATTTGGTTCGAATTGATCCAACAGTTTTCGAGGAATTGATATCACACTTTGCCGAATTGACCACTGAAATCTCAATTCCTATCAGAACTATCGAACTGAAATTCAACATGTGCATCTCAAATCAAAAACTGTGTACAGTTTCGGGATTTGAGTCCAATTGATCCAATAGTTCCTTAGGAATTGAAATGATATTTTGTCGAATCGACTTCTGAAATCTCCATTCCTATTAGAACTATCGATCTGAAATTCAACATGTGCATCTCATTTCGAAAACTATGTGCATTTTCAAGACTTGGTTCGAATTGAACCAACAGTTTTCGAGCAATTGATATCACACTTTGCCGAATAGACCACTGAAATCTCAATTCCTATCTGCACTATCGAACTGAAATTCAACATGTGCATCTCAATTCGAAAACTATGTGCAGTTTCAAGATTTGGTTCGAATCGATCCAAAAGTTTTCGAGGAATTGATATCACACTTTGCCGAATTGACCACTGAAATCTCAATTCCTATCTGAACTATCGAACTGAAATTCAACATGTGCATCTCAATTCGAAAACTATGTGCAGTTTCAAGATTTGGGTCGAATTGGTTCAACAGTTTTTGAGGAATTGTGACTTTGCCGAATAGACCACTGAAATCTCAATTCCTATCTGCACTATCGAACTGAAATTCAACATGTGCACCTCAATTCGAAAACTATGTGCAGTTTCAAGATTTGGTTCGAATTGATCCAACAGTTTTCGAGGAATTGATATCACACTTTGCCGAATAGACCACTGAAATCTCAATTCCTATCTGCACTATCGAACTGAAATTCAACAAGTGCATCTCAATTCGAAAACTATGTGCAGTTTCAAGATTTGGTTCGAATTGATCCAACAGTTTTCTAGGAATTGATATCACACTTTGCCGAATAGACCACTGAAATCTCAATTCCTATTTGCACTATCGAACTGAAATTCAACATGTGCATCTCAATTCGAAAACTATGTGCAGTTTCAAGATTTGGTTCGAATTGATCCAACAGTTTTCTAGGAATTGATATCACACTTTGCCGAATTGACCACTGAAATCTCAATTCCTATCTGAACTATCGAACTGAAATTCAACATGTGCATCTCAATTCGAAAACTATGTGCAGTTTCAAGATTTGGTTTGAATCGATCCAATAGTTCCTTAGGAATTGAAATGATATTTTGCCGAATCGACTACTGAGATCTTCATTCCTATCAGAACTATCGAACTGAAATTCAACATGTGCATCTCAATCCGAAAACAATGTAAAGTTTCAAGATTTGGTTCGAATTGATCCAACAGTTTTCGAGGAATTGATATCACACTTTGCCGAATTGACCACTGAAATCACAATTCCTATCTGAACTATCGAACTAAAATTCAACATGTGCATCTCGAATCAAAAACTGTGTACAGTTTCGGGAATTGGGTCGAATTGATCCAAAAGTTCCTTAGGAATTGAAATGATATTTTGTCGAATCGACTTCTGAAATCTCCATTCCTATTAGAACTATCGATCTGAAATTCAACATGTGCATCTCATTTCGAAAACTATGTGCAGTTTCAAGATTTGGTTCGAATTGAACCAACAGTTTTCGAGGAATTGATATCACACTTTGCCGAATTGACCACTGGAATCTCAATTCCTATCTGAACTATCGAACTGAAATTCAACATGTGCATCCCAATTCGAAAACTATGTGCAGTTTCAAGATTTGGGTCGAATTGGTTCAACAGTTTTTGAGGAATTGATATCACACTTTGCCGAATAGACCACTGAAATCTCAATTCCTATCTGCACTATCGAACTGAAATTCAACATGTGCATCTCAATTCGAAAACTATGTGCAGTTTCAAGATTTGGTTCGAATTGATCCAACAGTTTTCTAGGAATTGATATCACACTTTGCCGAATTGACCACTGAAATCTCAATTCCTATCTGAACTATCGAACTGAAATTCAACATGTGCATCTCAATTCGAAAACTATGTGCAGTTTCAAGATTTGGTTTGAATCGATCCAATAGTTCCTTAGGAATTGAAATGATATTTTGCCGAATCGACTACTGAGATCTTCATTCCTATCAGAACTATCGAACTGAAATTCAACATGTGCATCTCAATCCGAAAACAATGTAAAGTTTCAAGATTTGGTTCGAATTGATCCAACAGTTTTCGAGGAATTGATATCACACTTTGCCGAATTGACCACTGAAATCTCAATTCCTATCAGAACTATCGAACTGAAATTCAACATGTGCATCTCAATCCGAAAACAATGTAAAGTTTCAAGATTTGGTTCGAATTGATCCAACAGTTTTCGAGGAATTGATATCACACTTTGCCGAATTGACCACTGAAATCTCAATTCCTATCAGAACTATCGAACTGAAACTCAACATGTGCATCTCAAATCAAAAACTGTGTACAGTTTCGGGATTTGGGTCGAATTGATCCAATAGTTCTTTAGGAATTGAAATGATATTTTGTCGAATCGACTTCTGAAATCTCCATTCCTATTAGAACTATCGAACTGAAATTCAACATGTGCATCTCAATTCGAAAACTATGTGCAGTTTCAAGATTTGGTTCGAATCGATCCAACAGTTTTCGAGGAATTGATATCACACTTTGCCGAATTGACCACTGAAATCTCAATTCCTATCTGCACTATCGAACTGAAATTCAACATGTGCATCTCAATTCGAGAACTATGTGCAGTTTCAAGATTTGGTTCGAATTGATCCAACAGTTTTCTAGGAATTGATATCACACTTTGCCGAATAGACCAATGAAATCTCAATTCCTATCTGCATTATCGAACTGAAATTCAACATGTGCATCTCAATTCGAAAACTATGTGCAGTTTCAAGATTTGGTTCGAATTGATCCAATAGTTTTCTAGGAATTGATATCACACTTTGCCGAATTGACCACTGAAATCTCAATTCCTATCTGAACTATCGAACTGAAATTCAACATGTGCATCTCAATTCGAAAACTATGTGCAGTTTCAAGATTTGGTTCGAATCGATCCAATAGTTCCTTAGGAATTGAAATGATATTTTGCCGAATCGACTACTGAAATCTTCATTCCTATCAGAACTATCGAACTGAAATTCAACATGTGCATCTCAATCCGAAAACAATGTAAAGTTTCAAGATTTGGTTCGAATTGATCCAACAGTTTTCGAGGAATTGATATCACACTTTGCCGAATTGACCACTGAAATCTCAATTCCTATCTGCACTATCGAACTGAAATTCAACATGTGCATCTCAATTCGAAAACTATGTGCAATTTCAAGATTTGGTTCGAATCGATCCAACAGTTTCCGAGGAATGGATATCACACTTTGCCGAATTGACCACTGAAATCTCAATTCCTATCTGAACTATCGAACTGAAATTCAACATGTGCATCTCAATTCGAAAACTATGTGCAGTTTCAAGATTTGGGTCGAATTGGTTCAACAGTTTTTGAGGAATTGATATCACACTTTGCCGAATAGACCACTGAAATCTCAATTCCTATCTGCACTATCGAACTGAAATTCAACATGTGCATCTCAATTTGAAAACTATGTGCAGTTTCAAGATTTGGTTCGAATTGATCCAACAGTTTTCGAGGAATTGATATCACACTTTGCCGAATTGACCACTGAAATCTCAATTCCTATCTGAACTATCGAACTGAAATTCAACATGTGCATCTCAATTCGAAAACTATGTGCAGTTTCAAGATTTGGTTAGAATCGATCCAATAGTTCCTTAGGAATTGAAATGATATTTTGCCGAATCGACTACTGAAATCTTCATTCCTATCAGAACTATCGAACTGAAATTCAACATGTGCATCTCAATTCGAAAACTATGTGCAGTTTCAAGATTTGGTTAGAATCGATCCAATAGTTCCTTAGGAATTGAAATGATATTTTGCCGAATCGACTACTGAAATCTTCATTCCTATCAGAACTATCGAACTGAAATTCAACATGTGCATCTCAATCCGAAAACTATGTGCAGTTTCAAGATTTGGTTCGAATCGATCCAATAGTTCCTTAGGAATTGAAATGATATTTTGCCGAATCGACTACTGAAATCTTCATTCCTATCAGAACTATCGAACTGAAATTCAACATGTGCATCTCAATCCGAAAACAATGTAAAGTTTCAAGATTTGGTTCGAATTGATCCAACAGTTTTCGAGGAATTGATATCACACTTTGCCGAATTGACCACTGAAATCTCAATTCCTATCTGCACTATCGAACTGAAATTCAACATGTGCATCTCAATTCGAAAACTATGTGCAGTTTCAAGATTTGGTTCGAATCGATCCAATAGTTCCTTAGGAATTGAAATGATATTTTGCCGAATCGACTACTGAAATCTTCATTCCTATCTGCACTATCGAACTGAAATTCAACATGTGCATCTCAATTCGAAAACTATGTGCAGTTTCAAGATTTGGTTCGAATCGATCCAATAGTTCCTTAGGAATTGAAATGATATTTTGCCGAATCGACTACTGAAATCTTCATTCCTATCTGCACTATCGAACTGAAATTCAACATGTGCATCTCAATTCGAGAACTATGTGCAGTTTCAAGATTTGGTTCGAATTGATCCAACAGTTTTCTAGGAATTGATATCACACTTTGCCGAATAGACCAATGAAATCTCAATTCCTATCTGCATTATCGAACTGAAATTCAACATGTGCATCTCAATTCGAAAACTATGTGCAGTTTCAAGATTTGGTTCGAATTGATCCAACAGTTTTCTAGGAATTGATATCACACTTTGCCGAATTGACCACTGAAATCTCAATTCCTATCTGAACTATGGAACTGAAATTCAACATGTGCATCTCAATTCGAAAACTATGTGCAGATTCAAGATTTGTTTCGAATCGATCCAATAGTTCCTTAGGAATTGAAATGATATTTTGCCGAATCGACTACTGAAATCTTCATTCCTATCAGAACTATCGAACTGAAATTCAACATGTGCATCTCAATCCGAAAACAATGTAAAGTTTCAAGATTTGGTTCGAATTGATCCAACAGTTTTCGAGGAATTGATATCACACTTTGCCGAATTGACCACTGAAATCTCAATTCCTATCTGCACTATCGAACTGAAATTCAACATGTGCATCTCAATTCGAAAACTATGTGCAGTTTCAAGATTTGGTTCGAATCGATCCAATAGTTCCTTAGGAATTGAAATGATATTTTGCCGAATCGACTACTGAAATCTTCATTCCTATCAGAACTATCGAACTGAAATTCAACATGTGCATCTCAATCCGAAAACAATGTGCAGTTTCAAGATTTGGTTCGAATTGATCCAACAGTTTTCGAGGAATTGATATCACACTTTGCCGAATTGACCACTGAAATCTAAATTCCTATCTGCATTATCGAACTGAAATTCAACATGTGCATCTCAATTCGAAAACTATGTGCAGTTTCAAGATTTGGTTCGAATTGATCCAACAGTTTTCTAGGAATTGATATCACACTTTGCCGAATTGACCACTGAAATCTCAATTCCTATCTGAACTATGGAACTGAAATTCAACATGTGCATCTCAATTCGAAAACTATGTGCAGTTTCAAGATTTGGTTCGAATCGATCCAATAGTTCCTTAGGAATTGAAATGATATTTTGCCGAATCGACTACTGAAATCTTCATTCTTATCAGAACTATCGAACTGAAATTCAACATGTGCATCTCAATCCGAAAACAATGTAAAGTTTCAAGATTTGGTTCGAATTGATCCAACAGTTTTCGAGGAATTGATATCACACTTTGCCGAATTGACCACTGAAATCTCAATTCCTATCTGCACTATCGAACTGAAATTCAACATGTGCATCTCAATTCGAAAACTATGTGCAATTTCAAGATTTGGTTCGAATCGATCCAACAGTTTCCGAGGAATGGATATCACACTTTGCCGAATTGACCACTGAAATCTCAATTCCTATCTGAACTATCGAACTGAAATTCAACATGTGCATCTCAATTCGAAAACTATGTGCAGTTTCAAGATTTGGGTCGAATTGGTTCAACAGTTTTTGAGGAATTGATATCACACTTTGCCGAATAGACCACTGAAATCTCAATTCCTATCTGCACTATCGAACTGAAATTCAACATGTGCATCTCAATTTGAAAACTATGTGCAGTTTCAAGATTTGGTTCGAATTGATCCAACAGTTTTCGAGGAATTGATATCACACTTTGCCGAATTGACCACTGAAATCTCAATTCCTATCTGAACTATCGAACTGAAATTCAACATGTGCATCTCAATTCGAAAACTATGTGCAGTTTCAAGATTTGGTTAGAATCGATCCAATAGTTCCTTAGGAATTGAAATGATATTTTGTCGAATCGACTACTGAAATCTTCATTCCTATCAGAACTATCGAACTGAAATTCAACATGTGCATCTCAATTCGAAAACTATGTGCAGTTTCAAGATTTGGTTAGAATCGATCCAATAGTTCCTTAGGAATTGAAATGATATTTTGCCGAATCGACTACTGAAATCTTCATTCCTATCAGAACTATCGAACTGAAATTCAACATGTGCATCTCAATCCGAAAACTATGTGCAGTTTCAAGATTTGGTTCGAATCGATCCAATAGTTCCTTAGGAATTGAAATGATATTTTGCCGAATCGACTACTGAAATCTTCATTCCTATCAGAACTATCGAACTGAAATTCAACATGTGCATCTCAATCCGAAAACAATGTAAAGTTTCAAGATTTGGTTCGAATTGATCCAACAGTTTTCGAGGAATTGATATCACACTTTGCCGAATTGACCACTGAAATCTCAATTCCTATCTGCACTATCGAACTGAAATTCAACATGTGCATCTCAATTCGAAAACTATGTGCAGTTTCAAGATTTGGTTCGAATCGATCCAATAGTTCCTTAGGAATTGAAATGATATTTTGCCGAATCGACTACTGAAATCTTCATTCCTATCAGAACTATCGAACTGAAATTCAACATGTGCATCTCAATCCGAAAACAATGTAAAGTTTCAAGATTTGGTTCGAATTGATCCAACAGTTTTCGAGGAATTGATATCACACTTTGCCGAATTGACCACTGAAATCTCAATTCCTATCTGCACTATCGAACTGAAATTCAACATGTGCATCTCAATTCGAAAACTATGTGCAATTTCAAGATTTGGTTCGAATCGATCCAACAGTTTCCGAGGAATGGATATCACACTTTGCCGAATTGACCACTGAAATCTCAATTCCTATCTGAACTATCGAACTGAAATTCAACATGTGCATCTCAATTCGAAAACTATGTGCAGTTTCAAGATTTGGGTCGAATTGGTTCTACAGTTTTTGAGGAATTGATATCACACTTTGCCGAATAGACCACTGAAATCTCAATTCCTATCTGCACTATCGAACTGAAATTCAACATGTGCATCTCAATTTGAAAACTATGTGCAGTTTCAAGATTTGGTTCGAATTGATCCAACAGTTTTCGAGGAATTGATATCACACTTTGCCGAATTGACCACTGAAATCTCAATTCCTATCTGAACTATCGAACTGAAATTCAACATGTGCATCTCAATTCGAAAACTATGTGCAGTTTCAAGATTTGGTTAGAATCGTTCCAATAGTTCCTTAGGAATTGAAATGATATTTTGCCGAATCGACTACTGAAATCTTCATTCCTATCAGAACTATCGAACTGAAATTCAACATGTGCATCTCAATCCGAAAACAATGTAAAGTTTCAAGATTTGGTTCGAATTGATCCAACAGTTTTCGAGGAATTGATATCACACTTTGCCGAATTGACCACTGAAATCTCAATTCCTATCAGAACTATCGAACTGAAATTCAACATGTGCATCTCAAATCAAAAACTGTGTACAGTTTCGGGATTTGGGTCCAATTGATCCAATAGTTCCTTAGGAATTGAAATGATATTTTGTCGAATCGACTTCTGAAATCTCTATTCCTATTAGAACTATCGATCTGAAATTCAACATGTGCATCTCATTTCGAAAACTATGTGCATTTTCAAGATTTGGTTCGAATTGAACCAACAGTTTTCGAGCAATTGATATCACACTTTGCCGAATAGACCACTGAAATCTCAATTCCTATCTGCACTATCGAACTGAAATTCAACATGTGCATCTCAATTCGAAAACTATGTGCAGTTTCAAGATTTGGTTCGAATCGATCCGACAGTTTTCGAGGAATTGATATCACACTTTGCCGAATTGACCACTGAAATCTCAATTCCTATCTGAACTATCGAACTGAAATTCAACATGTGCATCTCAATTCGAAAACTATGTGCAGTTTCAAGATTTGGGTCGAATTGGTTCAACAGTTTTTGAGGAATTGTGACTTTGCCGAATAGACCACTGAAATCTCAATTCCTATCTGCACTATCGAACTGAAATTCAACATGTGCACCTCAATTCGAAAACTATGTGCAGTTTCAAGATTTGGTTCGAATTGATCCAACAGTTTTCGAGGAATTGATATCACACTTTGCCGAATAGACCACTGAAATCTCAATTCCTATCTGCACTATCGAACTGAAATTCAACAAGTGCATCTCAATTCGAAAACTATGTGCAGTTTCAAGATTTGGTTCGAATTGATCCAACAGTTTTCTAGGAATTGATATCACACTTTGCCGAATAGACCACTGAAATCTCAATTCCTATCTGCACTATCGAACTGAAATTCAACATGTGCATCTCAATTCGAAAACTATGTGCAGTTTCAAGATTTGGTTCGAATTGATCCAACAGTTTTCTAGGAATTGATATCACACTTTGCCGAATTGACCACTGAAATCTCAATTCCTATCTGAACTATCGAACTGAAATTCAACATGTGCATCTCAATTCGAAAACTATGTGCAGTTTCAAGATTTGGTTCGAATCGATCCAATAGTTCCTTAGGAATTGAAATGATATTTTGCCGAATCGACTACTGAAATCTTCATTCCTACCAGAACTATCGAACTGAAATTCAACATGTGCATCTTAATCCAAAAACAATGTGAAGTTTCAAGTTTTGGTTCGAATTGATCCAACAGTTTTCGAGGAATTGATATGACACTTTGCCGAATTGACCACTGAAATCACAATTCCTATCTGAACTATCGAACTAAAATTCAACATGTGCATCTCGAATCAAAAACTGTGTACAGTTTCGGGAATTGGGTCGAATTGATCCAAAAGTTCCTTAGGAATTGAAATGATATTTTGTCGAATCGACTTCTGAAATCTCCATTCCTATTAGAACTATCGATCTGAAATTCAACATGTGCATCTCATTTCGAAAACTATGTGCAGTTTCAAGATTTGGTTCGAATTGAACCAACAGTTTTCGAGGAATTGATATCACACTTTGCCGAATTGACCACTGGAATCTCAATTCCTATCTGAACTATCGAACTGAAATTCAACATGTGCATCCCAATTCGAAAACTATGTGCAGTTTCAAGATTTGGGTCGAATTGGTTCAACAGTTTTTGAGGAATTGATATCACACTTTGCCGAATAGACCACTGAAATCTCAATTCCTATCTGCACTATCGAACTGAAATTCAACATGTGCATCTCAATTCGAAAACTATGTGCAGTTTCAAGATTTGGTTCGAATTGATCCAACAGTTTTCTAGGAATTGATATCACACTTTGCCGAATTGACCACTGAAATCTCAATTCCTATCTGAACTATCGAACTGAAATTCAACATGTGCATCTCAATTCGAAAACTATGTGCAGTTTCAAGATTTGGTTTGAATCGATCCAATAGTTCCTTAGGAATTGAAATGATATTTTGCCGAATCGACTACTGAGATCTTCATTCCTATCAGAACTATCGAACTGAAATTCAACATGTGCATCTCAATCCGAAAACAATGTAAAGTTTCAAGATTTGGTTCGAATTGATCCAACAGTTTTCGAGGAATTGATATCACACTTTGCCGAATTGACCACTGAAATCTCAATTCCTATCAGAACTATCGAACTGAAATTCAACATGTGCATCTCAAATCAAAAACTGTGTACAGTTTCGGGATTTGGGTCGAATTGATCCAATAGTTCTTTAGGAATTGAAATGATATTTTGTCGAATCGACTTCTGAAATCTCCATTCCTATTAGAACTATCGATCTGAAATTCAACATGTGCATCTCATTTCGAAAACTATGTGCAGTTTCAAGATTTTGTTCGAATTGAACCAACAGTTTTCGAGGAATTGATATCACACTTTGCCGAATAGACCACTGAAATCTCAATTCCTATCTGCACTATCGAACTGAAATTCAACATGTGCATCTCAATTCGAAAACTATGTGCAGTTTCAAGATTTGGTTCGAATCGATCCAACAGTTTTCGAGGAATTGATATCACACTTTGCCGAATTGACCACTGAAATCTCAATTCCTATCTGCACTATCGAACTGAAATTCAACATGTGCATCTCAATTCGAAAACTATGTGCAGTTTCAAGATTTGGTTCGAATTGATCCAACAGTTTTCTAGGAATTGATATCACACTTTGCCGAATAGACCAATGAAATCTCAATTCCTATCTGCATTATCGAACTGAAATTCAACATGTGCATCTCAATTCGAAAACTATGTGCAGTTTCAAGATTTGGTTCGAATTGATCCAACAGTTTTCTAGGAATTGATATCACACTTTGCCGAATTGACCACTGAAATCTCAATTCCTATCTGAACTATGGAACTGAAATTCAACATGTGCATCTCAATTCGAAAACTATGTGCAGTTTCAAGATTTGGTTCGAATCGATCCAATAGTTCCTTAGGAATTGAAATGATATTTTGCCGAATCGACTACTGAAATCTTCATTCCTATCAGAACTATCGAACTGAAATTCAACATGTGCATCTCAATCCGAAAACAATGTAAAGTTTCAAGATTTGGTTCGAATTGATCCAACAGTTTTCGAGGAATTGATATCACACTTTGCCGAATAGACCACTGAAATCTCAATTCCTATCTGCACTATCGAATTGAAATTCAACATGTATATCTCAATTCGAAAACTATGTGAAGTTTCAAGATTTGGTTCGAATCGATCCAACAGTTTTCGAGGAATTGATATCACACTTTGCCTAATCGACTACTGAAATCTTCATTCCTATCTGCACTATCGAACTGAAATTCAACATGTGCATCTCAATTCGAAAACTATGTGCAATTTCAAGATTTGGTTCGAATCGATCCAACAGTTTCCGAGGAATGGATATCACACTTTGCCGAATTGACCACTGAAATCTCAATTCCTATCTGAACTATCGAACTGAAATTCAACATGTGCATCTCAATTCGAAAACTATGTGCAGTTTCAAGATTTGGGTCGAATTGGTTCTACAGTTTTTGAGGAATTGATATCACACTTTGCCGAATAGACCACTGAAATCTCAATTCCTATCTGCACTATCGAACTGAAATTCAACATGTGCATCTCAATTTGAAAACTATGTGCAGTTTCAAGATTTGGTTCGAATTGATCCAACAGTTTTCGAGGAATTGATATCACACTTTGCCGAATTGACCACTGAAATCTCAATTCCTATCTGAACTATCGAACTGAAATTCAACATGTGCATCTCAATTCGAAAACTATGTGCAGTTTCAAGATTTGGTTAGAATCGTTCCAATAGTTCCTTAGGAATTGAAATGATATTTTGCCGAATCAACTACTGAAATCTTCATTCCTATCAGAACTATCGAACTGAAATTCAACATGTGCATCTCAATCCGAAAACAATGTAAAGTTTCAAGATTTGGTTCGAATTGATCCAACAGTTTTCGAGGAATTGATATCACACTTTGCCGAATTGACCACTGAAATCTCAATTCCTATCAGAACTATCGAACTGAAATTCAACATGTGCATCTCAAATCAAAAACTGTGTACAGTTTCGGGATTTGGGTCCAATTGATCCAATAGTTCCTTAGGAATTGAAATGATATTTTGTCGAATCGACTTCTGAAATCTCTATTCCTATTTGAACTATCGATCTGAAATTCAACATGTGCATCTCATTTCGAAAACTATGTGCATTTTCAAGATTTGGTTCGAATTGAACCAACAGTTTTCGAGCAATTGATATCACACTTTGCCGAATAGACCACTGAAATCTCAATTCCTATCTGCACTATCGAACTGAAATTCAACATGTGCATCTCAATTCGAAAACTATGTGCAGTTTCAAGATTTGGTTCGAATCGATCCAACAGTTTTCGAGGAATTGATATCACACTTTGCCGAATTGACCACTGAAATCTCAATTCCTATCTGAACTATCGAACTGAAATTCAACATGTGCATCTCAATTCGAAAACTATGTGCAGTTTCAAGATTTGGGTCGAATTGGTTCAACAGTTTTTGAGGAATTGTGACTTTGCCGAATAGACCACTGAAATCTCAATTCCTATCTGCACTATCGAACTGAAATTCAACATGTGCACCTCAATTCGAAAACTATGTGCAGTTTCAAGATTTGGTTCGAATTGATCCAACAGTTTTCGAGGAATTGATATCACACTTTGCCGAATAGACCACTGAAATCTCAATTCCTATCTGCACTATCGAACTGAAATTCAACAAGTGCATCTCAATTCGAAAACTATGTGCAGTTTCAAGATTTGGTTCGAATTGATCCAACAGTTTTCTAGGAATTGATATCACACTTTGCCGAATAGACCACTGAAATCTCAATTCCTATCTGCACTATCGAACTGAAATTCAACATGTGCATCTCAATTCGAAAACTATGTGCAGTTTCAAGATTTGGTTCGAATTGATCCAACAGTTTTCTAGGAATTGATATCACACTTTGCCGAATTGACCACTGAAATCTCAATTCCTATCTGAACTATCGAACTGAAATTCAACATGTGCATCTCAATTCGAAAACTATGTGCAGTTTCAAGATTTGGTTCGAATCGATCCAATAGTTCCTTAGGAATTGAAATGATATTTTGCCGAATCGACTACTGAAATCTTCATTCCTACCAGAACTATCGAACTGAAATTCAACATGTGCATCTTAATCCAAAAACAATGTGAAGTTTCAAGTTTTGGTTCGAATTGATCCAACAGTTTTCGAGGAATTGATATGACACTTTGCCGAATTGACCACTGAAATCACAATTCCTATCTGAACTATCGAACTAAAATTCAACATGTGCATCTCGAATCAAAAACTGTGTACAGTTTCGGGAATTGGGTCGAATTGATCCAAAAGTTCCTTAGGAATTGAAATGATATTTTGTCGAATCGACTTGTGAAATCTCCATTCCTATTAGAACTATCGATCTGAAATTCAACATGTGCATCTCATTTCGAAAACTATGTGCAGTTTCAAGATTTGGTTCGAATTGAACCAACAGTTTTCGAGGAATTGATATCACACTTTGCCGAATTGACCACTGGAATCTCAATTCCTATCTGAACTATCGAACTGAAATTCAACATGTGCATCCCAATTCGAAAACTATGTGCAGTTTCAAGATTTGGGTCGAATTGGTTCAACAGTTTTTGAGGAATTGATATCACACTTTGCCGAATAGACCACTGAAATCTCAATTCCTATCTGCACTATCGAACTGAAATTCAACATGTGCATCTCAATTCGAAAACTATGTGCAGTTTCAAGATTTGGTTCGAATTGATCCAACAGTTTTCTAGGAATTGATATCACACTTTGCCGAATTGACCACTGAAATCTCAATTCCTATCTGAACTATCGAACTGAAATTCAACATGTGCATCTCAATTCGAAAACTATGTGCAGTTTCAAGATTTGGTTTGAATCGATCCAATAGTTCCTTAGGAATTGAAATGATATTTTGCCGAATCGACTACTGAGATCTTCATTCCTATCAGAACTATCGAACTGAAATTCAACATGTGCATCTCAATCCGAAAACAATGTAAAGTTTCAAGATTTGGTTCGAATTGATCCAACAGTTTTCGAGGAATTGATATCACACTTTGCCGAATTGACCACTGAAATCTCAATTCCTATCAGAACTATCGAACTGAAATTCAACATGTGCATCTCAAATCAAAAACTGTGTACAGTTTCGGGATTTGGGTCGAATTGATCCAATAGTTCTTTAGGAATTGAAATGATATTTTGTCGAATCGACTTCTGAAATCTCCATTCCTATTAGAACTATCGATCTGAAATTCAACATGTGCATCTCATTTCGAAAACTATGTGCAGTTTCAAGATTTTGTTCGAATTGAACCAACAGTTTTCGAGGAATTGATATCACACTTTGCCGAATAGACCACTGAAATCTCAATTCCTATCTGCACTATCGAACTGAAATTCAACATGTGCATCTCAATTCGAAAACTATGTGCAGTTTCAAGATTTGGTTCGAATCGATCCAACAGTTTTCGAGGAATTGATATCACACTTTGCCGAATTGACCACTGAAATCTCAATTCCTATCTGCACTATCGAACTGAAATTCAACATGTGCATCTCAATTCGAAAACTATGTGCAGTTTCAAGATTTGGTTCGAATTGATCCAACAGTTTTCTAGGAATTGATATCACACTTTGCCGAATAGACCAATGAAATCTCAATTCCTATCTGCATTATCGAACTGAAATTCAACATGTGCATCTCAATTCGAAAACTATGTGCAGTTTCAAGATTTGGTTCGAATTGATCCAACAGTTTTCTAGGAATTGATATCACACTTTGCCGAATTGACCACTGAAATCTCAATTCCTATCTGAACTATGGAACTGAAATTCAACATGTGCATCTCAATTCGAAAACTATGTGCAGTTTCAAGATTTGGTTCGAATCGATCCAATAGTTCCTTAGGAATTGAAATGATATTTTGCCGAATCGACTACTGAAATCTTCATTCCTATCAGAACTATCGAACTGAAATTCAACATGTGCATCTCAATCCGAAAACAATGTAAAGTTTCAAGATTTGGTTCGAATTGATCCAACAGTTTTCGAGGAATTGATATCACACTTTGCCGAATAGACCACTGAAATCTCAATTCCTATCTGCACTATCGAATTGAAATTCAACATGTATATCTCAATTCGAAAACTATGTGAAGTTTCAAGATTTGGTTCGAATCGATCCAACAGTTTTCGAGGAATTGATATCACACTTTGCCTAATCGACTACTGAAATCTTCATTCCTATCAGAACTATCGATCTGAAATTCAACATGTACATCTCAATTCGAAAACTATGTGCAGTTTCAAGATTTGGGTCGAATTGGTTCAACAGTTTTTGAGGAATTGATATCACACTTTGCCGAATAGACCACTGAAATCTCAATTCCTATCTGCACTATCGAAATGAAATTCAACATGTGCATCTCAATTCGAAAACTATGTGCAGTTTCAAGATTTGGTTCGAATTGATCCAACAGTTTTCGAGGAATTGATATCACACTTTGCCGAATTGACCACTGATATCTCAATTCCTATCTGAACTATCGAACTGAAATTCAACATGTGCATCTCAATTCGAAAACTATGTGCAGTTTGAAGATTTGGTTCGAATCGATCCAATAGTTCCTTGGGAATTGAAATGATATTTTGCCGAATCGACTACTGAAATCTTCATTCCTATCAGAACTATCGATCTGAAATTCAACATGTGCATCTCAATTCAAAAACTATGTGCAGTTTCAAGATTTGGGTCGAATTGGTTCAACAGTTTTCGAGGAATTGATATCACACTTTGCCGAATTGACCACTGAAATCTCAATTCCTATCTGAACTATCGAACTGAAATTCAACATGTGCATCTCAATTCGAAAACTATGTGCAGTTTGAAGATTTGGTTCGAATCGATCCAATAGTTCCTTGGGAATTGAAATGATATTTTGCCGAATCGACTACTGAAATCTTCATTCCTATCAGAACTATCGAACTGAAATTCAACATGTGCATCTCAATCCGGAAACAGTGTAAAGTTTCAAGATTTGGTTCGAATTGATCCAACAGTTTTCGAGGAATTGATATCACACTTTGCCGAATTGACCACTGAAATCTCAATTCCTATCTGCACTATCGAACTGAAATTCAACATGTGCATCTCAATTCGAAAACTATGTGCAGCTTCAAGATTTGGTTCGAATCGATCCAACAGTTTTCGAGGAATTGATATCACACTTTGCCGAATTGACCACTGAAATCTCAATTCCTATCTGAACTATCGAACTGAAATCCAACATGTGCATCTCAATTCGAAAACTATGTGCAGTTTCAAGATTTGGGTCGAATTGGTTCAACAGTTTTTGAGGAATTGATATCACACTTTGCCGAATAGACCACTGAAATCTCAATTCCTATCTGCACTATCGAACTGAAATTCAACATGTGCACCTCAATTCGAAAACTATGTGCAGTTTCAAGATTTGGTTCGAATCGATCCAACAGTTTTCGAGGAATTGATATCACACTTTGCCTAATTGACCACTGAAATCTCAATTCCTATCTGAACTATCAATCTGAAATTCAACATGTGCATCTCATTTCGAAAACTATGTGCAGTTTTAAGATTTGTTTCGAATTGAACCAACAGTTTTCGATCCAATAGTTCCTTAGGAATTGAAATGATATTTTGCCGAATCGACTACTGAAATCTTCATTCCTATCAGAACTATCGAACTGAAATTCAACATGTGCATCTCAATCCGAAAACAATGTAAAGTTTCAAGATTTGGTTCGAATTGATCCAACAGTTTTCGAGGAATTGATATGACACTTTGCCGAATTGACCATTGAAATCACAATTCTTATCTGAACTATCGAACTAAAATTCAACATGTGCATCGCAAATCAAAAACTGTGTACAGTTTCGGGATTTGAGTCGAATTGATCCAATAGTTCCTTAGGAATTGAAATGATATTTTGTCGAATCGACTTCTGAAATCTCCATTCCTATTAGAACTATCGATCTGAAATTCAACATGTGCATCTCATTTCGGAAACTATGTGCAGTTTCAAGATTTGGTTCGAATTGAACCAACAGTTTTCGAGGAATTGATATCACACTTTGCCGAATAGACCACTGAAATCTCAATTCCTATCTGCACTATCGAATTGAAATTCAACATGTATATCTCAATTCGAAAACTATGTGAAGTTTCAAGATTTGGTTCGAATCGATCCAACAGTTTTCGAGGAATTGATATCACACTTTGCCTAATTGACCACTGAAATCTCAATTCCTATCTGCACTATCGAATTGAAATTCAACATGTATATCTCAATTCGAAAACTATGTGAAGTTTCAAGATTTGGTTCGAATCGATCCAACAGTTTTCGAGGAATTGATATCACACTTTGCCGAATTGACCACTGAAATCTCAATTCCTATCTGCACTATCGAACTGAAATTCAACATGTGCATCTCAATTCGAAAACTATGTGCAATTTCAAGATTTGGTTCGAATTGAACCAACAGTTTTCGAGGAATTGAAATCACACTTTGCCGAATAGACCACTGAAATCTCAATTCCTATCTGCACTATCGAACTGAAATTCAACATGTGCATCTCAATTCGAAAACTATGTGCAGTTTCAAGATTTGGTTCGAATCGATCCAACAGTTTTCGAGGAATTGATATCACACTTTGCCGAATTGACCACTGAAATCTCAATTCCTATCTGAACTATCGAACTGAAATTCAACATGTGCATCTCAATTCGAAAACTATGTGCAGTTTCAAGATTTGGGTCGAATTGGTTCAACAGTTTTTGAGGAATTGTGACTTTGCCGAATAGACCACTGAAATCTCAATTCCTATCTGCACTATCGAACTGAAATTCAACATGTGCACCTCAATTCGAAAACTATGTGCAGTTTCAAGATTTGGTTCGAATTGATCCAACAGTTTTCGAGGAATTGATATCACACTTTGCCGAATAGACCACTGAAATCTCAATTCCTATCTGCACTATCGAACTGAAATTCAACAAGTGCATCACAATTCGAAAACTATGTGCAGTTTCAAGATTTGGTTCGAATCGATCCAACAGTTTTCTAGGAATTGATATCACACTTTGCCGAATAGACCACTGAAATCTCAATTCCTATCTGCACTATCGAACTGAAATTCAACATGTGCATCTCAATTCGAAAACTATGTGCAGTTTCAAGATTTGGTTCGAATTGATCCAACAGTTTTCTAGGAATTGATATCACACTTTGCCGAATTGACCACTGAAATCTCAATTCCTATCTGAACTATCGAACTGAAATTCAACATGTGCATCTCAATTCGAAAACTATGTGCAGTTTCAAGATTTGGTTCGAATCGATCCAATAGTTATTTAGGAATTGAAATGATATTTTGCCGAATCGACTACTGAAATCTTCATTCCTACCAGAACTATCGAACTGAAATTCAACATGTGCATCTTAATCCAAAAACAATGTAAAGTTTCAAGTTTTGGTTCGAATTGATCCAACAGTTTTCGAGGAATTGATATGACACTTTGCCGAATTGACCACTGAAATCACAATTCCTATCTGAACTATCGAACTAAAATTCAACATGTGCATCTCGAATCAAAAACTGTGTACAGTTTCGGGAATTGGGTCGAATTGATCCAAAAGTTCCTTAGGAATTGAAATGATATTTTGTCGAATCGACTTCTGAAATCTCCATTCCTATTAGAACTATCGATCTGAAATTCAACATGTGCACCTCATTTCGAAAACTATGTGCAGTTTCAAGATTTGGTTCGAATTGAACCAACAGTTTTCGAGGAATTGATATCACACTTTGCCGAATTGACCACTGGAATCTCAATTCCTATCTGAACTATCGAACTGAAATTCAACATGTGCATCCCAATTCGAAAACTATGTGCAGTTTCAAGATTTGGGTCGAATTGGTTTAACAGTTTTTGAGGAATTGATATCACACTTTGCCGAATAGACCACTGAAATCTCAATTCCTATCTGCACTATCGAACTGAAATTCAACATGTGCATCTCAATTCGAAAACTATGTGCAGTTTCAAGATTTGGTTCGAATTGATCCAACAGTTTTCTAGGAATTGATATCACACTTTGCCGAATTGACCACTGAAATCTCAATTCCTATCTGAACTATCGAACTGAAATTCAACATGTGCATCTCAATTCGAAAACTATGTGCAGTTTCAAGATTTGGTTTGAATCGATCCAATAGTTCCTTAGGAATTGAAATGATATTTTGCCGAATCGACTACTGAGATCTTCATTCCTATCCGAACTATCGAACTGAAATTCAACATGTGCATCTCAATCCGAAAACAATGTAAAGTTTCAAGATTTGGTTCGAATTGATCCAACAGTTTTCGAGGAATTGATATCACACTTTGCCGAATTGACCACTGAAATCTCAATTCCTATCAGAACTATCGAACTGAAATTCAACATGTGCATCTCAATCCGAAAACAATGTAAAGTTTCAAGATTTGGTTCGAATTGATCCAACAGTTTTCGAGGAATTGATATCACACTTTGCCGAATTGACCACTGAAATCTCAATTCCTATCAGAACTATCGAACTGAAATTCAACATGTGCATCTCAAATCAAAAACTGTGTACAGTTTCGGGATTTGGGTCGAAATGATCCAATAGTTCTTTAGGAATTGAAATGATATTTTGTCGAATCGACTTCTGAAATCTCCATTCCTATTAGAACTATCGATCTGAAATTCAACATGTGCATCTCATTTCGAAAACTATGTGCAGTTTCAAGATTTTGTTCGAATTGAACCAACAGTTTTCGAGGAATTGATATCACACTTTGCCGAATAGACCACTGAAATCTCAATTCCTATCTGCACTATCGAACTGAAATTCAACATGTGCATCTCAATTCGAAAACTATGTGCAGTTTCAAGATTTGGTTCGAATCGATCCAACAGTTTTCGAGGAATTGATATCACACTTTGCCGAATTGACCACTGAAATCTCAATTCCTATCTGCACTATCGAACTGAAATTCAACATGTGCATCTCAATTCGAAAACTATGTGCAGTTTCAAGATTTGGTTCGAATTGATCCAACAGTTTTCTAGGAATTGATATCACACTTTGCCGAATAGACCAATGAAATCTCAATTCCTATCTGCATTATCGAACTGAAATTCAACATGTGCATCTCAATTCGAAAACTATGTGCAGTTTCAAGATTTGGTTCGAATTGATCTAACAGTTTTCTAGGAATTGATATCACACTTTGCCGAATTGACCACTGAAATCTCAATTCCTATCTGAACTATGGAACTGAAATTCAACATGTGCATCTCAATTCGAAAACTATGTGCAGTTTCAAGATTTGGTTCGAATCGATCCAATAGTTCCTTAGGAATTGAAATGATATTTTACCGAATCGACTACTGAAATCTTCATTCCTATCAGAACTATCGAACTGAAATTCAACATGTGCATCTCAATCCGAAAACAATGTAAAGTTTCAAGATTTGGTTCGAATTGATCCAACAGTTTTCGAGGAATTGATATGACACTTTGCCGAATTGACCATTGAAATCACAATTCTTATCTGAACTATCGAACTAAAATTCAACATGTGCATCGCAAATCAAAAACTGTGTACAGTTTCGGGATTTGGGTCGAATTGATCCAATAGTTCCTTAGGAATTGAAATGATATTTTGTCGAATCGACTTCTGAAATCTCCATTCCTATTAGAACTATCGATCTGAAATTCAACATGTGCATCTCATTTCGAAAACTATGTGCAGTTTCAAGATTTGGTTCGAATTGAACCAACAGTTTTCGAGGAATTGATATCACACTTTGCCGAATAGACCACTGAAATCTCAATTCCTATCTGCACTATCGAATTGAAATTCAACATGTATATCTCAATTCGAAAACTATGTGAAGTTTCAAGATTTGGTTCGAATCGATCCAACAGTTTTCGAGGAATTGATATCACACTTTGCCTAATTGACCACTGAAATCTCAATTCCTATCTGCACTATCGAATTGAAATTCAACATGTATATCTCAATTCGAAAACTATGTGAAGTTTCAAGATTTGGTTCGAATCGATCCAACAGTTTTCGAGGAATTGATATCACACTTTGCCTAATTGACCACTGAAATCTCAATTCCTATCTGAACTATCAATCTGAAATTCAACATGTGCATCTCATTTCGAAAACTATGTGCAGTTTTAAGATTTGGTTCGAATTGAACCAACAGTTTTCGAGGAATTGATATCACACTTCGCCGAATAGACCACTGAAATCTCAATTCCTATCCGCACTATCGAATTGAAATTCAACATGTATATCTCAATTCGAAAACTATGTGAAGTTTCAAGATTTGGTTCGAATCGATCCAACAGTTTTCGAGGAATTGATCACTTTGCCTAATCGACTACTGAAATCTTCATTCCTATCAGAACTATCGATCTGAAATTCAACACGTACATCTCAATTCGAAAACTATGTGCAGTTTCAAGATTTGGGTCGAATTGGTTCAACAGTTTTTGAGGAATTGATATCACACTTTGCCGAATAGACCACTGAAATCTCAATTCCTATCTGCACTATCGAAATGAAATTCAACATGTGCATCTCAATTCGAAAACTATGTGCAGTTTCAAGATTTGGTTCGAATTGATCCAACAGTTTTCGAGGAATTGATATCACACTTTGCCGAATTGACCACTGATATCTCAATTCCTATCTGAACTATCGAACTGAAATTCAACATGTGCATCTCAATTCGAAAACTATGTGCAGTTTCAAGATTTGGTTCGAATTGGTTCAACAGTTTTCGAGGAATTGATATCACACTTTGCCGAATTGACCACTGAAATCTCAATTCCTATCTGAACTATCGAACTGAAATTCAACATGTGCATCTCAATTCGAAAACTATGTGCAGTTTGAAGATTTGGTTCGAATCGATCCAATAGTTCCTTGGGAATTGAAATGATATTTTGCCGAATCGACTACTGAAATCTTCATTCCTATCAGAACTATCGATCTGAAATTCAACATGTGCATCTCATTTCGAAAACTATGTGCAGTTTCAAGATTTGGTTCGAATTGAACCAACAGTTTTCGAGGAATTGATATCACACTTTGCCGAATTGACCACTGGAATCTCAATTCCTATCTGAACTATCGAACTGAAATTCAACATGTGCATCCCAATTCGAAAACTATGTGCAGTTTCAAGATTTGGGTCGAATTGGTTTAACAGTTTTTGAGGAATTGATATCACACTTTGCCGAATAGACCACTGAAATCTCAATTCCTATCTGCACTATCGAACTGAAATTCAACATGTGCATCTCAATTCGAAAACTATGTGCAGTTTCAAGATTTGGTTCGAATTGATCCAACAGTTTTCTAGGAATTGATATCACACTTTGCCGAATTGACCACTGAAATCTCAATTCCTATCTGAACTATCGAACTGAAATTCAACATGTGCATCTCAATTCGAAAACTATGTGCAGTTTCAAGATTTGGTTTGAATCGATCGAATAGTTCCTTAGGAATTGAAATGATATTTTGCCGAATCGACTACTGAGATCTTCATTCCTATCAGAACTATCGAACTGAAATTCAACATGTGCATCTCAATCCGAAAACAATGTACAGTTTCAAGATTTGGTTCGAATTGATCCAACAGTTTTCGAGGAATTGATATCACACTTTGCCGAATTGACCACTGAAATCTCAATTCCTATCAGAACTATCGAACTGAAATTCAACATGTGCATCTCAATCCGAAAACAATGTAAAGTTTCAAGATTTGGTTCGAATTGATCCAACAGTTTTCGAGGAATTGATATCACACTTTGCCGAATTGACCACTGAAATCTCAATTCCTATCAGAACTATCGAACTGAAATTCAACATGTGCATCTCAAATCAAAAACTGTGTACAGTTTCGGGATTTGGGTCGAATTGATCCAATAGTTCTTTAGGAATTGAAATGATATTTTGTCGAATCGACTTCTGAAATCTCCATTCCTATTAGAACTATCGATCTGAAATTCAACATGTGCATCTCATTTCGAAAACTATGTGCAGTTTCAAGATTTTGTTCGAATTGAACCAACAGTTTTCGAGGAATTGATATCACACTTTGCCGAATAGACCACTGAAATCTCAATTCCTATCTGCACTATCGAACTGAAATTCAACATGTGCATCTCAATTCGAAAACTATGTGCAGTTTCAAGATTTGGCTCGAATCGATCCAACAGTTTTCGAGGAATTGATATCACACTTTGCCGAATTGACCACTGAAATCTCAATTCCTATCTGCACTATCGAACTGAAATTCAACATGTGCATCTCAATTCGAAAACTATGTGCAGTTTCAAGATTTGGTTCGAATTGATCCAACAGTTTTCTAGGAATTGATATCACACTTTGCCGAATAGACCAATGAAATCTCAATTCCTATCTGCATTATCGAACTGAAATTCAACATGTGCATCTCAATTCGAAAACTATGTGCAGTTTCAAGATTTGGTTCGAATTGATCCAACAGTTTTCTAGGAATTGATATCACACTTTGCCGAATTGACCACTGAAATCTCAATTCCTATCTGAACTATGGAACTGAAATTCAACATGTGCATCTCAATTCGAAAACTATGTGCAGTTTCAAGATTTGGTTCCAATCGATCCAATAGTTCCTTAGGAATTGAAATGATATTTTGCCGAATCGACTACTGAAATCTTCATTCCTATCAGAACTATCGAACTGAAATTCAACATGTGCATCTCAATCCGAAAACAATGTAAAGTTTCAAGATTTGGTTCGAATTGATCCAACAGTTTTCGAGGAATTGATATGACACTTTGCCGAATTGACCATTGAAATCACAATTCTTATCTGAACTATCGAACTAAAATTCAACATGTGCATCGCAAATCAAAAACTGTGTACAGTTTCGGGATTTGGGTCGAATTGATCCAATAGTTCCTTAGGAATTGAAATGATATTTTGTCGAATCGACTTCTGAAATCTCCATTCCTATTAGAACTATCGATCTGAAATTCAACATGTGCATCTCATTTCGAAAACTATGTGCAGTTTCAAGATTTGGTTCGAATTGAACCAACAGTTTTCGAGGAATTGATATCACACTTTGCCGAATAGACCACTGAAATCTCAATTCCTATCTGCACTATCGAATTGAAATTCAACATGTATATCTCAATTCGAAAACTATGTGAAGTTTCAAGATTTGGTTCGAATCGATCCAACAGTTTTCGAGGAATTGATATCACACTTTGCCTAATTGACCACTGAAATCTCAATTCCTATCTGCACTATCGAATTGAAATTCAACATGTATATCTCAATTCGAAAACTATGTGAAGTTTCAAGATTTGGTTCGAATCGATCCAACAGTTTTCGAGGAATTGATATCACACTTTGCCTAATTGACCACTGAAATCTCAATTCCTATCTGAACTATCAATCTGAAATTCAACATGTGCATCTCATTTCGAAAACTATGTGCAGTTTTAAGATTTGGTTCGAATTGAACCAACAGTTTTCGAGGAATTGATATCACACTTCGCCGAATAGACCACTGAAATCTCAATTCCTATCCGCACTATCGAATTGAAATTCAACATGTATATCTCAATTCGAAAACTATGTGAAGTTTCAAGATTTGGTTCGAATCGATCCAACAGTTTTCGAGGAATTGATCACTTTGCCTAATCGACTACTGAAATCTTCATTCCTATCAGAACTATCGATCTGAAATTCAACACGTACATCTCAATTCGAAAACTATGTGCAGTTTCAAGATTTGGGTCGAATTGGTTCAACAGTTTTTGAGGAATTGATATCACACTTTGCCGAATAGACCACTGAAATCTCAATTCCTATCTGCACTATCGAAATGAAATTCAACATGTGCATCTCAATTCGAAAACTATGTGCAGTTTCAAGATTTGGTTCGAATTGATCCAACAGTTTTCGAGGAATTGATATCACACTTTGCCGAATTGACCACTGATATCTCAATTCCTATCTGAACTATCGAACTGAAATTCAACATGTGCATCTCAATTCGAAAACTATGTGCAGTTTCAAGATTTGGTTCGAATTGGTTCAACAGTTTTCGAGGAATTGATATCACACTTTGCCGAATTGACCACTGAAATCTCAATTCCTATCTGAACTATCGAACTGAAATTCAACATGTGCATCTCAATTCGAAAACTATGTGCAGTTTGAAGATTTGGTTCGAATCGATCCAATAGTTCCTTAGGAATTGAAATGATATTTTGCCGAATCGACTACTGAAATCTTCATTCCTATCAGAACTATCGATCTGAAATTCAACATGTGCATCTCATTTCGAAAACTATGTGCAGTTTCAAGATTTGGTTCGAATTGAACCAACAGTTTTCGAGGAATTGATATCACACTTTGCCGAATTGACCACTGGAATCTCAATTCCTATCTGAACTATCGAACTGAAATTCAACATGTGCATCCCAATTCGAAAACTATGTGCAGTTTCAAGATTTGGGTCGAATTGGTTTAACAGTTTTTGAGGAATTGATATCACACTTTGCCGAATAGACCACTGAGATCTCAATTCCTATCTGCACTATCGAACTGAAATTCAACATGTGCATCTCAATTCGAAAACTATGTGCAGTTTCAAGATTTGGTTCGAATTGATCCAACAGTTTTCTAGGAATTGATATCACACTTTGCCGAATTGACCACTGAAATCTCAATTCCTATCTGAACTATCGAACTGAAATTCAACATGTGCATCTCAATTCGAAAACTATGTGCAGTTTCAAGATTTGGTTTGAATCGATCGAATAGTTCCTTAGGAATTGAAATGATATTTTGCCGAATCGACTACTGAGATCTTCATTCCTATCAGAACTATCGAACTGAAATTCAACATGTGCATCTCAATCCGAAAACAATGTACAGTTTCAAGATTTGGTTCGAATTGATCCAACAGTTTTCGAGGAATTGATATCACACTTTGCCGAATTGACCACTGAAATCTCAATTCCTATCAGAACTATCGAACTGAAATTCAACATGTGCATCTCAATCCGAAAACAATGTAAAGTTTCAAGATTTGGTTCGAATTGATCCAACAGTTTTCGAGGAATTGATATCACACTTTGCCGAATTGACCACTGAAATCTCAATTCCTATCAGAACTATCGAACTGAAATTCAACATGTGCATCTCAAATCAAAAACTGTGTACAGTTTCGGGATTTGGGTCGAATTGATCCAATAGTTCTTTAGGAATTGAAATGATATTTTGTCGAATCGACTTCTGAAATCTCCATTCCTATTAGAACTATCGATCTGAAATTCAACATGTGCATCTCATTTCGAAAACTATGTGCAGTTTCAAGATTTTGTTCGAATTGATCCAACAGTTTTCGAGGAATTGATATCACACTTTGCCGAATAGACCACTGAAATCTCAATTCCTATCTGCACTATCGAACTGAAATTCAACATGTGCATCTCAATTCGAAAACTATGTGCAGTTTCAAGATTTGGCTCGAATCGATCCAACAGTTTTCGAGGAATTGATATCACACTTTGCCGAATTGACCACTGAAATCTCAATTCCTATCTGCACTATCGAACTGAAATTCAACATGTGCATCTCAATTCGAAAACTATGTGCAGTTTCAAGATTTGGTTCGAATTGATCCAACAGTTTTCTAGGAATTGATATCACACTTTGCCGAATAGACCAATGAAATCTCAATTCCTATCTGCACTATCGAACTGAAATTCAACATGTGCATCTCAATTCGAAAACTATGTGCAGTTTCAAGATTTGGTTCGAATTGATCCAACAGTTTTCTAGGAATTGATATCACACTTTGCCGAATTGACCACTGAAATCTCAATTCCTATCTGAACTATGGAACTGAAATTCAACATGTGCATCTCAATTCGAAAACTATGTGCAGTTTCAAGATTTGGTTCCAATCGATCCAATAGTTCCTTAGGAATTGAAATGATATTTTGCCGAATCGACTACTGAAATCTTCATTCCTATCAGAACTATCGAACTGAAATTCAACATGTGCATCTCAATCCGAAAACAATGTAAAGTTTCAAGATTTGGTTCGAATTGATCCAACAGTTTTCGAGGAATTGATATGACACTTTGCCGAATTGACCATTGAAATCACAATTCTTATCTGAACTATCGAACTAAAATTCAACATGTGCATCGCAAATCAAAAACTGTGTACAGTTTCGGGATTTGGGTCGAATTGATCCAATAGTTCCTTAGGAATTGAAATGATATTTTGTCGAATCGACTTCTGAAATCTCCATTTCTATTAGAACTATCGATCTGAAATTCAACATGTGCATCTCATTTCGAAAACTATGTGCAGTTTCAAGATTTGGTTCGAATTGAACCAACAGTTTTCGAGGAATTGATATCACACTTTGCCGAATAGACCACTGAAATCTCAATTCCTATCTGCACTATCGAATTGAAATTCAACATGTATATCTCAATTCGAAAACTATGTGAAGTTTCAAGATTTGGTTCGAATCGATCCAACAGTTTTCGAGGAATTGATATCACACTTTGCCTAATTGACCACTGAAATCTCAATTCCTATCTGCACTATCGAATTGAAATTCAACATGTACATCTCAATTCGAAAACTATGTGAAGTTTCAAGATTTGGTTCGAATCGATCCAACAGTTTTCGAGGAATTGATATCACACTTTGCCTAATTGACCACTGAAATCTCAATTCCTATCTGAACTATCAATCTGAAATTCAACATGTGCATCTCATTTCGAAAACTATGTGCAGTTTTAAGATTTGGTTCGAATTGAACCAACAGTTTTCGAGGAATTGATATCACACTTCGCCGAATAGACCACTGAAATCTCAATTCCTATCTGCACTATCGAATTGAAATTCAACATGTATATCTCAATTCGAAAACTATGTGAAGTTTCAAGATTTGGTTCGAATCGATCCAACAGTTTTCGAGGAATTGATCACTTTGCCTAATCGACTACTGAAATCTTCATTCCTATCAGAACTATCGATCTGAAATTCAACATGTACATCTCAATTCGAAAACTATGTGCAGTTTCAAGATTTGGGTCGAATTGGTTCAACAGTTTTTGAGGAATTGATATCACACTTTGCCGAATAGACCACTGAAATCTCAATTCCTATCTGCACTATCGAAATGAAATTCAACATGTGCATCTCAATTCGAAAACTATGTGCAGTTTCAAGATTTGGTTCGAATTGATCCAACAGTTTTCGAGGAATTGATATCACACTTTGCCGAATTGACCACTGATATCTCAATTCCTATCTGAACTATCGAACTGAAATTCAACATGTGCATCTCAATTCGAAAACTATGTGCAGTTTGAAGATTTGGTTCGAATCGATCCAATAGTTCCTTGGGAATTGAAATGATATTTTGCCTAATCGACTACTGAAATCTTCATTCCTATCAGAACTATCGATCTGAAATTCAACATGTGCATCTCAATTCAAAAACTATGTGCAGTTTCAAGATTTGGGTCGAATTGGTTCAACAGTTTTCGAGAAATTGATATCACACTTTGCCGAATTGACCACTGAAATCTCAATTCCTATCTGAACTATCGAACTGAAATTCAACATGTGCATCTCAATTCGAAAACTATGTGCAGTTTGAAGATTTGGTTCGAATCGATCCAATAGTTCCTTGGGAATTGAAATGATATTTTGCCGAATCGACTACTGAAGTCTTCATTCCTATCAGAACTATCGAACTGAAATTCAACATGTGCATCTCAATCCGGAAACAGTGTAAAGTTTCAAGATTTGGTTCGAATTGATCCAACAGTTTTCGAGGAATTGATATCACACTTTGCCGAATTGACCACTGAAATCTCAATTCCTATCTGCACTATCGAACTGAAATTCAACATGTGCATCTCAATTCGAAAACTATGTGCAGTTTCAAGATTTGGTTCGAATCGATCCAACAGTTTTCGAGGAATTGATATCACACTTTGCCGAATTGACCACTGAAATCTCAATTCCTATCTGAACTATCGTACTGAAATTCAACATGTGCATCTCAATTCGAAAACTATGTGCAGTTTCAAGATTTGGGTCGAATTGGTTCAACAGTTTTTGAGGAATTGATATCACACTTTGCCGAATAGACCACTGAAATCTCAATTCCTATCTGCACTATCGAACTGAAATTCAACATGTGCACCTCAATTCGAAAACTATGTGCAGTTTCAAGATTTGGTTCGAATCGATCCAACAGTTTTCGAGGAATTGATATCACACTTTGCCTAATTGACCACTGAAATCTCAATTCCTATCTGAACTATCAATCTGAAATTCAACATGTGCATCTCATTTCGAAAACTATGTGCAGTTTTAAGATTTGGTTCGAATTGAACCAACAGTTTTCGAGGAATTGATATCACACTTTGCCGAATAGACCACTGAAATCTCAATTCCTATCTGCACTATCGAATTGAAATTCAACATGTATATCTCAATTCGAAAACTATGTGAAGTTTCAAGATTTGGTTCGAATCGATCCAACAGTTTTCGAGGAATTGATATCACACTTTGCCTAATCGACTACTGAAATCTTCATTCCTATCAGAACTATCGATCTGAAATTCAACATGTACATCTCAATTCGAAAACTATGTGCAGTTTCAAGATTTGGGTCGAATTGGTTCAACAGTTTTTGAGGAATTGATATCACACTTTGCCGAATAGACCACTGAAATCTCAATTCCTATCTGCACATGTTGAATTTCAGATCGATAGTTCTAATAGGAATGGAGATTTCAGAAGTCGATTCGTCAAAATATCATTTCAATTCCTAAGGAACTATTGGATCGATTCGAACCAAATCTTGAAACTGCACATAGTTTTCGGATAGAGAAGCACATGTTGAATTTCAGATCGATAGTTCTGATAGGAATGAAGATTTCAGTAGTCGATTCGGCAAAATATCATTTCAATTCCTAAGGAACTATTGGATCAATTCGAACCAATTCTTGAAACTGCACGTAGTTTTCGGATTGAGATGAACATGTTGAATTTCAGTTCGATAGTGCAGACAGGAATTGAGATTTCAGTGGTCTATAGGAATGAAGATTTCAGTAGTCGATTCGGCAAAATATCATTTCAATTCCTAAGGAACTATTGGATCGATTCGAACCAAATCTTGAAACTGCACATAGTTTTCGAATTGAGATGCACATGTTGAATTTCAGTTCGATAGTTCAGATAGGAATTGAGATTTCAGTGGTCAATTCGGCAAAGTGTGATATCAATTCCTCGAAAACTGTTGAACCAATTCGACCCAAATCTTGAAACTGCACATAGCTTTCGAATTGAGATGCACATATTGAATTTCAGATCGATAGTTCTGATAGGAATGAAGATTTCAGTAGTCGATTCGGCAAAATATCATTTCAATTCCTAAGGAACTATTGGATCGATTCGAACCAAATCTTGAAACTGCACATAGTTTTCGAATTGAGATGCACATGTTGAATTTCAGTTCGATAGTTCAGATAGGAATTGAGATATCAGTGGTCAATTCGGCAAAGTGTGATATCTATTCCTCGAAAACTGTTGGATCAATTCGAACCAAATCTTGAAACTGCACATAGTTTTCGAATTGAGATGCACATGTTGAATTTCATTTCGATAGTGCAGATAGGAATTCAGATTTCAGTGGTCTATTCGGCAAAGTGTGATATCAATTCCTCAAAAACTGTTGAACCAATTCGACCCAAATCTTGAAACTGCACATAGTTTTCGAATTGAGATGTACATGTTGAATTTCAGATCGATAGTTCTGATAGGAATGAAGATTTCAGTAGTCGATTCGGCAAAATATCATTTCAATTCCTAAGGAACTATTGGATCGATTCGAACCAAATCTTGAAACTGCACATAGTTTTCGAATTGAGATGCACATGTTGAATTTCAGTTCGATAGTTCAGATAGGAATTGAGATTTCAGTGGTCAATTCGGCAAAGTGTGATATCAATTCCTCGAAAACTGTTGGATCGATTCGAACCAAATCTTGAAACTTCACATAGTTTTCGAATTGAGATGCACATGTTGAATTTCAATTCGATAGTGCAGATAGGAATTGAGATTTCAGTGGTCTATTCGGCAAAGTGTGATTTCAATTCCTCGAAAACTGTTGGATCAATTCGAACCAAATCTTGAAACTGCACATAGTTTTCGAATTGAGATGCACATGTTGAATTTCATTTCGATAGTGCAGATAGGAATTGAGATTTCAGTGGTCTATTCGGCAAAGTGTGATATCAATTCCTCAAAAACTGTTGAACCAATTCGACCCAAATCTTGAAACTGCACATAGTTTTCGAATTGAGATGCACATGTTGAATTTCAGTTCGATAGTTCAGATAGGAATTGAGATTTCAGTGGTCAATTCGGCAAAGTGTGATATCAATTCCTCGAAAACTGTTGGATCGATTCGAACCAAATCTTGAAACTTCACATAGTTTTCGAATTGAGATGCACATGTTGAATTTCAATTCGATAGTGCAGATAGGAATTGAGATTTCAGTGGTCTATTCGGCAAAGTGTGATTTCAATTCCTCGAAAACTGTTGGATCAATTCGAACCAAATCTTGAAACTGCACATAGTTTTCGAATTGAGATGCACATGTTGAATTTCATTTCGATAGTGCAGATAGGAATTGAGATTTCAGTGGTCTATTCGGCAAAGTGTGATATCAATTCCTCAAAAACTGTTGAACCAATTCGACCCAAATCTTGAAACTGCACATAGTTTTCGAATTGAGATGTACATGTTGAATTTCAGATCGATAGTTCTGATAGGAATGAAGATTTCAGTAGTCGATTAGGCAAAGTGTGATATCAATTCCTCGAAAACTGTTGGATCGATTCGAACCAAATCTTGAAACTTCACATAGTTTTCGAATTGAGATATACATGTTGAATTTCAATTCGATAGTGCAGATAGGAATTGAGATTTCAGTGGTCTATTCGGCAAAGTGTGATATCAATTCCTCGAAAACTGTTGGTTCAATTCGAACCAAATCTTAAAACTGCACATAGTTTTCGAAATGAGATGCACATGTTGAATTTCAGATTGATAGTTCAGATAGGAATTGAGATTTCAGTGGTCAATTCGGCAAAGTGTGATATCAATTCCTCGAAAACTGTTGGATCGATTCGAACCAAATCTTGAAACTGCACATAGTTTTCGAATTGAGATGCACATGTTGAATTTCAGTTCGATAGTGCAGATAGGAATTGAGATTTCAGTGGTCAATTCGGCAAAGTGTGATATCAATTCCTCGAAAACTGTTGGATCAATTCGAACCAAATCTTGAAACTTTACACTGTTTCCGGATTGAGATGCACATGTTGAATTTCAGTTCGATAGTTCTGATAGGAATGAAGATTTCAGTAGTCGATTCGGCAAAATATCATTTCAATTCCCAAGGAACTATTGGATCGATTCGAACCAAATCTTCAAACTGCACATAGTTTTCGAATTGAGATGCACATGTTGAATTTCAGTTCGATAGTTCAGATAGGAATTGAGATTTCAGTGGTCAATTCGGCAAAGTGTGATATCAATTCCTCGAAAACTGTTGAACCAATTCGACCCAAATCTTGAAACTGCACATAGTTTTTGAATTGAGATGCACATGTTGAATTTCAGATCGATAGTTCTGATAGGAATGAAGATTTCAGTAGTCGATTCGGCAAAATATCATTTCAATTCCCAAGGAACTATTGGATCGATTCGAACCAAATCTTCAAACTGCACATAGTTTTCGAATTGAGATGCACATGTTGAATTTCAGTTCGATAGTTCAGATAGGAATTGAGATATCAGTGGTCAATTCGGCAAAGTGTGATATCAATTCCTCGAAAACTGTTGGATCAATTCGAACCAAATCTTGAAACTGCACATAGTTTTCGAATTGAGATGCACATGTTGAATTTCATTTCGATAGTGCAGATAGGAATTGAGATTTCAGTGGTCTATTCGGCAAAGTGTGATATCAATTCCTCAAAAACTGTTGAACCAATTCGACCCAAATCTTGAAACTGCACATAGTTTTCGAATTGAGATGCACATGTTGAATTTCATTTCGATAGTGCAGATAGGAATTGAGATTTCAGTGGTCAATTCGGCAAAGTGTGATATCAATTCCTCGAAAACTGTTGGATCGATTCGAACCAAATCTTGAAACTGCACATAGTTTTCGAATTGAGATGCACATGTTGAATTTCAGTTCGATAGTGCAGATAGGAATTGAGATTTCAGTGGTCAATTCGGCAAAGTGTGATATCAATTCCTCGAAAACTGTTGGATCAATTCGAACCAAATCTTGAAACTTTACACTGTTTCCGGATTGAGATGCACATGTTGAATTTCAGTTCGATAGTTCTGATAGGAATGAAGATTTCAGTAGTCGATTCGGCAAAATATCATTTCAATTCCCAAGGAACTATTGGATCGATTCGAACCAAATCTTCAAACTGCACATAGTTTTCGAATTGAGATGCACATGTTGAATTTCAGTTCGATAGTTCAGATAGAAATTGAGATATCAGTGGTCAATTCGGCAAAGTGTGATATCAATTCCTCGAAAACTGTTGGATCAATTCGAACCAAATCTTGAAACTGCACATAGTTTTCGAATTGAGATGCACATGTTGAATTTCATTTCGATAGTGCAGATAGGAATTGAGATTTCAGTGGTCTATTCGGCAAAGTGTGATATCAATTCCTCAAAAACTGTTGAACCAATTCGACCCAAATCTTGAAACTGCACATAGTTTTCGAATTGAGATGTACATGTTGAATTTCAGATCGATAGTTCTGATAGGAATGAAGATTTCAGTAGTCGATTAGGCAAAGTATGATATTTCCTCGAAAACTGTTGGATCGATTCGAACCAAATCTTGAAACTTCACATAGTTTTCGAATTGAGATATACATGTTGAATTTCAATTCGATAGTGCAGATAGGAATTGAGATTTCAGTGGTCTATTCGGCAAAGTGTGATATCAATTCCTCGAAAACTGTTGGTTCAATTCGAACCAAATCTTAAAACTGCACATAGTTTTCGAAATGAGATGCACATGTTGAATTTCAGATTGATAGTTCAGATAGGAATTGAGATTTCAGTGGTCAATTAGGCAAAGTGTGATATCAATTCCTCGAAAACTGTTGGATCGATTCGAACCAAATCTTGAAACTTCACATAGTTTTCGAATTGAGATATACATGTTGAATTTCAATTCGATAGTGCAGATAGGAATTGAGATTTCAGTGGTCAATTAGGCAAAGTGTGATATCAATTCCTCGAAAACTGTTGGATCGATTCGAACCAAATCTTGAAACTTCACATAGTTTTCGAATTGAGATATACATGTTGAATTTCAATTCGATAGTGCAGATAGGAATTGAGATTTCAGTGGTCTATTCGGCAAAGTGTGATATCAATTCCTCGAAAACTGTTGGTTCAATTCGAACCAAATCTTGAAACTGCACATAGTTTTCGAAATGAGATGCACATGTTGAATTTCAGATCGATAGTTCTAATAGGAATGGAGATTTCAGTAGTCGATTCGGCAAAATATCATTTCAATTCCTAAGGAACTATTGGATCGATTCGAACCAAATCTTGAAACTGCACATAGTTTTCGAATTGAGATGCACATGTTGAATTTCAGTTCCATAGTTCAGATAGGAATTGAGATTTCAGTGGTCAATTCGGCAAAGTGTGATATCAATTCCTAGAAAACTGTTGGATCAATTCGAACCAAATCTTGAAACTGCACATAGTTTTCGAATTGAGATGCACATGTTGAATTTCAGTTCGATAATGCAGATAGGAATTGAGATTTCATTGGTCTATTCGGCAAAGTGTGATATCAATTCCTAGAAAACTGTTGGATCAATTCGAACCAAATCTTGAAACTGCTCATAGTTTTCGAATTGAGATGCACATGTTGAATTTCAGTTCGATAGTGCAGATAGGAATTGAGATTTCAGTGGTCTATTCGGCAAAGTGTGATATCAATTCCTCGAAAACTGTTGGATCAATTCGAACCAAATCTTGAAACTGCACATAGTTTTCGAATTGAGGTGCACATGTTGAATTTCAGTTCGATAGTGCAGGTAGGAATTGAGATTTCAGTGGTCTATTCGGCAAAGTGTGATATCAATTCCTCAAAAACTGTTGAACCAATTCGACCCAAATCTTGAAACTGCACATAGTTTTCGAATTGAGATGCACATGTTGAAATTCAGTTCGATAGTTTAGATAGGAATTGAGATTTCAGTGGTCAATTCGGCAAAGTGTGATATCAATTCCTCGAAAACTGTTGGATCGATTCGAACCAAATCTTGAAACTGCACATAGTTTTCGAATTGAGATGCACATGTTGAATTTCAGTTCGATAGTGCAGATAGGAATTGAGAATTCAGTGGTCTATTCGGCAAAGTGTGATATCAATTCCTCGAAAACTGTTGGTTCAATTCGAACAAAATCTTGAAACTGCACATAGTTTTCGAAATGAGATGCACATGTTGAATTTCAGATCGATAGTTCTAATAGGAATGGAGATTTCAGAAGTCGATTCGACAAAATATCATTTCAATTCCTAAAGAACTATTGGATCAATTCGACCCAAATCCCGAAACTGTACACAGTTTTTGATTTGAGATGCACATGTTGAATTTCAGTTCGATAGTTCTGATAGGAATTGAGATTTCAGTGGTCAATTCGGCAAAGTGTGATATCAATTCCTCGAAAACTGTTGGATCAATTCGAACCAAATCTTGAAACTTTACATTGTTTTCGGATTGAGATGCACATGTTGAATTTCAGTTCGATAGTTCTGATAGGAATTGAGATTTCAGTGGTCAATTCGGCAAAGTGTGATATCAATTCTTCAAAAACTGTTGGATCAATTCGAACCAAATCTTGAAACTTTACATTGTTTTCGGATTGAGATGCACATGTTGAATTTCAGTTCGATAGTTCTGATAGGAATGAAGATCTCAGTAGTCGATTCGGCAAAATATCATTTCAATTCCTAAGGAACTATTGGATCGATTCAAACCAAATCTTGAAACTGCACATAGTTTTCGAATTGAGATGCACATGTTGAATTTCAGTTCGATAGTTCAGATAGGAATTGAGATTTCAGTGGTCAATTCGGCAAAGTGTGATATCAATTCCTAGAAAACTGTTGGATCAATTCGAACCAAATCTTGAAACTGCACATAGTTTTCGAATTGAGATGCACATGTTGAATTTCAGTTCGATAGTGCAGATAGGAATTGAGATTTCAGTGGTCTATTCGGCAAAGTGTGATATCAATTCCTCAAAAACTGTTGAACCAATTCGACCCAAATCTTGAAACTGCACATAGTTTTCGAATTGGGATGCACATGTTGAATTTCAGTTCGATAGTTCAGATAGGAATTGAGATTCCAGTGGTCAATTCGGCAAAGTGTGATATCAATTCCTCGAAAACTGTTGGTTCAATTCGAACCAAATCTTGAAACTGCACATAGTTTTCGAAATGAGATGCACATGTTGAATTTCAGATCGATAGTTCTAATAGGAATGGAGATTTCAGAAGTCGATTCGACAAAATATCATTTCAATTCCTAAGGAACTTTTGGATCAATTCGACCCAATTCCCGAAACTGTACACAGTTTTTGATTCGAGATGCACATGTTGAATTTTAGTTCGATAGTTCAGATAGGAATTGTGATTTCAGTGGTCATTTCGGCGAAGTGTCATATCAATTCCTCGAAAACTGTTGGATCAATTCGAACCAAAACTTGAAACTTTACATTGTTTTTGGATTAAGATGCACATGTTGAATTTCAGTTCGATAGTTCTGGTAGGAATGAAGATTTCAGTAGTCGATTCGGCAAAATATCATTTCAATTCCTAAGGAACTATTGGATCGATTCGAACCAAATCTTGAAACTGCACATAGTTTTCGAATTGAGATGCACATGTTGAATTTCAGTTCGATAGTTCAGATAGGAATTGAGATTTCAGTGGTCAATTCGGCAAAGTGTGATATCAATTCCTAGAAAACTGTTGGATCAATTCGAACCAAATCTTGAAACTGCACATAGTTTTCGAATTGAGATGCACATGTTGAATTTCAGTTCGATAGTGCAGATAGGAATTGAGATCTCAGTGGTCTATTCGGCAAAGTGTGATATCAATTCCTAGAAAACTGTTGGATCAATTCGAACCAAATCTTGAAACTGCACATAGTTTTCGAATTTCAGATCGATAGTTCTAATAGGAATGGAGATTTCAGAAGTCGATTCGACAAAATATCATTTCAATTCCTAAGGAACTATTGGATCAATTGGACCCAAATCCCGAAACTGTACACAGTTTTTGATTTGAGATGCACATGTTGAATTTCAGTTCGATAGTTCAGATAGGAATTGAGATTTCAGTGGTCAATTCGGCAAAGTGTGATATCAATTCCTCGAAAACTGTTGGATCGATTCGAACCAAATCTTGAAACTGCACATAGTTTTCGAATTGAGATGCACATGTTGAATTTCATTTCGATAGTGCAGATAGGAATTGAGATTTCAGTGGTCTATTCGGCAAAGTGTGATATCAATTCCTCAAAAACTGTTGAACCAATTCGACCCAAATCTTGAAACTACACATAGTTTTCGAAATGAGATGCACATGTTGAATTTCAATTCGATAGTGCAGATAGGAATTGAGATTTCAGTGGTCTATTCGGCAAAGTGTGATATCAATTCCTCGAAAACTGTTGGTTCAATTCGAACCAAATCTTGAAACTGCACATAGTTTTCGAAATGAGATACACATGTTGAATTTCAGATCGATAGTTCTAATAGGAATGGAGATTTCAGAAGTCGATTCGACAAAATATCATTTCAATTCCTAAAGAACCATTGGATCAATTCGACCCAAATCCCGAAACTGTACACAGTTTTTGATTTGAGATGCACATGTTGAATTTCAGTTCGATAGTTCTGATAGGAATTGAGATTTCGTTGGTCAATTCGGCAAAGTGTGATATCAATTCCTCGAAAACTGGATCAATTCGAACCAAATCTTGAAACTTTACTTTGTTTTCGGATTGAGATGCACATGTTGAATTTCAGATCGATAGTTCTAATAGGAATGGAGATTTCAGAAGTCGATTCGACAGAATATCATTTCAATTCCTAAAGAACTATTGGATCAATTCGAACCAAATCTTGAAACTTTACATTGTTTTCGGATTGAGATGCACATGTTGAATTTCAGTTCGATAGTTCTGATAGGAATGAAGATCTCAGTAGTCGATTCGGCAAAATATCATTTCAATTCCTAAGGAACTATTGGATCGACTCAAACCAAATCTTGAAACTGCACATAGTTTTCGAATTGAGATGCACATGTTGAATTTCAGTTCGATAGTTCAGATAGGAATTGAGATTTCAGTGGTCAATTCGGCAAAGTGTGATATCAATTCCTAGAAAACTGTTGGATCAATTCCAACCAAATCTTGAAACTGCACATAGTTTTCGAATTGAGATGCACATGTTGAATTTCAGTTCGATAGTGCAGATAGGAATTGAGATTTCAGTGGTCTATTCGGCAAAGTGTGATATCAATTCCTCAAAAACTGTTGAACCAATTCGACCCAAATCTTGAAACTGCACATAGTTTTCGAATTGGGATGCACATGTTGAATTTTAGTTCGATAGTTCAGATAGGAATTGTGATTTCAGTGGTCAATTCGGCAAAGTGTCATATCAATTCCTCGAAAACTGTTGGATCAATTCGAACCAAAACTTGAAACTTTACATTGTTTTTGGATTAAGATGCACATGTTGAATTTCAGTTCGATAGTTCTGGTAGGAATGAAGATTTCAGTAGTCGATTCGGCAAAATATCATTTCAATTCCTAAGGAACTATTGGATCGATTCGAACCAAATCTTGAAACTGCACATAGTTTTCGAATTGAGTAGCACATGTTGAATTTCAGTTCGATAGTTCAGATAGGAATTGAGATTTCAGTGGTCAATTCGTCAAAGTGTGCTATCAATTCCTCGAAAACTGATGGATCAATTCGAACCAAATCTTGACACTGCACATAGTTTTCGAATTGAGATGCACATGTTGAATTTCAGTTCGATAGTGCAGATAGGAATTGAGATTTCAGTGGTCTATTCGGCAAAGTGTGACATCAATTCCTCAAAAACTGTTGAACCAATTCGACCCAAATCTTGAAACTGCACATAGTTTTCGAATTGATATGCACATGTTGAATTTCAGATCGATAGTTCTGATAGGAATGAAGATTTCAGTAGTCGATTCGGAAAAATATCATTTCAATTCCTAAGGAACTATTGGATCGATTCGAACCAAATCTTGAAACTGCACATAGTTTTCGAATTGAGATGCACATGTTGAATTTCATTTCGATAGTGCAGATAGGAATTGAGATTTCAGTGGTCTATTCGGCAAAGTGTGATATCAATTCCTCAAAAACTGTTGAACCAATTCGACCCAAATCTTGAAACTGCACATAGTTTTCGAATTGAGATGTACATGTTGAATTTCAGATCGATAGTTCTGATAGGAATTGAGATTTCAGTGGTCAATTCGGCAAAGTGTGATATCAATTCCTCGAAAACTGTTGGATCGATTCGAACCAAATCTTGAAACTTCACATAGTTTTCGAATTGAGATGCACATGTTGAATTTCAATTCGATAGTGCAGATAGGAATTGAGATTTCAGTGGTCGATTCGGCAAAGTGTTATATCAATTCCTCGAAAACTGTTGGTTCAATTCTGACCAAATCTTGAAACTGCACATAGTTTTCGAAATGAGATGCACATGTTGAATTTCAGATCGATAGTTCTAATAGGAATGGAGATTCCAGAAGTCGATTCGACAAAATATCATTTCAATTCCTAAAGAACTATTGGATCAATTCGACCCAAATCCCGAAACTGTACACAGTTTTTGATTTGAGATGCACATGTTGAATTTCAGTTCGATAGTTCTGATAGGAATTGAGATTTCATTGGTCAATTCGGCAAAGTGTGATATCAATTCCTCGAAAACTGTTGGATCAATTCGAACCAAATTTTGAAACTTTACATTGTTTCCGGATTGAGATGCACATATTGAATTTCAGATCGATAGTTCTAATAGGAATGGAGATTTCAGCAGTCGATTCGACAAAATATCATTTCAATTCATAAAGAACTATTGGATAAAGTCGACCCAAATCCTGAAACTGTACACAGTTTTTGATTTGAGATGCACATGTTGAATTTCAGTTCGATAGTTCTGATAGGAATTGAGATTTCAGTGGTCAATTCGGCAAAGTGTGATATCAATTCCTCGAAAACTGTTGGATCAATTCGAACCAAATCTTGAAACTTTACATTGTTTTCGGATTGAGATGCACATGTTGAATTTCAGTTCGATAGTTCTGATAGGAATGAAGATCTCAGTAGTCGATTCGGCAAAATATCATTTCAATTCCTAAGGAACTATTGGATCGATTCAAACCAAATCTTGAAACTGCACATAGTTTTCGAATTGAGATGCACATGTTGAATTTCAGTTCGATAGTTCAGATAGGAATTGAGATTTCAGTGGTCAATTCGGCAAAGTGTGATATCAATTCCTAGAAAACTGTTGGATCAATTCGAACCAAATCTTGAAACTGCACATAGTTTTCGAATTGAGATGCACATGTTGAATTTCAGTTCGATAGTTCAGATAGGAATTGAGATTCCAGTGGTCAATTCGGCAAAGTGTGATATCAATTCCTCGAAAACTGTTGGTTCAATTCGAACCAAATCTTGAAACTGCACATAGTTTTCGAAATGAGATGCACATGTTGAATTTCAGATCGATAGTTCTAATAGGAATGGAGATTTCAGAAGTCGATTCGACAAAATATCATTTCAATTCCTAAGGAACTTTTGGATCAATTCGACCCAATTCCCGAAACTGTACACAGTTTTTGATTTGAGATGCACATGTTGAATTTTAGTTCGATAGTTCAGATAGGAATTGTGATTTCAGTGGTCAATTCGGCAAAGTGTCATATCAATTCCTCGAAAACTGTTGGATCAATTCGAACCAAAACTTGAAACTTTACATTGTTTTTGGATTAAGATGCACATGTTAAATTTCAGATCGATAGTTCTAATAGGAATGGAGATTTCAGAAGTCGATTCGACAGAATATCATTTCAATTCCTAAAGAACTATTGGATCAATTCGAACCAAATCTTGAAACTTTACATTGTTTTCGGATTGAGATGCACATGTTGAATTTCAGTTCGATAGTTCTGATAGGAATGAAGATCTCAGTAGTCGATTCGGCAAAATATCATTTCAATTCCTAAGGAACTATTGGATCGACTCAAACCAAATCTTGAAACTGCACATAGTTTTCGAATTGAGATGCACATGTTGAATTTCATTTCGATAGTGCAGATAGGAATTGAGATTTCAGTGGTCTATTCGGCAAAGTGTGATATCAATTCCTCAAAAACTGTTGAACCAATTCGACCCAAATCTTGAAACTGCACATAGTTTTCGAATTGAGATGTACATGTTGAATTTCAGATCGATAGTTCTGATAGGAATTGAGATTTCAGTGGTCAATTCGGCAAAGTGTGATATCAATTCCTCGAAAACTGTTGGATCGATTCGAACCAAATCTTGAAACTTCACATAGTTTTCGAATTGAGATGCACATGTTGAATTTCAATTCGATAGTGCAGATAGGAATTGAGATTTCAGTGGTCGATTCGGCAAAGTGTTATATCAATTCCTCGAAAACTGTTGGTTCAATTCTGACCAAATCTTGAAACTGCACATAGTTTTCGAAATGAGATGCACATGTTGAATTTCAGATCGATAGTTCTAATAGGAATGGAGATTTCAGAAGTCGATTCGACAAAATATCATTTCAATTCCTAAAGAACTATTGGATCAATTCGACCCAAATCCCGAAACTGTACACAGTTTTTGATTTGAGATGCACATGTTGAATTTCAGTTCGATAGTTCTGATAGGAATTGAGATTTCATTGGTCAATTCGGCAAAGTGTGATATCAATTCCTCGAAAACTGTTGGATCAATTCGAACCAAATTTTGAAACTTTACATTGTTTCCGGATTGAGATGCACATATTGAATTTCAGATCGATAGTTCTAATAGGAATGGAGATTTCAGCAGTCGATTCGACAAAATATCATTTCAATTCCTAAAGAACTATTGGATAAAGTCGACCCAAATCCTGAAACTGTACACAGTTTTTGATTTGAGATGCACATGTTGAATTTCAGTTCGATAGTTCTGATAGGAATTGAGATTTCAGTGGTCAATTCGGCAAAGTGTGATATCAATTCCTCGAAAACTGTTGGATCAATTCGAACCAAATCTTGAAACTTTACATTGTTTTCGGATTGAGATGCACATGTTGAATTTCAGTTCGATAGTTCTGATAGGAATGAAGATCTCAGTAGTCGATTCGGCAAAATATCATTTCAATTCCTAAGGAACTATTGGATCGATTCAAACCAAATCTTGAAACTGCACATAGTTTTCGAATTGAGATGCACATGTTGAATTTCAGTTCGATAGTTCAGATAGGAATTGAGATTTCAGTGGTCAATTCGGCAAAGTGTGATATCAATTCCTAGAAAACTGTTGGATCAATTCGAACCAAATCTTGAAACTGCACATAGTTTTCGAATTGAGATGCACATGTTGAATTTCAGTTCGATAGTTCAGATAGGAATTGAGATTCCAGTGGTCAATTCGGCAAAGTGTGATATCAATTCCTCGAAAACTGTTGGTTCAATTCGAACCAAATCTTGAAACTGCACATAGTTTTCGAAATGAGATGCACATGTTGAATTTCAGATCGATAGTTCTAATAGGAATGGAGATTTCAGAAGTCGATTCGACAAAATATCATTTCAATTCCTAAGGAACTTTTGGATCAATTCGACCCAATTCCCGAAACTGTACACAGTTTTTGATTTGAGATGCACATGTTGAATTTTAGTTCGATAGTTCAGATAGGAATTGTGATTTCAGTGGTCAATTCGGCAAAGTGTCATATCAATTCCTCGAAAACTGTTGGATCAATTCGAACCAAAACTTGAAACTTTACATTGTTTTTGGATTAAGATGCACATGTTAAATTTCAGATCGATAGTTCTAATAGGAATGGAGATTTCAGAAGTCGATTCGACAGAATATCATTTCAATTCCTAAAGAACTATTGGATCAATTCGAACCAAATCTTGAAACTTTACATTGTTTTCGGATTGAGATGCACATGTTGAATTTCAGTTCGATAGTTCTGATAGGAATGAAGATCTCAGTAGTCGATTCGGCAAAATATCATTTCAATTCCTAAGGAACTATTGGATCGACTCAAACCAAATCTTGAAACTGCACATAGTTTTCGAATTGAGATGCACATGTTGAATTTCAGTTCGATAGTTCAGATAGGAATTGAGATTTCAGTGGTCAATTCGTCAAAGTGTGCTATCAATTCCTCGAAAACTGTTGGATCAATTCGAACCAAATCTTGACACTGCACATAGTTTTCGAATTGAGATGCACATGTTGAATTTCAGTTCGATAGTGCAGATAGGAATTGAGATTTCAGTGGTCTATTCGGCAAAGTGTGACATCAATTCCTCAAAAACTGTTGAACCAATTCGACCCAAATATTGAAACTGCACATAGTTTTCGAATTGAGATGCACATGTTGAATTTCAGATCGATAGTTATGATAGGAATGAAGATTTCAGTAGTCGATTCGGAAAAATATCATTTCAATTCCTAAGGAACTATTTCATCGATTCGAACCAAATCTTGAAACTGCACATAGTTTTAGAATTGAGATGAACATGTTGAATTTCAGTTCGATAGTTCAGATAGGAATTGAGATTTCAGTGGTCAATTCGGCAAAGTGTGATATCAATTCCTCGAAAACTGTTGGATCGATTCGAACCAAATCTTGAAACTTCACATAGTTTTCGAATTGAGATGCACATGTTGAATTTCAATTCGATAGTGCAGATAGGAATTGAGATTTCAGTGGTCGATTCGGCAAAGTGTTACATCAATTCCTCGAAAACTGTTGGTTCAATACGAACCAAATCTTGAAACTGCACATAGTTTTCGAAATGAGATGCACATGTTGAATTTCAGATCGATAGTTCTAATAGGAATGGAGATTTCAGAAGTCGATTCGACAAAATATCATTTCAATTCCTAAAGAACTATTGGATCAATTCGACCCAAATCCCGAAACTGTACACAGTTTTTGATTTGAGATGCACATGTTGAATTTCAGTTCGATAGTTCTGATAGGAATTGAGATTTCAGTGGCCAATTCGGCAAAGTGTGATATCAATTCCTCGAAAACTGTTGGATCAATTCGAACCAAATCTTGAAACTTTACATTGTTTTCGGATTGAGATGCACATGTTGAATTTCAGATCGATAGTTCTAATAGGAATGGAGATTTCAGAAGTCGATTCGACAAAATATCATTTCAATTCCTAAAGAACTATTGGATCAATTCGACCCAAATCCCGAAACTGTACACAGTTTTTGATTTGAGATGCACATGTTGAATTTCAGTTCGATAGTTCTGATAGGAATTGAGATTTCAGTGGTCAATTCGGCAAAGTGTGATATCAATTCCTCGAAAACTGTTGGATCAATTCGAACCAAATCTTGAAACTTTACATTGTTTTCGGATTGAGATGCACATGTTGAATTTCAGATCGATAGTTCTAATAGGAATGGAGATTTCAGAAGTCGATTCGACAGAATATCATTTCAATTCCTAAAGAACTATTGGATCAATTCGAACCAAATCTTGAAACTTTACATTGTTTTCGGATTGAGATGCACATGTTGAATTTCAGTTCGATAGTTCTGATAGGAATGAAGATCTCAGTAGTCGATTCGGCAAAATATCATTTCAATTCCTAAGGAACTATTGGATCGATTCAAACCAAATCTTGAAACTGCACATAGTTTTCGAATTGAGATTCACATGTTGAATTTCAGATCGATAGTTCTAATAGGAATGGAGATTTCAGAAGTCGATTCCTAAAGAACTGTTGGATCAATTCGAACCAAATGTTGAAACTGCACATAGTTTTTGATTTGAGATGCACATGTTGAATTTCAGTTCGATAGTTCAGATAGGAATTGAGATTTCAGTGGTCAATTCGGCAAAGTGTGATATCAATTCCTCGAAAACTGTTGAATCGATTCGAACCAAATCTTGAAACTGCACATAGTTTTCAAATTGAGATGCACATGTTGAATTTCAGTTCGATAGTGCAGATAGGAATTGAGATATCAGTGGTCAATTCGGCAAAGTGTGATATCAATTCCTCGAAAACTGTTGGATCGATTCGAACCAAATCTTGAAACTGCACATAGTTTTCGAATTGAGATGCACATGTTGAATTTCAGTTCGATAGTGCGAATAGGAATTGAGATATCAGTGGTCAATTCGGCAAAGTGTGATATCAATTCCTCGAAAACTGTTGAATCGATTCGAACCAAATCTTGAAACTGCACATAGTTTTCAAATTGAGATGCACATGTTGAATTTCAGTTCGATAGTGCAGATAGGAATTGAGATATCAGTGGTCAATTCGGCAAAGTGTGATATCAATTCCTCGAAAACTGTTGGATCGATTCGAACCAAATCTTGAAACTTCACATAGTTTTCGAATTGAGATGCACATGTTGAATTTCAATTCGATAGTGCAGATAGGAATTGAGATTTCAGTGGTCGATTCGGCAAAGTGTTATATCAATTCCTCGAAAACTGTTGGTTCAATTCGAACCAAATCTTGAAACTGCACATAGTTTTCGAAATGAGATGCACATGTTGAATTTCAGATCGATAGTTCTAATAGGAATGGAGATTTCAGAAGTCGATTCGACAAAATATCATTTCAATTCCTAAAGAACTATTGGATCAATTCGACCCAAATCCCGAAACTGTACACAGTTTTTGATTTGAGATGCACATGTTGAATTTCAGTTCGATAGTTCTGATAGGAATTGAGATTTCAGTGGTCAATTCGGCAAAGTGTGATATCAATTCTTCGAAAACTGTTGGATCAATTCGAACCAAATCTTGAAACTTTACATTGTTTTCGGATTGAGATGCACATGTTGAATTTCAGATCGATAGTGCAGATAGGAATTGAGATATCATTGGTCAATTCGGCAAAGTGTGATATCAATTCCTCGAAAACTGTTGGATCGATTCGAACCAAATCTTGAAACTTCACATAGTTTTCGAATTGAGATGCACATGTTGAATTTCAATTCGATAGTGCAGATAGGAATTGAGATTTCAGTGATCTATTCGGCAAAGTGTGATATCAATTCCTCGAAAACTGTTGGTTCAATTCGAACCAAATCTTGGAACTGCACATAGTTTTCGAAATGAGATGCACATGTTGAATTTCAGATCGATAGTTCTAATAGGAATGGAGATTTCAGAAGTCGATTCGACAAAATATCATTTCAATTCCTAAAGAACTATTGGATCAATTCGACCCAAATCCCAAAACTGTACACAGTTTTTGATTTGAGATGCACATGTTGAATTTCAGTTCGATAGTTCAGATAGGAATTGAGATTTCAGTGGTCAATTCGGCAAAGTGTGATATCAATTCCTCGAAAACTGTTGGATCGATTCGAACCAAATCTTGAAACTGCACATAGTTTTCGAAATGAGATGCACATGTTGAATTTCAGATCGATAGTTCTAATAGGAATGGAGATTTCAGAAGTCGATTCGACAAAATATCATTTCGATTCCTAAGGAACTTTTGGATCAATTCGACCCAAATCCCGAAACTGTACACAGTTTTTGATTTGAGATGCACATGTTGAATTTTAGTTCGATAGTTCAGATAGGAATTGAGATTTCAGTGGTCTATTCGGCAAAGTGTGATATCAATTCCTCAAAAACTGTTGAACCAATTCGACCCAAATCTTGAAACTGCTCATAGTTTTCGAATTGGGATGCACATGTTGAATTTCAGTTCGATAGTTCAGATAGGAATTGAGATTTCAGTGGTCAATTCGGCAAAGTGTGATATCAATTCCACGAAAACTGTTGGATCGATTCGAACCAAATCTTGAAACTGCACATAGTTTTCGAATTGAGATGCACATGTTGAATTTCAGTTCGATAGTGCAGATAGGAATTGAGATTTCAGTGGTCAATTCGGCGAAGTGTGATATCAATTCCTCGAAAACTGTTGGATCAATTCGAACCAAATCTTGAAACTGCACATAATTTTCGAATTGAGATGCACATGTTGAATTTCAGATCGATAGTTCTAATAGGAATGGAGATTTCAGTACTCGATTCGACAAAATATCATTTCAATTCCTAAAGAACTATTGGATCAATTCGACCCAAATCCCGAAACTGTACACAGTTTTTGATTTGAGATGCACATGTTGAATTTCAGTTCGATAGTTCAGATAGGAATTGAGATTTCAGTGGTCAATTCGGCAAAGTGTGATATCAATTCCTCGAAAACTGTTGGATCGATTCGAACCAAATCTTGAAACTGCACATAGTTTTCGAATAGAGATGCACATGTTGAATTTCAGTTCGATAGTGCAGATAGGAATTGAGATATCAGTGGTCAATTCGGCAAAGTGTGATATCAATTCCTCGAAAACTGTTGGATCGATTCGAACCAAATCTTGAAACTTCACATAGTTTTCGAATTGAGATGCACATGTTGAATTTCAATTCGATAGTGCAGATAGGAATTGAGATTTCAGTGGTCTATTCGGCAAAGTTTGATATCAATTCCTCAAAAACTGTTGAACCAATTCGACCCAAATCTTGAAACTGCACATAGTTTTCGAATTGAGATGTACATGTTGAATTTCAGATAGATAGTTCTGATAGGAATTGAGATTTCAGTGGTCAATTCGGCAAAGTGTGATATCAATTCCTCGAAAACTGTTGGATCGATTCGAACCAAATCTTGAAACTTCACATAGTTTTCGAATTGAGATGCACATGTTGAATTTCAATTCGATAGTGCAGACAGGAATTGAGATTTCAGTGGTCTATTCGGCAAAGTGTGATATCAATTCCTCGAAAACTGTTGGTTCAATTCGAACCAAATCTTGAAACTGCACATAGTTTTCGAAATGAGATGCACATGTTGGATTTCAGATCGATAGTTCTAATAGGAATGGAGATTTCAGAAGTCGATTCGACAAAATATCATTTCAATTCCTAAGGAACTATTGGATCAATTCGATCCAAATCCCGAAACTGTACACAGTTTTTGATTTGCGATTCACATGTTGAATTTTAGTTCGATAGTTCAGATAGGAATTGTGATTTCAATGGTCAATTCGGCAAAGTGTCATATCAATTCCTCGAAAACTGTTGGATCAATTCGAACCAAATCTTGAAACTTTACATTGTTTTCGGATTGAGATGCACATGTTGAATTTCAGTTCGATAGTTATGATAGGAATGAAGATTTCAGTAGTCGATTCGGCAAAATATCATTTCAATTCCTAAGGAACTATTGGATCGATTCGAACCAAATCTTGAAACTGCACATAGTTTTCGAATTGAGATGCACATGTTGAATTTCAGTTCGATAGTTCACTTTGCCGAATCGACTACTGAAATCTCCATTCCTATTAGAACTATCGATCTGAAATTCAACATGTGCATCTCCATTCGAAAATTATGTGGAGTTTCAAGATTTGGTTCGAATTGATCCAACAGTTTTCGAGGAATTGATATCACACTTCGCCGAATTGACCACTGAAATCTCAATTCCTATCTGAACTATCGAACTGAAATTCAACATGAGCATCTCAATTCGAAAACTGTGTGAAATTTCAAGATTTGGTTCGAATTGAACCAACAGTTTTCGAGGAATTGATATCACACTTTGCCGAATTGACCACTGAAATCTCAATTCCTATCTGCACTATCGAACTGAAATTGAACATGTGCATCTCAATTCGAAAACTATGTGAAGTTTCAAGATTTGTTTCGAATTGATCCAACAGTTTTCGGAGGAATTGATATCACACTTTGTTGAATTGATCACTGAAATCTCAATTCCTATCTGAATTGTCGAACTGAAATTCAACATGTGCATCTCGATTCGAAAACCATGCAGTTTCAAGATTTGGTTCGAATTGATCCAATAGTTTCTTAGGAATTGAAATAATATTTTGTCGAATCGACTACTGAAATCTCCATTCCTATCAGAACTATCAATCTGAAATTCAACATGTGCATCTCAATTCGAAAACTATGTGCAGTTTCAAGATTTGGGTCGAATTGGTCCAACAGTTTTTGAGGAATTGATATCACACTTTGCCGAATAGACCACTGAGATCTCAATTCCTATCTGAACTATCGAACTGAAATTCGACATATGCATCTCAATTCGAAAACTATGCGCAGTTTCAAGATTTGGTTCGAATTGATCCAATAGTTCCTTAGGAATTGAAATAATATTTTGTCGAATCGACTACTGAAATTTCCATTCCTATCAGAACTATCGATCTGAAATTCAACATGTGCATCTCAATTCGAAAACTATGTGCAGTTCCAAGATTTGTTTCGAAATGCTCCAACAGTTTTCGAGAAATTGATATCACATTTTGTTGAATTGACCACTGAAATCTCAATTCCTATCTGAACTGTCGAACTGAAATTCAACATGTGCATCTCAATTCGAAAACCATGTGCAGTTTCAAGATTTGGTTCGAATTGATCCAATAGTTCCTTAGGAATTGAAATATTATTTTGTCGAATCGACTACTGAAATCTCCATTCCTATCAGAACTATCGATCTGAAATTCAACATGTGCATCTACATTCGAAAACTATGTGTAGTTTCAAGATTTGGGTCGAATTGGTCCAACAGTTTTTGAGGAATTGATATCACACTTTGCCGAATAGACCACTGAGATCTCAATTCCTATTTGAACTATCGAACTGAAATTCAACATGTGCATCTCAATTCGAAAATTATGTGCAGTTTCAAGATTTGGTTCGAATTGATCCAACAGTTTTCGAGGAATTGATATCACACTTCGCCGAATTGACCACTTTTCAGTGGTCAATTCCTATCTGAACTATCGAACTGAAATTCAACATGTGCATCTTCCTAAAGAACTATTGGATCAATTCGACCCAAATCTCGAAACTGTACACAGTTTTCGAATTGAGATGCTCATGTTGAATTTCAGTTCGATAGTTCAGATAGGAATTGAGATTTCAGTGGTCAATTCGGCGAAGTGTGATATCAATTCCTCGAAAACTGTTGGATCAATTCGAACCAAATCTCGAAACTGCACATAATTTTTGAATTGAGATGCACATGTTGAATTTCAGATCGATAGTTCTAATAGGAATGGAGATTTCAGTAGTCGATTCGGCAAAGTGTGATATCAATTCCTCAAAAACTGTTGGATCGATTCGAACCAAATCTTGAAACTGGACATAGTTTTCGAATTGAGATGCACGATGTGACGAGGCAGATTTTACCCCGCCACGAAAAGGAAATTTCTCTACCGATACTTTCTTAATAGAACCTGACAATCGAAGTATTTCGGGAGAAAACCGTTAAATTATCATAGGGGGGATTTACCGATTGATTTCATGTCATTGTTTTCCACCGACCAGTCCCATATTTGTAGCGGAGACCGAATATATCTTGTTTTCAGAATTCATATATTTTAGAATTCTTTCCGTTGAACCGTACTTTTTCTGACTCGAAAAAGGTCTTTCAATTTGTTCCGTTTTTCCTTCTCTTCAATTGTTTCTGTCTCTTTCCGAGCCCGTTGATTTACCGAACAATTTGAGTTTATCCAATGGGGGACTGAGTTACCCATGGTGGGGACAATTTTCCGGGGTACCTACTTCTTCGAGTTCCGTCGCTGAAGGTCAAGATGAGTATGAATCGTTGTTGAGAGTTGGACGAGTGAGGTGATTGTCAAGTGAAAACCGTACTTACGAGACACAAAGGAATTTCTAAGGCAAGTGATATTTGAAATTATTACCGCTTCATTGCACCTTTATGGAATAATATTCACTCTAGACTTGTGCTTGGCTGAAAACCGTGAGCTAACCATTTCCTGCTGTATATAGCTTTCCGTTACCGTAGGGTAGCATTTGGGTCCCAGGAGGACGTTGGGCCCCCCTGATTTTTCCGATTCCTGAATATTTGACCGTTTCATCCCGATTTCCAACCGTTTGAATTATAGTTATAGGTTAGATTCGCCGAGCATAGAGTTGGGATTCCATAACCGTCAAATACCCTCACCGCCGGACTCTGTGGCCGCTGTTTGACAGTCAGCCAGCTTGAGGTCACCGAGAGAGAGAGAGAGAGACCGAAGGACACCGGATCATAGACAAACCACCGAGACAGAGATAGAGGGCGTACCCCGGTGAACTGGTGTTTTTAAATTTTGACCTGACTGAATTCCGTTTATTATTTTTAAAACCGTTCGTTCTTTTCATTCAATTGTGTCTTGCCTTAGTTGAAATATATTTCCGAAACCGTCCATTTTCCTGAAGTGAAAGTTTGCCAGCCGTCCTGCGCCGACCAGACACAGCCGTTGACGTCCACGATTTAGTGTACCTGTCTATTTTCTTTTGTGTACAGTTTATTTTAATAGAAATAAATAGTTGAACATTTTTTTTTGTTGCCAATTATTTTGCCAGTGAGAGTCTATTTATTAAATCAGTTTCATCTAAGAGTTTAGTTAGAAGAGGTAAGTACTCTTTCTGACGCCTAAAGACCGTTGAAAAGCAGACACTTAGAAGACGCTACCGCCCTAGTCTTCATCGATACCCTTCTCCACTGATACTCAAGTCTACCCGGGCTCTCCAATTCTTTGGGGATTCTGTGAGAGACGTGGGGTTTGACTGATTGCCCCACTGGCGCCCGAGCAACCGTAAGGAGCTGCCAGAGTACGAAAAGTCTATCACATCTGGCGCCCGAGCAGGGACTTCTGCTGTTCTGTGAGTAGTTCCTGTTACCGTAACCGTACCGTTTTCTTTAAATACTCTTCACTGGCAAATTGGTAACCGTTCTTTGTTTCTGGCATATATCCGTATAGTACATATTGTAAATCTTTCTTCTGAGTTTCTGGTACCGTAAAAATGGATGTCAACCGACTGAAAAGTGACGAACTTACGTGGGAGTTAGAGGCAAGAGGCTGCACCGTGGGACACACCGTTCAGGAGAAAAGAGCTCAACTGAGAAGGGCCATCCATTCCGACATACCGTTCATTCCAAGAGATGAAATTGACCAGGCACAGGAAATTGGTGTTTGTGGTGCCAAGTTGTTCGACTTGCTGGGAGAGATATGTGAGTTCGATTTTAATAATAGAGACAATGAGTTGCAGCGCATTAGGAGCCGGCTACTGCACGTTCAAGGCCGACTGAGAAGTCTATTTCCGGAAGCTGTCAGTCTGCTTCACAAGAAAACCGAGCTGGAGCACTCTCTGAAGATGGCTATGAGATTGCTGGAGAATACTCACTGGTTAGGTGGTATTCCAGAGAACCTGTCAGACGGAACACCGTCACTGATTGACCAGGAATTACCGGACTGCGCATCTAGACTTGGTCCAGGTCTGATTCCGTGCTCAACCACCGTTGGAGAAGCAGACTTGTTGAATTTGGGAGAAGATTGTGACATATCCCGACCGACCACTCATGATGACCGGCTGCAGCAAAACCGACAAGAAGTTTGCAGATTAATAACCGAACAAATTGAACGTACTTTTTTGCAGAAACAACCTTCATACCACCGACCGCCCGTCGACATCCTCCCATTTACCGTTGAACAAGCACTGCCAACCGACCGAACCAGTGAGGAAAACAGACCGTTAATAACATCTCCTGAGTCAAGGCGATTAGCGAGGGAGTTTGCCGAATCAACCAGGAGAGTTTCATTTGCCTCATCTCCTACCGATACCGCTGGGGTGAGAGACGTAAGAAGCGACGTACCGACGACCAAGGAAGCCGAACTGACGACCGAATACCCGCCGATGAAACCGCCGAAAACCACCGACCATCCCACCGTTCCTACCGTTCCTGTGTGGAAATGGAACCTGACGTTCGATGGGTCAACCAGTGTGACCTCATTCCTGGAGGAGGCTGAGTATCTTGCCGAGGCTAGAAAGGTGAGCCACGAACAGTTATTCGAGTCAATATACGAGCTGTTACGTAGGGATGCAAGAGACTGGTACATTCCCCGGAGAGGCACCTTCACCGACTGGACCAATTTCAAGGAACAACTCCGAGAGGCCTTTCTTCCTCCCGACTACGAGGACATCCTTTTGGAGGAAATCAAGAAACGCACTCAAGGAACCGATGAACGACTCTTGTTGTATGTAACTCGAATGCAAAACCTGTTTCAGAAGCTGACCGTAAAGCGACCGACCGAGGAAGAGCAGGTGAATATCATCAGACGACGTTTACTGCCAGAATTACAAACCGCCCTGGCCTTCCAACCGACTTCAACGATAGATGAACTGCTCCGTAAAGGAAAAGTTTTTGAATTGGTCAAATGGCAAACTTCTAACTATACTTCGCCACCGATACAAAAAGGTCTCATCAACGAACCGCATCTTACTTTCCGAAATCCCTCACCGAATGTCCAACCGATCGGAATGCACCTCAGCACACTGTCCGAACCGTCCGATAAACCGAAACTTGTCCAAAACTCTACAACACGTCAGAGACAAGATGAACCGAAGAATACCGTCCGACCGCCAACCGAAATCCAGTGCTGGAGATGTGGTGGTAAGGGCCATCTACGAGTACAGTGTACATCGAAACCGATACTTTTCTGCTCTCGATGTGGTAAGAAGGGTGTAATGTCCAGAGATTGTCAGTGTCCGTTATCGAGGAACTCCCCAAAACCGGGGATCCGTCAGTTCCAATCAACCCCATCCCCCGTTATTCCGAAGAAAAACCTTTCTGATAACCGTCCTATAACTAATGTTCTTATAGGAGACAAGGAGTTCCGGGCACTATTGGACACCGGATCAACCAGGTCCTTCATCAGCAGTGAAGTGGCTGCTCACTGCAAGGCCGCTGGAATAACACCGAATTATGTTAGAGACGTTACCACCACAGTCGCTAACGGAAGTTCTATCCCGATTAAGGAAATGTACACAGCACAGGTTCAGGTTGGATCCGAAAATATTGAGGCTACGTGGTTGTTAGTTTCAGATTTACCGATCAGTGTAGTACTGGGAATGGATGTACTGAGAGCACACGACTTCTCCATCAATCTCCAAACCGCCGAATGCTTTCTGAATGGCAGGTCCCTAAAGGACAAGCCCATGACGCAGGAAGAGCAGAATCAGTTACCGTCACCGTTACCGTTACCGTCACCGTCACCGTTACCGCTACCGTTACCGTTACCGTCACCGTTACCGCTACCGTTACCGACCGAAGGAACCATATGCCTGACCGAGGACAATGTAAGTTGCTCATGGTACAGGAGGAAATTGGCAGAGGTAAAATCGAATCCTATAACGTTTCCCGACTACAGGATTGTGTCAGGAAAATTATACCGCCATTTTTGCGATTCCGATGATTTTACAGAGCCAGAATTGGGAAATCCCTGGAAGTTATGTGTTCCGAAAGATGACCGAAGAGAAGTCCTTCTCGAAAACCACGACCGACCGACCGCTGGACACTTGGGAATAGCAGAAACGAAATTTCGCATAGCCCGCAGCTACTATTGGCCAGGAATGTTCCGAGAAATTGCCCAATATGTCCGAAAATGTAACAAGTGTCACCGATACAAGGTTCAACAGCAGAAACCGGCAAAGAATAATTCCTTTGTGGTGGAAGAACCCTGTGAAAATGACAGATTCTCCAAATGGATGGAATTTAGGCCCATGAGAACAGCTGTCCAAAGAGGTGTGTACCAGGCTTCCAAGGAAGATGAAGTGAATTCCCCAAAGCAGGAGTCAACCGAAGACCCCAGAGCATTCTTGAACTTTGATAGGGAAATGCGTTCACCGAACGCCAAATTTTCTACCGAGATTGCTATCAAGGAGGGAGAGAATCACACCGAACCGGATACCGAACCGCCAGTTGCTTACCATGTAAATAACCGTAACCGATTTACCGAAACTTTCAAATTTGTCCGAACTAGATTAACACGAGCCTTCGTCCAGCAAAGTCACTATAACCTACGTCGTAAGGACTGGCGTCATAGGATTGGAGACCAAGTGTACCGAAGAGGGCATTCCTTATCTTCTGCAGTAGAAGGAGTTGCCGCCAAGTTGGCTCCGAAATACTCCGGACCGTATACCGTTGTAGGCATAGTCTCTCCTGTGGTGTAAGACATCAAGGATGGCAGTGGTAAGGTTGTCAGACACATCCACATAAACGACCTGAAATCCCCTGGGATTGAAAGGTATATGCGGTTAAGAACCTGACCGAATAATTTTCCAATTTGAAAATCCGAGAAGGCTAAGTCTTCTTACCGACATGGTGGATACGCCAACCGACAGTTTTTTTTTAATTACAGTTTGAGTTCATCAGGTCATGAAATGACGCCGAGTTCAATAACCCCGCAGCTTTCACAGGCTGAAACCGACATTTAGAAATACCGCAACGATACCCAGGGGGGTTGAAAAAAAAAATAAAACTTCGTTTTATTTTTTTTGCCGACGAAGGAGGGGGATGTGACGAGGCAGATTTTACCCCGCCACGAAAAGGAAATTTCTCTACCGATACTTTCTTAATAGAACCTGACAATCGAAGTATTTCGGGAGAAAACCGTTAAATTATCATAGGGGGGATTTACCGATTGATTTCATGTCATTGTTTTCCACCGACCAGTCCCATATTTGTAGCGGAGACCGAATATATCTTGTTTTCAGAATTCATATATTTTAGAATTCTTTCCGTTGAACCGTACTTTTTCTGACTCGAAAAAGGTCTTTCAATTTGTTCCGTTTTTCCTTCTCTTCAATTGTTTCTGTCTCTTTCCGAGCCCGTTGATTTACCGAACAATTTGAGTTTATCCAATGGGGGACTGAGTTACCCATGGTGGGGACAATTTTCCGGGGTACCTACTTCTTCGAGTTCCGTCGCTGAAGGTCAAGATGAGTATGAATCGTTGTTGAGAGTTGGACGAGTGAGGTGATTGTCAAGTGAAAACCGTACTTACGAGACACAAAGGAATTTCTAAGGCAAGTGATATTTGAAATTATTACCGCTTCATTGCACCTTTATGGAATAATATTCTCTCTAGACTTGTGCTTGGCTGAAAACCGTGAGCTAACCATTTCCTGCTGTATATAGCTTTCCGTTACCGTAGGGTAGCATTTGGGTCCCAGGAGGACGTTGGGCCCCCCTGATTTTTCCGATTCCTGAATATTTGACCGTTTCATCCCGATTTCCAACCGTTTGAATTATAGTTATAGGTTAGATTCGCCGAGCATAGAGTTGGGATTCCATAACCGTCAAATACCCTCACCGCCGGACTCTGTGGCCGCTGTTTGACAGTCAGCCAGCTTGAGGTCACCGAGAGAGAGAGAGAGAGACCGAAGGACACCGGATCATAGACAAACCACCGAGACAGAGATAGAGGGCGTACCCCGGTGAACTGGTGTTTTTAAATTTTGACCTGACTGAATTCCGTTTATTATTTTTAAAACCGTTCGTTCTTTTCATTCAATTGTGTCTTGCCTTAGTTGAAATATTTTTCCGAAACCGTGCATGTTTCTTTGCACTTAGTTCAATTGAGACTTGACTTAATTCCGTATATTTCCGAAACCGTCCATTTTCCTGAAGTGAAAGTTTGCCAGCCGTCCTGCGCCGACCAGACACAGCCGTTGACGTCCACGATTTAGTGTACCTGTCTATTTTCTTTTGTGTACAGTTTATTTTAATAGAAATAAATAGTTGAACATTTTTTTTTGTTGCCAATTATTTTGCCAGTGAGAGTCTATTTATTAAATCAGTTTCATCTAAGAGTTTAGTTAGAAGAGGTAAGTACTCTTTCTGACGCCTAAAGACCGTTGAAAAGCAGACACTTAGAAGACGCTACCGCCCTAGTCTTCATCGATACCCTTCTCCACTGATACTCAAGTCTACCCGGGCTCTCCAATTCTTTGGGGATTCTGTGAGAGACGTGGGGTTTGACTGATTGCCCCACTGGCGCCCGAGCAACCGTAAGGAGCTGCCAGAGTACGAAAAGTCTATCACAACATGTTGAATTTCAGTTCGCTAGTTCAGATAGGAATTGAGATTTCAGTGGTCAATTCGGCAAAGTGTGATATCAATTCCTCGAAAACTGTTGGATCAATTCGAACCAAATCTTGAAACTGCACATAGTTTTCGAATTGAGATGCACATGTTGAATTTCAGTTCGCTAGTTCAGATAGGAATTGAGATTTCAGTGGTCTATTCGGCAAAGTGTGATATCAATTCCTCGAAAACTGTTGGTTCAATTCGAACCAAATCTTGAAATTTCACACAGGTTTCGAATTGAGATACACATGTTTAATTTCAGTTCGATAGTTCAGATAGGAATTGAGATTTCAGTGATCAATTCGGCAAAGTGTGATATCAATTCCTCGAAAACTTTTGTATCAATTCGAACCAAATCTGGAAACTGCACATAGTTTTCGGATTGAGATGCACATGTTGAATTTGAATTTCAGTTCGATAGTTCAGATAGGAATCGAGATTTCAGTGGTCTATTCGGCAAAGTGTGATATCAATTCCTCAAAAACTGTTGGACCAATTCGACCCAAATCTTGAAACAGCACATAGTTTTCGAATTGAGATGCACATGTTGAATTTCAGATCGATAGTTCTGATAGGAATGGAGATTTCAGTACTCGATTCGACAAAATATCATTTCAATTCCTGAGGAACTATTGGATCGATTCGAACCAAATCTTGAAACTGCACATAGTTTTCGAATTGAGATGCACATGTTGAATTTCAGTGCGATAGTTCGGATGGGAATTGAGATATCACACTTTGTCGAATAGACCACTGAAATCTCAATTCCTATCTGCACTATCGAACTGAAATTCAACATGTGCATCTCAATCCGAAAACTACGTGCAGTTTCAAGATTTGGTTCGAATTGATCCAATAGTTCCTTAGGAATTGAAATGATATTTTGTCGAATCGACTACTGAAATCTTCATTCCTATTAGAACTATCGATCTGAAATTCAACATGTGCATCTCAATTCGAAAACTATGTGCAGTTTCAAGATTTGGTTCGAATTGATCCAACAGTTTTCGAGGAATTGATATCACACTTTGCCGAATTGACCACTGAAATCTCAATTCCTATCTGAACTATCGAACTGAAATTCAACATGTGCATCTCAATTCGAAAACTATGTGCAGTTTCAAGATTTGGTTCGAATCGATCCAATAGTTCCTAAGGAATTGAAATGATGTTTTGTCGAATCGACTACTGAAATCTCCATTCCTATCAGAACTATCGATCTGAAATTCAACATGTGCATCTCAATTCGAAAACTATGTGCAGTTTCAAGATTTGGGTCGAATTGGTCCAACAGTTTTTGAGGAATTGATATCACACTTTGCCGAATCGACTTCTGAAATCTCCATTCCTATTAGAACTATCGATCTGAAATTCAACATGTGCATCTCAATTCGAAAATTATGTGCAGTTTCAAGATTTGGTTCGAATTGATCCAACAGTTTTCGAGGAATTGATATCACACTTCGCCGAATTGACCACTGAAATCTCAATTCCTATCTGAACTATCGAACTGAAATTCAACATGTGCATCTCAATCAGGAAACTATGTGCAGTTTCAAGATTTGGTTCGAATTGATCCAACAGTTTTCGAGGAATGGATATCACACTTTGCAGAATTGACCACTGAAATATCAATTTCTATCTGAACTATCGAACTGAAATTCAACATGGGCATCTTCCTAAAGAACTATTGGATCAATTCGACCCAAATCTCGAAACTGTACACAGTTTTCGAATTGAGATGCTCATGTTGAATTTCAGTTCGATAGTTCAGATAGGAATTGAGATTTCAGTGGTCAATTCGGCGAAGTGTGATATCAATTCCTCGAAAACTTTTGTATCAATTCGAACCAAATCTGGAAACTGCACATAGTTTTCGGATTGAGATGCACATGTTGAATTTGAATTTCAGTTCGATAGTTCAGATAGGAATCGAGATTTCAGTGGTCTATTCGGCAAAGTGTGATATCAATTCCTCAAAAACTGTTGGACCAATTCGACCCAAATCTTGAAACAGCACATAGTTTTCGAATTGAGATGCACATGTTGAATTTCAGATCGATAGTTCTGATAGGAATGGAGATTTCAGTACTCGATTCGACAAAATATCATTTCAATTCCTGAGGAACTATTGGATCGATTCGAACCAAATCTTGAAACTGCACATAGTTTTCGAATTGAGATACACATGTTGAATTTCAGTGCGATAGTTCGGATGGGAATTGAGATATCACACTTTGCCGAATAGACCACTGAAATCTCAATTCCTATCTGCACTATCGAACTGAAATTCAACATGTGCATCTCAATCCGAAAACTACGTGCAGTTTCAAGATTTGGTTCGAATTGATCCAATAGTTCCTTAGGAATTGAAATGATATTTTGTCGAATCGACTACTGAAATCTTCATTCCTATTAGAACTATCGATCTGAAATTCAACATGTGCATCTCAATTCGAAAACTATGTGCAGTTTCAAGATTTGGTTCGAATTGATCCAACAGTTTTCGAGGAATTGATATCACACTTTGCCGAATTGACCACTGAAATCTCAATTCCTATCTGAACTATCGAACTGAAATTCAACATGTGCATCTCAATTCGAAAACTATGTGCAGTTTCAAGATTTGGTTCGAATCGATCCAATAGTTCCTAAGGAATTGAAATGATGTTTTGTCGAATCGACTACTGAAATCTCCAATCCTATCAGAACTATCGATCTGAAATTCAACATGTGCATCTCAATTCGAAAACTATGTGGAGTTTCAAGATTTGGTTCGAATTGATCTTACAGTTTTCGAGAAATTGATATCACACTTTGCCGAATCGACTACTGAAATCTCCATTCCTATTAGAACTATCGATCTGAAATTCAACATGTGCATCTCCATTCGAAAATTATGTGGAGTTTCACGATTTGGTTCGAATTGATCCAACAGTTTTCGAGGAATTGATATCACACTTCGCCGAATTGACCACTGAAATCTCAATTCCTATCTGAACTATCGAACTGAAATTCAACATGAGCATCTCAATTCGAAAACTGTGTGAAATTTCAAGATTTGGTTCGAATTGAACCAACAGTTTTCGAGGAATTGATATCACACTTTGCCGAATTGACCACTGAAATCTCAATTCCTATCTGCACTATCGAACTGAAATTGAACATGTGCATCTCAATTCGAAAACTATGTGAAGTTTCAAGATTTGTTTCGAATTGATCCAACAGTTTTCGGAGGAATTGATATCACACTTTGTTGAATTGACCACTGAAATCTCAATTCCTATCTGAACTGTCGAACTGAAATTCAACATGTGCATCTCGATTCGAAAACCATGCAGTTTCAAGATTTGGTTCGAATTGATCCAATAGTTCCTTAGGAATTGAAATAATATTTTGTCGAATCGACTACTGAAATCTCCATTCCTATCAGAACTATCAATCTGAAATTCAACATGTGCATCTCAATTCGAAAACTATGTGCAGTTTCAAGATTTGGGTCGAATTGGTCCAACAGTTTTTGAGGAATTGATATCACACTTTGCCGAATAGACCACTGAGATCTCAATTCCTATCTGAACTATCGAACTGAAATTCGACATATGCATCTCAATTCGAAAACTATGCGCAGTTTCAAGATTTGGTTCGAATTGATCCAATAGTTCCTTAGGAATTGAAATAATATTTTGTCGAATCGACTACTGAAATTTCCATTCCTATCAGAACTATCGACCTGAAATTCAACATGTGCATCTCAATTCGAAAACTATGTGCAGTTCCAAGATTTGTTTCGAAATGCTCCAACAGTTTTCGAGAAATTGATATCACATTTTGTTGAATTGACCACTGAAATCTCAATTCCTATCTGAACTGTCGAACTGAAATTCAACAAGTGCATCTCAATTCGAAAACCATGTGCAGTTTCAAGATTTGGTTCGAATTGATCCAATAGTTCCTTAGGAATAGAAATATTATTTTGTCGAATCGACTACTGAAATCTCCATTCCTATCAGAACTATCGATCTGAAATTCAACATGTGCATCTACATTCGAAAACTATGTGTAGTTTCAAGATTTGGGTCGAATTGGTCCAACAGTTTTTGAGGAATTGATATCACACTTTGCCGAATAGACCACTGAGATCTCAATTCCTATTTGAACTATCGAACTGAAATTCAACATGTGCATCTCAATTCGAAAATTATGTGCAGTTTCAAGATTTGGTTCGAATTGATCCAACAGTTTTCGAGGAATTGATATCACACTTCGCCGAATTGACCACTGAAATCTCAATTCCTATCTGAACTATCGAACTGAAATTCAACATGTGCATCTTCCTAAAGAACTATTGGATCAATTCGACCCAAATCTCGAAACTGTACACAGTTTTCGAATTGAGATGCTCATGTTGAATTTCAGTTCGATAGTTCAGATAGGAATTGAGATTTCAGTGGTCAATTCGGCGAAGTGTGATATCAATTCCTCGAAAACTGTTGGATCAATTCGAACCAAATCTCGAAACTGCACATAATTTTCGAATTGAGATGCACATGTTGAATTTCAGATCGATAGTTCTAATAGGAATGGAGATTTCAGTAGTCGATTCGGCAAAGTGTGATATCAATTCCTCAAAAACTGTTGGATCGATTCGAACCAAATCTTGAAACTGGACATAGTTTTCGAATTGAGATGCACATGTTGAATTTCAGTTCGCTAGTTCAGATAGGAATTGAGATTTCAGTGGTCAATTCGGCAAAGTGTGATATCAATTCCTCGAAAACTGTTGGATCAATTCGAACCAAATCTTGAAACTGCACATAGTTTTCGAATTGAGATGCACATGTTGAATTTCAGTTCGCTAGTTCAGATAGGAATTGAGATTTCAGTGGTCTATTCGGCAAAGTGTGATATCAATTCCTCGAAAACTGTTGGTTCAATTCGAACCAAATCTTGAAATTTCACACAGGTTTCGAATTGAGATACACATGTTTAATTTCAGTTCGATAGTTCAGATAGGAATTGAGATTTCAGTGATCAATTCGGCAAAGTGTGATATCAATTCCTCGAAAACTTTTGTATCAATTCGAACCAAATCTGGAAACTGCACATAGTTTTCGGATTGAGATGCACATGTTGAATTTGAATTTCAGTTCGATAGTTCAGATAGGAATCGAGATTTCAGTGGTCTATTCGGCAAAGTGTGATATCAATTCCTCAAAAACTGTTGGACCAATTCGACCCAAATCTTGAAACAGCACATAGTTTTCGAATTGAGATGCACATGTTGAATTTCAGATCGATAGTTCTGATAGGAATGGAGATTTCAGTACTCGATTCGACAAAATATCATTTCAATTCTTGAGGAACTATTGGATCGATTCGAACCAAATCTTGAAACTGCACATAGTTTTCGAATTGAGATGCACATGTTGAATTTCAGTGCGATAGTTCGGATGGGAATTGAGATATCACACTTTGCCGAATAGAACACTGGAATCTCAATTCCTATCTGCACTATCGAACTGAAATTCAACATGTGCATCTCAATCCGAAAACTACGTGCAGTTTCAAGATTTGGTTCGAATTGATCCAATAGTTCCTTAGGAATTGAAATGATATTTTGTCGAATCGACTACTGAAATCTTCATTCCTATTAGAACTATCGATCTGAAATTCAACATGTGCATCTCAATTCGAAAACTATGTGCAGTTTCAAGATTTGGTTCGAATTGATCCAACAGTTTTCGAGGAATTGATATCACACTTTGCCGAATTGACCACTGAAATCTCAATTCCTATCTGAACTATCGAACTGAAATTCAACATGTGCATCTCAATTCGAAAACTATGTGCAGTTTCAAGATTTGGTTCGAATCGATCCAATAGTTCCTAAGGAATTGAAATGATGTTTTGTCGAATCGACTACTGAAATATCCATTCCTATCAGAACTATCGATCTGAAATTCAACATGTGCATCTCAATTCGAAAACTATGTGCAGTTTCAAGATTTGGGTCGAATTGGTCCAACAGTTTTTGAGGAATTGATATCACACTTTGCCGAATCGACTTCTGAAATCTCCATTCCTATTAGAACTATCGATCTGAAATTCAACATGTGCATCTCAATTCGAAAATTATGTGGAGTTTCAAGATTTGGTTCGAATTGATCCAACAGTTTTCGAGGAATTGATATCACACTTCGCCGAATTGACCACAGAAAACTCAATTCCTATCTGAACTATCGAACTGAAATTCAACATGAGCATCTCAATTCGAAAACTGTGTGAAATTTCAAGATTTGGTTCGAATTGAACCAACAGTTTTCGAGGAATTGATATCACACTTTGCCGAATTGACCACTGAAATCTCAATTCCTATCTGCACTATCGAACTGAAATTGAACATGTGCATCTCAATTCGAAAACTATGTGAAGTTTCAAGATTTGTTTCGAATTGATCCAACAGTTTTCGAGGAATTGATATCACACTTTGTTGAATTGACCACTGAAATCTCAATTCCTACCTGAACTGTCGAACTGAAATTCAACATGTGCATCTCAATTCGAAAACCATGTGCAGTTTCAAGATTTGGTTCGAATTGATCCAATAGTTCCTTAGGAATTGAAATAATATTTTGTCGAATCGACTACTGAAATCTCGATTCCTATCAGAACTATCAATCTGAAATTCAACATGTGCATCTCAATTCGAAAACTATGTGCAGTTTCAAGATTTGGGTCGAATTGGTCCAACAGTTTTTGAGGAATTGATATCACACTTTGCCGAATAGACCACTGAGATCTCAATTCCTATCTGAACTATCGAACTGAAATTCGACATATGCATCTCAATTCGAAAACTATGCGCAGTTTCAAGATTTGGGTCGAATTGATCCAACAGTTCCCTGGGAATTGAAATGATATTTTGTCGAATCGACCACTGAAATATCAATTCCTATCTGCACTATCGAACTGAAATTGAACATGTGCATCTCAATTCGAAAACTGTGTACAGTTTCGAGATTTGGGTCGAATTGATCCAATAGTTCTTTAGGAAGATGCCCATGTTGAATTTCAGTTCGATAGTTCAGATAGAAATTGATATTTCAGTGGTCAATTCTGCAAAGTGTGATATCCATTCCTCGAAAACTGTTGGATCAATTCGAACCAAATCTTGAAACTGCACATAGTTTCCGAATTGAGATGCACATGTTGAATTTCAGTTCGATAGTTCAGATAGGAATTGAGATTTCAGTGGTCAATTTGGCGAAGTGTGATATCAATTCCTCGAAAACTGTTGGATCAATTCGAACCAAATCTTGAAACTGCACATGGTTTTCGAATGTAGATGCACATGTTGAATTTCAGATCGATAGTTCTGATAGGAATGGAGATTTCAGTAGTCGATTCGACAAAATATTATTTCAATTCCTAAGGAACTATTGGATCAATTCGAACCAAATCTTGAAACTGCACATGGTTTTCGAATTGAGATGCACATGTTGAATTTCAGTTCGACAGTTCAGATAGGAATTGAGATTTCAGTGGTCAATTCAACAAAATGTGATATCAATTTCTCGAAAACTGTTGGAGCAATTCGAAACAAATCTTGGAACTGCACATAGTTTTCGAATTGAGATGCACATGTTGAATTTCAGATCGATAGTTCTGATAGGAATGGAAATTTCAGTAGTCGATTCGACAAAATATTATTTCAATTCCTAAGGAACTATTGGATCAATTCGAACCAAATCTTGAAACTGCGCATAGTTTTCGAATTGAGATGCATATGTCGAATTTCAGTTCGATAGTTCAGATAGGAATTGAGATCTCAGTGGTCTATTCGGCAAAGTGTGATATCAATTCCTCAAAAACTGTTGGACCAATTCGACCCAAATCTTGAAACTGCACATAGTTTTCGAATTGAGATGCACATGTTGAATTTCAGATTGATAGTTCTGATAGGAATGGAGATTTCAGTAGTCGATTCGACAAAATATTATTTCAATTCCTAAGGAACTATTGGATCAATTCGAACCAAATCTTGAAACTGCATGGTTTTCGAATCGAGATGCACATGTTGAATTTCAGTTCGACAGTTCAGATAGGAATTGAGATTTCAGTGGTCAATTCAACAAAGTGTGATATCAATTCCTCCGAAAACTGTTGGATCAATTCGAAACAAATCTTGAAACTTCACATAGTTTTCGAATTGAGATGCACATGTTCAATTTCAGTTCGATAGTGCAGATAGGAATTGAGATTTCAGTGGTCAATTCGGCAAAGTGTGATATCAATTCCTCGAAAACTGTTGGTTCAATTCGAACCAAATCTTGAAATTTCACACAGTTTTCGAATTGAGATGCTCATGTTGAATTTCAGTTCGATAGTTCAGATAGGAATTGAGATTTCAGTGGTCAATTCGGCGAAGTGTGATATCAATTCCTCGAAAACTGTTGGATCAATTCGAACCAAATCTTGAAACTTGACATAATTTTCGAATGGAGATGCACATGTTGAATTTCAGATCGATAGTTCTAATAGGAATGGAGATTTCAGTGGTCAATTCAGCAAAGTGTGATATCAATTCCTCGAAAACTGTTGGATCAATTCGAACCAAATCTTGAAACTGCACATAGTTTTCGGATTGAGATGCACATGTTGAATTTCAGTTCGATAGTTCTGATAGGAATTCAGATTTCAGTGGTAGATTCGACAAAATATCATTTCAATTCCCAAGGAATTGTTGGATCAATTCGACCCAAATCTCAAAACTGTACACAGTTTTCGAATTGAGATGGACATGTTGAATTTCAGTTCGATAGTTCAGATAGGAATTGAGATTCGACAAAATATAATTTCAATTCCTTAGGATCAATTCGACGAAAACTGTTGGTTCAATTCCAACCAAATCTTGAAATTTCACACAGTTTTCGTATTGAGATGCAGATGTTGAATTTCAGTTTATAGTTTAGATAGGAATTGAGATTTCAGTGGTCAATTCGGCAAAGTGTGATATCAATTCCTCGAAAACTGTTGATTCAATTCGAACCAAATCTTGAAACTGCACAAAGTTTTTGAAATGAGATGCATAGGTTGAATTTCAGTTCGATAGTTCTGATAGGAATGGAGATTTCAGTACTCGATTCGTCAAAATATCATTTCAATTCCTAAGGAACTATTGGATCAATTCGAAACAAATCTTGAAACTGCACATAGTTTTCGGATTGAGATGCACATGTTGAATTTCGGTTCGATAGTTCAGATAGGAATTGAGATTTCAGTGGTCAATTTGGCAAAGTGTGATGTCAATTCCTTGAAAACTGTTCGATCAATTCGAACCAAATCTTGAAACTGCACATAGTTTTCGGATTGAGATGCATATGTTGAATTTCAGTTCGACAGTTCTGATAGGAATTGAGATTTTAGTGGTCTATTCGGCAAAGTGTGATATCAATTCCTCAAAAACTGTTGGACCAATTCGACCCAAATCTTGAAACTGCACATAGTTTTCGAATTGAGATGCACATGTTGAATTTCAGATCGGTAGTTCTGATAGGAATGGAGATTTCAGTAGTCGATTAGACAAAATATCATTTCAATTCCTAAGGAACTATTGGATCAATTCGACACAAATCTTGAAACTACACATAGTTTTCGGATTGAGATGCACATGTTGAATTTCAGTTCGATAGTTCAGATAGGAATTGAGATTTCAGTGGTAAATTCGGCAAAGTGTGATGTCAATTCCTTGAAAACTGTTCGATCAATTCGAACCAAATCTTGAAACTGCACATAGTTTTCGAAATGAGATGCATATGTTGAATTTCAGTTCGATAGTTCAGATAGGAATTGAGATTTCAGTGGTCAATTCGGCAAAGTGTGATATCAATTCCTCGAAAACTGTTGGATCAATTCGAACCAAATCTTGAAACTGCACATAGTTTTCGGATTGAGATGCACATGTTGAATTTCAGTTCGATAGTTCTGATAGGAATTGAGATTTTAGTGATCGATTCGACAAAATATCATTTAAATTCCCAAGGAACTGTTGGATCAATTCGACCCAAATCTCGAAACTGTACATAGTTTTCGAAATGAGATGCACATGTTGAATTTCAGATCGATAGTTCTAATAGGAATTGAGATTTCAGTGGTCAATTCGGCAAAGTGTGATATCAATTCCTCGAAAACTGTTGGATCAATTCGAACCAAATCTTGAAACTGCACATAGTTTTCGGATTGAGATGCACATGTTGAATTTCAGTTCGATAGTTTCGATAGGAATTGAGATTTTAGTGGTCGATTCGACAAAATATCATTTAAATTCCCAAGGAACTGTTGGATCAATTCGACCCAAATCTCGAAACTGTACACAGTTTTCGAATTGAGATGCACATGTTGAATTTCAGTTCGATAGTTTAGATAGGAATTGGGATATCATTGGTCAATTCAGCAAAGTTTAATATAAATTTCTCGAAAACTGTTGGATCAATTCGAACCAAATCTTGAAATTTCACATAGTTTTCGAATTGATATCACACTTTGCCGAATTGACCACTGAAATCTCAATTCCTATCTGCACTATCGAACTGAAATTCAACATGTGCATCTCAATTCGAAAACTATGTGAAGTTTCAAGATTTGGTTCGAATTGATCCAACAGTTTTCGAGGAATTGATATCACACTTTGCCGAATTGACCACTGATATCTCAATTCCTATCTGCACTATCGAACTGAAATTCAACATGTGCATCTCAAATCAAAAACTGTGTACAGTTTCAAGATTTGGTTCGAATTGATCCAACAGTTTTCGAGGAATTGATATCACACTTTGCCGAATTGACCACTGAAATCTCAATTCCTATCTGCACTATCGAACTGAAATTCAACATGTGCATCTCAATTCGAAAACTATGTGCAGTTTCAAGATTTGGTTCGAATTGATCCAACAGTTTTCGATGAATTGATATCACACATTGCCGAATTGACCACTGAAATCTCAATTCCTATCTGAACTATCGAACTGAAATTCAACATGTGTATCTCAATCCGAAAACTATGTGCAGTTTCAAAATTTGGTTCGAATTGATTCAATAGTTCCTTAGGAACTGAAATGATATTTTGTCGAATCGACTACTGAAATCTCCATTCCTATTAGAACTATCGATCTGAAATTCAACATGTGCATCTCAATTCGAAAATTATGTGCAGTTTCAAGATTTGGTTCGAATTGATCCAAAAGCTTTTGAGGAATTGATATCATACTTTGCCGAATAGGCCACTGAAATCTCAATTCCTATCTGAACTATCGAACTGAAATTCAACATGTGCATCTCAATCCGAAAACTATGTGCAGTTTCAAGATTTGGTTCGAATTGATCGAACAGTTTTTGAGGAATTGATATCACACTTTGCCGAATAGACCACTGAAATCTCAATTCCTATCTGAACTATCGAACTGAAATTCGACATGTGCATCTCAATCCGAAAACTATGTGCAGTTTCAAGATTTGGTTCGAATTGATCCAACAGTTTTTGAGGAATTGATATCACACTTTGCCGAATTGACCACTGAAATCTCAATTCCTATCTGAACTATCGAAATGAAATTCAACATGTGCATCTCAATTTGAAAACTATGTGCAGTTTCAAGATTTGGTTCGAATCGATCCAATAGTACCTTAGGAATTGAAATGATATTTTGCCGAATCGACTACTGAAATCTTCATTCCTATCAGAACTATCGAACTGAAATTCAACAAGTGCATCTCAATCCGAAAACAATGTAAAGTTTCAAGATTTGGTTCGAATAGATCCAACAGTTTTCGAGGATTTGATATGACACTTTGCCGAATTGACCACTGAAATCACAATTCCTATCTGAACTATTGAACTAAAATTCAACATGTGCATCTCAAATCAAAAACTGTGTACAGTTTCGGGATTTGAGTCGAATTGATCAAATAGTTCCTTAGGAATTGAAATTATATTTTGTCGATTCGACCACTGAAATCTCAATTCCTATCTGAACTATCGAACTGAAATTCAACATGTGCATCTCAATTCGAAAACTGTGTACAGTTTCGAGGTTTGGGTCGTATTGATCCAATAGTTCCTTAGGAATTCAAATGATACTATGTTGAATCGTCCACTGAAATCTCGATACCTATCAGAACTATCGAACTTAAATTCAACATGTGCATCTCAATTCGAAAACTATGTGCAGTTTCAAGATTTGGTTCGAATTGATTCAACAGTTTTTAGGAATTGATATCATACTTTGCCGAATCAAAACTCCATTCCTATCTGAACTATCGATCTGAAATTCAACATGTGCATCTCAATTCGAAAATTATGTGCAGTTTCAAGATTTGGTTCGAATTGATCCAACAGCTTTTGAGGAATTGATATCATACTTTGCCGAATAGACCACTGAAATCTCAATTCCTATCTGAACTATCGAACTGAAATTCAACATATGCATCTCATTTCGAAAACTATGTGCAGTTTCAAGATTTGATTCGAATTGATCCAACAGTTTTCAAGGAATTGATATCACACTTTGCCGAATTGATCACTGAAATCTCAATTCCTATCTGAACTATCGAACTGAAATTCAACATGTGCATCTCAATCCGAAAACTATGTGCAGTTTCAAGATTTGGTTCGAATTGATTTAATATTTCCTCAGGAATTGATATGATATTTTGTCGAATCGACTACTGAAATCTCCATTCCTATTAGAACTATCGAACTGAAATTCAACATGTGCATCTCAATTCGAAAACTATGTGCAGTTTCAAGATTTGGTTCAAATCGATCCAATAGTACCTTAGGAATTGAAATGATATTTTGCCGAATCGACTACTGAAATCTTCATTCCTATCAGAACTATCGAACTGAAATTCAACATGTGCATCTCAATCCGAAAACAATGTAAAGTTTCAAGATTTGGTTCGAATTGCTCCAACAGTTTTCGAGGAATTGATATGACACTTTGCCGAATTGACCACTGAAATCTCAATTCCTATCTGAACTATCGAACTGAAATTCAACATGTGCATCTCAATTCGAAAACTATGTGCAGTTTCAAGATTTGGTTCGAATCGATCCAATAGTACCTCAGGAATTGAAATGATATTTTGCCGAATCGACTACTGAAATCTTCATTCCTATCAGAACTGTCGAACTGAAATTCAACATGTGCATCTCAATCCGAAAACAATGTAAAGTTTCAAGATTTGGTTCGAATTGATCCAACAGTTTTCGAGGATTTGATATGACACTTTGCCGAATTGACCACTGAAATCACAATTCCTATCTGAACTATCGAACTGAAATTCAACATGTACATCTCAAATCAAGAACTGTGTACAGTTTCAAGATTTGGTTCGAATTGATTCAATAGTTCCTTAGCAAGCTTAGCAAGCTTCCAGTAACCCTAGCAAGAATATGTGGAAAATAATAAATAGTAAGAGGCGGTCAGAGGTGGTTTCGTCTATACCCTTGAGCTCACAGGAGTTGAACTCCTACTTTGTTTCATTGCCACATGAACTGGTGAATAATTTGCCGAATATTGATATTTCAGGGCCTGGGATATCCGTGGAAGCAAATTATCGGCGTGCAGGTGATTTTCAATTTCATGAAGTATCATTTAACAATACAAGGGATATAATAAATTCGCTGAAGGGGAGTAAATCCAGGGACTACTACGGTCTGTCAATAACACTTTTGAAAAGAAATATAAATCATATAGTGGGGCCTCTCACTAAGATAATAAACCGCTGCATTAAGGAGGGGGTTTTCCCAGATTGTCTGAAGGTGGCGAAGGTAATCCCAATACACAAAAAGGGAGATAAGAATGATAAAAAAAACTATAGACCGATTTCCTTACTCCCTATATTCTCAAAGGTCTTCGAGAGGATCATCTGCGTGCAGATAATGAACTATTTTGAGAAAGAAAATTTGTTTCACAGGAACCAATACGGATATAGAAGAGGGTCAAGTACATGTGATGCTGTAATGCGGTTTGTTGAGTACACGCTGGATTGTTTTGAGAGGGGTTCGCTTTCACTATCAATATTTTTAGACCTGAGCCGAGCTTTCGACTGCGTACCGCCGCAGGCTCTTGTTGACAAGCTTTCGAAATACGGTTTTGACGAGGTTGGTCTCGGACTCATTCGGTCCTATTTCTTCAACAGAACACAGAGGGTTTTCTGCAACAATACTTGGTCCACAGAGGGTCAATTAAGTCTTGGGGTGCCACAGGGTTCTATATTAGGACCCCTACTATTCATAATCTTTATGAACGATTTTTCTTTTTTCATGGCGGCCTACGAACATCTCTTATGGGCGGATGACTCGGGAATAACTGTGGAGCATAAGGAGATGCGAGGAGCTGAGCAGCTGGCGTGTGCAGCAGAATTAAGGGCTAAGGAGTGGTTCGCACTGAACAAGCTTGTTTGTAATGAAGAGAAGACTGACACCATGTTGTTCAACTTAAGAGGACTTAAAGATCATAATGCCAATGAGTCGATAAAGTTTCTGGGAGTTCATCTGGACTCTGGTCTCACATGGATTCCTCATGGCAATGAAACAGCGTCAAAGGTGACCAAGAATATCTTTCTACTACGTAACTTAGCTAACATTGTATCCAAGAAGGTTGTTAAGGTTGCCTATCACAGCCTCATCGAATCACACCTGCGATATTGTGTACTCATCTGGGGTAACTGTTCCAGTAGGGAGAAAATTTTCAGACTGCAGAGAAGAGCGGTTAGAATAGTGGCTGGTCTGGGATATAAGGATGATTGCTTGAGCGCTTTCAAAGAACTAAAGATTCTCACTTTTCCATCTATATACATTCATGAATGCCTTGTCTATGCATATAATAATATCAGGGACCTCCCCAAATATGGGGACACCCATGATTATCACACACGATACAGAAATAATATAAAATCCAAGTATATGCGACTTGAAAAATCGAAGAATGGTCCCAATTTCATCTCTCATAAACTTTTCAGTAAGTTACCTGTGGAGGTTAAGAGGCTCAATCCTAAAGAATTCAACAAAAGAATCAATGAAATATTGACGACAAATGCATTTTGGAGTGTGCAGGAGTTCTTGTCCAGTGACCTGACATCTTTTGAAATAAATTATTGAATATTTACTATATTCCTTATTTTTGATTGGAATGGTATATTGTGTCCTCCCAAATTTGTAGTGTCCAGGTGTTTTTTTATTCTTGTTAAATGTTTTTTATATAATTTTTGACTGTGATATGAGATGGTTAAATCATCCTATTCCTATTTTGAAATATGACTTGTGCAATACAGTGTATTTTGTAAAGTAGCACCAATAAATTATCTTATCTTATCTTATCTTATCTTGCTCATTTTTGACCCAAAAAATCGAGATTTTCGATATTTGGTTTTTGAGCTGGAATGGAAGGCTAATCAATGCTGATTACGAAACCGGAAATCCCAATTGGATCAGACGAATATAACAAGAGATATTGCAGATTGAAATTTTCAACTGTTGAAAAATGACATTTCCTAAATGAAAATCTGATCGGTGAGAGATAGGCTTTCCAGAATGCTCGCAATGGATTCAGCTTATTTGAAGACCTAAATTTTCATGATAAACTTTCAAATATCTGACTTTGTTTAAAAAAAAATTCGAATTTATTGATTTTCGATTTTCAATTTTCCAGTTCACTTTGAACTGCTCTCTGGAGTGCAATTCTCTATAGAATCATCAACTGTTAGGTTTGGTTGAATCAAAAAAGTAAGTACCATACACTGCATATCCTAAGACAGTAGTAGGACACCCTGATTTTTATGCAGAGGAGCAAATAGGTCATTTTAGGGGGGTCTCCCTTGCTCATTTTTGACCCAAAAAATCGAGATTTTCGATATTTAGTTTTTGAGCTGGAATGGAAGGCTAATCAATGCTGATTACGAAACCGGAAATCCCAATTGGATCAGATGAATATAACAAGAGATATTGCAGATTGAAATTTGCAACTTTTGAAAAATGACATTTTCAAAATGAAAATCTGAACGGTGGGAGATAGGCTTTCGAGAATGCTCGCAAAAGATTCAGCGTATTCGAAAACCTTCATTTTCATACCAAACCTGCAAATATCTGACTTCGTTTAAGAAAAAATCGAATTTATTGATTTTCGATTTTCAATTTTCCAGTTCACTTTGAACTGCTCTCTGGAGTGCAATTCTCTATTGAATCATCACCTGTTGGGTTTGGTTGAATCAAAAAAGTAAGTATTATACACTCCATATCCTAAAACAGTAGTAGGACACCCTGATTTGTATGCAGACGAGCAAATAGGTCATTTTAGGGGGGTCTAAGCCCTTGCTCATTTTTGACCCAGAAAATCGAGATTTTCGATATTTAGTTGTTGAGCTGGAATCAAAGCCTGATCAATGCTGATAACGAAACCGGAAATCCCAATTGGATCAGACGAATATAACAAGAGATATTGCAGATTGAAATTTGCAACTTTTGAAAAATGCCATTTTCAAGATGAAAATCTGAACGGAGAGGGATAGGCTTTCAGGAATACTTGCTATAGATTCAGCATATTCGGAAACCTATATTTTCATGATGAACTTTCAAATGTCCGACGTTGTTCAAAAAATAATCGAATTTATTGTTTTTCCATTTTTCATTTTCCAGTTCAATTTGAACTGCTCTCTGGAGTGCAATTCTCTATTGAATCATCAACTGTTTAGTTTGATGGAATCAACAAAGTAAGTATTATACACTCCATATCCTAAGACAGTAGTTGAACTTCCTGATTTTCAGGCAGAAGAGCAAATAGGTCATTTTAGGGGGGTCTAACCCCTTGCTCATTTTTGACCCAAAAAATCGAGATTTTCGATTTTTAGTTTTTGCGCTGGAACGGAAGCCTCATAAACGCTGATTACGAAACCGGAAATCCCAATTGGATCAGACGAATATAACAAGAGATATTGCAGATTGAAATTTGCAACTTTTGAAAAATGCCATTTTCAAGATGAAAATCTGAACGGAGAGAGATAGGCTTTCAGGAATACTTGCTATAGATTCAGCATATTCGGAAACCTATATTTTCATGATGAACTTTCAAATATCCGACGTTGTTCAAAGAAAAATCGAATTTATTGTTTTTCCATTTTTCATTTTCCAGTTCAATTTGAACTGCTCTCTGGAGTGCAATTCTCTATTGAATCATCAACTGTTTAGTTTGGTGGAATCAACAAAGTAAGTATTATACACTCCATATCCTAAGACAGTAGTTGAACTTACTGATTTTCAGGCAGAAAAGCAAATAGGTCATTTTAGGGGGGTCTAACCCCTTGCTCATTTTTGACCCAAAAAAATCGAGATTTTCGATTTTTAGTTTTTGCGCTGGAACGGAAGCCTCATCAACGCTGATTACGAAACCGGAAATCCCAATTGGATCAGATGAATATAACAAGAGATATTGCAGATTGAAATTTGCAACTTTTGAAAAATGACATTTCCAAAATGAAAATCTGATCGGTGGGATGAAGGCTTTCGGGAATGCTCGCAATAGATTCGGCGTATTTGAAAACCTTTATTTTCATACCAAACCTTCAAATATCTGGCTTCGTTTAAAAAAAAAATCGAATTTATTGTTTTTCCATTTTCAATTTTCCAGTTCACTTTGAACTGCTCTCTGGAGTGCAATTCTCTATATAGAATCATCAACTTTTAGGTTTGGTTGAATCAACAAAGTAAGTATTATACACTCCATATCCAAAGACAGTAGTAGGACACTCTGATTTTTATGCAAAGGGGTCATTTTAGGGGGGTCTAACCCCTTGCTCATTTTTGACCCAAAAAATCGAGATTTTCGATATTTAGTTTTTGAGCTGGAATGGAAGCCTTATCAATGCTGATTACGAAACCGGAAATCCCAATTGGATCAGACGAATATACAAGAGATATTGCAGATTGAAATTTTCAACTGTTGAAAAATGACATTTCCAAAATGAAAATCTGATCGGTGAGAGATAGGCTTTCCAGAATGCTCGCAATGGATTCAGCTGATTTGAAAACCTATATTTTCATGATAAACTTTCAAATATCTGACTTTGTTTAAAAAAAAATCTCGAATTTATTTTTTTTTCAATTTTTCATTTTCCAGTTCACTTTGGAGTGCTCTCTAGAGTGCAATTCTCTATTGAATCATCAACTGTTAGGTTCGGTTGAATCGAAAAAGTGAGTTTCATACACTCCATATCCTAAGACAGTAGTAGGACACCCTGATTTTTATGCAAAGGGGTCATTTTAGGGGGGTCTAACCCCCCTCTCGCAATGGCTCCGCCACGTACGAATAACGGTGTGGAAATTTATTGCAAGAAATGTGTAAAAGAAGTGAAAACTTACATAACGTGCTTTAGATGCAGTAGTTCATATCATTTTAGTTGTGTACTGAAAGTTTGTGGTATTTTTGTGGACCAAAAAGGAAGATTGCTCTGCTGCGATGATATAACCTCAAAACTGAAACAAGCAGAGTTGGAAGTTGAGAAGCTGAGAACACGTCTTAGTGGTCTGAATGAACTGTGTTTCGAAAATTCCGTTTCCCAACTCCATAGTTTGACTGTGGAGGATGAAATGTTTGGAGCAGATAACGCCCATGAAGTCCCAAAGAATGGCGATACTGTTGAAGAAAAGAATGTAGATCTGGAGGTGGAATACTTGAACAGGATCATTGGGGGTAAAGACAGGTTGATTGATGAACTTGATGATAAAATAAAAATATTGAAAAATTATATTAGTATCTTGGAGAAATTCGGAGACGGTACATCAGCATCAAAGAAGCCATCTGTCGGTTTTTCAACTGGCTCCTTGCAACCAGTGAAGAAATCATTATTGCCGACATCTGAAAACACAAATTCTGCGGAAAAGGAAAATGAACGTCCGGTGAAAATGGTGAATCCGAAGTCTACTGTTGGCGAGGATAATTGTGAAGTCTTCGTCTCATCTTTGGAAGTTAGTACTAACAAGGATGAAACAAACATGGAGTTTGGTAGCTCAAATGAATCAATGTCAACAACCGATAGAAATTTGTACATCAAACAAACGTCAGAGAATGTCGCAGATAAGAATCCACAACTCAAAACAAACAAGGCATCTGTCAGGCCAGTCAAACAAAAGGGGAAATATAATATTAAATGGTCAATCATGGGGAAAGCGACTGATAGCTCCATAAAAGCTATACCTAAGACTATATCCCTGTTCGTTTCAAGAATTAATACACAAACAACATCATCTGAATTCACTAACATGGTGAAACAGAATTTTACGGAGGCTGTATGCACCGAATTGAATTCCAAACATCCTGAGTGTTATCGTTCCTACAAAGTCTCTATTAATGAAGAAAATCTGGAAAGAGCGAAATCATGTGATCTCTGGCCGAAAGATGCATATGTGTTGATGTTTTTCCACAGGAAAGTTGTACAAAAGGGCCGCACATGAACGACAACAAAGCTGGAGATAATAAATGCACCTTCCGAGTGATACATTTGAATATTCAGGGATTGACTTCCCACAAGGTGAATGAATGGGACTTGTTTCTCATGGAAAACAAAATGCATGATGCTATCTGTGTGACGGAGCATTGGTTCTCGCCGGAGATAGCTGACTCTTGCTCCTCAGGTGGATGGCACGTAGCTTCCATTTTCTCCAGAACGAAAAAATCGCGTGGTGGTTCCATGATTTTGAGTAGAAACCATGACTACGAAGTACTGGGGAATATTGTGAGTTTGTCAGTGGAATTTGACTGTGAAATAGCTGCAATAAAAACACAGAAATTAACCCTAATATCAATTTATCGCTCAACTAATGGTGATTTCGGGAATTTTTTGGAAATACTTGAAAATGTTTTGAACTTGGTGGATATTCATGATGATCTTGCTATTGCAGGTGATTTTAATGTGTTTTTCAGCATGTATGGGAATGATACACTGGATAGGAATGCTGTAGCACTGGTGGAGGTTCTTGAGTCTTATGGCCTAAAACAGACTATTTTTGAGCCCACAAGAATGGATAAATTATAGATGTGTAAGGAACACAGAATTGTGCAGTTTTTTCCCCAAAATTCTGAGAGTGAATTTTTCGGACCATGATGCACAGCGCATTAGTATCCCAATGCATTCAGCACCCACCACTTCCATCACTAATAGCAGGTGCAGACCATTGACACAGGTAGGCTATTGTAGGATGCATAACTTGTTGAGTGAACAAGATTGGACTTTTATAGATGATATGTCTTTGTCACCAGGAGATTGTTTTGAAAGTTTTCATAGGTGTTTCATAGAAATATACCAAGAATCTTTCCCAGAGGTTGTTATAAAAGCTAGAACTTGCGACTCGGGAGTAAAATGGTTCTCTGCTGAATTGCGTGAGATGAGGGAGAAGGTGAGACTTTACAATGATCTGTATAATCATTTCAAAAATTATGACATGAAAGTATTGAGGAACAGAGCACGTGGCGAGTACAGGGCAGCACTGCGCAGAGCACGTAGGACAGCTAATGACAATTTCATCTTGAATTCCAGTAACCCTAGCAAGAATATGTGGAAAATAATAAATAGTAAGAGGCGGTCAGAGGTGGTTTCGTCTATACCCTTGAGCTCACAGGAGTTGAACTCCTACTTTGTTTCATTGCCACATGAACTAGTGAATAATTTGCCGAATATTGATATTTCAGGGCCTGGGATATCCGTGGAAGCAAATTATCGGCGTGCAGGTGATTTTCGATTTCATGAAGTATCATTTAACAATACAAAGGATATAATAAATTCGCTGAAGGGGAGTAAATCCAGGGACTACTACGGTCTGTCAATAACACTTTTGAAAAGAAATATAAATCATATTGTGGGGCCTCTCACTAAGATAATAAACCGCTGCATTAAGGAGGGGGTTTTCCCAGATTGTCTGAAGGTGGCGAAGGTAATCCCAATACACAAAAAGGGAGATAAGAATGATAAAAAAAACTATAGACCGATTTCCTTACTCCCTATATTCTCAAAGGTCTTCGAGAGGATCATCTGCGTGCAGATAATGAACTATTTTGAGAAAGAAAATTTGTTTCACAGGAACCAATACGGATATAGAAGAGGGTCAAGTACATGTGATGCTGTAATGCGGTTTGTTGAGTACACGCTGGATTGTTTTGAGAGGGGTTCGCTTTCACTATCAATATTTTTAGACCTGAGCCGAGCTTTCGACTGCGTACCGCCGCAGGCTCTTGTTGACAAGCTTTCGAAATACGGTTTTGACGAGGTTGGTCTCGCACTCATTCGGTCCTATTTCTTCAACAGAACACAGAGGGTTTTCTGCAACAATACTTGGTCCACAGAGGGTCAATTAAGTCTTGGGGTGCCACAGGGTTCTATATTAGGACCCCTACTATTCATAATCTTTATGAACGATTTTTCTTTTTTCATGGCGGCCTACGAACATCTCTTATGGGCGGATGACTCGGGAATAACTGTGGAGCATAAGGAGATGCGAGGAGCTGAGCAGCTGGCGTGTGCAGCAGAATTAAGGGATAAGGAGTGGTTCGCACTGAACAAGCTTGTTTGTAATGAAGAGAAGACTGACACCATGTTGTTCAACTTAAGAGGACTTAAAGATCATAATGCCAATGAGTCGATAAAGTTTCTGGGAGTTCATCTGGACTCTGGTCTCACATGGATTCCTCATGGCAATGAAACAGCGTCAAAGGTGACCAAGAATATCTTTCTACTACGTAACTTAGCTAACATTGTATCCAAGAAGGTTGTTAAGGTTGCCTATCACAGCCTCATCGAATCACACCTGCGATATTGTGTACTCATCTGGGGTAACTGTTCCAGTAGGGAGAAAATTTTCAGACTGCAGAGAAGAGCGGTTAGAATAGTGGCTGGTCTGGGATATAGGGATGATTGCTTGAGCGCTTTCAAAGAACTAAAGATTCTCACTTTTCCATCTATATACATTCATGAATGCCTTGTCTATGCATATAATAATATCAGGGATCTCCCCAAATATGGGGACACCCATGATTATCACACACGATACAGAAATAATATAAAATCCAAGTATATGCGACTTGAAAAATCGAAGAATGGTCCCAATTTCATCTCTCATAAACTTTTCAGTAAGTTACCTGTGGAGGTTAAGAGGCTCAATCCTAAAGAATTCAACAAAAGAATCAATGAAATATTGACGACAAATGCATTTTGGAGTGTGCAGGAGTTCTTGTCCAGTGACCTGACATCTTTTGAAATAAATTATTGAATATTTACTATATTCCTTATTTTTGATTGGAATGGTATATTGTGTCCTCCCAAATTTGTAGTGTCCAGGTGTTTTTTTATTCTTGTTAAATGTTTTTTATATAATTTTTCACTGTGATATGAGATGGTTAAATCATCCTATTCCTATTTTGAAATATGACTTGTGCAATACAGTGTATTTTGTAAAGTAGCACCAATAAATTATCTTATCTTATCTTATCTTATCTTGCTCATTTTTGACCCAAAAAATCGAGATTATCGATATTTAGTTTTTGAGCTGGAATGGAAGCCTTATCAATGCTGATTAAGAAACCGGAAATCCCAATTGGATCAGACGAATATACAAGAGATATTGCAGATTGAAATTTTCAACTGTTGAAAAATGACATTTCCAAAATGAAAATCTGATCGGTGAGAGATAGGCTTTCCAGAATGCTCGCAATGGATTCAGCTTATTTGAAGACCTATATTTTCATGATAAACTTTCAAATATCTGACTTTGTTTAAAAAAAAATTCGAATTTATTGATTTTCGATTTTCAATTTTCCAGTTCACTTTGAACTGCTCTCTGGAGTGCAATTCTCTATAGAATCATCAACTGTTAGGTTTGGTTGAATCAAAAAAGTAAGTACCATACACTGCATATCCTAAGACAGTAGTAGGACACCCTGATTTTTATGCAGAGGAGCAAATAGGTCATTTTAGGGGGGTCTCCCTTGCTCATTTTTGACCCAAAAAATCGAGATTTTCGATATTTGGTTTTTGAGCTGGAATGGAAGGCTAATCAATGCTGATTACGAAACCGGAAATCCCAATTGGATCAGACGAATATAACAAGAGATATTGCAGATTGAAATTTGCAACTTTTGAAAAATGACATTTTCAAAATGAAAATCTGAACGGTGGGAGATAGGCTTTCGGGAATGCTCGCAAAAGATTCAGCGTATTCGAAAACCTTTATTTTCATACCAAACCTGCAAATATCTGACTTCGTTTAAGAAAAAATCGAATTTATTGATTTTCGATTTTCAATTTTCCAGTTCACTTTGGACTGCTCTCTGGAGTGCAATTCTCTATAGAATCATCAACTGTTAGGTTTAGTTGAATCAAAAAAGTAAGTATTATACACTCCATATCCTAAAACAGTAGTAGGACACCCTGATTTGTATGCAGAGGAGCAAATAGGTCATTTTAGGGGGGTCTAAGCCCTTGCTCATTTTTGACCCAAAAAATCGAGATTTTCGATATTAAGTTTTTGAGCTGGAATGGAAGCCTGATCAATGCTGATTACGAAACCGGAAATCCCAATTGGATCAGACGAATATAACAAGAGATATTGCAGATTGAAATTTGCAACTTTTGAAAAATGACTTTTCCAAAATGAAAATCTGAACGGTGGGAGATAGGCTTCCGGGAATGCTCGCAATAGATTCAGCGTATTTGAAAACCTTCATTTTCATACCAAGCCTTCAAATATCTCACTTTGTTAAAAAAAAAATCGAATTTATTTTTTTTCCGTTTTTCATTTTCCAGTCCACTTTGAACTGCTCTCTGGAGTGCAATTCTCTATTGAATAATCAACTGTTAGGTTTGGTTGAATCAAAAAAGTAAGTACTATACACTCCATATCCTAAGACAGTAGTAGGACACCCTGATTTTTATGCAGAGGAGCAAATAGGTCATTTAAGGGGGGTCTAAGCCCTTGCTCATTTTTGACCCAAAAAATCGAGATTTTCGATATTTAGTTTTCGAGCTGGAATGGAAGCCTTATCAATGCTGAATAGGAAACCGGAAATCCTAATTGGATCAAACGAATATAACAAGAGATATTGCAGATTGAAATTTTCAACTTTTGAAAAATGACATTTCCAAAATGAAAATATGAACGGTGAGAGATAGGCTTTTGAGAATGCTCGCAATGGATTCAGCTTATTTGAACACCTATACTTTCATATCAAACTTTCAAATATCTGACTTCGTTTGAAAAGAAATCGAATTTATTGTTTTTCCATTTTTCATTTTCCAGATCACTTTGAACTGCTCTCTGGAGTGCAATTCTCTATTGAATAATCAACTGTTAGGTTTGGTTGAATCAAAAAAGTGAGTTTTATACACTCCATATCCTAAGACAGTAGTAGGACACCCTGATTTTTATGCAAAGGAGCAAATAGGTCATTTTATGGGGGTCTAAGCCCTTGCTCCTTTTTGACCCAAAAAATCGGGATTTTCGATATTTAGTTGTTGAGCCTGAACGGGAGCCTGATCAATGCTGATTACGAAACCGGAAATCCCAATTGGATCAGACGAATATAACAAGAGATATTGCAGATTGAAATTTGCAACTTTTGAAAAATGCCATTTTCAAGATGAAAATCTGAACGGAGAGAGATAGGCTTTCAGGAATACTTGCTATAGATTCAGCATATTCGAAAACCTATATTTTCATGATGAACTTTCAAATATCCGACGTTTTTTAAAGAAAAATCGAATTTATCGTTTTTTCATTTTTCATTTTTCAGTTCACTTTGAACTGCTCTCTGGAGTGCAATTCTCTATTGAATCATCAAATGTTTAGTTTGGTGGAATCAACAAAGTAAGTATCATACACTCCATATCCTAGGACAGTAGTAGGACACCCTGATTTTTATGCAGAGGACCAAATAGGTCATTTTAGGGGGGTCTAAGCCCTTGCTCATTTTTGACCCAAAAAATCGAGATTTTCGATATTTAGTTTTCGAGCTGGAATGGAAGCCTTATCAATGCTGATTACGAAACCGGAAATCCTAATTGGATCAAACGAATATAACAAGAGATATTGCAGATTGAAATTTTCAACTTTTGAAAAATGACATTTCCAAAATGAAAATATGAAAGGTGAGAGATAGGCTTTTGAGAATGCTCGCAATAGATTCAGCGTATTTGAAAACCTTCATTTTCATACCAAGCCTTCAAATATCTGACTTTGTTTAAAAAAAAAACCGAATTTATTGTTTTTCCATTTTTCATTTTCCAGATCACTTTGAACTGCTCTCTGGAGTGCAATTCTCTATTGAATCATCGACTGTTAGGTTCGGTTGAATCAAAAAAGTGAGTTTTATACACTCCATATCCTAAGACAGTAGTAGGACACCCTGATTTTTATGCAAAGGAGCAAATAGGTCATTTTATGGGGGTCTAAGCCCTTGCTCCTTTTTGACCCAAAAAATCGAGATTTTCGATATTAAGTTGTTGAGCTGGCACGGGAGCCTTATCAATGCTGATTACGAAACCGGAAATCCCAATTGGATCAGACGAATATAACAAGAGATATTGCAGATTGAAATTTGCAACTTTTGCAAAATGACATTTTCAAGATGAAAATCTGAACGGAGAGAGATAGGCTTTCAGGAGTACTTGTTATAGATTCAGCATATTCGAAAACCTATATTTTCATGATGAACTTTCAAATATCGGAAGTTGTTTGAAGAAAAATCGAATATTGTTTTTCCATTTTTCATTTTCCAGTTCAATTTGAACTGCTCTCTGGAGTGCAATTCTCTATTGAATCATCAACTGTTTAGTTTGGTGGAATCAACAAAGTAAGTATTATACACTCCATATCCTAAGACAGTAGTTGAACTTCCTGATTTTCAGGCAGAAGAGCAAATAGGTCATTTTAGGGGGTCTAACCCCTTGCTCATTTTTGAACCAAAAAATCGACATTTTCGATTTTTAGTTTTTGCGCTGAAATGGAAGCCTCATCAACGCTGATTACGAAACCGGAAATCCCAATTGGATCAGACGAATATAACAAGAGATATTGCAGATTGAAATTTGCAACCTTTGGAAAATGACATTTCCAAAATGAAAATCTGAACGGTGGGAGATAGGCTTTCGGAAATGCTTGCAATAGATTCAGCGTATTTGAGAACCTTTATTTTCATATCAAACCTTCAAATATCTGACTTCGTAAAAAAAAAATCGAATTTATTGATTTTCGCTTTTCAATTTTCCAGTTCACTTTGAACTGCTCTCTGGAGTGCAATTATCTATAGAATCATCAACTTTTAGGTTTAGTTGAATCAAAAAAGTAAGTACCATACACTCCATATCCTAAGACAGTAGTAGGACACCCTGATTTTTATGCAGAGGAGCAAATAGGTCATTTTAGGGGGGTCTCCCTTGCTCATTTTTGACCCAAAAAATCGAGATTTTCGATATTTAGTTTTTGAGCTGGAATGGAAGCCTAATCAATGCTGATAACGAAACCGGAAATCCCAATTGGATCAGACGAATATAACAAGAGATTTTGCAGATTGAAATTTGCAACTTTTGAAAAATGCCATTTTCAAGATGAAAATCTGAACGGTGAGAGATAGGCTTTTGAGAATGCTCGCAATGGATTCAGCTCATTTGAAAACCTATATTTTCATATCAAACTCTCAAATATCTGACTTCGTTTGAAAAAAAAACTCGAATTTATTGTTTTTCCATTTTTCATTTTCCAGTTCACTTTGAACTGCTCTCTGGAGTGCAATTCTCTATTGAATCATCACCTGTTGGGTTTGATGGAATCAAAAAAGTAAGTATTATACACTCCATATCCTAAAACAGTAGTAGGACACCCTGATTTGTATGCAGAGGAGCAAATAGGTCATTTTAGGGGGGTCTAAGCCCTTGCTCATTTTTGACCCAAAAAATCGAGATTTTCGATATTTAGTTGTTGAGCTGGAATCAAAGCCTGATCAATGCTGATAACGAAACCGGAAATCCCAATTGGATCAGACGAATATAACAAGAGATTTTGCAGATTGAAATTTGCAACTTTTGAAAAATGCCATTTTCAAGATGAAAATCTGAACGGAGAGAGATAGGCTTTCAGGAATACTTGCTATAGATTCAGCATATTCGGAAACCTATATTTTCATGATGAAATTTCAAATATCCGACCTTGTTAAAAAAAAAATCGAATTTATTGTTTTTCCATTTTTCATTTTCCAGTTCAATTTGAACTGCTCTCTGGAGTGCAATTCTCTATTGAATCATCAACTGTTTAGTTTGGTAGAATCAACAAAGTAAGTATTATACACTCCATATCCTAAGACAGTAGTTGAACTTCCTGATTTTCAGGCAGAAGAGCAAATAGGTCATTTTAGGGGGGGTCTAACCCCTTGCTCATTTTTGACCCAAAAAATCGAGATTTTCGATTTTTAGTTTTTGCGCTTGAACGGAAGCCTCATCAACGCTGATTACGAAACCGGAAATCCCAATTAGATCAGACGAATATAACAAGAGATATTGCAGATTGAAATTTGCAACTTTTGAAAAATGCCATTTTCAAGATGAAAATCTGAACGGAGAGAGATAGGCTTTCAGGAATACTTGCTATAGATTCAGCATATTCGGAAACCTATATTTTCATGATGAACTTTCAAATATCCGACGTTGTTCAAAGAAAAATCGAATTTATTGTTTTTCCATTTTTCATTTTCCAGTTCAATTTGAACTGCTCTCTGGAGTGCAATTCTCTATTGAACTGTTTGGTTTGGTGGAATCAACAAAGTAAGTATCATACACTCCATATCCTAAGACAGTAGTTGAACTTCCTGATTTTCAGGCAGAAAAGCAAATAGGTCATTTTAGGGGGGTCTAACCCCTTGCTCATTTTTGACCCAAAAAATCGAGATTTTCGATTTTTAGTTTTCGCGCTGAAACGGAAGCCTCATCAACGCTGATTACGAAACCGGAAATCCCAATTGGATCAGACGAATATAACAAGAGATATCGCAGATTGAAATTTGCAACTTTTGAAAAATGACATTTCCAAAATGAAAATCTGATCGGTGGGATATAGGCTTTCCAGAATGCTCGCAATGGATTCAGCTTATTTGAAAACCTATATTCTCATGATAAACTTTCAAATATCTGATTTTGTTTAAAAAAAAATCGAATTTATTGTTTTTCAATTTTTCATTTTCCAGTTCACTTTGGAGTGCTCTCTAGAGTGCAATTCTCTATTGAATCATCAACTGTTAGGTTCGGTTGAATCGAAAAAGTGAGTTTCATACACTCCATATCCTAAGACAGTAGTAGGACACCCTGATTTTTATGCAAAGGGGTCATTTTAGGGGGGTCTAAACCCTTGCTCATTTTTGACCCAAAAAATCGAGATTTTCGATATTTAGTTTTTGAGCTGGAATGGAAGCCTTATCAATGCTGATTACGAAACCGGAAATCCCAATTGGATCAGACGAATAAACAAGAGATATTGCAGATTGCAATTTTCAACTGTTGAAAAATGACATTTCCAAAATGAAAACCTGATCGGTGAGAGATAGGCTTTCAAGAATGCTCGCAATGGATTCAGCTTATTTGAATACCTATATTTTCATGATAAATTTTCAAATATCTGACTTTGTTTAAAAAAAAATCGAATTTATTGATTTTCGATTTTCAATTTTCCAGTTCACTTTGAACTGCTCTCTGGAGTGCAATTCTCTATAGAATCATCAACTGTTAGGTTTGGTTGAATCAAAAAAGTAAGTACCATACACTCCATATCCTAAGACAGTAGTAGGACACCCTGAATCGACTACTGAAATCTTCATTCCTATCAGAACTATCGATCTTTAATTCAACATGTCCATCTCAATTCGAAAACTATGTGCAGTTTCAAGATTTGGGTCGAATTGTTTCGACAGTTTTTGAGGAATTGATATCACACTTTGCCGAATAGACCACTGAAATCTCAATTCCTATCTGCACTATCGAACTGAAATTCAACATGTGCATCTATATTCGAAAACTATGTGCAGTTTCAAAATTTGGTTCGAATTGATCCAACAGTTTTCGAGGAATTGATATCACACTTTGCCGAATTGACCACTGAAATCTCAATTCTTATCTGAGCTATCGAACTGAAATTCAACATGTACATCTCAATCCGAAAACTATGTGCAGTTTCAAGATTTGGTTCGAATTGATCCAACAGTTTTCGAGGAATTGATATCACACTTTGCCGAATTGACCACTGAAATCTCAATTCCTATCTGATTCGATAGTTCGATAGTTCAGATAGGAATTGAGATTTGAGTGGTCGAATCGACAAAATATCATTTCAATTCCTAAGGAACTATTGGATCAATTCGACCCAAATCCCGAAACTGTACACAGTTTTTGATTTGTGATGCACATGTTGAATTTTAGTTCGATAATGGAGATTTCAGAAGTCGATTCGACAAAATATCATTTCAATTCCTAAGGAACTATTGGATCAATTCGAACCAAATCTTGAAACTGCACATAGTTTTCGGATTGAGATGTACATGTTGAATTTCAGTTCGATAGCTCAGATAGGAATTGAGATTTCAGTGGACAATTCGGCAAAGTGTGATATCAATTCCTCGAAAACTGTTGGATCAATTCGAACCAAATGTTGAAACTGCACATAGTTTTCGAATTGAGATGCACATGTTGAATTTCAGTTCGATAGTGCAGATAGGAATTGAGATCTCAGTGGTCTATTCGGCAAAGTGTGATATCAATTCCTCAAAAACTGTTGAACCAATTCGACCCAAATCTTGAAACTGCACATAGTTTTCGAATTGAGATGCACATGTTGAATTTCAGATCAATAGTTCTGATAGGAATGAAGATTTCAGTAGTCGATTCGGCAAAATATCATTTCAATTCCTAAGGAACTATTGGATCAATTCGAAACAAATCTTGAAACTGCACATAGTTTTCGGATTGAGATGCACATGTTGAATTTCAGTTCGATAGCTCAGATAGGAATTGAGATTTCAGTGGTCAATTCGGCAAAGTGTGATATCAATTCCTCGAAAACTGTTGGATCAATTCGAACCAAATCTTGAAACTGCACATAGTTTTCGGATTGAGATGTACATGTTGAATTTCAGTTCGATAGCTCAGATAAGAATTGAGATTTCAGTGGTCAATTCGGCAAAGTGTGATATCAATTCCTCGAAAACTGTTGGATCAATTCGAACCAAATTTTGAAACTGCACATAGTTTTCGAATATAGATGCACATGTTGAATTTCAGTTCGATAGTGCAGATAGGAATTGAGATTTCAGTGGTCTATTCGGCAAAGTGTGATATCAATTCCTCAAAAACTGTCGAAACAATTCGACCCAAATCTTGAAACTGCACATAGTTTTCGAATTGAGATGGACATGTTGAATTAAAGATCGATAGTTCTGATAGGAATGAAGATTTCAGTAGTCGATTCGGCAAAATATCATTTCAATTCCTAAGGAACTATTGGATCAATTCGAAACAAATCTTGAAACTGCACATAGTTTTCGGATTGAGATGCACATGTTGAATTTCAGTTCGATAGCTCAGATAGGAATTGAGATTTCAGTGGTCAATTCGGCAAAGTGTGATATCAATTCCTCGAAAACTGTTGGATCAATTCGAACCAAATCTTGAAACTGCACATAGTTTTCGGATTGAGATGTACATGTTGAATTTCAGTTCGATAGCTCAGATAAGAATTGAGATTTCAGTGGTCAATTCGGCAAAGTGTGATATCAATTCCTCGAAAACTGTTGGATCAATTCGAACCAAATTTTGAAACTGCACATAGTTTTCGAATATAGATGCACATGTTGAATTTCAGTTCGATAGCTCAGATAGGAATTGAGATTTCAGTGGTCAATTCGGCAAAGTGTGATATCAATTCCTCGAAAACTATTGGATCAATTCGAACCAAATTTTGAAACTGCACATAGTTTTCGAATTGAGATGCACATTTTGAATTTCAGTTCGATAGTTCAGATAGGAATTGGGATTTCAGTGGTCAATTCGGCAAAGTGTGATATCAATTCCTCGAAAACTGTTGGATCAATTCGAACCAAATCTTGAAACTGCACATAGTTTTCGAATTGAGATGCACATGTTTAATTTCAGTTCGATAGTGCAGATAGGAATTGAGATTTCAGTGGTCTATTCGGCAAAGTGTGATATCAATTCCTCAAAAACTGTTGAACCAATTCGACCCAAATTTTGAAACTGCACATAGTTTTCGAATATAGATGCACATGTTGAATTTCAGTTCGATAGCTCAGATAGGAATTGAGATTTCAGTGGTCAATTCGGCAAAGTGTGATATCAATTCCTCGAAAACTATTGGATCAATTCGAACCAAATTTTGAAACTGCACATAGTTTTCGAATTGAGATGCACATTTTGAATTTCAGTTCGATAGTTCAGATAGGAATTGGGATTTCAGTGGTCAATTCGGCAAAGTGTGATATCAATTCTTCGAAAACTGTTGGATCAATTCGAACCAAATCTTGAAACTGCACATAGTTTTCGAATTGAGATGCACATGTTTAATTTCAGTTCGATAGTGCAGATAGGAATTGAGATTTCAGTGGTCTCTTCGGCAAAGTGTGATATCAATTCCTCAAAAACTGTTGTATCAATTCGAACCAAATCTTGAAACTGCACATAGTTTTCAAATTGAGATGCACATGTTGAATTTCAGTTCGATAGTGCAGATAGGAATTGAGATTCTAGTGGTCTATTCGGCAAATTGTGATATCAATTCCTCGAAAACTGTTGGATCAATTCGAACCAAATCTTGAAACTGAACATAATTTTCGAAATGAGATGCATATGTTGAATTTCAGTTCGATAGTTCTGATAGGAATTGAGATTTCAGTGGTCTATTCGGCAAAGTGTGATATCAATTCCTCAAAAACTGTTGAACCAATTCGAGCCAAATCTTGAAACTGCACATAGTTTTCGAATTGAGATGCACATGTTGAATTTCAGATCGTTAGTTCTGATAGGAATGAAGATTTCAGTAGTCGATTCGGCAAAATATTATTTCAATTCCTAAGGAACTATTGGATCGATTCGAACCAAATCTTGAAACTGCACGTAGTTTTCGAATTGAGATGCACATGTTGAATTTCAGTTCGATAGTTCAGATAGGAATTGAGATTTCAGTGGTCAATTCGGCAAAGTGTGATATCAATTCCTCGAAAACTGTTGATTCAATTCGAACCAAATCTTGAAATTTCACACAGTTTTCGAATTGAGATGCACATGCACATGCACTTTATCTCGAAGTCGTATTGCTGTAGAAATATGCTCCATCTCGCAATTCTTCCGGTGGGAGACTTGATAGATTGCAGCCATCGCAAGCTCATGTGGTCGGTTATAACGGTAAAACGGTAGCCTTCTAGATACGGACGCAGCTTGTCAATGCTCCAAACTATTGCCAGACATTCCTTTTCTGTAACAGAGTAATTTTTCTCTGGACCTGACAAGGTCCTGCTAGCATAAGCGATTACTTTTTCCTGTCCATCAACGGTCTGTGTCAGGGCAGCTCCCAGTCCTGCATCGGATGCATCGGTTTGAAGGACGAACGGTTTTGAAAAGTCCGGACAGGCCAATACCGGTGAGTGGGTCAATTTCTGTTTCAGGGTCTCAAAAGCGGTCTGTTGGGCGGTCCCCCATTTCCAGGTTTGCTTCTTCTTGAGTAATGCGGTCAACGGAGTCACAACTTTGGAGAAGTCTTCGATGAATCTTCGGTACCATGAAGCAACACCAAGGAAACTTCTCAACTCTCGTACGGATTTCGGTGCAGGCATCTCATTTATGGCTGAAATCTTATCAGGATCGGTACAAATGCCGTCCTCGGTTACTACATGTCCCAGATACTTCAATGATTTTCTTACAAACTCACATTTTTCCGGATTTAATTGCAGGTTGGCCTCCCTGAGGCGGTGGAAAACTTTCCTTAAGTTGTCAAGATGTTCGTCCAATGTTTCTCCAAGAACTACTATGTCATCCAAGTACGCAAATGCATCCGGTTCCATCTCAGGGCCAATAACTCGGTCTAAAAGACGTTGAAAGGATGCCGGTGCGGAATGCAGACCAAAAGCCATTACTTTGAACTGGAACAGCCCACGGCCAGGGACGGTAAATGCGGTGATCGGTCGACTCTCGGGGGCTAACGGTACCTGCCAATAACCCTGTTTCAAATCAATAGTGGATATCTGTGGATAGATAGGATAGATTGGATCGATTCGAACCAAATCTTGAAACTGCACATAGTTTTCGAATTGAGATAAACATGTTGAATTTCGGTTCGATAGTGCAGATAGGAATTGAGATTTCAGTGGTCAATTCGGCAAAGTGTGATATCAATTCCTCGAAAACTGTTGGTTCAATTCGAACCAAATCTTGTAACTGCATATAGTTTTCGAATTGAGATGCACATGTTGAATTTCAGATCGATAGTTCTAATAGGAATGGAGATTTCAGAAGTCGATTCGTCAAAATATCATTTCAATTCCTAAGGAACTATTGGATCGATTCGAACCAAATCTTGAAACTGCACATAGTTTTCGGATAGAGAAGCACATGTTGAATTTCAGATCGATAGTTCTGATAGGAATGAAGATTTCAGTAGTCGATTCGGCAAAATATCATTTCAATTCCTAAGGAACTATTTGATCGATTCGAACCAAATCTTGAAACTGCACATAGTTTTCGAATTGAGATACACATGTTGAATTTCAGTTCGATAGTTCAGATAGGAATTGAGATTTCAGTGGTCAATTAGGCAAAGTGTGATATCAATTTCGGCAAAGTGTGATATCAATTCCTCGAAAACTGTTGGATCAATTCGAACCAAATCTTGAAACTGCACATAGTTTTCGAAATGAAATGCATATGTTGAATTTCAGTACGATAGTTCTGATAGGAATTGAGATTTCAGTGGTCTATTCGGCAATGTGTGATATCAATTCCTCAAAAACTGTTGAACCAATTCGACCCAAATCTTGAAACTGCACATAGTTTTCGAATTTAGATGCACAAGTTGAATTTCAGATCGATAGTTCTGATAGGAATGAAGATTTCAGTAGTCGATTCGACAAAATATCATTTCAGTTCCTAAGGAACTATTGAATCAATTCGAACCAAATCTTGAAACTGCACATAGTTTTCGGATTGAGATGCACATGTTGAATTTCAGTTCGATAGTTCAGATAGGAATTGAGATTTCAGTGGTCAATTCGGCAAAGTGTGATATCAATTCCTCGAAAACTGTTGGATCAATTCCAACCAAATCTTGAAATTTTACACAGTTTTCGAATTGAGATGCACATGTTGAATTTCAGTTCGATAGTTCAGATAGGAATTGAGATTTCAGTGGTCGAATCGACAAAATATCATTTCAATTCCTAAGGAACTATTGGATCAATTCGACTCAAATCCCGAAACTGTACACAGTTCTTGATTTGAGATGTACATGTTGAATTTTAGTTCAATAGTTCAGATAGGAATTGTGATTTCAGTGGTCAATTCGGCAAAGTGTCATATCAAATCCTCGAAAACTGTTGGATCAATTCGAACCAAATCTTGAAACTTTACATTGTTTTCGGATTGAGATGCACATGTTGAATTTCAGTTCGACAGTTCTGATAGGAATGAAGATTTCAGTAGTCGATTCGGCAAAATATCATTTCAATTCCTGAGGTACTATTGGATCGATTCGAACCAAATCTTGAAACTGCACATAGTTTTCGAATTGAGATGCACATGTTGAATTTCAGATCGATAGTTCAGATAGGAATTGAGATTTCAGTGGTCAATTCGGCAAAGTGTCATATCAATTCCTCGAAAACTGTTGGAGCAATTCGAACCAAATCTTGAAACTTTACATTGTTTTCGGATTGAGATGCACATGTTGAATTTCAGTTCGATAGTTCTGATAGGAATGAAGATTTCAGTAGTCGATTCGGCAAAATATCATTTCAATTCCTAAGGTACTATTGGATCGATTTGAACCAAATCTTGAAACTGCACATAGTTTTCGAATTGAGATGCACATGTTGAATTTCAGTTCGATAGTTCTAATAGGAATGGAGATTTCAGTAGTCGATTCGACAAAATATCATATCAATTCCTGAGGAAATATTAAATCAATTCGAACCAAATCTTGAAACTGCACATAGTTTTCGGATTGAGATGCACATGTTGAATTTCAGTTCGATAGTTCAGATAGGAATTGAGATTTCAGTGATCAATTCGGCAAAGTGTGATATCAATTCCTTGAAAACTGTTGGATCAATTCGAATCAAATCTTGAAACTGCACATAGTTTTCGAAATGAGATGCATATGTTGAATTTCAGTTCGATAGTTCAGATAGGAATTGAGATTTCAGTGGTCTATTCGGCAAAGTATGATATCAATTCCTCAAAAGCTGTTGGATCAATTCGAACCAAATCTTGAAACTGCACATAATTTTCGAATTGAGATGCACATGTTGAATTTCAGATCGATAGTTCAGATAGGAATGGAGTTTTGATTCGGCAAAGTATGATATCAATTCCTAAAAACTGTTGAATCAATTCGAACCAAATCTTGAAACTGCACATAGTTTTCGAATTGAGATGCACATGTTGAATTTAAGTTCGATAGTTCTGATAGGTATCGAGAATTCAGTGGACGATTCAACATAGTATCATTTGAATTCCTAAGGAACTATTGGATCAATACGACCCAAACCTCGAAACTGTACACAGTTTTCGAATTGAGATGCACATGTTGAATTTCAGTTCGATAGTTCAGATAGGAATTGAGATTTCAGTGGTCGAATCGACAAAATATAATTTCAATTCCTAAGGAACTATTTGATCAATTCGACTCAAATCCCGAAACTGTACACAGTTTTTGATTTGAGATGCACATGTTGAATTTTAGTTCAATAGTTCAGATAGGAATTGTGATTTCAGTGGTCAATTCGGCAAAGTGTCATATCAAATCCTCGAAAACTGTTGGATCTATTCGAACCAAATCTTGAAACTTTACATTGTTTTCGGATTGAGATGCACTTGTTGAATTTCAGTTCGATAGTTCTGATAGGAATGAAGATTTCAGTAGTCGATTCGGCAAAATATCATTTCAATTCCTAAGGTACTATTGGATCGATTCGAACCAAATCTTGAAACTGCACATAGTTTTCAAATTGAGATGCACATGTTGAATTTCATTTCGATAGTTCAGATAGGAATTGAGATTTCAGTGGTCAATTCGGCAAAGTGTGATATCAATTCCTCAAAAACTGTTGGATCAATTCGAACCAAATCTTGAAACTGCACATAGTTTTCGGATTGAGATGCACATGTTGAATTTCAGTTCGATAGTTCAGATAGGAATTGAGATTTCAGTGGTCTATTCGGCAAAGTGTGATATCAATTCCTCAAAAACTGTTCGATCAATTCGAACCAAATCTTGAAACTGCACATAGTTTTCGGATTGAGATGCACATGTTGAATTTCAGTTCGATAGTTCAGATAGGAATTGAGATTTCAGTGGCCTATTCGGCAAAGTGTGATATCAATTCCTCAAAAACTGTTGGATCAATTCGAACCAAATCTTGAAACTGCACATAGTTTTCGGATTGAGATGCACATGTCGAATTTCAGTTCGATAGTTCAGATAGGAATTGAGATTTCAGTGGTCTATTCGGCAAAGTATGATATCAATTCCTCAAAAGCTGTTGGATCAATTCGAACCAAATCTTGAAACTGCACATAATTTTCGAATTGAGATGCACATGTTGAATTTCAGATCGATAGTTCAGATAGGAATGGAGTTTTGATTCGGCAAAGTATGATATCAATTCCTAAAAACTGTTGAATCAATTCGAACCAAATCTTGAAACTGCACATAGTTTTCGAATTGAGATGCACATGTTGAATTTAAGTTCGATAGTTCTGATAGGTATCGAGAATTCAGTGGACGATTCAACATAGTATCATTTGAATTCCTAAGGAACTATTGGATCAATACGACCCAAACCTCGAAACTGTACACAGTTTTCGAATTGAGATGCACATGTTGAATTTCAGTTCGATAGTTCAGATAGGAATTGAGATTTCAGTGGTCGAATCGACAAAATATAATTTCAATTCCTAAGGAACTATTTGATCAATTCGACTCAAATCCCGAAACTGTACACAGTTTTTGATTTGAGATGCACATGTTGAATTTTAGTTCAATAGTTCAGATAGGAATTGTGATTTCAGTGGTCAATTCGGCAAAGTGTCATATCAAATCCTCGAAAACTGTTGGATCTATTCGAACCAAATCTTGAAACTTTACATTGTTTTCGGATTGAGATGCACTTGTTGAATTTCAGTTCGATAGTTCTGATAGGAATGAAGATTTCAGTAGTCGATTCGGCAAAATATCATTTCAATTCCTAAGGTACTATTGGATCGATTCGAACCAAATCTTGAAACTGCACATAGTTTTCAAATTGAGATGCACATGTTGAATTTCATTTCGATAGTTCAGATAGGAATTGAGATTTCAGTGGTCAATTCGGCAAAGTGTGATATCAATTCCTCAAAAACTGTTGGATCAATTCGAACCAAATCTTGAAACTGCACATAGTTTTCGGATTGAGATGCACATGTTGAATTTCAGTTCGATAGTTCAGATAGGAATTGAGATTTCAGTGGTCTATTCGGCAAAGTGTGATATCAATTCCTCAAAAACTGTTCGATCAATTCGAACCAAATCTTGAAACTGCACATAGTTTTCGGATTGAGATGCACATGTTGAATTTCAGTTCGATAGTTCAGATAGGAATTGAGATTTCAGTGGCCTATTCGGCAAAGTGTGATATCAATTCCTCAAAAACTGTTGGATCAATTCGAACCAAATCTTGAAACTGCACATAGTTTTCGGATTGAGATGCACATGTCGAATTTCAGTTCGATAGTTCAGATAGGAATTGAGATTTCAGTGGTCTATTCGGCAAAGTGTGATATCAATTCCTCAAAAACTGTTCGATCAATTCGAACCAAATCTTGAAACTGCACATAATTTTCGAATTGAGATGCACATGTTGAATTTCAGATCGATGGTTCTAATAGGAATGGAGATTTCAGTAGTCGATTCGACAAAATATCATTTCAGTTCCTAAGGAACTATTGAATCAATTCGAACCAAATTTTGAAACTGCACATAGTTTTCGGATTGAGATACACATGTTGAATTTCAGTTCGATAGTTCAGATAGGGATTGAGATTTCAGTGGTCAATTCGGCAATGTGTGATATCAATTCATCGAAAACTGTTGGATCAATTCGAACCAAATCTTGAAACTTTACATTGTTTTCGGATTGAGATGCACTTGTTGAATTTCAGTTCGATAGTTCTGATAGGAATGAAGATTTCAGTAGTCGATTCGGCAAAATATCATTTCAATTCCTAAGGTACTATTGGATCGATTCGAACCAAATCTTGAAACTGCACATAGTTTTCAAATTGAGATGCACATGTTGAATTTCATTTCGATAGTTCAGATAGGAATTGAGATTTCAGTGGTCAATTCGGCAAAGTGTGATATCAATTCCCCAAAAACTGTTGGATCAATTCGAACCAAATCTTGAAACTGCACATAGTTTTCGGATTGAGATGCACATGTCGAATTTCAGTTCGATAGTTCAGATAGGAATTGAGATTTCAGTGGTCTATTCGGCAAAGTGTGATATCAATTCCTCAAAAACTGTTCGATCAATTCGAACCAAATCTTGAAACTGCACATAGTTTTCGGATTGAGATGCACATGTTGAATTTCAGTTCGATAGTTCAGATAGGAATTAAGATTTCAGTGGCCTATTCGGCAAAGTGTGATATCAATTCCTCAAAAACTGTTGGATCAATTCGAACCAAATCTTGAAACTGCACATAGTTTTCGGATTGAGATGCACATGTCGAATTTCAGTTCGATAGTTCAGATAGGAATTGAGATTTCAGTGGTCTATTCGGCAAAGTGTGATATCAATTCCTCAAAAACTGTTCGATCAATTCGAACCAAATCTTGAAACTGCACATAATTTTCGAATTGAGATGCACATGTTGAATTTCAGATCGATGGTTCTAATAGGAATGGAGATTTCAGTAGTCGATTCGACAAAATATCATTTCAGTTCCTAAGGAACTATTGAATCAATTCGAACCAAATTTTGAAACTGCACATAGTTTTCGGATTGAGATACACATGTTGAATTTCAGTTCGATAGTTCAGATAGGGATTGAGATTTCAGTGGTCAATTCGGCAATGTGTGATATCAATTCATCGAAAACTGTTGGATCAATTCGAACCAAATCTTGAAACTGCACATAGTTTTCGAATTGAGATGCACATGTTGAATTTCAGTTCGATAGTGCAGATAGGAATTGAGATTTCAGTGGTCTATTCGGCAAAGTGTGATATCAATTCCTCGAAAACTGTTGGATCAATTCGAACCAAATCTTGAAACTGTACACAGTTTTTGATTTGAGATGCACATGTTGAATTTCAGTTCGATAGTTCAGATAGGAATTGAGATTTCAGTGGTCAATTCGGCAAAGTGTGATATCAATTCCTCGAAAACTGTTGGATCGATTCGAACCAAATCTTGAAACTGCACATAGTTTTCGAATTGAGATGCACATGTTGAATTTCAGTTCGATAGTGCAGATAGGAATTGAGATATCAGTGGTCAATTCGGCAAAGTGTGATATCAATTCCTCGAAAACTGTTGGATCAATTCGAACCAAATCTTGAAACTTCACATAGTTTTCGAATTGAGATGCACATGTTCAATTTCAGTTCGATAGTGCAGATAGGAATTGAGATTTCAGTGGTCAATTCGGCAAAGTGTGATATCAATTCGAAAACTGTGTAAAATTTCAAGATTTGGTTCGAATTGATCCAACAGTTTTCGAGAAATTTATATTAAACTTTGCTGAATTGACCAATGATATCCCAATTCCTATCTAAACTATCGAACTGAAATTCAACATGTGCATCTCAATTCGAAAACTGTGTACAGTTTCGAGATTTGGGTCGAATTGATCCAACAGTTCCTTGGGAATTTAAATGATATTTTGTCGAATCGACCACTAAAATCTCAATTCCTATCGAAACTATCGAACTGAAATTCAACATGTGCATCTCAATCCGAAAACTATGTGCAGTTTCAAGATTTGGTTCGAATTGATCCAACAGTTTTCGAGGAATTGATATCACACTTTGCCGAATTGACCACTGAAATCTCAATTCCTATTAGATCTATCGATCTGAAATTCAACATGTGCATCTCATTTCGAAAACTATGTACAGTTTCGAGATTTGGGTCGAATTTATCCAACAGTTCCTTGGGAATTTAAATGATATTTTGTCGAATCGACCACTAAAATCTCAATTCCTATCAGAACTATCGAACTGAAATTCAACATGTGCATCTCAATCCGAAAACTATGTGCAGTTTCAAGATTCCAACAGTTTTCGAGGAATTGATATCACACTTTGCCGAATTGACCACTGAAATCTCAATTCCTATCTGAACTATCGAACTGAAATTCAACATATGCATCTCATTTCGAAAACTATGTGCAGTTTCAAGATTTGGTTCGAATTGATCGAACAGTTTTCAAGGAATTGATATCACACTTTGCCGAATTTACCACTGAAATCTCAATTCCTATCTGAACTATCGAACTGAAATTCAACATGTGCATCTCAATCCGAAAACTATGTGTAGTTTCAAGATTTGTGTCGAATTGATCCAATAGTTCCTTAGGAATTGAAATGATATTTTGTCTAATCGACTACTGAAATCTCCATTCCTATCAGAACTACCGATCTGAAATTCAACATGTGCATCTCAATTCGAAAACTATGTGCAGTTTCAAGATTTGGGTCGAATTGGTCCAACAGTTTTTGAGGAATTGATATCACACTTTGCCGAATAGACCACTAAAATCTCAATTCCTATCAGAACTGTCGAACTGAAATTCAACATATGCATCTCATTCCGAAAACTATGTGCAGTTTCAAGATTTGGTTCGAATTGATCCAACAGTTTTCAAGGAATTGATATCACACTTTGCCAAATTGACCACTGAAATCTCAATTCCTATCTGAACTATCGAACCGAAATTCAACATGTGCATCTCAATCCGAAAACTATGTGCAGTTTCAAGATTTGTTTCGAATTGATCCAATAGTTCCTTAGGAATTGAAATGATATTTTGACGAATCGAGTACTGAAATCTCCATTCCTATCAGAACTATCGAACTGAAATTCAACCTATGCATCTCATTTCAAAAACTTTGTGCAGTTTCAAGATTTGGTTCGAATTGAATCAACAGTTTTCGAGGAATTGATATCACACTTTGCCGAATTGACCACTGAAATCTCAATTCCTATCTAAACTATAAACTGAAATTCAACATCTGCATCTCAATACGAAAACTGTGTGAAATTTCAAGATTTGGTTCGAATTGAACCAACAGTTTTCGTCGAATTGATCCTAAGGAATTGAAATTATATTTTGTCGAATCTCAATTCCTATCTGAACTATCGAACTGAAATTCAACATGTCCATCTCAATTCGAAAACTGTGTACAGTTTTGAGATTTGGGTCGAATTGATCCAACAATTCCTTGGGAATTGAAATGATATTTTGTCGAATCTACCACTGAAATCTGAATTCCTATCAGAACTATCGAACTGAAATTCAACATGTGCATCTCAATCCGAAAACTATGTGCAGTTTCAAGATTTGGTTCGAATTGATCCAACAGTTTTCGAGGAATTGATATCACACTTTGCTGAATTGACCACTGAAATCTCAATTCCTATCTGAACTATCGAACTGAAATTCAACATGTGCATCTCAATTCGAAAACTGTGTGGAGTTTCAAGATTTGGTTCGAATTGATCTAACAGTTTTCGAGAAATTGATATCACACTTTGCCGAATCGACTACTGAAATCTCCATTCCTATTAGAACTATCGATCTGAAATTCAACATGTGCATCTCCATTCGAAAATTATGTGGAGTTTCAAGATTTGGTTCGAATTGATCCAACAGTTTTCGAGGAATTGATATCACACTTCGCCGAATTGACCACTGAAATCTCAATTCCTATCTGAACTATCGAACTGAAATTCAACATGAGCATCTCAATTCGAAAACTGTGTGAAATTTCAAGATTTGGTTCGAATTGAACCAACAGTTTTCGAGGAATTGATATCACACTTTGCCGAATTGACCACTGAAATCTCAATTCCTATCTGCACTATCGAACTGAAATTGAACATGTGCATCTCAATTCGAAAACTATGTGAAGTTTCAAGATTTGTTTCGAATTGATCCAACAGTTTTCGGAGGAATTGATATCACACTTTGTTGAATTGACCACTGAAATCTCAATTCCTATCTGAACTGTCGAACTGAAATTCAACATGTGCATCTCGATTCGAAAACCATGCAGTTTCAAGATTTGGTTCCAATTTATCCAATAGTTCCTCCAACTAATTGAAAACCTTTATTTTCATACCAAGCCTTCAAATATCCGACTTTGTTAAAAAAAAAATCGAATTTATTGTTTTTCCATTTCTCATTTTCCAGTTCATTTTGAACTGCTCTCTGGAGTGCAATTCTCTATTGAATCATCAACTGTTAGGTTTGGTTGAATCAACAAAGTAAGTATTATACACTCCATATCCTAAGACAGTAGACACCCTGATTTTTATGCAAAGGAGCAAATAGGTCATTTTAGGGGGGTCTAACCCCTTGCTGATTTTTGACCCAAAAAATCGAGATTTTCGACATTCGGAAATCCAAATTGGATCAGACGAATATAACAAGAGATATTGCAGATTGAAATTTGCAACTCTTGCAAAATGACATTTTCAAGATGAAAATCTGACCGGAGAGATAGGCTTTCAGGAGTACTTGTTATAGATTCAGCATATTCGAAAACCTATATTTTCATGATGAACTTTCAAATATCGGACGTTGTTTGAAGAAAAATCGAATATTGTTTTTCCATTTTTCATTTTCCAGTTCAATTTGAACTGCTCTCTGGAGTGCAATTCTCTATTGAATCATCAACTGTTTAGTTTGGTGGAATCAATAAAGTAAGTATTATACACTCCATATCCTAAGACAGTAGTTGAACTTCCTGATTTTCAGGCAGAAGAGCAAATAGGTCATTTTAGGGGGGTCTAACCCCTTGCCCATTTTTGACCCAAAAAATCGAGACTTTCGATTTTTAGTTTTTGCGCTGGAACGGAAGCCTCATCAACGCTGATTACGAAACCGGAAATCCCAATTGGATCAGACGAATATAACAAGAGATATTGCAGATTGAAATTTGCAACTTTTGAAAAATGCCATTTTCAAGTTGAAAATCTGAACGGAGATAGATAGGCTTTCAGGAATACTTGCTATAGATTCAGCATATTCGGAAACCTATATTTTCATGATGAACTTTCAAATATCCGACGTTGTTCAAAGAAAAATCGAATTTATTGTTTTTCCATTTTTCATTTTCCAGTTCAATTTGAACTGCTCTCTGGAGTGCAATTCTCTATTGAATCATCAACTGTTTAGTTTGGTGGAATCAACAAAGTAAGTATTATACACTCCATATCCTAAGACAGTAGTTGAACTTCCTGATTTTCAGGCAGAAAAGCAAATAGGTCATTTTAGGGGGGTCTAACCCCTTGCTCATTTTTGACCCAAGAAATCGAGATTTTCGATTTTTAGTTTTTGCGCTGGAACGGAAGCCTCATCAACGCTGATTAAGAAACCGGAAATCCCAATTGGATCAGACGAATAGAACAAGAGATATTGCAGATTGAAATTTGCAACTTTTGAAAAATGACATTTCCAAAATGGAAATCTGATCGGTGGGATAAAGGCTTTCGGGAATGCTCGCAATAGATTCGGCGTATTTGAAAACCTTTATTTTCATACCAAACCTTCAAATATCTGGCTTCGTTTAAAAAAAAATCGAATTTATTGTTTTTCCATTTTCAATTTTCCAGTTCACTTTGAACTGCTCTCTGGAGTGCAATTCTCTATAGAATCATCAACTGTTAGGTTTGGTTGAATCAACAAAGTAAGTATTATACACTCCATATCCAAAGACAGTAGTAGGACACCCTGATTTTTATGCAAAGGGGTCATTTAGGGGGGTCTAACCCCTTGCTCATTTTTGACCCCAAAAAATCGATATTTTCGATATTTAGTTTTTGAGCTGGAATGGAAGCCTTATCAATGCTGATTACGAAACCGGAAATCCCAATTGGATCAGACGAATATACAAGAGATATTGCAGATTGAAATTTTCAACTGTTGAAAAATGACATTTCCAAAATGAAAATCTGATCGGTGAGAGATAGGCTTTCCAGAATGCTCGCAATGGATTCAGCTTATTTGAAAACCTATATTTTCATGATGAACTTTCAAATATCTGACTTTGTTTAAAAAAAATCGAATTTATTTTTTTCAATTTTCCATTTTCCAGTTCACTGTGGAGTGCTCTCTAGAGTGCAATTCTCTATTGAATCATCAACTATTAGGTTCGGTTGAATCGAAAAAGTGAGTTTCATACACTCCATATCCTAAGACAGTAGTAGGACACCCTGATTTTTATGCAAAGGGGTCATTTTAGGGGGGTCTAACCCCTTGCTCATTTTTGACCCAAAAAATCGAGATTTTCGATATTTAGTTTTTGAGCTGAAATGGAAGCCTTATCAATGCTGATTACGAAACCGGAAATCCCAATTGGATCAGACGAATATACAAGAGATATTGCAGATTGAAATTTTCAACTGTTGAAAAATGACATTTCCAAAATGAAAATCTGATCGGTGAGAGATAGGCTTTCCAGAATGCTCGCAATGGATTCAGCTTATTTGAAGACCTATATTTTTATGATAAACTTTCAAATATCTGACTTTGTTTAAAAAAAAATCGAATTTATTGATTTTCGATTTTCAATTTTCCAGTTCACTTTGAACTGCTCTCTGGAGTGCAATTCTCTATAGAATCATCAATTGTTAGGTTTGGTTGAATCAAAAAATTAAGTACCATACACTTCATATCCTAAGACAGTAGTAGGACACCCTGATTTGTATGCAGAGGAGCAAATAGGTCATTTTTATAATGTCCAAAAGGATCAATAAAGTTTATTATTATTTATTATTATTATTATTATTATTATTTTAGGGGGGTCTAAGCCCTTGCTCATTTTTGACCCAAAAAATCGAGATTCTCGATATTTAGTTTTTGAGCTGGAATGGAAGCCTGATCAATGCTGATTACGAAACCGGAAATCCCAATTGGATCAGACGAATATAACAAGAGATATTGCAGATTGAAATTTGCAACTTTTGAAAAATGACTTTTCCAAAATGAAAATCTGAACGGTGGGAGATAGGCTTCCGGGAATACTTGCTATAGATTCAGCATATTCGGAAACCTATATTTTCATGATGAACTTTCAAATATCCGACGTTTTTCAAAGAAAAATCGAATTTATTGTTTTTCCATTTTCAATTTTCCAGTTCACTTTGAACTGCTCTCTGGAGTGCAATTCTCTATAGAATCATCAACTGTTAGGTTTGGTTGAATCAACAAAGTAAGTATTATACACTCCATATCCAAAGACAGTAGTAGGACACCCTGATTTGTATGCAGAGGAGCAAATAGGTCATTTTAGGGGGGTCTAAGCCCTTGCTCATTTTTGACCCAAAAAATCGAGATTTTCGATATTTAGTTTTTGAGCTGGAATGGAAGCCTGATCAATGCTGATTACGAAACCGGAAATCCCAATTGGATCAGACGAATATAACAAGAGATATTGCAGATTGAAATTTGCAACTTTTGAAAAATGACATTTTCAAAATGAAAATCTGAACGGTGGGAGATAGGCTTTCGGGAATGCTCGCAATAGATTCAGCGTATTCGAAAACCTTCATTTTCATACCAAACCTGCAAATATCTGACTTCGTTTAAGAAAAAATCGAATTTATTGATTTTCGATTTTCAATTTTCCAGTTCACTTTGGACTGCTCTCTGGAGTGCAATTCTCTATAGAATCATCAACATTCGATCCCCCTCTGGTGTATGCTAACATCAACATTGCCACCACCAACAAGATCTGAAACTAAAGGACTATTAAAATTAATATCCTCCCCTCAGTTTTTGATGCATACCATCATTCTCATCTCTCATTTCAATATCCTCATCTATCATATTGGCTGCTTTACAAATGTTGTGTAAAACACAACATGAGTATATAATTTTTGCAGCCTGAGTTGGATGATACATTACAGTTCTTAATCTGGAAATGCATCTAAATCTTCCTTTTAAAATTCCGTTTGTTCTCTCAATAGTGTTCCGTAGGGAACTCAACTTTCTATTGAAAATTTCCTCCTGACTGTTTCTTGGAATAGCAATCGGAGTAAAGAGCCATGGCTCAAGAGGGTAGCCACTATCACCTTAAAAAAAATTCAAAAATAGGTATCACCTATTGCTCTACAATATATAATATGATATTGGACCTACCAATTAAAAGCATATTTGTATGACCTGCTTCATGCTGTAGCTGTAAGTGGTTCCTTATTGAGCTCATTTGCCAAACAGCAGAATCATGGACAGAGCCAGGAAAACGGGCATTAACGGCTAATATTCTGCAATCAACATCTGAAATCTGAAAAATCTGTTATGAATACAGTAATTACAGGAATGATGTAGCATAATTAAAAAATGTTAGAAAAGTTACCAGCATAACATTGATGGAATGTTTTCCTTTCCGGTTAATATAAACGTATGGGGGGTGATTAATGTCTTTTTCAGGAGGTGCAAGAATTTCCACATGAGTTCCATCTACTGCTCCTAAAACACCTCTGAACCCATATTTTAAGAAGAATCTACAAAGAGACAGATAACATTATTATAATGCTAGTTTGCCAATATAAAATATTTGTGAATTACTATAGAGTGTGAAACTGTTTTCTTACCCCTGTTTGACCAGTCTAATTGACTCCTCGGTAGTAAGAAACTGAACCCAAGTGGGTAATAAATACTCAGCAATTGTAGAACAAATTTCATTTACCGCTCTACTTACTGAAGGTTGACTTGCTGATAACCAGGTATTGGAACCTACAGAATTCTGGAAAGACCCTGTGGCCAAAAAGTTGAGAGTAATCAACACCTAAAATGTATAAACCTCAGATCAATTCCATTCAAACAATTACTTGAAAAGGCTGAATTACTTTTTTGGGTAATGCAATAGCATTTGCATTTTTTGTGGGTAAAAATTGCTGTAAAGCATTTATTAAGTTTATGGTGCACTGCTTCTTCAGTCTAAACATTTTTATAAACTGAGCATCCGGCATTTCGAAAGGATTCATTTGAGCACGCAACCTTCTCCTTTCAATTCTCATAAAGTTCCTATTAAAAACAACAATGATTTTCAGATCATATATATTATTGTCGAATAATACTCACCTGTTATGGTTTTCTTCTAATAACAACCCAATAAACAAAGCGATATTATTATTATCATTCATTATGAATCTATTTCAAAAAGTTGTTCACCAGAAAATAAACAAACCATTCGACATAACCTCACAATATATCATTCGATAGGCTTCCGACCACCTCTTGAGTCCTCGTAAATATTTACGGTTTCTGTAAGCTACAGATCACCGAAAGAAAGTCCAGAATCGCATTCTTCCTGTAAGCCCGTAAAAAGTTACAGATTGGCTTACAGATGAAAGCAGAATACCACCATTATTGTTTTTCCATTTTCAATTTTCCAGTTCACTTTGAAGTGCTCTCTGGAGTGCAATTCTCTATAGAATCATCAACTGTTTGGTTTGGTTGAGTCAACAAAGTAAGTATTATACAATCCATATCCTAAGACAGTAGTAGGACACCCTGATTTTTATGCAAAGGAGCAAATAGGTCATTTTAGGGGGGTCTAACCCCTTGCTCATTTTTGACCCAAAAAATCGAGATTTTCGATATTTAGTTTTTGAGCTGGAATGGAAGCCTTATCAATGCTGATTACGAAACCGGAAATCCCAATTGGATCAGACGAATATACAAGAGATATTGCAGATTGAAATTTTCAACTGTTGAAAAATGACATTTCCAAAATGAAAATCTGATCGGTGAGAGATAAGCTTTCCAGAATGCTCGAAATGGATTCAGCTTATTTGAAGACCTATATTTTCATGATAAACTTTCAAATATCTGACTCTGTTTAAAAAAAAATCGAATTTATTGATTTTCGATTTTCAATTTTCCAGTTCACTTTGAACTGCTCTCTGGAGTGAAATTCTCTATAGAATCATCAACTGTTAGGTTTGGTTGAGTCAACAAAGTAAGTATTATACACTCCATATCCTAAGACAGTAGTAGGACACCCTGATTTTTATGCAAAGGAGCAAATAGGTCATTTTAGGGGGGTCTCCCTTGCTCATTTTTGACCCAAAAAATCGAGATTTAAGATATTTAGTTCTTGAGCTGGAATGGAAGGCTAATCAATGCTGATTACGAAACCGGAAATCCCAATTGGATCAGACGAGTATAACAAGAGATATTGCAGATTGAAATTTGCAACTTTTGAAAAATGACATTTTCAAAATGAAAATCTGAACGGTGGGAGATAGGCTTTCGGGAATGCTCGCAATAGATTCAGCGTATTCGAAAACCTTTATTTTCATACCAAACCTGCAAATATCTTACTTCGTTTAAGAAAAAATCGAATTTATTGATTTTCGATTTTCAATTTTCCAGTTCACTTTGGACTGCTCTCTGGAGTGCAATTCTCTATAGAATCATCAACTGTTAGGTTTGGTTGAGTCAACAAAGTAGGTATTATACACTCCATATCCTAAGACAGTAGTAGGACACCCTGATTTTTATGCAAAGGAGCAAATAGGTCATTTTAGGGGGGTCTAACCACTCTCTCATTTTTGACCCAAAAAATCGAGATTTTCGATTTTTAGTTTTTGCGCTGGAATGGAAGCCCAATCAACGCTGATTACGAAACCGGAAATCCCAATTGGATCAGACGAATTTAACAAGAGATATTGCAGATTGAAATTTGCAACTTTTGAAAAATGACATTTCCAAAATGAAAATCTGAACGGTGGGAGATAGGCTTTCGGAAATGCTCGCAATAAATTCAGCGTAATTGAAAACCTTTATTTTCATACCAAGCCTTCAAATATCTGACTTTGTTTAAAAAAAAATCGAATTTATTGTTTTTCCATTTTTCATTTTCCAGTACATTTTGAACTGCTCTCTGGAGTGCAATTCTCTATTGAATCATAAACTGTTAGGTTTGGTTGAATCAACAAAGTAAGTATTATACACTCCATATCCTAAGACAGTAGTAGGACACCCTGATTTTTATGCAAAGGAGCAAATAGGTCATTTTAGGGGGGTCTAACCCCTTGCTGATTTTTGACCCAAAAAATCGAGATTTTCGACATTAAGGTCTTGCGTTGGAATGGAAGCCTTATCAATGCTGATTACGAAACCGGAAATCCCAATTGGATCAGACAAATATAACAAGAGATATCGCAGATTGAAATTTGCAACTTTTGAAAAATGCCATTTTCAAGATGAAAATCTGAACGGAGAGAGATAGGCTTTCAGGAATACTTGCTATAGATTCAGCATATTCGAAAACCTATATTTTCATGATGAACTTTCAAATATCCGACGTTTTTTAAAGAAAAATCGAATTTATCGTTTTTTCATTTTTCATTTTCCAGTTCACTTTGAACTGCTCTCTGGAGTGCAATTCTCTTTTGAATCATCAACTGTTTAGTTTGGTGGAATCAACAAAGTAAGTATTATACACTCCATATCCTAAGACAGTAGTTGAACTTCCTGATTTTCAGGCAGAAGAGCAAATAGGTCATTTTAGGGGGGTCTAACCCCTCGCTCATTTTTGACCCAAAAAATCGAGATTTTCGATTTTTAGTTTTTGCGCTGGAATAGAAGCCTCATCAACGCTGATTACGAAACCGGAAATCCCAATTGGATCAGACGAATATAACAAGAGATATTGCAGATTGAAATTTGCAACCTTTGGAAAATGACATTTCCAAAATGAAAATCTGAACGGTGGGAGATAGGCTTTCGGGAATGCTTGCAATAGATTCAGCGTATTTGAGAACCTTTATTTTCATATCATACCTTCAAATATCTGACTTCGTAAAAAAAAAAATCGAATTTATTGATTTTTGATTTTCAATTTTCCAGTTCACTTTGAACTGCTTTCTGGAGTGCAATTCTCTATAGAATCATCAACTGTTAGGTTTGGTTGAATCAAAAAAGTAAGTACCATACACTCCATATCCTAAGACAGTAGTAGGACACCCTGATTTTTATGCAGAGGAGCAAATATGTCATTTTAGGGGGGTCTCCCTTGCTCATTTTTGACCCAAAAAATCGAGATTTTCGATATTTAGTTTTTGAGCTGCAATGGAAGCCTAATTAATGCTGATTACGAAACCAGAAATCCCGATTGGATCAGACGAATATAACAAGAGATATTGCAGATTGAAATTTGCAACTTTTGAAAAATGACTTTTCCAAAATGAAAATCTGAACGGTGAGAGATAGGCTTTTGAGAATGCTCGCAATGGATTCAGCTTATTTGAAAACCTATATTTTCATATCAAACTCTCAAATATCTGACTTCGTTTGAAAAAAAAAATCGAATTTATTGTTTTTCCATTTTTCATTTTCCAGTTCACTTTGAACTGCTCTCTGGAGTGCAATTCTCTATTGAATCATCACCTGTTGGGTTTGGTTGAATCAAAAAGGTAAGTATTATACACTCCATATCCTAAAACAGTAGTAGGACACCCTGATTTGTATGCAGAGGAGCAAATAGGTCATTTTAGGGGGGTCTAAGCCCTTGCTCATTTTTGACCCAAAAAATCGAGATTTTCGATATTTAGTTGTTGAGCTGGAATCAAAGCCTGATCAATGCTGATGACGAAACCGGAAATCCCAATTGGATCAGACGAATATAACAAGAGATATTGCAGATTGAAATTTGCAACCTTTGGAAAAATGCCATTTTCAAGATGAAAATCTGAACGGAGAGAGATAGGCTTTCAGGAATACTTGCTATATATTCAGCATATTCGGAAACCTATATTTTCATGATGAACTTTCGAATATCCGACGTTGTTCAAAAAATAATCGAATTTATTGTTTTTCCATTTTTCATTTTCCAGTTCAATTTGAACTGCTCTCTGGAGTGCAATTCCCTATAGAATCATCAACTGTTAGGTTCGGTTGAATCAACAAAGTAAGTATTATACACTCCATATCCAAAGACAGTAGTAGGACACCCTGATTTTTATGCAAAGGGGTCATTTTAGGGGGGTCTAACCCCTTGCTCATTTTTGACCCAAAAAATCGAGATTTTCGATATTTAGTTTTTGAGCTGGAATGGAAGCCTTATCAATGCTGATTACGAAACCGGAAATCCCAATTGGATCAGACGAATATACAAGAGATATTGCAGATTGAAATTTTCAACTGTTGAAAAATGACATTTCCAAAATGAAAATCTGATCGGTGAGAGATAGGCTTTCCAGAATGCTCGCAATGGATTCAGCTTATTTGAAAACCTATATTTTCATGATAAACTTTCAAATATCTGACTTTGTTTAAAAAAAAATCGAATTTATTGTTTTTCAATTTTTCATTTTCCAGTTCACTTTGGAGTGCTCTCTAGAGTGCAATTCTCTATTGAATCATCAACTGTTAGGTTCGGTTGAATCGAAAAAGTGAGTTTCATACACTCCATATCCTAAGACAGTAGTAGGACACCAAGATTTTAATGCAGAGGAGCAAATAGGTCATTTTAGGGGGGTCTAACCCCTTGCTCATTTTTGACCCAAAAAATCGAGATTTTCGATATTTAGTTTTTGAGCTGGAATGGAAGGCTAATCAATGCTGATTACGAAACCGGAAATCCCAATTGGATCAGACGAATATAACAAGAGATATTGCAGATTGAAATTTGCAACTTTTGAAAAATGACATTTTCAAAATGAAAATCTGAACGGTGGGAGATAGGCTTTCGGGAATGCTCGCAATAGATTCAGCGTATTCGAAAACCTTTATTTTCATACCAAACCTGCAAATATCTGACTTCGTTTAAGAAAAAATCGAATTTATTGATTTTCGATTTTCAATTTTCCAGTTCACTTTGGACTGCTCTCTGGAGTGCAATTCTCTATAGAATCATCAACTGTTAGGTTTGGTTGAATCAAAAAAGTAAGTATTATACACTCCATATCCTAAAACAGTAGTAGGACACCCTGATTTGTATGCAGAGGAGCAAATAGGTCATTTTAGGGGGGTCTAAGCCCTTGCTCATTTTTGACCCAAAAAATCGGGATTTTCGATATTAAGTTTTTGAGCTGGAATGGAAGCCTGATCAATGCTGATTACGAAACCGGAAATCCCAATTGGATCAGACGAATATAACAAGAGATATTGCAGATTGAAATTTGCAACTTTTGAAAAATGACTTTTCCAAAATGAAAATCTGAACGGTGGGAGATAGGCTTCCGGGAATGCTCGCAATAGATTCAGCGTATTTGAAAACCTTCATTTTTATACCAAGCCTTCAAATATCTCACTTTGTTAAAAAAAAAATCGAATTTATTTTTTTTCCGTTTTTCATTTTCCAGTCCACTTTGAACTGCTCTCTGGAGTGCAATTCTCTATTGAATAATCAACTGTTAGGTTTGGTTGAATCAAAAAAGTAAGTACTATACACTCCATATCCTAAGACAGTAGTAGGACACCCTGATTTTTATGCAGAGGAGCAAATAGGTCATTTTAGGGGGGTCTAAGCCCTTGCTCATTTTTGACCCAAAAAATCGAGATTTTCGATATTTAGTTTTCGAGCTGGAATGGAAGCCTTATCAATGCTGATTACGAAACCGGAAATCCTAATTGGATCAAACGAATATAACAAGAGATATTGCAGATTGAAATTTTCAACTTTTGAAAAATGACATTTCCAAAATGAAAATATGAACGGTGAGAGATAGGCTTTTGAGAATGCTCGCAATGGATTCAGCTTATTTGAAAACCTATACTTTCATATCAAACTTTCAAATATCCGACTTCGTTTGAAAAAAAATCGAATTTATTGTTTTTCCATTTTTCATTTTCCAGATCACTTTGAACTGCTCTCTGGAGTGCAATTCTCTATTGAATCATCAACTGTTAGGTTCGGTTGAATAAAAAAAGTGAGTTTTATACACTCCATATCCTAAGACAGTAGTAGGACACCCTGATTTTTATGCAGAGGAGCAAATAGGTCATTTTATGGGGGTCTAAGCCCTTGCTCCTTTTTGACCCAAAAAATCGAGATTTTCGATATTTAGTTTTCGAGCTGGAATGGAAGCCTTATCAATGCTGATTACGAAACCGGAAATCCTAATTGGATCAAACGAATATAACAAGAGATATTGCAGATTGAAATTTTCAACTTTTGAAAAATGACATTTCCAAAATGAAAATATGAACGGTGAGAGATAGGCTTTTGAGAATGCTCGCAATGGATTCAGCTTATTTGAAAACCTATACTTTCATATCAAACTTTCAAATATCTGACTTCGTTTGAAAAAAAATCGAATTTATTGTTTTTCCATTTTTCATTTTCCAGATCACTTTGAACTGCTCTCTGGAGTGCAATTCTCTATTGAATCATCAACTGTTAGGTTTGGTTGAATCAAAAAAGTAAGTACTATACACTCCATATCCTAAGACAGTAGTAGGACACCCTGATTTTTATGCAGAGGAGCAAATAGGTCATTTTAGGGGGGTCTCCCTTGCTCATTTTTGACCCAAAAAATCGAGATTTTCGATATTTAGTTTTTGAGCTGGAATGGAAGCCTAATTAATGCTGATTACGAAACCGGAAATCCCAATTGGATCAGACGAATATAACAAGAGATATTGCAGATTGAAATTTGCATATTTTGAAAAATGACATTTCCAAAATGAAAATCTGAACGGTGAGAGATAGGCTTTTGAAAATGCTCGCAATGGATTCAGCTTATTTGAAAACCTGTATTTTCATATCAAACTCTCAAATATCTGACTTCGTTTGAAAAAAAAAATCGAATTTATTGTTTTTCCATTTTTCATTTCCCAGTTCACTTTGAACTGCTCTCTGGAGTGCAATTCTCTATTGAATCATCACCTGTTGGGTTTGGTTGAATCAAAAAGGTAAGTATTATACACTCCATATCCTAAAACAGTAGTAGGACACCCTGATTTGTATGCAGAGGAGCAAATAGGTCATTTTAGGGGGGTCTAAGCCCTTGCTCATTTTTGACCCAAAAAATCGAGATTTTCGATATTTAGTTGTTGAGCTGGAATCAAAGCCTGATCAATGCTGATGACGAAACCGGAAATCCCAATTGGATCAGACGAATATAACAAGAGATATTGCAGATTGAAATTTGCAACCTTTGGAAAAATGCCATTTTCAAGATGAAAATCTGAACGGAGAGAGATAGGCTTTCAGGAATACTTGCTATAGATTCAACATATTCGGAAACCTATATTTTCATGATGAACTTCCAAATATCCGACGTTGTTCAAAAAATAATCGAATTTATTGTTTTTCCATTTTTCATTTTCCAGTGCAATTTGAACTGCTCTCTGGAGTGCAATTCTCTATTGAATCATCAACTGTTTAGTTTGGTGGAATCAACAAAGTAAGTATTATTCACTCCATATCCTAAGACAGTAGTTGAACTTCCTGATTTTCAGGCAGAAGAGCAAATAGGTCATTTTAGGGGGTCTAACCCCTTGCTCATTTTTGACCCAAAAAATCGAGATTTTCGATTTTCAGTTTTTGCGCTGGAACGGAAGCCTCATCAACGCTGATTACGAAACCGGAAATCCCAATTGGATCAGACGAATATAACAAGAGATATTGCAGATTGAAATTTGTAACTTTTGAAAAATGCCATTTTCAAGATGAAAATCTGAACGGAGAGAGATAGGCTTTCAGGAATACTTGCTATAGATTCAGCATATTCGGAAACCTATATTTTCATGATGAACTTTCAAATATCCGACGTTGTTCAAAGAAAAATCGAATTTATTGTTTTTCCATTTTTCATTTTCCAGTTCAATTTGAACTGCTCTCTGGAGTGCAATTCTCTATTGAATCATCAACTGTTTAGTTTGGTGGAATCAACAAAGTAAGTATTATACACTCCATATCCTAAGACAGTAGTTGACCCAAAAAATCGAGATTTTCGATTTTAAGTTTTTGCGCTGGAACGGAAGCCTCATCAACGCTGATTACGAAACCGGAAATCCCAATTGGATCAGACGAATATAACAAGAGATATTGCAGATTGAAATTTGCAACTTTTGAAAAATGACATTTCCAAAATGAAAATCTGATCGGTGGGATAAAGGCTTTCGGGAATGCTCGCAATAGATTCGGCGTATTTGAAAACCTTTATTTTCATACCAAACCTTCAAATATCTGGCTTCGTTTAAAAAAAAATCGAATTTATTGTTTTTCCATTTTCAATTTTCCAGTTCACTTTGAACTGCTCTCTGGAGTGCAATTCTCTATAGAATCATCAACTGTTAGGTTCGGTTGAATCAACAAAGTAAGTATTATACACTCCATATCCAAAGACAGTAGTAGGACACCCTGATTTTTATGCAAAGGGGTCATTTTAGGGGGGTCTAACCTCTCGCTCATTTTTGACCCAAAAAATCGAGATTTTCGATTTTTAGTTTTTGCGCTGGAATGGAAGCCCCATCAACGCTGATTAAGAAACCGGAAATCCCAATTGGATCAGACGAATATAACAAGAGATATTGCAGATTGAAATTTGCAACTTTTGAAAAATGCCATTTTCAAGATGAAAATCTGAACGGAGAGAGATAGGCTTTCAGGAATACTTGCTATAGCTTCAGCATATTCGGAAAACTATATTTTCATGATGAACTTTCAAATATCCGACGTTGTTCAAAGAAAAATCGAATTTATTGTTTTTCCATTTTTCATTTTCCAGTTCAATTTGAACTGCTGTCTGGAGTGCAATTCTCTTTTGAATCATCAACTGTTTAGTTTGGTGGAATCAACAAAGTAAGTATTATACACTCCATATCCTAAGACAGTAGTTGAACTTCCTGATTTTCAGGCAGAAAAGCAAATAGGTAATTCGTATTCGGTGAGAGATAGGCTTTCCAGAATGCTCGCAATGGATTCAGCTTATTTGAAGACCTATATTTTCATGATAAACTTTCAAATATCTGACTCTGTTTAAAAAAAATCGAATTTATTGATTTTCGATTTTCAATTTTCCAGTTCACTTTGAACTGCTCTCTGGAGTGAAATTCTCTATAGAATCATCAACTGTTAGGTTTGGTTGAGTCAACAAAGTAAGTATTATACACTCCATATCCTAAGACAGTAGTAGGACACCCTGATTTTTATGCAAAGGAGCAAATAGGTCATTTTAGGGGGGTCTCCCTTGCTCATTTTTGACCCAAAAAATCGAGATTTTCGATATTTAGTTCTTGAGCTGGAATGGAAGGCTAATCAATGCTGATTACGAAACCGGAAATCCCAATTGGATCTGACGAATATAACAAGAGATATTGCAGATTGAAATTTGCAACTTTTGAAAAATGACATTTTCAAAATGAAAATCTGAACGGTGGGAGATAGGCTTTCGGGAATGCTCGCAATAGATTAAGCGTATTCGAAAACCTTTATTTTCATACCAAACCTGCAAATATCTGACTTCGTTTAAGAAAAAATCGAATTTATTGATTTTCGAGTTTCAATTTTCCAGTTCACTTTGGACTGCTCTCTGGAGTGCAATTCTCTATAGAATCATCAACTGTTAGGTTTGGTTGAGTCAACAAAGTAGGTATTATACACTCCATATCCTAAGACAGTAGTAGGACACCCTGATTTTTATGCAAAGGAGCAAATAGGTCATTTTAGGGGGGTCTAACCCCTCTCTCATTTTTGACCCAAAAAATCGAGATTTTCGATTTTTAGTTTTTGCGCTGGAATGGAAGCCCCATCAACGCTGATTACGAAACCGGAAATCCTTATTGGATCAGACGAATGTAACAAGAGATATTGCAGATTGAAATTTGCAACTTTTGAAAAATGACATTTCCAAAATGAAAATCTGAACGGTGGGAGATAGGCTTTCGGAAATGCTCGCAATAAATTCAGCGTAATTGAAAACCTTTACTTTCATACCAAGCCTTCAAATATCTGACTTTGTTAAAAAAAAAATCGAATTTATTGTTTTTCCATTTTTCATTTTCCAGTACATTTTGAACTGCTCTCTGGAGTGCAATTCTCTATTGAATCATAAACTGTTAGGTTTGGTTGAATCAACAAAGTAAGTATTATACACTCCATATCCTAAGACAGTAGTAGGACACCCTGATTTTTATGCAAAGGAGCAAATAGGTCATTTTAGGGGGGTCTAACCCCTTGCTGATTTTTGACCCAAAAAATCGAGATTTTCGACATTTAGGTCTTGCGTTGGAATGGAAGCCTTATCAATGCTGATTACGAAACCGGAAATCCCAATTGGATCAGACAAATATAACAAGAGATATCGCAGATTGAAATTTGCAACTTTTGAAAAATGCCATTTTCAAGATGAAAATCTGAACGGAAAGAGATAGGCTTTCAGGAATACTTGCTATAGATTCAGCATATTCGAAAACCTATATTTCCATGATGAACTTTCAAATATCCGACGTTTTTTAAAGAAAAATCGAATTAATCGTTTTTTCATTTTTCATTTTCCAGTTCACTTTGAACTGCTCTCTGGAGTGCAATTCTCTTTTGAATCATCAACTGTTTAGTTTGGTGGAATCAACAAAGTAAGTATTATACACTCCATATCCTAAGACAGTAGTTGAACTTTCTGATTTTCAGGCAGAAGATCAAATAGGTCATTTTAGGGGGGTCTAACCCCTCGCTCATTTTTGACCCAAAAAATCGAGATTTTCGATTTTTAGTTTTTGCACTGGAATAGAAGCCTCATCAACGCTGATTACGAAACCGGAAATCCCAATTGGATCAGACGAATATAACAAGAGATATTGCAGATTGAAATTTGCAACCTTTGGAAAATGACATTTCCAAAATGAAAATCTGAACGGTGGGAGATAGGCTTTCGGGAATGCTTGCAATGGATTCAGCGTATTTGAGAACCTTTATTTTCTTATCAAACCTTCAAATATCTGACTTCGTAAAAAAAAAAATCGAATTTATTGATTTTTGATTTTCAATTTTCCAGTTCACTTTGAACTGCTTTCTGGAGTGCAATTCTCTATAGAATCATCAACTGTTAGGTTTGGTTGAATCAAAAAAGTAAGTACCATACACTCCATATCCTAAGACAGTAGTAGGACACCCTGATTTTTATGCAGAGGAGCAAATATGTCATTTTAGGGGGGTCTCCCTTGCTCATTTTTGACCCAAAAAATCGAGATTTTCGATATTTAGTTTTTGAGCTGGAATGGAAGCCTTATTAATGCTGATTACGAAACCGGAAATCCCAATTGGATCAGACGAATATAACAAGAGATATTGCAGATTGAAATTTGCAACTTTTGAAAAATGACATTTCCAAAATGAAAATCTGAACGGTGAGAGATAGGCTTTTGAGAATGCTCGCAATGGATTCAGCTTATTTGAAAACCTATATTTTCATATCAAACTCTCAAATATCTGACTTCGTTTGAAAAAAAAAATCGAATTTATTGTTTTTCCATTTTTCATTTTCCAGTTCACTTTGAACTGCTCTCTGGAGTGCAATTCTCTATTGAATCATCACCTGTTGGGTTTGGTTGAATCAAAAAGGTAAGTATTATACACTCCATATCCTAAAACAGTAGTAGGACACCCTGATTTGTATGCAGAGGAGCAAATAGGTCATTTTAGGGGGGTCTAAGCCCTTGCTCATTTTTGACCCAAAAAATCGAGATTTTCGATATTTAGTTGTTGAGCTAGAATCAAAGCCTGATCAATGCTGATGACGAAACCGGAAATCCCAATTGGATCAGACGAATATAACAAGAGATATTGCAGATTGAAATTTGCAACCTTTGGAAAAATGCCATTTTCAAGATGAAAATCTGAACGGAGAGAGATAGGCTTTCAGGAATACTTGCTATAGATTCAGCATATTCGGAAACCTATATTTTCATGATGAACTTTCGAATATCCGACGTTGTTCAAAAAATAATCGAATTTATTGTTTTTCCATTTTTCATTTTCCAGTTCAATTTGAACTGCTCTCTGGAGTGCAATTCTCTATTGAATCATCAACTGTTAGGTTTGGTTGAGTCAACAAAGTAGGTATTATACACTCCATATCCTAAGACAGTAGTAGGACACCCTGATTTTTATGCAAAGGAGCAAATAGGTCATTTTAGGGGGGTCTAACCACTCTCTCATTTTTGACCCAAAAAATCGAGATTTTCGATTTTTAGTTTTTGCGCTGGCATGGGAGCCCCATCAACGCTGATTACGAAACCGGAAATCCCAATTGGATCAGACGAATGTAACAAGAGATATTGCAGATTGAAATTTGCAACTTTTGAAAAATGACATTTCCAAAATGAAAATCTGAACGGTGGGAGATAGGCTTTCGGAAATGCTCGCAATAAATTCAGCGTAATTGAAAACCTTTATTTTCATACCAAGCCTTCAAATATCTGACTTTGTTAAAAAAAAAATCGAATTTATTGTTTTTCCATTTTTCATTTTCCAGTACATTTTGAACTGCTCTCTGGAGTGCAATTCTCTATTGAATCATAAACTGTTAGGTTTGGTTGAATCAACAAAGTAAGTATTATACACTCCATATCCTAAGACAGTAGTAGGACACCCTGATTTTTATGCAAAGGAGCAAATAGGTCATTTTAGGGGGGTCTAACCCCTTGCTGATTTTTGACCCAAAAAATCGAGATTTTCGACATTTAGGTCTTGCGTTGGAATGGAAGCCTTATCATTTCGAACCAAATCTTGAAACTGCACATGGTTTTCGAATTGAGATGCACATGTTGAATTTCAGTTCGATAGTGCAGATAGGAATTGAGATTTCAGTGGTCTATTCGGCAAAGTGTGATAACAATTCTTTGAAAACTGTTGGATCAATTCGAACCAAATCTTGAAACTGCACATAGTTTTCGAATTGAGATGCACATGTTGATTTTCAGATCGATAGTTCTGATAGGAATGAAGATTTCAGTAGTCGATTCGGCAAAATATCATTTCAATTCCTAAGGTACTATTGGATCGATTCGAACCAAATCTTGAAACTGCACATAGTTTTCGAATTGAGATGCACATATTGAATTTCATTTCGATAGTTCAGATTTCAGCATTCCCGAAAGCCTATCTCCCACCGTTCAGATTTTCATTTTGAAAATGTCATTTTTCAAAAGTTGCAAATTTCAATCTGCAATATCTCTTGTTATATTCGTCAGATCCAATTGGGATTTCCGGTTTCGTAATCAGCATTGATTAGCCTTCCATTCCAGCTCAAGAACTAAATATCGAAAATCTCGATTTTTTGGGTCAAAAATGAGCAAGGGAGACCCCCCTAAAATGACCTATTTGCTCCTTTGCATAAAAATCAGGGTGTCCTACTACTGTCTTAGGATATGGAGTGTATAATACTTACTGATAACCAGGTATTGGAACCTACAGAATTCTGGAAAGACCCTGTGGCCAAAAAGTTGAGAGTAATCAACACCTAAAATGTATAAACCTCAGATCAATTCCATTCAAACAATTACTTGAAAAGGCTGAATTACTTTTTTGGGTAATGCAATAGCATTTGCATTTTTTGTGGGTAAAAATTGCTGTAAAGCATTTATTAAGTTTATGGTGCACTGCTTCTTCAGTCTAAACATTTTTATAAACTGAGCATCCGGCATTTCGAAAGGATTCATTTGATCACGCAACCTTCTCCTTTCAATTCTCATAAAGTTCCTATTAAAAACAACAATGATTTTCAGATCATATATATTATTGTCGAATAATACTCACCTGTTATGGTTTTCTTCTAATAACAACCCAATAAACAAAGCGATATTATTATTATCATTCATTATGAATCTATTTCAAAAAGTTGTTCACCAGAAAATAAACAAACCATTCGACATAACCTCACAATATATCATTCGATAGGCTTCCGACCACCTCTTGAGTCCTCGTAAATATTTACGGTTTCTGTAAGCTACAGATCACCGAAAGAAAGTCCAGAATCGCATTCTTCCTGTAAGCTCGTAAAAAGTTACAGATTGGCTTCCAGATGAAAGCAGAATACCACCATTATTGTTTTTCCATTTTCAATTTTCCAGTTCACTTTGAAGTGCTCTCTGGAGTGCAATTCTCTATAGAATCATCAACTGTTTGGTTTGGTTGAGTCAACAAAGTAAGTATTATACAATCCATATCCTAAGACAGTAGTAGGACACCCTGATTTTTATGCAAAGGAGCAAATAGGTCATTTTAGGGGGGTCTAACCCCTTGCTCATTTTTGACCCAAAAAATCGAGATTTTCGATATTTAGTTTTTGAGCTGGAATGGAAGCCTTATCAATGCTGATTACGAAACCGGAAATCCCAATTGGATCAGACGAATATACAAGAGATATTGCAGATTGAAATTTTCAACTGTTGAAAAATGACATTTCCAAAATGAAAATCTGATCGGTGAGAGATAAGCTTTCCAGAATGCTCGAAATGGATTCAGCTTATTTGAAGACCAATATTTTCATGATAAACTTTCAAATATCTGACTCTGTTTAAAAAAAAATCGAATTTATTGATTTTCGATTTTCAATTTTCCAGTTCACTTTGAACTGCTCTCTGGAGTGAAATTCTCTATAGAATCATCAACTGTTAGGTTTGGTTGAGTCAACAAAGTAAGTATTATACACTCCATATCCTAAGACAGTAGTTGAACTTCCTGATTTTCAGGCAGAAGAGCAAATAGGTCATTTTAGGGGGGTCTAACCCCTCGCTCATTTTTGACCCAAAAAATCGAGATTTTCGATTTTTAGTTTTTGCGCTGGAATAGAAGCCTCATCAACGCTGATTACGAAACCGGAAATCCCAATTGGATCAGACGAATATAACAAGAGATATTGCAGATTGAAATTTGCAACCTTTGGAAAATGACATTTCCAAAATGAAAATCTGAACGGTGGGAGATAGGCTTTCGGGAATGCTTGCAATAGATTCAGCGTATTTGAGAACCATTATTTTCATATCATACCTTCAAATATCTGACTTCGTAAAAAAAAAAATCGAATTTATTGATTTTTGATTTTCAATTTTCCAGTTCACTTTGAACTGCTTTCTGGAGTGCAATTCTCTATAGAATCATCAACTGTTAGGTTTGGTTGAATCAAAAAAGTAAGTACCATACACTCCATATCCTAAGACAGTAGTAGGACACCCTGATTTTTATGCAGAGGAGCAAATATGTCATTTTAGGGGGGTCTCCCTTGCTCATTTTTGACCCAAAAAATCGAGATTTTCGATATTTAGTTTTTGAGCTGGAATGGAAGCCTAATTAATGCTGATTACGAAACCGGAAATCCCGATTGGATCAGACGAATATAACAAGAGATATTGCAGATTGAAATTTGCAACTTTTGAAAAATGACTTTTCCAAAATGAAAATCTGAACGGTGAGAGATAGGCTTTTGAGAATGCTCGCAATGGATTCAGCTTATTTGAAAACCTATATTTTCATATCAAACTCTCAAATATCTGACTTCGTTTGAAAAAAAAAATCGAATTTATTGTTTTTCCATTTTTCATTTTCCAGTTCACTTTGAACTGCTCTCTGGAGTGCAATTCTCTATTGAATCATCACCTGTTGGGTTTGGTTGAATCAAAAAGGTAAGTATTATACACTCCATATCCTAAAACAGTAGTAGGACACCCTGATTTGTATGCAGAGGAGCAAATAGGTCATTTTAGGGGGGTCTAAGCCCTTGCTCATTTTTGACCCAAAAAATCGAGATTTTCGATATTTAGTTGTTGAGCTGGAATCAAAGCCTGATCAATGCTGATGACGAAACCGGAAATCCCAATTGGATCAGACGAATATAACAAGAGATATTGCAGATTGAAATTTGCAACCTTTGGAAAAATGCCATTTTCAAGATGAAAATCTGAACGGAGAGAGATAGGCTTTCAGGAATACTTGCTATAGATTCAGCATATTCGGAAACCTATATT